>NC_090442.1:276338913-276963913 GCF_031143425.1 Pleurodeles waltl
GTGTGTATTCTGCACAAGTGGCAGAACTATTAGCTCTTACCAGCGCTTGCTATGTCTCTGCGAGGTTGAGTCACAATCTACACTGATAGTCAATATGCATTTGGAATTGTTCACGATTTTGGCCAATTGTTGTCGCAGTGAGGTTTTATGACCTCAACTGGAACTTCAGTGAGAAATGGCAACCGGATAAAAGAGTTGTTGTACGCAATTCAGTTACCTGAGGAATTTGCTGTGGTGAAATGCAGTGCACATCAAAAGACACAGGATTACATTTCGTTGGGAAATGGATATGCAGATCAAGTTGCAAGGTTTTGCGCATTGAACTGTATATCGTTCAAGGATAAGTGGGAACTAATGCCTGAGGAAGAAACTAATTGTGCAAGTTTAGCTTTAAAAATAATTGACACCTTAGAAGAATTAAAAACATTGCAGGAGAGTCCAGACAAGGAAGAGAAAAGGCTTTGGTTGAAGTTTAAATGTGTTCAAAGACCAGATGAGATTTGGGTTACTGAGGAGGGCCAGATGGTACCGCCAAACAGTCTGTTGACTCAGATGGCCTGCTATTATCATGGCCAAGCACATATTGGAAGAGATGCCACGGTTAGATTGTTCAAGGTTGACTGGTTTAATCCAAAATTCAGACAAGCAGCAGAGGCAGTATGTCACAGATGTGTAATATGTCAGCAACTAAATGTGGGGAAAGAGACAGTGGTGAATTTGAGCCACATTGGAAGAGCAGGAGGACCATTGAGCAGGATGCAGTTGGATTTCACTGAAATGCCAGCGTGTGGTGGAGTGAAGTATGTGTTGGTGATTGTGTGTGTGTTCAGCCATTGGATTGAAGCACACCCCACAAGCAGGAATGATAGTCTCACAGTTGCAAAGCTATTGCTTAGAGAATTCAATACCACGGTTCGGATTTCCGATCTCTTTGGAATCAGATAGGGGAACACACTTCAATAACAAAGTGATCAAACTCTTATGTGCAGCATTAAACATTGAGCAGAAACTACATTGCAGTTACCGTCCAGAAGCATCAGGACTTATAGAACAAATGAATGGTACGTTGAAATCAAGAATTGCCATAAAGTGTGCTGCAACAAACCTGAAATGGCCAGATGCATTACCTTTGGTGTTGATGTCAATGCGAAATATACCTGACAGAAAGACAGGACTGCCACCCCATGAGATTCTCATGGGCAGAGCAATGAGACTTCCAGCAATTCCAGCAAACGCTCTTGTCAATATTACAGATAATATGGTGATGGACTACTGCAAAGGTCTGGCTGATGTGGTTGGATCTTTCTCTCAGCAGGTGCAGGCTGTTACCCTGCCACCCATCCACGAACCAGGTCACAACCTAAGAGCTGGAGATTGGGTCGTCATCAAAAAGCACATTCGAAAGACTTGCCTAGAGCCGCGTTGGAAGGGCCCATACCAGGTGGTGCTGACAACCATGACAGCTGTGAAGTGTGCCAGACTACCTAACTGGATACATGCGACCCATACCAAGAGAGTGGTGAGTCCACAAAGATCATGAAGAAGTATTGTTGAGAGCACCAACAGCTGCAAAACAAGTGGCACTTCCTGAGCCGGAACAAGTCAAGGCTGAAGTTGACCCAGAGCTGGTAGAAGATGGGTCAATTACCCCATTAAGAGACGGAGGTGCAGGAGCACAAGAAGCGGAGCAAGAGTCTAACCCAACAGAGGCGAATGGAGAGCCAAGCACAGGAGGAGATCTCCCAGAAGTAGACAGTGCCGAAGCACAAGCAGACAGAGAAGTTCCGAATCAGTATTTTGACGCAACCTGAAGGAAATCAATAGACTGAGTTGTTGAGCTAATCTGAAGAAATCTGAAAGGAGATTATTGAAATAAACCCGGAAAAGACATTGATAACCTGATATGACATTTGAAGCCTGAATGTGACAAGCTGCTAACCGATTTTGACAAAGGAAAAAAGGAGTTCCTGTGTCTGAAATTGAATTGCAAGAAAGAAGCATATTTTTGATTTTCCAATTTTGATTTTTCTTGTTGCACCTTATCTAAGAGTTATTTCTGCTTTCTGATTCTTTACAGATCATGGATGAGTTAAATAATTGCGTTAGAAATATTAGATATTGCAGATATTTGAGTGTTGGAGTGGCAATTATGTGTGGAATAATGTTTATAATAATGATTGTGGGTATGTCTATTCATGAGATGAGAGAAGTTGCAATTGTTCCTGTTCACAAGACTACTACACTAACCGCTTTAGAGAGATTTAAGTTAGATCAAAAGTATTTGCATGACTATACTAATGCACGAGGAGAGCTTTCTTCTAATGTTTTCTATCGGTTGTTGAGAGAATATAAGGAAACCATGGATGCAAAGAATTGTCTTGTGTGTACACAAATTCCTTCCTCAGTGGAAGAAGGGGTTATATACCATAGTTTACCCCTAACCTCTGGCATAACTTGTAGTTTGCTACTAACTAGATTCTATAACCAAGAGTATATTCAATATTTTTACTCCAACCACGATGCAGTGTTTTCCTTTGTTCCTATTATTAGATATTTGAGCAAAACAGCTAAAGAGCATGACATAGTATTAGTTAGAGGATTCTTTGAGCCAACACTAACTTTTGGAACTGCTTATGCTCACCGTAATAATTTGACCTGCTTACTAACCCAATTGGAAAAGAGCTTTATAGAGCATACTGATGATGGAAGAAAAGCATTAAAAGAAAAATTAGATAAAGGGCTAGAGAAAAGAACTTATAAAAATGACTATGCTTACACTGCTATTAAAACGCAAGGGAGATTAGCTTTAGATGCATTACACGTGGGGAAGCTTTGTATATATAGGCCAAAATCACGCACTGACACTTTATTTGTGGGAACGAGTGAATGTAGGCATGTGTTTTTGTTTCAGAGTAAATGGACTTTTATGCTGAATGGTGCAGACCCTGTGATTCCTGGGATTTATTATATTTGTGGACTTAATGCTTATAACTGTCTTCCTAGAGGATGGTATGGGACATGCTATTTTGGGATAGTTTTCCCTAAGATTTATCAGATAGACGATTGAAAGAAAATACAGAAAGTGACTGAATTACATCAAGTGCGACAAAAGAGAAAAAACGCTTCTGCAATTGTGGGAGATATTTTTGGGGCAATAATTCCTTCTGTAGGAGTTATTTTAAATGCAAACAAGATACAGAAATTGTCTACTATTGTGGATAATACGTTGACAAATTTTACAGGGGCTATACTCCTGTTAAATGCTTAATTGGCTGCGGATAGAGCTATGACGCTTCAAAATAGGCTTGCTTTAGACATAATCTTAGCGAAAGACGGCGGAGTCTGTAAAATGATTAATGCCAGGCATTGTTGTTCATTTATACCTGAGAGTGAAAGAGAGATAAGATTCTTACTTACTAATTTAACTAATTCAAGCAAGGATTTGAAAGAAATGAAGGAACCAGGGGTTTGGAAAAAGGTTGGAAATGGATTTACCTCTGTGGGACGTTGGTTTAGTCAAATTTGGAATGGGGTATTATGGAAAATTGTCCAGGGAATATTAATTGTGATTGTTTCCATAGTAGGATTATGGGGTACATGCAAATTGTGGCAAAAGGTAAAATTAAGGAGCGGTAAGAATGATCAGAGGAGGGAAGAAGCACCTAGGAGACAACTTTATAGGGAAAATTCATGAAGAAGACAAAATACATCTGAAACAAATTTGTGAAGTGTTGACAAAAAGGGTGTGATGACATATTTAGTCATCAGAGGAGGGACTGATGGAGCAGATGTGCTAATTCAAGAAATTTCTAATGATTAATGTGTGTTTATTGATGAGAGAATTACGTAGAGAAATTAATATTAGAACATAACGTGTGTAATAGAAAATGCGCCCACGGGGAGTGGTCACCATGTGTATTAACAAGATGCTAAGTAATGAGAAAATTCATGTAAAATGTATTAATTTATCATAACTGGATGTATAACCTATGTTTTGTGTTAATTCGCATTCTTAATTTAGCCGGATTAAAGGCCTGGTTTCACTGGGCCTTGCCTGCTTATAACGTGAAGACTCGACAAGGCTTGCGAGGACTGGAAACCAGAGTGAAGGACCTTGAACTGTGCAGAGTTCAGATGGCTCTGCTAGAACATTCTGCAATGTACCAGCGGACAGGAGATGATGAAGTCAATTTGATACAATTATGTGTAGTGTAGGCTAAATGTACTTTCCCAGGACTTGAACAATAGAAGGCACTGACTAAAGACTATAGATGCAACAATTCTGTTACCTGAAGGGCCGGATGATGTTCTCATCACCAGAAGGACCAATAAAATTTATGGAACCTGAAGCCTAAGCAGAAATTTAGATTCGGTAAGTAAAAACTATAGGTTAGAGTCATAAAGTCCGACGAGTTTGACCAATTAGCAATTAGTGGGACGGACTAAGAGACCCTAATAAAAAGTAATGACAAAGGGAGTGAAATCAGAACGGGGAGGAGAAAGTCGATGACATCAGGAGACGCTGTCCGAAGTGCTGATAATTGGGCTTACACTCTGTGAGCCTGATACTTTGCTGACCACTGATCACCTGGGGACGAAGACTGACTCGTTGCTGATCCATCCTGGATAGGTAGCTATGAAAATGTGACTGACAAAATTTTGTGCCTTTTCTTCTAGGTGGCAACTGCACTGTTTCTGAATAGATTTTCCTCTCTTAGATAGATTTTTCCAAATTAATGTTTTATCTAAATTGTTTTCGCGTGAAGACCCGCATGCTGATGCTAATCTTGGTTAGGTAGGCTGACAGGGGAGACATTGACGGTGACAATTGACTGACGAATTTGCATTGCTGAATTACTCCATTAATGTTAATAATCGCTGACTTATGATTTGCATTGTTACTTATGATTCTTTTGGAGAATAATGTTTTCTTGATGATCAATAAGATTTGATTAATAAAAGGCAAATAAAGATTTGATTAAAATTGTAATCAATAGGGAATAAAAATGATTAACCTTTTCCATTGAGTGATGGTTATTTCTGATTAGTAGGGTTTTTCTTTCTTGTTTTTTTGAGTGTTGATATTGATTTATTGATGTTGATTATTGGTTCAGTAACCACTGCATGACTAGGATACTCTATGCAATGCAAAAGGTTCATCGACCTATACGCGCCCCCTTGTAAGTTTACTTACTAAGGACCAGGCATGCTAGCAGTTTTTGGTAGCAGCTTGATAGTTAATTTCCTTGGAGAACTAGTAAAGTGGTGATTATTGGTTATGGTGCTAGTTTAAGTTAGGATTAGTTATTTGTTTTTTATGAGATTTGAATTACTAAGGACTAGGCGCGCTGGCAACAGTAAGACACGGATACAAATAGCTGGTTACCGGCCACGAGGGAAACCTTCCTTGGCCTTTTATTAATTCCGGTTCCACGTCACCAGCCACACCAACTTGTAACTCTGTACAGGGGAGATTACCATCATCTCCCTCACTCAGTGTGCATCATGGGCGGGCCCATGACAAACACAACAATGTTGACGTGCAGCAGCAAAGGAACAGGAGACAATGACAAAATTCATGCAAAGTACATATGTAGAATTAGAGTTGGGCCAACTTAATCGGCCTTTGCTAGGATCGCACCCGTGGGGGAAGCAATGTGTTGCCTGTAGCGTTGTACTGGTGCAGTACCAATGTCAGGGGAGACCAATAAAATTCCCGCAAACGTCTGTCTGATGGTCTCCCCTGCATGCGGCATACTGCACCCATTAAGAGGGTGAGGGTGCTGGTGCAAGGGCAGTCTCTGCATCGCAGGCAATTAAATAAGACTCCTGCTCTGTGTTCTCTGTTTAGCATGCCGCATGCTGCAGTCCACACACCGGCAGACAAAGAGCAAAGTTAATGACACCTCTACACTGGCTACGAGGCCGGTGTTACCACCTACACCCCTCAGGGGCCCTGTATACATCAGGACGTCACCTCCTACCTGCAGCAGCCGCCGTGCCTCATTCATGCCGGCTGCTCGTGCTGCAGAGATGATAGTGCATGTGGTTGCCCAGGACTCACAGGACTATGTCAGGCCAGCTCTAGCCTTACATACTGCATCGGGTATCTAACCCCTCAGGCTCCAGTTCACTGAGTCATGCCTTCCTTACTACCTATTCCTCCTACAGAACACATTCTCAACCGCACCCACCTGTCTTGGCCTCCCTCATGCCTGAAAAAGTGACTGCTACCAGATGTTGAGTGTTCACTGCCACAAGCGTAGGTCAAACAGATTTACATAGGGGGCAGAGGGTCCACAGGTGCTCATACATCAAGGCACAAAGGGATGTCCCACCCCTCAAAGGGTTTAAACATACATCCAATCCCTGACAGGTGCTGCTCTGTGCTCCATAGGTGGGTAGTGCATGTGCCAGGAGGGAAACATTTGACCCAGTTCACCTAAATAGGACAGCGCTGCAGCCACAAACCACATCAAATTCAACACCATGACCACTGTGCCTGCCATTAAACTCTTGATCATTGAGGGCTCCCCATTATCCCAAGCACCCAAATGGCGAGATAGAGTAGAAGGCCTAGAACTTTACATCGGCTGTTGCAGCGGAACATCGCTGCGCCCTTTTACTTTACTTGGGTGGCAAAGACATATACAATGTGTACAAAACTCTCATGGAGGAAATGCCCAAAACATATGCCACGCTTGCTGCTGCCCTCATTGCACATTTTAAGCCAATGGCCTACAGAGATTATGAATGCTTCATCACCAGGTAGGCTCACCAAAAACCAGTAGAATCACTAGATGGGTTCTATAACCGACTAAAAGAGCTTGCCAGTACCTGTGGTTTCAATGGTGAACAAGAAGAGATCAGGAGACAAATTATTCATGGCTGTGCCTTTTCCAAATTGTGGGAAGCCAGGAATCTGGAAAATCGTTAAAAGAGATAGTCACACTTGGGAGATCGAAAGAAAGGTTTGCGCATCACACATGGAGGCTACCCTCAATAGAACAATCAAGGCAGAACCAGTCAACGCAGTGTAACCATGGCAACCTGCTGAGCCCCAGTGGAGACCTCCTGATGCCAAAAGACCATGCAGATACTGCGGAGGACTGTCCCATAAGCTAGCCAATTGCCCGGCCAAAGGAAAGAAGTGCACAGCATGTGGCAAGTACAACCATTTCGCCAAAGTGTGCAGATCATCGAAACACAAGGCCACCAAGGAAACTGTCCATGCTCTCCCAGAAGCTACAAGGGAGACAGAAGACATGGATGATGACGACACCACACTGTCTTTACTGTTGGGCGCAACAATGCCACTCGGAGGCTTCTTCTAAAATGTTAAATCCAAGTTGGACAATGCCTTGTTGCTGCAACCATCGACACGGAATCATTCATAGGCCTCATGTCTGAAGACACATACCAGACAAACCTGGACCTCCAGCACTAGCTAAGACTAAAGTCAGGGTCTTTGCCTACGGTCCAATGAAGCCACTACCCATGTTAGGTGCTTCAAGTTGTCAGTTTTACATGAAGACAAAAGCATCAAAACCAACATTTATGCAGCAGAAGATTGGCAATGCGTACTAGTAAGCTGTACCACAGCGAGACTCTAACTCTAGTCACATTCACGTTTGGGGTGCAGTTCAAAGAACCCTCACACATCCTCGCTGAGTTTGCAAGTGTGTTTGATGGCATTGGCTGTCTAAAGTACAAAGTTGTGCAGTTGCACATTGACAAGTGAATACACCCGGTAGCCCTACAACATTGCTGCATTGCATTCCACCTCCAACCAAAGGGAAAAAAGGAACTTGACAAGATAGAACGGGCTGGCATTACTAAAAAGTCCCCAGCCTCATGCCATGGTTGTCACCCACTGTAGTGGTAAAGAAGCAGAAACAAGCCAGAGAGGTCCGCATCTGCGTCCACATGAGACTCCCAAATATCGCCATCAAACACTTGTGCCATTTGACAACCACCATTGACGACATTCTAAGAGAGCTCAATGGAGCCCAGTGTTTCTCTAAAATAGGCCTGCGATCTAGATACCACCAGCTGCCCATACACCCGAATCAAGATATATTACTACATTCTCTATCCACACAGGGCTTAGGCACTACTGTTGACTCAACTTCGCATACACATTCTCGTAGAATCGGGTGGCCCCTGACCCTGACAAAGTGAAAGATGTCCAGAACACTCCCACACCAACCAACGTGTCCGGGGTGAGGAGTGTTGTTAGATATGGTCAGCAGCACTCACCTGTTCCGTGGTGCTGCTCCAGGAGGGAACGGGTTCCTTGGATGCTGCTCCACCGGCATCGCCGCGTCTCCATACACTGCAACGCCTATAACTCCATCATTATAGGCGTGACGGGGTATGGACTGACGTGACGGCGAGGGTGGAGCAGCATCCACCCCCGCCCGCCAGCATGGCGCATGGCAGGCCTCACCGCCTTCAATGGCGGTGAGGCTCCATGCGTCGGAATATGGCGGTATGCCTGCCGCCGCCACTGGCGGTCTTCCGTCGACCGTCAGCATGGTTGGCAGCGGCTATCCCGCCATGTTCGAAATGAGTGCATAAATCTCACCAGAAGTAGTGCGAAGTTGCAGGAAGACCTAGCCGTTTCGGGAACATTGGCCAGAAACATGGTCTACTCACCTCATGCTAGGTCCCCTGAACCTGACACATGACCATAATGATAAAAATACTTAAATGTACAATGTGTTTACAGTGCAATTAGAAAATGTGTGCTTTATTGGAAAGTAATGATATGACTGTACGCTTATAGGATACTGTTACTGATGAGGAAAATGTTTATGTTTTCTAACCTGTAAAATCCAACAATATACTTCAAAACTTACAGAGGTAACACAAAGTATTCATAAAAGCTCACGTGTTCCAAGGGAGTGTTTTGAATGTCCCAGGTTTTTTTTTTGGTTTGTTTTAATCAAAAACATAGTCTTGTTTTTTCACATTTATTAACAGGCAATTAGTCTTCCAATATTCATTTTCCGTTGCGGACCTACAGGAGTATAATCCATGACTACATGATTGTCTGCATACATCAGACAAGAAATGTGTCGATTTCCTGTTTTCAGAGAGAATTAATGAGCAGCGTTCATTACTCCAGAGAAATCCAGACGGAACAGACTGAAAAGCAAAAATGCCACAACACATTCTTGCTTTAGCCCATTCTTGCCCGGAATCCTGGCTGTAGCCTTACCATTATCACTGTACTCGACCTGGGCCTAGTTGTTGGAGCATAATCTGCAGCATCACTGGAGAACGGGAAGGAATTTCATATTGCCATAGTTTATTCCAAAACCAATTGTGGTTGACGAAATCAGACTTGGATCTGAAGTCTACAAAGCAGTATCAAGGTTTACCAGCTACTTGAGTGGTGGGCCTCTAGGCCAGAGTCCACAGGACCAAGCGATGAGCTATAGTTGAATGGATCTCTTGAAATGACCCTGGTTCTGTAGAGATACTTCATTTGATCTTCTCAGTTTTCATGATATAGCTAAAATGTTTTTGAAAAAATATTTATAGTGGTATCGATTAGTGATATTAACCTTTGCTGGATTATTCACCCTTTTTGATAATGGGTTTGATAATTGCTCCTTGCCTGGAATACGGTAGTATTTTTAACTACCCGACGGAAAAAAAATCAAAATTGAAACCCACCAAATCGGATTCTCATGTAAAATTGAAGTAGGAAGACTTTCAAGACCACCGCATGCGATATTTTCATAGAATTAATGCTCACACTAATCATACATGTGTTTTGGAGCTCCAGGAGAGCTGAATTAGGGGACTAGGTGACAGACAAATTAAACACAAGCACTGGCAAAACCAATAGGCCTCACCTATGCAAGAACTATCGGCAATTTGTTTTTGCCATGTTGTACACCAGTGTGGCTGCTGTTCAGCATGGGTAAAAGTTAGTGAGTGTCCTTGAGTGGAGTGAGGAAAGTAGAGTGGCATAGACTGGATTTGTTGGAGTAGAGTGGAGTAGAGTGGAGTAGGAGGAGTAGAGTCTCATAGAGGTGAGTAGAGGGGAATAGAGTTCAGTGGTTCAGTGGCAGAAAGTGTTGTAGAGTGGGTGGGGTGGATGGGGTGGGCTAGATTGGTCTGGGGTGGGTGGATTGGATATGAGTGATAGAGCTGGGGTGGAGTGGATAGGACTGGGGTATGGTGGGGTGGATTGGATTAGAGAAGGGTGATTTGGAGTGGGGTAGGTTGGACTGGAGGTGGGTATATTGGATTGGAGTAGGTTATACTGGAGTGGGGAGATTGAACTTGAGTGGGGTGGATTTGGATTGGACTGGTGTTGGTTGGATTGGAGTGGGATGGGTTGAAGTGGGGTGGGTTGGACTGCAACAGGGTGGATTTGATTGGAGTGTGTTGGTTGGAATGGCGTGTGGATGATTGGAGTGTGGTAGGCTGGATGGATTGGATTGAATGGAGAGGACTGAACTGGGGTGGGGGATTAGAATTGAGTGGGGTGGATTGGATTAGGTTGAGGTGGACTGGAGTGGGGTGGAGTGGATTGGATTAGGGTGGGGTGGATTGGATTGGGGTGGAATGCGGTGCGGTGGTATGAGGTGGAATGGAGTGGGTGAATTGGAGTGGGGTTGACTGGATTGGTGTGGGGTGGGTTGGAGTGGAGTAGATTGGATTGCAGTGGGATGGAGTGGATTGGAGTGAGGTGGATTGGTTTGAGTGGTGTGAATTGGATTGGTGTGAGGTGGACTGGATTGGGATGGGGTGCACTGGATTGGGGTGGGGTAGAGTGGAGTTGGGTGGGTGGATTGGAGTGGGGTAGATTGGATTTGACTGAATTGGGGTTGACTGAATTGGAGTAGAGTGAGGTGAGTTGTAGTGGGGTGGATTGAATTGGGGTGAAGTGAAGTGAATTGGAGTGGAGCAGATTGTTTTGGATTGGGGCAGACTGGAGTGAGGCAGATTTGAGTGGGGCAGGTTGGTGTGGGGCAGATTGGAGTGGGGCAGGTTGGAGTGGGGCAGGTAGTTTTTGATTGGAATGGGGCAGATTGGAGTAGGGTAGATTGGTTTGGATTGGAGTGGGGCAGATTGCTTTAGAGTGGAGTGGGGCAGACTGTTTTGGATTGTATGGGGCAGAATTGTGTGGGGCAGATTGGAGTTGGCCAGATTATTTTGGATTGGAATGGGGTGTATTGTGGTGGAGTTTATTGGAATGGGGTGGAATGGGGAGGGAGTGGGGTGGATTGGATTGGGGTGAGGTGAATTGGATTAGAGTAGGGTGGATTGGATTGGAAAGGGGTTGATTGGGGTGGACTGTAGTGGGTAGATTGGGGTGAAGTGGATTCGATTGATGTGGGGCAAACTGGATTGGAGTGGGACAGATTGGAGTTGGGCGGATTGGAGTGTGGCAGATTGTTTTGGACTGGAGCAGATTGGAGTGGATCAGATTGGAGTGGGGCAGATTAAAGTGGGGCCGACTGTTTTGGATTGGAGTGGGACAGACTGGAGTGAGGGCTATTGTTTTGGATTGAGTGGGGCAGACTGGAGTGGGATTGATTGGAGTGAGCAGACTGTTTTTGATTGCAGTGGGCCGATTGAAATGGGTGGATTAGAGTGGGGCAGATTGTAGTGGGGGAAATTGTAGTGAGGCAGATTGTTTTGGATTGGCACGGGGCAGATTGGAGTAGGGCAGATTGTTTTGAATTGTAGTGGGACCGATTGTTTTGAATTGGAGTGGGGCAGACTGGTTTGAATTGGAGTGGGGCAGACTGTAGTAGAGCAGATTGTAGTGGGCAGATTGTTTTGAATTGGAATGGGGCAGATTGTTTTGGATTGAGAGGGGCAGATTGGAATGGGGAAGAGTGGAGTGGGGCAGACTATTTTGGATTGGAGTGAGGCAGGTTGTTTTGGAATGGGGCAGATTGTTTTCGATTGGAAAGGGCCAGATTGTTTTGGATTGGAGTGGGGTGAATTGGAGTGGGGCAGATTGGAGTGGGGTGCATTGGGAGAATTGGAGTATGGTGGATTGGGGCCTATTGGATTGGGGTGAGTGGTTTGGGTTGGAGTGGATTGGAATGGTCTATGGAGGATTGGATTGAGTAGGGTGAATTGGTGTGGACTGGAGTGGGGTGGATTGTGGTGTACTGCATGATTATGTGTTAAAACATCAGTTCAGAAATTACACATAAGAAACAATGTCGCTTTACAATAAAATAATCCTCATCTTTTGAGAACAGTGCCTACAAGCAAAAACAAAAGAAAACAAGTGCAATGTGAGAAAAGAAGACTTGTCAAAATAAAAGAAAGTTAGCAATAGAAAATAAATCTTTGCAACTTTGTCCTGCTGGGCACGTTTTTACCAGGCACACACCTTCTGATTGCAGGGCACTAAAAGTTAAAAAGAACAAATTGGTACCTCAATGACGTAGGGAGCAGCGGACAGGTACTGATTAAGCTGAATCAATCAGTGCTTGGTCCCTGCTCCACGAGAGAAACAAAACTTGGCCTAGCTTGACGAATTACAAAGCTGTAAAAAAGAGTGCCGCACAGGCCAACAAATAGTTAGCAACTGCCAGTTTCCAAGCCCTTCTTATTAACAACAGTGTCTCGCAAGTGAGGCGCATGCACTAGCGCATACTCTCACAGTCTCGACCCTAAAAATCTTCTTCCAATTCTCATCTTATATAAAACAGTAATAAAAGGAATCCATTTGTCTTTCAGGATGGCACATTCTATAGCGTACAGACTGACACTGCTGTCCTGTTCCTGCCCAGTATTTGTGGTAGAAATTATTTTTTTCTGCTGGATAAGTGCTTGATAGTATTTTTATTTTATGGTATTGGGGACTTTGAGCATTTTCCTCTCTATTGGTTCTTCTGAGTAGTGCATTAAACTCCTTTCTTACGTTAAAGCATGCTACTTTAAACTAGCCTGAATTATTTTTGTATTATTTTAAAATGGCAATTTTCCTGTTTGCTATAGCTGACTGTAAGCATGATAATAGCGTTATAATTAGGCAGCTATACCATTCTTTGTCTCATATTTGAGAAATAGATAAATAATCTACGGCTATTTTCATCTTAAAAGTGTGCATTTTTCTCAGTGATCTGGACTCTCATTATGTGTAGGTAATTGTAATGCAATAAAATGAATACAATTTGAAAAGATCACATGTGTGGTGAGAGCAACAATGTTTGGTTAATGTGATGTGCAATTATTATTTTGCACCAAGAAATGCACATAAATGCTGTGGATGTTGCAAGCCACGATTCAGTCCAAAACCTAATATGAAGCCAAGGTGGAGGCACTTATTTTAGTACCCCTAGACAGAAGTGACCAGAAAATCCCAGACCGAATAAATGGAAGAGGGGGAAATGTATATTTTGCTTTAATATTTACACGTAAACGCTGTTAAAAGGCCCAAAAAGAAACAAATAAAAATAATCCAGACCTCCCCAGGAGGCCTAAATGACTCCTTAACTAATGCCCAATGATAAAAGCAACTTGCACGTACTATTCACGTTGTCACAAGCAGCACCATCATGCCAACAGCAATTCATAGTCTCAAATGTCTACTCTTTCAACCACAGCATTCAGAGAGCCCGAATCTAACAATGACCTCACTATGTTACCAGCTAAAGGAGCTTACAACATGGCATGTGCAACACAGTATATTCCACATGAAGAGCCAAATTCTAATGCTCGCCACTTGAACCATATCTTCTCAGTCTCCTCAAACATGATGGAGACGGTTGTTACACTTCCAATAAACAGAGAATGATCACACTACATGCAGGACTACACAACACATGTTGTACAATGCCACACCTAAAGCATCTTTTTGACTCAGGGACCCCTTCTAAGGAACACCCTGATGGGTTTGCTTAAAAGAGGTCCCCCTATGTTCTTAGAACAGGTATTCAGAACCTTCCTCTCAAGGTCACATAGGCTACGACTCTTCTCTTCATTTCCTTAAACCCCTCATCAATGGCCGCAGATCTGTGGTGTGAGCAAGCAGCTTCACATGTATCCCTCAGCTCTCAGATCAGCACACTCGCTGATCTCTGATGAACAGTTCCATTAAGTTCTCAAAAACCTACAGAACTGCCAAGCTATACAGGACAGCAGCATAACTCAAATCCTTCTTGTGCAGACCTCAGATTGGGAGAAACATGTAAACCTTTCTAGGATTACAACATTATTCCTAGAAACAAAATGGCCATCCAGCATTTTGAGCTACATCTCAAATAAACGATGGAAACCTGGCTCTCCACTCAGGCGGTCTGCCACACATCCAGATTTTACTCTAACACAATTTGCTTAACCAAAGTTCACAAACGATGAATCTGCACCTTCTTCCATGCTCAGGCCACAGTTGATTACTTGTACATGTGACACATGCTGGAAACAGACAAAGCACCTCAAAATTAGTTGGAATTAGTTCTGGGTTGTGAACCCCATGGCTGATAAAAGAAACATGACTAATGTTTCAAGGTAATCTTTCAATGGTGATCTAATTTGAATGATTGCAATAGTGGTTCAAAAAACTGTTTGCCGTAAGATGGTGGTAATAGACATAGAACCCGTCTACGTTCACCAGTGTCAGCAAGTAAGACATGTGTTTTAAATGTAGTAGGAGGTCACAGATCATCCACTTCAGTTCTAAATGTAATGGCATTTTTAGAGTTTGAGTGTGAACCACGCCATAGGGTCTAGTACTAGACTTTTCTTGGGACTCGTGAGAAAAGGGCAGCAGTGCCCTTGGAGGGGGGAAGTGAGATTAGTGTGCACATCTGTGTTCTTGGATTATTTGTGACAGTTCCCACAGCCAGTAAAATAAGGCTTAAACATGTGTAACATGAAAAGACATACCTCACATATTCTCGATATGTTGCACACGTGTAACATAAAAAAGATATAGCTCACATATTCTCTATATGCAAGGAATACCTCACAGGAGACTATCCTCATCCTCTAAGGGATAGTGGCTGCAATCTTCGCGTTTTGCAATTTCTGTCACTCGCAGACCTCCATCTTGCCAGCACAGTCATTCACAAAGACTTGAAGAGGGAACTAACTCCATTACTATACATGAGGAAGAATTTATCTAAATCATTGCAGATGACAGCTTTGCACTGTGCTAGATTGGTATATCTGATGCAGCCCTTAAAAATGAACTTGGAGCAACAACAATGACATATATTCTGGGGGGCAGGGAGAGTTTTAGTCCAGAACGTATCCCCCCTAACACATATCCAACTGACAAAAAGTGTGAAATTCCGTTATGAGGAAAAAGGGGTTCCAAAGCTTACACTGAGGATACAGGACCCAGTTGATCAACACCTTTTAAGAAGAACAAGCCCTCACTCACCAAAGGTGACACATTCATCATCGGGCTGTGCTCCTTGTTGGGCTGGGCCTGCCATGCCCAATGGGCCCCTCAGGGGGCACTTAGCCCGGCGATCTTTTTTTAATTGGCTGTTGTCCATGAGTATGGCCAACAATCCCTTCAAAAGGTGCCTCGAGACGAGTTATTAGCGTTCTGTAGACTGGTTTAAAACAGAAATATTAATACCAACTAGAGGTCACGTCAGGGACTATTCTATTAGCAGACCTCTGTAATAGGAATAAAAACACTAATTAATGGATTCTCGGGACCTCTATGCTTTCAAGATCCCTTTTTATAAAACAAACTTCATTGCATTTTCATATACAGAGATATGCCACTGTGTGACCAGTAAAAGTACAGCATACTCATCAATTAGCAGAATATTCAAGCTTAAACAATCAACTCCCACCCTCCCCACCCCCAAATGAGTCATTGTCTCGTTTGCAAGTATATGCCCATGTTGTGCTACTGGGTGGATATATCCATGTGATGACAGGGGCAGTGGGGCGTTTTAAAATAAATATTGTTATTGCGTACATCTCGTGCTCAGCACACAGTAAATAAAAAGTTATGAGAATCGCAGAATACACATGTAAGAAGGACAGGGTCAATCTCCAGCATAGAAATACCACTTGTTAGACAGAGAACATAGGCATAAGAAGATCGGAGGTCCATCTAAAATCTTTGATAGTCCATCCATCCGCCCCAGGCACCCCCCTTAGACATCCCAGTAACTACTCCAGCTGCCCAAACCTTGTCCCATTTTTTAGGACAATCCCTACTTTGGTAGACCACCTGTTCCACCCTCTGACACCAGTCCATATCGGACCCCCAGTCTTCAATGCAGGTGGGTCGGGTGGAGCGGCAGCGCTCCAGCCGCTTTCTATATTACGTTTGGCCATGATAGCCGCTACAGCCAACCAAAGCTGCTGATACCTTGGCCAGGGCTCTTCTCCCATGAAATTCAATAGAAGCTGTTTAGCTTCCAGGGGGACTGCTTTCCCAAGGACCTTGGTCATATTCTGTAAGATACCAGTCCAGTAAAGCCGTATAGACGGACGCAGCCACAAAATATGATAGAAGGTGCCTTTCTGCCCACATCCCCTCCGGCAGAGCACCGAATCCTCCCTGCCAAACCTATGTAGGAGCACCCTGGAATAATAGGCCCTGTGTAGCATCTGTAATTGGACTAGTCGGAAGTGGGCTCGGATCACTGTCTCTCAGGGGCTTTATATAGCCTCTGTCAGCTCATCGTCCCCTAAGGTTCCAGCATTCCTCTCCCAGGCCTCTCTCAAGGCAGTGGGGGCAGGGGGGCTCGGGGTGTTATTCATTATTTTCTTATAAGTCATTGAGGTAGCCCATTCCTCCAATGGAGCCGACAAGAGTCGATCCTCTAAGATGGCCACCTCTGGTACTTGTTCCCCCTCCAGTATGTGGTGTGGGAGAGCATGTCTGAATTGCAAATATCTGTGGCTTTCTCTCTCTGCCATGTCATACTCCTGGTGGAGGACCTCAAAACTCACCAGTGCCTGCCCGCTCCAAACATCTCCTAGGTGTTCTAGACCTATCAATGCCCACTTCGAGGAACTGCTGAGAGCTCCAACCTCACACAGGAGGTCACTGTTCCATCATCAAGTCTGTTCTGTCAGTTTCCCCTCCCAGCCCAAATATTTTGTGGCTTACTGCCATACCCGCACCACCGTCTGGGTATGGATTGGCAGGATCAGCTCTTGTGATCTGCTGTATAAGGCCGCCTCATAATCTCTTCTCCCCAGGGCGTCCCTATCGACTCAGGACGCTGGTCTGCCTGTCCCACAAACACCCAGTCATTGTCAGCTACCTGCTGTGAGCCCCAGTAATATTTAGGAATGTCTGTGACTGTAAACCCCACATCATACACGCCCCTTTGTAATTTATGGAGTGGGATCCTAGAAGCTCCCCCATCTCATAACAGTGTCCTCATCTAGTGGGTCCTATTAATCCGTCTAGAACTGGCCTTTTTAGGAGAAAGTGTAACAAGTCATAAATCTTCTGCTATGCATTATCCCAGAACATAATTGAGTTGTGTAGGGAGAGGTTGTGGCATTCTGCCCTTAAACAGCATCTCACGAGAAGGCATTTTGCTTGTAACAATGCTAAGTCCATAAAGCGCACAAGCCCCGTGGAGCCCTTGGGCCTGGGGTACAGTCCCAGCATACAGTGTTCCACTGTCCACCAGTAGTCTAATTCAGTCAATTTCCATAAAGCAGCCCTGAAATCTGCCCAGTAAGAGGATATCGAGGGGCAGGCCCATAGCATATGTAATAAATCTGCATCCGAAGTAGAGCATCGCTGACAGGCAGAGGAAACTGTGGGGAAAACGTGTCAAGTCTGTGTGGCATGAAGCAGGCCTGGTATATAATTGAAAACTGAATACATTTTAAGCAGGAGTTGGGAGAGCCCTTGCTTGGGTAACCTAAAAGGAAGGCCCATTCCCTATCTTGAAGAACTGGCATGAGATATTCTTCCCACTTGCTCTGTAGGGGAGTCAAGGATATCATCAAATATGTACGCAAACCTTAGTACCTTCAGCCTATAAGGTGTCTACCGTCACCTACAACATGCATCATCTGTATAAAGTCATGAGTGATCATTTCAGAACCGTCTGGTGCCCAATGTCGCCAAATATAACTGATAATACGTGTGTGTGTCAAAAATTGCGTTTCCGACAGACCATGTGTGTGGGCAAAACCTGTATGGGGCACATAGGTACCGCCCTCAAAGAGCACTTCGACTTTTGTCTCTAGCTCTTGCTCCCAGGGGTGCAGTCTCTTTAACATCAAGACACTCGAGAATGTAGGGAGACCTCGTAAAGCAGGGGTCTTCAAACTGGGGCGAGGTCCCTCTACGGGGGCCTTAAGTGATCCGAGCAGAGGGCACCAGGCTCAGGCCTAAGGAAGCATTATGCTGATAACAAGGCTTGGTTTTAAGCTGGAAAAATGAGCAGCAGTAAGCCGCTCTGTAATGGTCCATCACTAACATATTTTGTCATTTATATCCGAGCTGGGAGTAAGTGTCAAAAGGGAAGTGACTCCAAATACTCTTCAAAACCCCCACTCTAATAATTATACTGTGAACACTTTTACACTTTAATAAGGCCTGTCAGACCAGAATAGTTTATTTGGCATCATGTTTTTGACTGCATTTTTAAAACAGTAACATAACTTAACTGCAATGTTTAAATACGTCTACACATATTTAAACATTGCCAATTTAATAGAATAAGTGTGAAAAATTCGTAGGGGGCCCGACAATATTTTTCCACTGGGGCGTGGCATTAAAAAGTTTGAAGGCCACTGTTGTAAAGGAATATTCAGGGTATATGGCACACATGGGGCAGTATAACGGAGGGCTCTCTTCCAGTAAGCGAGGGCTATGTTCAATGGCATGAGGCAGGACAAGGGTGTAGTTGAACCAGGGCAGGACAAACTCTGTAATTTACCCCAATTAAGAATGGTGTTTGTGTACCTTTTCTCTGCCATGTTGTGGACTGACAGCCAGTAGGCCAACCACTGCAGTTGTTATGCCAAGCAGAGGGCTTTAAAGTCTGGAGCACCCATCCCACCCCTGTAGGTGGGTAGCTGCAACTTACTTAAGCTCACCCTGCATCGTCCATTGCCCCATATTAAATCGGTTCAGTGTTTTGAAGATTTGGGCAGGTACAAGCACCAGTAAATTCACAAAGTGATTTAGTGATAGAGGAGTTGGGGCAGCATAACCCTCTTAGTGAGAGTCAATTGTCCCCCTACCAACAGAGTGACCCAAAAGCCAATTTGCGATGAAGGGATGCAATCATTTTCAATGGATCCCCATCCAATAAATCTTATGCTTCACAGTACATTTGGATGCCTAAGTAGCAGAATGTGTGGGGTGACATTTGAGAAACTCCCTTCCTTGTGCCTCCTGCCGAATCCACTTTGCCAGCGGTTCCAGTGCTAGAATAAACAATAACAAGGAAAGTGGACATCCCTGTACCCTTGCCGCAGTTCACTGGATATGGAGACGAAATATGTGGGCCTGTTCCAGCTCGATCGGTAGGACAAGTGTATAGCTGTTCAACCCAACCCAGGTAGTTACGGTGGATACCAACATGTGTTAAAATAGCAAACATGAAGTCCCAACCCAAGATATCAAAGGCCTGCTGGAGATCATGTGAGAGGCAACCGGGTATCAGATATTGATCACGGGCTGCATCCATCACCTGATAAAAGCGGTGTATGTTGAGTGAACTATTATGATGTGGAACAAACCCACACTGATCTGCATGTATCCGTTTTGGGAGCAGGGGGAATAACGGAAGTGCTAGCACCTTGCTCAGGATTTTAGATTCAGTGCTAAGCAGGGACAGGGGCCTGTAGGAGGGCTATCATCCTGGTGCTTACCTGGTTTTAACAATGAGGTGACCACGGCTTGTCTAGTAGTCGGAGGTAGTGCTTCTTCCTCCAAGGAGGTTTTGTAAAGGATTTCCAACTGGGGCACTAATTATGTTGCAAAGGTAGCATAAAATTCAATAGGGAGGCCATGCTATTGCAGTGTTTTACTACGGGTGAGCTCTTTGATGGCACTTCGGATCCCACCAGGAGTGATAGGGGGCACCCAGAGTCTCTCCCTCCACTGTTGCCACTGTAGGCAAGTGATTGCTCTAGAAAGGAAGACATAGCAGTAGGGGCCGATGGTGGGTGGGGGGCTGCACAAAGGGTGGTGTAGAAATCATAAAATGTATAGTTAATATCTATTTGGGTGACCATATTATCGTGTTGGGGTGTAGACATGGAAAGGTTAGGTGTGGGTGAGGGCATTGGTCCTATCACGCACACTAGCAACAAAGTGGATTTGTCAGCCTCAGTGTGAGTTTTCTGCACATAGGCTCTGTAGTCAATCACACATGGTCATTCAATTAGTTCAACAAAGCTAATTCTGGCTTCTTGTAACTGCGGGGCCATGTCTTTGTTCTCCGTTGCGGCCTTTACTAGGGGATACAGCATGTTCTTGACATGTGTAAGATCATAGAGAACTGTTTTACATGCCCCCACAATCACGTTAATGGCTGCCCCACACTACAACCTTAAAGGCTTCCCACTCCACCAACAGTGATGAAGCAGTATTGGTACTCTCCGCAATGTATCAATGGTGGTGGCCAATGCAACCTGGAACACTGCATCTTCTAAAATCTGTGACGGCATGCACCAGGTTGGATTAGAGGTAGGTACCCAGCCCCAAGACAGAGTGAGTTCTAGAGGATTATGATCCGAGAGGGTCTTACCTAGGTGTGCAGCATGAGTGATCTGTGTTTGGACAGAGCTGGTACAGAGGACTCTATCTAGGCATGTGTGTAATATCATATATCTCTTTTGACCTGATCCCGTCCCCTTGACATTCCAGATGATTATATTATATTTACTTTCAGCTGTTAGCATTGTGTGATACAACTGGATATTTGGACCCACATTTCACCCAGTGCATACTATTATTAAGCTTACGAGCAGTATGTGCCAATGACTTATAACTTAAAACAAACCCCCAATACAAGGTCAAGCGATGAACATTAGTTCAATCAAACTGTAAGAAAAACATGAAAACAGAAGAACAAGAGGTGCAGTCGCTATTAAGGAGTGTGACATTATTTAATGTATAGAGCCAGCAACATTGCAGAAAGATCCTTTAGGGCCAGATGTATCAAAGTATTTTGCAATCGCGAAAGGTGCGAATCATAAACTTCAACTGTTTGCGAATGCAAAATAGCCTTTCCGAATGTTTGAAAGGCATGGGCAGTCCCATTTTTGCAGTTCCCTAAAATTGCAACTCAAAATAGGGAATCGCAATTTGCGATTCCCTAAGAAATGGCAAATAGGGATTACCTATTTGCGATGTCATAAGCACAAGTATCAAGCATTTCCTAAATGCGAAATGAGTATTTAGGAAATGCTATTACCATCAACTCGAAGGTGATGGTAACCATGTGCAATTTTTAAAAATGCATTTTTAAAAGTGACATATAGAGCACACATGTCCCTAGGGCATGTGTGCACTTCAGGGGCATGTGTGCACAATTAATTTTTGAAGTGCATCAAAGGGGGCCTTAGACCCTCAGCACCCTTGGTTTTGTATTTCCTCATTTGCGACTCACTAATAAGAAATCACAAATTAGGAAATGCAAAACCATTTGCACCTATGGGTCAAAAGGTCCATAGGAACAAATGGAGACCCATTTCTTAATAGTGATTCCCTAATAGCGATTGCAACTCTGTAGGAATCACTATTAGGGAAATCGCTATTTTGTTACATTCCATTTTAAATTTCTTAAATAGCGAATACCTAAAATGTGCTATTTAGGAAATGCAAAATGGAACATTGATACATCTGGCCCTTAGTCACTAGTATCTTCCCAGAGCCCCGGAATTCAAAACATCAAAAGTAACATAAGTACAGACTAGTAAAAGGGAAGCATGTAGGTTCATCCCCAGGTACATCCCCAGTGGGGCTTCCCGGGTCTCACCAGTGATATTCAATAGGCTGTGGGGACCCATAGTCCAACAATGTGAGGAGGAAAAATTCTCAGTTCAGACTATCATGGGGCGGGGGACCTTTATGCCAAGGTCACGATCTCAGTTTTGAAGGAGGAGGTCACATAATCCACACCACACATAAGAGGATATGCACCCCAAGCAATCATATTCACTATGGGCCAGATGCAGGAAACACTTTGCGACTCGCAAATGCGTGTTTCCCATGCAGAAATGCATTTTGCGAGTCGGGACCGACTCGCAAAATGCATTTCCGATTCGCAAATAGGAAGGGGTGTTCCCTTCCTATTTGCGATTCGCAGTGGAATGCAATTCCATTTGCGACCGCATATGCGGTCGCAAATGGAGTCGCAGTTACCATCCACTTGAAGTGGATGGTAACCCACTCGCAAACGGGAAGGGGTCCCATGGGACCCCTTCCCCTTTGTGAATGGACCCAAAACTATTTTTTCAGGGCAGGTAGTGGTCCAAGGGACCACTACCGGCCCTGAAAAAATACCGAAACTAAAGGTTTCGTTTTTTTTTTAAAGTGCAGCTCGTTTTCCTTTAAGGAAAACGGGCTGCACTTAAAAAAAAAAAATGCTTTATTTAAAAGCAGTCAAGAACATGGAGGTCTGCTGACTACAGCAGGCCTCCACGTTTGCGAATGCCTATAGTCGCTATGGGGCCGCAATTTGCGACACACCTCATTAATATTAATGAGGTGGGTCTTTGCGACCCAATAGCGACTCGCAGACGGTGTCTGAGACACAGTTCTGCATTGCAAATTGCGACTTGCAATTTGCGAGTCGCTCCGACTCGCAAATTGCAAGTCGCAATTTGCAATAATGCTACATCTGGCCCTATATGTCATACAATGAAGTCGTTGGCAGTGTGTGAGATGACTGAAGAGAATAGCACCATACTGCTGCAGGATTTGGAGTCCAATATACTGCCAGATGATGAACTGGAACTGGTGGGCAGATGTGGGTCCCGAAGGGAAGTAGCAGATGCGAGACCAACTTTTTAGTCCTACAGGCCTGTTGTGTATATGAGGCAGCCCCAGTCAGGGCACAAGCACCAGGACCGGGCTGCCGGTTCCAGGGCAGCCGTTGAGCTTTTGGCACTGGTGGCTCTGAAGTCTCAAATCTACTGGAAGCAGGAAATTGCTGTTCTATCCAGTCCCAGGCGGCCTCATAAAAAGAGGGTGTGTTGGTCATGGAGCACTTTAAGTTCAGCAGGGAAAAGGAGGGAGTACGTCAGACTCACTTTGCGTAATTGTTGCTTCACTGCCTGCTAGGAAGCACGCTGGTGCTGCACTGCAAGTGTATAATCTGGGAGCACTAAGATCCATATTTTGTCCATTGTGATGGGTGCATTCTCTCTGGCACATCTGAGCATCATATACCAATCCTTGAATTTAGTATGCGTGCCACAAAAGGGCAGAGCAGTATTCCAGGGAGAGACCTTTGTGCCGGTACCCAGTGCACCCTTTCCACCGTGAACAGCTCTGAAAACGTATTGGCGCCACCGTGCTCCATTGCTAGGCCTCTACATATTGCTTGATGTTGGTAGCCTCAACTCTCCTTTGGACTCCTATGATGCATACATTATTCCATCGCTGTTGTACTTCTGCATCCTCAACCAGCTCCTGGATTATGTCAACTTGCCTATGGAGCTAAGCAACTGTGGAGATCTGCTTAGTCTGCCAGGGTGTTAGCGAGGAGAGGGCCTTTTCATTAGATCTGACTCTGTCTGTCAATTTACAATGATCTAAGGAGCTTGAGATCAGTCTTAATAGCACTCAGCCTCTTTTTAGTGGCCATTCTGGGGTCTCGTGTTTCCTGCAACATAACATTAAGCAAGGTGTCAGCCAATGTGGGGGGCATATAGTCTGCAGGTGCCAATGTGGAGGAGCATTCTAATGCAGTAGATTGGGAGTGGGTGATACTGCGAGGCTCCTCTGTCTTAGCTCTGATGCACTCAATGTTGATGTCTGCAAAACGCTAGAGCATGTAAGGGAAAAGAGGGGGGCCATCAGTGACACAGAATTCTCAGGGCCTTACCAGAGGTGTCATGGGGGACATACACTGAATCTAGTCTGTGTAGCACCTCACGGCTTTCCAGATTCCACCCATGCCAACAAAAGGGTGTCTGCACAGATGGCTTTGTCAGGCTCCATTCCGAGAGGGAACACATTAATGGGGTTTGCCCACCTAACCCCACATTACCTGGGCAGGAATTATACTTTTGTTTATATAGGTATTTCTTTACGCTAATGTATATTGTATTGTAAACAAATATATGTTGTCTCCAGGGATGAGCAACTACCGGCTTTAGAGCTTGTACATAAAAAATTGGTAAATAAATATGTTTGATGATTAAAACATCATTATACCAGTGATTAATTTAAGTCTTCACAGTGGTGTACGTTTATATAGTGAGTGGCTCCCACACCTTTTTTTTCATCACCACGAGAGGGAGGCACGGCCGCTTCTCACCCCCGCAGAATTCGCAGTATTTCATGACACTTAAGCACTGAATGCAAAGCGGGCAATGGGAGTACAGTGGCCCTGCGCTACACCATGCCACATCTCCTGCCCAAGTCCGGGTCCGAGGCCGATCACCGCCTCAGATATCCAGCTGCAGAGAGCCCAACTCAATACCATGTCAGTTGTGGCCTGCAGGAACACTGCTACTGTCTACCGCTCCTCCGATCTCCCCTCATGCAGCTCAGTAAGGTCCCTCACCTCTGCCACATGGTCGGTCCCTGCCCATCAAAGGGCACAGTGCCGCACCGCTGGGCCCACAGCAGCATTCGGTTAGGGTTTTTCATGTATGCAAGCCCACCACATTCAACTTGTGGACCTGCTGCAGCATCACCAGGTCTCCATTGTATTGAAGAAAGGAGCGCCGCTGGGGCCGCAGGCCTAGGCATGGCACCGACTCCACTTGCAGCTGCAATCAGCAAGTCTCGGGCCAAGTCACAGGTTGATCATCGTTCACCAGCTCAGCAGCAGCGAAATCAAGGACTGTGGTCATCCCTGGCACATTGTGGCACCTGGGATGTTCGCAGATGTGCAAGATAAGGGCGGATTCTGGGGCTCAGGTCGGGAGCACTCGGGTTATGCAGCCGCCATCACCAGTGGTAAGCCACATCCCCCTCATGATTTCAAGATCCCCTGATATTGTTGACATGTTTCATGCCTTGACTGTACAAAAAGGATCAACAACACTCCTTCAGGACCTTTCAATACCTAATCTACTCAGGTAGGAAAAGCTGTGTTAGTGTTTGAAGTCACCTACCATGTGCACAGTATTATGTGTGATATGGTTAGTGTACCTGAACTGCATCCTAATTCTGGATGTGTTCCTTATGTTTGTTCTGATGACCTAAAGAGAAAAGAAAAAGTCTAATGCATACATATAATTCCAAATATAAACCCCCAAAAAACACATTAAAAATACACCCCATTTGGTTGTGTGTCATGCCGGTTTTGCATATGAATTTTTTGTTGGCTCTTTTACAAGCAATCACCCCATGCACGTTAAAAGATAGCTAGGATTCTATTGCCATGACAATAAAAGTGATTATTTCTTTATAGGTTTGTTGTCCGTATATTCTGATAGATGCATTTATTGCACATGTGGGTGTATGACTAACTAAATTAGGCTTAGGTGATGCTTAGTAGGGAGTGACATCTACTACCCTCAGAGGTCAACTCGAATCTTTTGACTCAGACATGAGTAATAAGATCATCAAATCATCAATTAGAATCAATAGCCACAACCAACAATGATATACAATGAAGAGTCAGTAATTTAAACGCACCATGACCTATGTGGCTATAAATCACCACACCAACTTAGCAAAGTTTAAACATTTATTGCCCTTATATTAACAATGCTAAAGCAATGTAAATGATGCACAAAACCAAATGATAGCAATACAAAAACAACACAGGTTGTCCAAATCATCTGAACAATGTTAGTCTTACAAGAGCAATTAGATCCATTAGATCCATTAGATACTCCAAAAGAATTATACAGAATAACAGACTTATTTGAGAAATAGCAACATATTTCATTAATTGAGCAGTTGAATAAATCATAATCAGTTAATAAACATTCAATTCAATTATTGGGTCGGACATCTTAGCTCCCAAATTCTAATTCCAAAACGCCTATGTAGGGCTGGGCTTTCCACATGCAAAAATTATAATAAGGCAAAAATTAATTTGGAAAACATCTATTTATGGCGCTAACAAAAATATGCAGCTGGATTTCCAAGGGAAAACCTCAAAAGAAAAACAAATGCACATTGGTTATACCTCTCCTAAAAGAGACGGCAGTTGGCAGAGTCTTCGTCAGCAGAGCACAGGAACAGCAGGTCTTCAGTGATCAGTTTCAAGAATATTGGAAAGGGCAACAGTTCAGTAGAGTTGGGCCTAAGGTATCTGAACTGTTAGAATCATAAGCATATAAGTCTAACCATCACTGCAACTAATTCTCACTCAACTGAACTACATCCTCTGAAACTTTGCTAAATTAAAGTCCCCAAAATCACTACCTAGACTCCTATTTGAGAAGTGTCCTGTTGAGCCTGAATTTTTAACTTTGCCATCTGCAACTGAAACTCTCTCTCCTCTCTCCTTTCCTCTGCAGCCAGGCCTTGATCAGAGACACTGCTCTCTGGTTTTGCAAGGGGCACAATTGCAGCACTAATCTCATCTAATAAGGGCAAAGAATCCTTTGAGGGGCCATCCTCTTGACTCTCCTCCACAACATCCTCCTCAGCAGGGGCTTCTGCCCAGGCCCTCAGTGCCATTTTGAATTCCTCCTTCCTGGAGGCTCTCTGGGTAGGTACACCCATATCCCTGCAGAATGCCCTCAGCTGTTTAACAGTGTAGGTCTCCAGCATAGCCATATCAAAATCTTCATCTCCTGCTTGAGACCCAACTAGAGACATGTTGAATGAGGATTTTAGTCAAAGATTGACAGGAAAAAACAAATTGCAAAAAAGGAATTCAAATCAAGTTGACCATCAACTGTGGATAGGTAGTGAAATACTTAGCTACTGTATGTCACTGCACAAATATCAGTCCTATCCTCACCACTGATCACCAATGTTAGAAATGGGGTCTTTAGTTGGCAGTCAGGTTACCCCCAGTCCAAGCAAGGGCCCTCACTCTAGTCAGGGTAAGTCACACACAATCCAAATTACCCTGTACCCACCCTCTGGTGGCTTGGCACTGAGCAGTCAGGCTTAACTTAGAAGGCAATGTGTAAAGTATTTGTGCAATAAATCATACAATTACACACAATATAGCACCACAAAGTGTTTGGAAAAATATATAATATTTATCTGGATATTTGCAGGTCAAAACGATCAAAGATGCAAAAAGTAAATGTAGAGATATTCTTGGCTATGCATCGTTTAGTTTCCATGCTGTGCGTCAATTTCCGGCGCTCGGTAGTGGATCCTTTTCGGGTTGCAGGGTTTTCAGAAGCCCCGGGGTCTGTGTGTGGAATCCTGGGCTTGTGGAGCGAAGTCACAAGCGATGCGTCGATCCGTTGGGCGTTGCGTGTAATTTTATCCCGCACAGGAGGCGCTGCGTCGATTTCGATTCTGGAAGTCGGGCAGCGTCATCCCAAGTCGGCTGTGCGTCGATCCGGGGGGGGGGCGTGCGTCAAAGTTCCGGTCACAACACAGGTGCTGCATTGATCTTCTCCTTGCGAAGTCGCGATGCATCGTTCCGGTTCGGTGTGCGGTGAATTTCTCACCGCGGGGCAGGCTGTGCGTCGGTTTTAGCAAGCTGTGCGTCTAATTTTTGCCGCACAAGGAGTCCAGTTGCAAGAGAGAAGTCTTTTTGGTCCTGAGACTTCACGGAACAGGAGGCAAGCTCTATCCAAGTCCTTGGAGAGCACTTTTTCACCACAGCCAGAGAGCAGCAAGGCAGCAGTCCTTCACAGAAAGCAGTCAGGTGATTCCTTTGGGCAGCCAGGCAGTTCTTCTTGGCAGGATGCAGGTTCTGGTTCCAGTTATCTTCTTCAGGAAGTGTCTGAGTTGGAAGGGGCAGAGGTCCTGTTTATATACCCCAATGTGCCTTTGAAGTGGGGGAGACTTCAAAGAGTGGCTTAGAAGTGCACCATGTCCCCTTTCAGTTCAATCCTGTCTGCCAGGGTTCCAGTAGGGGGTGTGGCAGTGCTTTGTGTGGGAGCAGGCCCTCCACCCTCCCAGCCCAGGAAGACCCATTCAAAATGCAGATGTATGCAAGTGAGTCTGAGTATCCTGTGTTTGGGGTGTGTCTGAGTGAATGCACAAGGAGCTGTCAACTAAATCCAGCCAGACTCGGATTGTAAGGCACAGAAAGATTTAAGTGCAGAGAAATGCTCACTTTCTAAAAGTGGCATATCTAAAATAGTAATATTAAATCCAACTTCACCAGTCAGCAGGATTTTATATCACCATTCTGGCCTTACTAAAGATGACCTTCCTACTCCTTTCAGATCAGCAGCTACCACTCAAACAATGTATGAGGGAAGCCTCAATGTTAGCCTATGAAGGAAGCAGGCCTCACAGCAGTGTAAAAACGCATTTGGAAGTTTTACACTACCAGGTTATGTAAACTACATAGGTACATGTCCTGCCTTTTGCTTACGCAGCACCCTGCCATATGGGTTACCTAGGGCATACTTTAGGAGTATCTTATATGTAGAAAAGGGGGAGTTTTAGGATTGGAAAGTACTTTTAAATGCCAAGTCGAATTGGCAGTGAAACTGCACACACAGGCCTTGCAATGGCAAGCCTGAGGCAGGGTTAAGGGGCTACTTAAGTTGGTGGCACAATCAGTGCTGCAGGCCCACTAGTAGCATTTAATCTACAGGCCCTGGGCACATATAATGCACACTACTAGGGACTTATAAGTAAATTGAATAGTCCAATTGAGTATGATCCAATGTTATCATGTTTAAAGGGAGAGAGCATATGCACTTTAGCACTGGTTAGCAGTGGTAAAGTGCACAGCAAAAACAGTGTCCAAAAAATGGAGGGAGGCAGGCAAAAAGGTAGGGGTGACCACCCTAAGGCTGTCAGGTCTAGCAACAAGACTGTGCGGTGTGACAGTGAGCAACCAGTTGGATTACATCTCTTTTTCAGTTTGGAACTTTCTTCATTCTTCTCCAAAATTGGTCCCTGTTGACAGTCCTCTCCAGGAGGTAGTTTCTGCAGAATATTAACTATGTAGAAAACAACACAGAACATGACATTTAGCAAACATTACTTCCTAGCAGAAACTAAAGCCCATTGTTAAAACTTTCAATAGTTATCACAAGGATGCACAGAATGAGCAGAGTGAAAAAGTAATAGATTTCCACTGTGAGCTTTCAAAAGGATATCTAATAAACAATGTTTGCAAAAGAATTTCAGTAAAGTCAGCATAACATCTCAACACTGTACTTGTGGAAAAATACTAAAACGCAGGCCTTTTTGACTAATGCTAATACATGAGGAATAAACAATTTCAATATTCAAACCTTATTTAGTACATTATTTATCAGTTAATAAATTAAAATCATCAATGTTGCTCATCAGTATGAATCATCCTTTGTCAGAATAAAGATTCATCAAAATACATTTTCACAGTCATTTATTATTTCACATAGAACTTACGGTGTTGGACACCATGTCAACCTCATTTCAAACATACATGGTTAACGTTTCTAACATAATTTGTTTTAATTGGGCCTTTTAGAACAACTTATTTATTTGGTACGTTATTTATTTGTTACGTTTTGGTTACTCATATTTTATTTATAATGTTTGCTCTCTAACACATGTATAGTTCAGCAGTGCTCAGTTGTCTCCTCCCCAGTGCATTTTAGATGCAGACATGTCACCCTTGTGCAAGATCGTTTCTCTCACCAGATATAAACAAATATGCATTTGTGTCCATTTCTGTCTGTATTAGTGACTAGTACAGATTAAACCCAAGTTCTCATTTTTACTGCCCGTTCTTATGCTCGCTTAACCTAATCCTATAATAAAGGGCCATTTGGGAGTGGCCGGATGTGAGACTACCCCTTGGTCACCTGTAAGGCATGATCCAGGAAGAGGATAAAAAATAATTGTTGAGAATCAGTACAAATTGACTTACACACAAATTACATGAAGGCACTTACTTCACTGTCCAGTAGTCTTAGCCTTAAGCCCATCCGTTCACTGTCATCTCAAATGTAAAATCTCAAAGCCGAGATACCGTCACATATACCATACAGGAACTTCCTGTATGTGCGTGTCGGGATTATGTTCTACTTCTCAAGGGTATAAACGCCTTCCATTCATGGAGGTCATCTTGGGTGTGTGCTCCTGACATTAGCAGAGAGCGGAGTTCAAATCAAATTGACAACTTATTGTGATATAATATTGGTCATTGTTCAGCATGGAATCTATTTATGAGAAGTCAATTTTACATAAAAAAAACAAGTTTTCTTATAACATGCATGTAGGGGGACATTCTACATATCAAGGGCTAGTATGAAGTCTGAGCTCAAGGGCCAATTTAGGTGTGGAACCATGTTATTGAGACAGGGTGACCCCCAGACTTGTTTTTGAGTACTGTATCATGTGCTGTATGTGAAGTAGTTCTAGGCAACTATGCGGGTAATTACCACATGTATGATGAGGAAAAAAGCCAGAGCTCATCAACAACGACTGTACTTGTATTTTGCTTCTATAATTTAACTGCTTGAGAATGGGTTCTTGTATCTTTACCTGGGATGAGGCTCACACCAACGTCTCCAGGCATGTTAACCCATGATGTAGTATTTCCTTGGATAAATACAGGGATTCAGTATGCCTACATATATGCTGTTAGAGTTAATTTCTTGCCCTTACATACTAGTATCATAGGGTTTCTGTCTGAAACGTTGTAGCCGGGCAACCTATTTAAACACCCATCTCTGTTAAATCTCAAACAAGCGTCTTTGTATATTATCCCTATCATCTAGTGCTTCTAGTATGACCCATTTTCCAGCTTCAGGGCTATGCTTGAGTTCAATAAAATGAGTAGTAATTTTTGTTGCAGATCTTTGACATCGTATGGTGCTTCTTTGTTCATTTATCCATATGTAAACTGTTTTTGTGGTCATGCCTATATATTTAGAATTAAAGGGACATATGATCATGTAGACACAGTAGTTTGAGTTACAGTTAGTATGCTCTTTTAGACACCATATACTATTATGTCCAGTCTACAACTCCTTACTTCGTGTGGTTAGATTACACACCTTGCACTGGCCGAAAGGGAAATAACCTTCTACAAGTGAGAAGCCCCAACTTTGGGTAATGCTTTTTATTGTTTTTGGTTTTCTTGGTCTCATATGTACTAAGAAGTCCTGTAAATTCTCTGACCTTATGATAGAGAATGTTGCTTTTCAAGTTGTAAATCGCCTATGTTGAGGATGTTCCATCGTTTATTTATAATTTTCTTGATGTCATTCAATAATGGGTTAAATGTGGTCACTCATGTTAATGTCGGTCTCTCTTTGTTTTCTTTAAGTTCTAACAAAGCCACTCTGAATTATTCCTGGCTCTTTTGTGTGCTTTACAGATGGTCTCATTACGGTAATCCCATGCTTGTAATTTGTTTGACAGGTTTCTCAGCTTGTCTGTCATAATATCATGTAACTGGCTACAACCTCACGTACGGGTAGATAGTGTTAATCCAGTCCAGTAATGCTTGTGAGTGGGATCTCTCTTCCTTCCATATGCTCAAGATGTCGTAATGAAGTGACTCCACAATCAAGCATTTTCCTTGTATGGGTTAGAACCATTTAGGATCCTTGTTATTTAAAAATTATATATTTACAAACAGGTAAGACTGGGGACGAAGGTACTTCGGATTGCAGTACCCTGTACCTGTAAATATAAGATGTCCTCAAACTGGAAAAAGTTTTCTTTGAGAGCCAATGTTGCACATTTGATGACGAAATCAACTTGTGTAATTGAGTGCCATTCCATTGATCAAAGGAGGGATTCAACTAGCCCCACAGTGGCATGCTCATGTATAATGTCTCCACATCCAATGTCATTATGAGGTCAGTTTGACCATGGGTCAATTGCAGTGGTTGGCCTATTGGCTAGCGGGTCACAATTTATCTGAGATTGGTTACTCACCATCACAGATCGCTAAGGGTCAGCGCCATAGGTTGTCATGCCCCGGAGTGCCCACTCCGAGACCCTATTCCCCTCTACTTCAAGTAGCCTTGACCTCCTGGAACCTAGCACTAAAATGCAATGTGAATACCATACTGTATGCACTTAATATCCCTTATTGTGGTATCACTATGTCCTCCGGGACACTCACTGTGGGGCAGCTGGATCCCTGGGAGTGGGTGTCAATGGTGGGCTCACTGTTTCAGGACTGGACCCTGCTATCACATGCAGAATTTGTGCACTTACAAGGATTCCCTGAGATACTGTTTCTGAAGCATGCCAGCATAATTCGGTACACACAGCAACACTGTGCCTCAGATGAGCAGGAACCTGATACCCATGAATTAGTAAAGTCTCTGTATCTTATGGGGGGGTGGGAGACATCTCATTCGTTGGCTCTATTGCGGGATCCGTGCACACCAGGGGCATCCTTGAATTTTCTAAAACAGGTATGGGAAGCTGACCTCATTCGTGAAATCATGGATAAAGACTGGTAACGCATACTTGACTATCAAAGACAAGTACTCAATCCTACACAGGGCATTTCTAACACCACTTAGGATTGCAAACATATTCCCTAATGCATCATACAACTGCCCTCAATGTAAGACTCCGGAGGCTGATTTGTTACATATGTTGTGGACCTGTCCTCGATTAACCCAGTATTGGACAGGAGTAGCAATGGCATTATCCGATTTTATGGGGCTGGATTAGAGGAACACACCAGCACGGTGTCCATTAGGGCTCCATCCCAGACCGCAGAGCTCTAAGGTGGTATAGTGCTTTGCAAATCTTTCTCTATTGATGCCAATACTGCTTATTACGCAGCATTGGAAAGCGCAGACAGCTCAGAGATTGGATGCATGGCGTAGCAAGATGACCCATTGGGGGCTTTCGGAGAGCAATGCTGTTCATCGAGAGGAGTACTGAGGCCTCTGCTTGAAACCCATCTCCCTAGAATGGGATGCTTTGTTGGCGGGATTTAAGTCATGTGATATGGCACCAGATTAACCATCTGTAGTATGCAAAATACACACCCCCTAGAGAGGGTGCAGTATAATTGATAATCCCCACCACACCTGGAACACCCACTAGTACAATAGTGAGTGTTTAAAATGGAATGGGTAGTAGCAAGACTGGTTTCTTTTGCCTCCTCACCCCCTGATATGTCAGAGTATATTATGTATCATAACTCTTCTTGCAGGACAATGTGTCAGCTTTATCCCTCTCCATATCGCAACGTGTACGAGCCATAAGAAATGAATGGTGTGGCCAGTGGGTTAGGGTGGGTGGGATGGTTCTAGTTTACTGTTTCTTATATGCATACTCACATGAAAGTCTAGATAGTATATGATTAGATACGTATGAAATATTGTATCCCTGTGAAATGTGATCCTGACAATACGATGGATGTAAAAAAAGGTCATGTATTACCAAAATGCAATAAAGTTTGTGTTAAAAAAATGAGGTCAGTTTGACTGGTTGATCTCATTGATTAGATTTAGTAGTCAAATAATGTTGACAGTGGTTCTAATAGTGATCCTATCCCATATACAATTGGTCTACCAGGTGAAGGAGTCAGTTCCTTATGTATTTTGGAAAGGGTGTAGTGTAGAGAATTTCCGGGTGTTGGTTGATGAGGAAGTCTGCTTCCTTTTGTGTAATTCATCCAAGAGTCTCAGCCTCATTGATCATTACCCTGATACATTGACTCAAGTGGACAGTGGAACCTTCCTTAATAATCTTACAGTATCTTGTGTCATGAAGATATATCCAACATTCTTGTCTATATGCTGTTGTGGATAGAATCACTGTAGTTCTGCTCTTGTCTGCCGGTTTTATGGTGACGATCTGGTCTTCAGCAGATGATTTAATTGGTCTTTAATTGCTCTTCTCTCTTTATGCGTTGTGTTCTGAAATGGTTTCTTCACTGCCAATTTCTTTATGTCATTCAGTACAGCCATTTTGAATGTGTATTGCTGCTGTTGGTTGATGAAAAACAGAGAGACTTCTTAGACCTGTGCCCATGTGTTCCACTTCCATAGTTTTTTCCTTAAAAAAGACCCTCAGTCTAGTCTTTCTGCAGAAATTCTACAATTCGCAATTAAACCAAAAAATAATCTTCTGGTGGTGTAAAGCCTAAGCCTTTATTGAAGGCCTGTCTTTCTACATCCATCAGCTGTCTTTCTGAAAGGTTGACAACTAAGTTGTCATCTTTGTATTTTTCTCTTTGCTCTGAGTAACCATCTGTGGTTCCTCTAGGATCCGCTGGGCATGGTGTCCTTTTCTTCGATGTTTTCCTCTTCCTTTGTCCCTCCTTCTGCCTAAAAACGGTGGTACAAAGGGTCCTATGGCTAGTGGTGTAAAAGAAAGGTGTTTGTTGAGACCACATTTGGGGATGCTGCTGTGAAGCAAAAGGTTCCATGTTGTAGCCGTAAAATCTTGGGGGTGTTCTCATTTCATCTTCAATGCTCCATTCTTCTGAGCTCGAGAATCTCCCTTATATTTTTCCTTTCTTTTTGTGGTGTGTTGGTCTCATAGCCCTCCCAAATAGAGGGATATACCTCTTTCGGCCACATTTCTTCATGTCCTTCAGTAATTGAGTGACTTTAAGTTGTATCAAACATTCTTCGCTCCTATTAATTTCGGTGTTTGTTGTTGCCTATTTAGACTTAAATGGAGTTATTTGGATACTGCATTTTAAGGTGTTCTCTGCTACTTGTATTTTAGCAATAAGAGCATCCAATAGTCTTTTAGCTCTGTTTATGATTACCACAAGCCTAGTCTCAAGTTCATTTGCACGCTATTTGGGACCAGTCATTGCGGAACAACATGTCCTCCAGAAAGATGTGTGGTGCATTGGTGACCAACAAGTTGTTTATTGCTATGGTTGCACGTAAGTGCTTGGTCATTATCGACCCATGGAGAGCGATTTTTATTCGATTCTCTTTCATGCTGGTAAGTGATTCCCAATCTTCTTTTAAGCTACTGGAAGGTGTATTCATGTCATCCCCTAAAACAGATTGAATCTTAAGCAAAGCAACTACAATATCCTCATCAAAACTGAGCCCTGAGTGTCAGTCATGGTTGCGATCTGGCTTTTGATCAAGGGGACAATTGCTATATGCCAGTACAAGCCAATCCTCCACAGAGAAATTTAATATTTCTTGTTTTTAATCAAAAGTGGAATTTCCACAAGTGTGACTTGGCAGTGAAAGATGGTGGTCACTTTGTAAAGCACTCCAGCCGCCCCGCACTTCATCCGTCAGCATCCATACAGGGATGATCTAATTTGGCGGTGCTACATGCTCGCTAGTGATGCGGCCATCTCCAGAGGGTGAAGGCCACCCTTCTAACTCAAAATTGCAGCACAGTCAGTGAGGACTATGCATATCCTTAAGGTCTGCCTTCTGGGAGGAGAGACCTCTGGTGAAGTCGCTGCCTGGAGGTCGATAGGCCCTTCCCTCATGTGCTGCACCTGGTGCCCCTGCCCCCCCTTTCTTCCTGCTCTCCGATGACCCCTCTGCAGAGATGTGTGACTGTAGGTGGCAAGGAGGCCAGCATCTACTCCTAGGACTAGCTGCGGAGGTCGGATCTCCGGTCAGGTCTGGGTGACCAGATCGAGTCATGCTGAGGGAGTAAAATGGAGATGGAGGCCCCACATTGGTGGGGTGCAGCAGCCAGATCGGACCGCGGAGTAGGTTCAACATGCACAACACCCCTTTTGGGGGTTGCCATCTATGTTTGGGGAGTGTGGCTGGCTTTCTCCCCCACTGGCTTATTTTCACCTCCCCCCATGAAGGATCGGCAGCCGGGTCAGGGGTGCAGCCCCCCCCTTCTGGTGACATGCGGGAGGGCCCGACACTCTGTTGTGGGCTGCCCTCTACGCTTGGGGCATGTAGTGGGGTTTCCCCCCTCTCCCCTGTTACTTGTTCTCACCTCCCCCTGGGAGGGAATCAGCAGCCACATTGGGCCTTAGGGTGCTTTTTGCAGTCCCCCTCTCTCCTCTTGCTTGGAATTGCACCACTCCACCCTCTTCTCATGACGTGTCGGGGGGCCGTGGATCTTCCCCTGCTCCAGCCCATTCAGCGGCCTTGTCGGGGCGCAGCACACTTGTTCGCGTGACTTGAAAACAGGGATCAAAGCTGCCTGGTGGCCATTTTCAGGCCGCAGTGACTGCAGTGACATCTGGTACACCTCTACCTGTAGGTGGGGGAGCCGGGGACAGTCCTCTCACATTGTTCACCCAGCCCTGCTGGATTGTGATGAGAGAGGGGTGGGACATACGCTTGTCAGGCCGATGGGAGAGCCTGGTTGAGGGGTCGTGGCAGTGGATTGCGCGGGCCGCCCTCACTGCAATTTTCCAAGAAGCACCTTTGCTTACTACCTGCCATATGCTAAAACTGTCTAGTGTGTGCTGAGACACCTGGGATGCCCTACTGGCTTGATTGTTCAGGGGGTGCCCAATGTGTTATTTGGGAGAAAATCATTGTTTTTTATACTCCTGAGGCAGCCTGGAAATGGGTGGAGGAGAGGCCTTGTCTGGAGAACAGAGATGCGCCGTCGGGTGTGACTCCACCTCAGATCCAGGGGCCCCTCTGGAGAGATGCCAACTGCGACCCCACCATCAGCAGCCCCAAAGAGAGGTGGACTCCCGGTGATTCAGGGCAGCGATGGGCCCGGTCCTTCAGGCCGCCTCAGGAGGAGATGTCTCCTCATCCCTCGTCACCACTGCCGAATTCAATTTGCTCCCCCCCCTTACTGATGAACACTAATCAGCTGTCTAGACCTTCTGTTGCTGCACTCACAACATTTTGCATGCCAATCTGCCTTATATTTATGCTGTTGACCATTTCATGTGCTGTGAGTCCCTCACAATTATGATTGTAGAGTGCGGGGTGAGTCTCACTACCTTCTCTGTGGACTACCGCCACACGTTCCCTGAATCATGGGTAGGGTTTTTCGTTGGGGTGAGTTTCATGCAACAGTCAGAGAGAGGGTTGACCTCTAGTGAGCCCGCTTGGTGGCACCTTGATGTTTGTACCATGACAGATACGTCTCATTCTCAAAGTACGGTCGGGTGGGAGTGATGGTTTTTTCATGGTTCATTTAGCTGTTGTTTTTGTTTCTGTTAACATCAAACTGCAAGCGTGCACGCTGCTATGATGCTCCCTGAGAGTGCTCACTCCTCATGTCACACATGTGGCTTTATCATTTACCCCCATTGCGGTTGATTTTCAGACGGGTGACAGGCCCGGATTTTTGCGGCTGCTCACCTGGAATATCAATGGATTACTTGACGAAATTGAAAGAGGTGTGGCCTTGAGGGCCGCACGGAGGATGGGTCCGGATTTCCTGGTCCTGCTGGAAACTCACTTGGTGGGGAATAAATGCCCCTTCTTGGCATGCCTGGGGTTGGAATGAGTATTTCACTCCTGATTTCATAGGGGGTCCAGTGGTGGGCTATACTCATTTTAAAAATGTGTCCTATTCCATCACATACAGACTTGGCATGATGCCCGGGGTCGGTACGTCTTAATCTTGGGCCTCCTGGGAGGCAAGCCCTTCTCCCTACTCAATGTATATGCACAACCCCCCCGCCCAGTTCCCCACCCCTCAACACCCCCCCGTTGTTGAGGCATTCTAGTGAACCATACGCACCCTTGTAGTGGAGTTCCCTGCAGCGCCCTGGCTGCTTTGAGGGGATATGAACTGTATGACCCATATACAACTAGACCAGTCTTCCAGGGGCTGGGAGGCTCCCCCGCCTCGGACAATCCTGGTGTGGTTCCTGGACTCATTAGGCTTGCTGGATGCCTGCTGGATTTGTCACCCAGCGGACAGGGGTTACACTTTCTTTTCGGGAGATCACAAGACCTTTTCACAACTTGACTAAATCACTAGGTTACACGATCAGCGAGGTACAGATTGGACTACATGGACTGTCTGACCATGCACAGGTTGTATTGTGGGTGGCGCTGGGGAAGAGAGGCAGCCCGCCTTGATGGCAGCTCAATAATTAGACCCTAGTGGACCCTAAGTTCAAGTTAGCCCTTCATAATGCCAACCAAGACATTCGTCACCATAATCTAGGTTTGGTTGTGTCCTCTGGGCTCCTGTGGGAGGCTTGGAAGGCCACAATATGGGGTTTCATTAACAGTTATTGGGTGACCCAATGCAATTGCACGATGTCAAGCTAGAGGAGTTGGCAGTACTTGAACTGGAGGTTCAGTACCTGGCCACCCCAGACCCAGCAGTCCTTAAGGACTCGCTGCACACTGGAACCATCTTGCCCCAAACCCTGATGGATGAGGCATTCGCTTGGATGGCAACGCAGAGTCGCATCTATCAATGGGTAGACAAATTCAGCAAGACATGTCACTGGCTCTGCTCCGTTGCACTATTGCGGGACCCCATACCCTATGTCTTCAATGCTCGGTGGAATGTGTGTCTGGCTAGCAGCTGATTGCAGATGCTTTTGCAGATTACTATAGAGCACTATATGTCGGACACGATGTAGAGAGCCCCTTGGATGTGGAGTTGTTTGTCCATGACCTCTCTACCCGAGCCCTCTCAACACGCGAGAGGGAATCCTTGGAGTTGGATTTTATGACAGAGGAGCTAGAAATAGCCTTGATGCAGCTCTGACCGAGGAAATCTCCAGATCCTGATGGTCTCCCGGATGGATTTTACAGAGCCACTTAGACACTTGTGGGCCCTCATTTGTTGGGAATATTCCGGGAGGCTCTGGGGGGGAAATTGTTTCCCCTGACCCTTAGGACGACTGATATCATAGTCATTCTAAAACCTCGTCAACCACCAGACTGCTGCAAGTTGTATTGCCCAATTTCACTTCTTAACACTGAGGTCAAGGTGTGGGCCAAGGCACTAGCTAATAGGCTGATTAAGGTCAAATCTACTTCGGTCCAACCGGACCAATCAGGTTTCATGCCAAGCTGTGCTATGAGGCACAACATTTGCTGGGTATGCATTGCTATTGCTTTCACGAAGAGCCACCGATACAGAGAGTGTGCTCTTACAGGTGGACTTCTGCAAGGCTTTTGATTCAGTCTCTTGATCTTTTATGTTCTTTCTCCTGACCAAAATTTACTTTGGTTTTGCTTTAGTAGTTATTTGAAACTCCTCTATACTGAACTATTTGCACAGTTCAGAGTGGGTGGGGCCACTTCCGGCCCCTGCCCAGTTGAGCAGGAAACACGTCAGGGATGTCCCCTTTCCTCGCTTCTGTTCATTTTGGCCGTGGTACCCATAGCGGGCTTGATCTAGGTGGACGCGCAGATGTGTGGGTTCGAGTAAGGGCCAGGGGAAGCAGAGAGGATTGTGTTGTCACTGTCAACATGCACATTTTCCTAACTGACCTCTGTAACTCGGGTCGCGTGCGCTGTGGATACTTGACACATTTGGGAGATTTATGGCACTTTGGACTCATCCTAGTAAGTCCTCGGTTGACCTGGTGAATGGAGCCTAGTGGGTCTGTTCTGGACGACAAGATTCTGGGTCCTTGAGCAGAGATTCCGACACCTGGGGGCGTACATTACTACAAATGAAACCCAGGCGTGGGCCCTGACAATACAACCACAACACTTAAGACTGACGGCTGACTTGAAGTACCAGGCCACATCACCCCTGTCTCTCCTCGGCAGATCTGCCATCTTTATATGAGTAGCCCTTCTGCAGCTTTTATACCAGCTTCAGAACTTCCAGTTTCCCATGTCTATGTCCCACCTCCCCTGTATTGATTAACTTTTGCAAGGATTCTTGTAGAAACATAGTCTGCCCAGGATTGCTTTCTCCAAGTGCTACAAATGACCATATGATGTTGGCATTGCCACACTGGACCTACAGTCCTACTATAGAGCTGCGCAGCTGACAGTCCTAAAGGACTTATGGTTTGGGGGTTGCCGGGAGCCCGCCTACGAATCTGCTGTATGGAGAACTGATCCCTCAGGGCCTTCCCCCAGCGACCAGGGCGGTCCTCGGGGTTTGGAGGGTGGCGGGGAAGTCCATGGGGTGGGGAGGCATCTTACCAGGGAAACCACCTTGTGGGAGGTTACTGCCTTGTGCATAGGTTTAGACACTGGGACTTAATAGGAATCTCTAGATTAGGCGATGTCCTTGACGGAAACTTGATTAAATCTTTGGCTGCTCCTTAAGTGGAATTTCAGCTTTGTCAGACTCAATTTTATAAACACTTGCAGTTTCACCACGCTTTTACACAATATCTCACAGGACAACCCAGAATTTGGTCCTTTAGAACCCAAGATACTACTGACCAATATCCCACAACACAAGATTTCAGTCACATACTCATCAATTATCATTAATGGCCCGGACACTTTGACGGCCCTTTGAAAGGCTTAGGTTTACAGTCTGGGCCTGGTGGAGGAAGAAGACTGGAGAGAGGCGCTGGCATCTCCCCGTGAGCGGCCATTGCTTACCAGTACCGCCTCAGGGGGAGGCTGTGGAGGAGAGTGCTGATCGAATCCGCCACTTGCCTGCGCTGTCAGACTGAGACAGGGGACTTTGTACAGTTTGGGTCTGTGCGGTTCTTGCCGCCTTTCGGAATGGGGCCTTCGACTGTTTAGAAGGGGTGTTGGGCCTGACCCTGCTGCGGTACCTGCAGTGTGTCTCACTACATATAGTGGATGATATTGATGGGAATCGATACCGGCGGAAACTCTTGTGGCTATGCCTTACTGTGGCTAAACATGACATTGCTAGGGCCTGGAAAGAAGCTCCGGCTCCCTCGTCAGGTGCTTGGAAGGAGGGACTGGACTGGTGCTTAGGCCTGGAGAGTCCTATTTATATTGCTAGAGGCTGCACTGAGAACTACTACAGAATCCGGGAGTGCTGGCTGACTACCCATGGCATGAGGCTGGGACCATGCCCTCGGGAGGGGATCTCTGGAATCAGAACGTCTATATCCTGAATACCTTATAGAATGGGGGTGGACGGGTGTGTTGTGAGGTGGGGAGCACTTTCCTTCTTTTTCTTGCTTTCCAACTTGCTAATGGAAGCAGCACTGACAGAGATTGCCTTGTGGTTGTTACTGTTTTTATATTTATTATTTTCGCTGTTTTGCTGAAGGCAGTCAATACCGCCCACATTGCCAGGCAGGATGGCCTTACACCTCCGCCCAACTTGCTGATGCGTCGATATTTTTACGTGTTGACTGTCTGTTAACAATTTACAATTTTCTGTTATAAAAATCTAACAAAATGTTTGGGGAAAAAGTGGAATTTCCACTGGTAACTGAAGCCCCCCAGCTAAGCTGCTGCGCAGAACAATAACATACGTACCAGAGGACAGGCACAGTTGTGGTACAGCACACGTTCTCCATAACTGGAATTATATTAAGTTAACAAAAAGCGTGTAGTTTTGTTGTGAGGAAAAGGGGGTCCCAAAGCCTACACTGTGTCTGGGCCCACACGGCCATCAAGGAATGGCTACTTTTAGAAGCACAGGCCCTCACCCACCAAAGGTGGCATGCTTCATCGTGGTGCACCGCCTCCACTCAGGGCGCTGTGCAGAATATAAACACTATCCCATGATACGCTTCCCCTTCTTTGTTGAACCCACAGAAAGATAAGCGGCGTTGAGAATTCCTCGTAGCTGTATTTCCTTGGCTATAATGGGAGGTCAGGTTCTATGACCTTAGTTGTTAAAATGATTGCCTCTGCCATAAACGTCGTTTAGAGGCTTGAATTACATAATTGATAACTCCATTTTTGCTTCATTTGACAGATTAATTGTAGCACTGCATCAGTATAATTAAGGCATATCTAAACCCTCTGAGTGATTCTACTCCACTGAGAATATGGAGTCTCCTCAAAATAGGTTGTCAGGTGGCAAGCAGCACTCGAGGAAGACTAAGCATTGGGACATGCCTTATGTTTTGGAGGCTGTGGGTCTAGCTGTTGCTGTGGGAGATGCTAATTAGCCTCCTTTTAAAAAAAAAAAATAAGACAAACACTATGGGAGAAGATGCCAGGCTGACTCTTTCTTCTAAGCAGTGGAAAGTTTATTTTGCTACAAGTGTTTTCTGTGCCTCACTTGACGTTTTTCAACCAATCACCACTACTCATTCTGATGGCAGTTTAATGGTAGTGGGTCACACCTCTTCAGCATCCTCTACAGATATAAAGGCAAAGCTTTTTTTTTTTTATATTTTGAGGGTCAAAGCCTAATCCAACATCCAGGGTTATCTGAATGAACGCACACCTTATCCATTTAATTTTCATTCTTTAGGTAGTAGTAATCCTATAGAAAAGTCAAACAGAATATGCGCTCCGCGAGCCCTGTTCCTGGCTCTCCCAAATAAAGTGGCAAAGCCCCCTGAGACTGACCTATTAGTAGTTGCCTTTTTGACCAAGAAAGGCAAAGTCCCCAAAAATGTATAAGTAAGACAGTAATGTCTTGCCAGGAGAAATGATTAGATTTCTTCTGTCCTTTAACCCAGATTCTTGAATTGGCTGATGAAGCAGCAGTTAAGTTACTACCTGTAAATCTCCCCATGCTCCAGGGGTGGTGTTAGAGAGCTGTCTAGCCAACCGGTAATTCAAATCCTGCTTTTCTAAAGGAAAACCACAGGTCTCTATTAATGAAAATGAACACAATATTAATGGACCTAGTGAGAAGGCGTTTGGTCCAGATGCTAAGAGACTTTTGTTCAACGATCTATCCGCAAATAATATTTCTGCTTATGTGCATGCTTTTACAGGTTTGGATAAAGTTCAGTAATATTTGTGGAGTTTTAATCAAGGCTGAGAAAGGCTTGAGTTCACTTGCTCGGACCCTATCAGTATTCATGAATATTGGTGCTTGTACCTTATTCGTTTAATGGCTAAGGACCATAGGTTCCGTTCTATCTGCAGGGCGGTTTCTTATGGAATGGGCAGTATAACAGAGAGCAATATAGATCCATTTCAAATAATAGTAGGTGTTTCCTAATTCATACTTTTTCCCCTGAGAAACATGGGTGACAGACTTGCCATGTTTCTTCATGAATGCCAAAAACTATATTGGACACTTTGGTGGTCCTGATGGTACAGGGACATTAGGCAGAAAGTTATTCTCTCCATTTCAATTCTTTCAACATCGCCCGTTGTTCTCTGGCACATCTCAGATGTTGGTGGACAAGTAAGTGTGCAACTTACTATTGAAGAAGGCAAGAGAGTTAATTCCTCTATCATTGACAGGTTTCTCAGCAACTTGTTTGTAGTAAAAAAACAACAGGACAATGGTATTCAACCAGCCGTAAATATAAAATGGTAAAAGGCTTTATATCTCACCACCATTCCAATTTAGAAGGCATTTACTGTCTCATGAATTCTCTTCTTGACTGTGATTGGACAGTGAAAATAAAGATGAATTAAGTTTGCCTATGGTGACTTAATTTTGAATATGTGGAAGATTTCAGAATGAAAGGAATGTATGCATGTATCTGGTATTTCTATAGCACAGACCTAGCCAAAAGACATTGGAGAGCTGTACAAAGTCAAAGACAAGCATAATGTCAACAAGTGGTCTGAAAGGTAGTGGGGTTGAGAATGCCTAATGCATTGTGATTTAGTGTTCCTAAAAGAGGTGAGCCTTTAACTCTTTCGTTAATTGGACCTGTGTTGATGCGGTCCTGGTGGATACAGGGCTCTTGTTCCAGGTCTTGGTTGCTGTTAGAAATGGGGCCTCTAGTTGGCAGTGGTTTGCACCCTGTCCAAGTAGGGAACCTAACTCTAGTCTGGGTGAGGGAGTCACACAGCTAAGATAACCCCTGCTCACTCCCGTGGTAGGGACCAAGACTCCAGTGCAGGCAGCGGCCGGTTCCAAAGTCGCTCTGCAGTTGTTATGCCTGGTTTCTTCTTGGTTGCACCAGGACTCACTTCCAAGGACATAGAAACTGGATTTTCACCACAAGGAAAGCAAGGTGCTGGCAGATGAAGCCTATGATGTCCCTGTGACATCTTAACAGAAGGCAAGCTCAGCCCACGCCCTTGGAGAACCTTGGAAAGCAGGATGTAGAAAGGAAAGTGCAGTCCTTTCACTCCCAGGACAGTAGCAGCAAGGAGCAGGCCAGCACAACAAAGCAGTCCCATACAGGCTGAGTGGAAGTTCCTCCTACAGAATCCAGCTCTTGTTTCTGGCAGAATGTCCTAGGTCCAGAAGGATTCTAACTTTGTTGTGTCAGAGGTCCATTACTTTTACCCATTTCTATCTTTGAAATAGGCAAACTTCAAAGAGAAGTCTTCGTAGTGCAGGAGACCCTGTCCTTCCCTGCTCTGGCCCCAGACACACTCCAGGGGGTTGGAGACTGCTTTGTGTAAAGACAGGCACAGTCCTATTCAGGTGCAAGTGTCAGCTCCTCCCACCACTCTAGCTCAGGATGATCCTTCAGGAAATGCAGGGCACGCCTCAGGTCCCTTTTTGCGACTGTCTAGAGTGAATTCACAAGCAGCCCAACTGTCATCCTGACCCAGACGTGTATTCCACAGACAGGCAGAAGCACAGAATGGGTAAGCAAGAAAATGGCCACTTTCTAAAAGTGGTATTTTCAAACTTACAACTTAATCACCAACCTCACAAACAGTTGTATTTTTAATATGCAAGTTCAGAGACCCCAACCTCCACATCTCTATCTGCTCCCAATGGGAAATAACAATTAAAATATATTTCAAGGCAATCCCCATGTTATCCTATGGGATAGATAGGCCTTACAAAAGTGAAAACTGAATTTAGCAGTATTTCACTATCAGTACATGTAAAACACACCAGTACATGTCCTGCCTTTTAAATACACTGCACCCTGCCAATGGGGCTACTTTGGGCTTATCTTAGAGGTGACTTTCATGTAGTAAAAGGGATGATTTGGGCTTGGCAAGTGTGTACAATTGCAAGGACGAAATGACAGTTTAAAACTGCCCACATAGACACTGCAATGGCAGGTCTGAGGCATGTTCGCAGGGCTATTCATGTGGGAGGCATAATCAATGCTGCAGGCCCACTAGTAGTATTTGATTTACAGGCTCCAAGCACATATAGTAAACTTTACTAGGGACTTACTAGTAAACCAAATATGCCAATCTTGGAGAAACCAATCACCAATACAATTTACACAGGGAGCGCTTGCACCTTAGCACTGGTCAGCAGTGGTAAAGTACCCACAGTCTCAGCAAGAACTAAATGCAGCACACAGTCAAAACAGGAGATCAGAGGCACAAAGTTTGGGGATAACCCTGCAAAAAGGGTCATTTCCAACAGGTGCATAGATTGAAGTCATCTGCTACCTCTGTTTTTTTTCTTTTTTACTCTTCTTAGTCTGTAGTCTGATTGTGTCCTGGCTGCGGATGAGTTGAAAACCACCAGAGATGATGAAGTTGTATGCAAGATAAGTGGTGTGCTAGTCGTGATGGCTTTGTCAATGATGCAGCTGGTTTTAAAGATGGTGAGGGCCAGCATTGGGAGCCAATTGATATAAATCTAGATGTGAATTATATGATCATATTTCTTCAGGCCATGGATGAGATGTGCTGAGGCATGTAGGATGCCCAAAAGGCTGGGACTTAATGGATCAAGTAGTTACCACCCTCCAGATTCTGAATTTTTTTTCTGAAACAAAGGGTTTCACTTTCTTTAGTCAAGAGAGTTGGTACTGGGCTAACATTGTGTTTTTTGACAGTGTGTTCATTGAGATGAGGCTGGGGCCCAGGGTGAATCCAAGTGATGTGGCATTGGGTGAAAGTTGTGGTTCAAAGCGGTCAAGGTTCATGTCATTGAGCAAGGTTTGTACTTGTTTCTAGTATGTTGTTCTTGATATAGAGCAGGACTTCTGTTTTGATTGGGTTGAGCACCAGGTAGGTGCTGGACATCCAGGTCTGGTTAATATGCTGTCAGTGTTTAAGATGCTAGACGTGAACAAATTAAACACATATAACTGAAAAGTACACAACTTCATTGCTGGATAACACGCACAACTAATGCAAAAATTTGTAGTAGATAGTCACACTTAAGCATTATAAAAAAACACATGAATTCAAATATTGTTTTGACTTAAGTCAGCCTGACTACTAATGCCATGTTAAATGTCAATTTTACATGTTAGGAATAAGAGGCCTGTTTTTTGCATTAAAATATTGTTTTGCACAAGATTTATTTCTCTTTCCACTGCAGATGCTGTAATTTTCCAGACGCCTTCTATTAGTTAGTGAATAGGCATTTGTTATGTTTCAGACAACTCATAGTGAGGTTCTTATTGGGAGGAGAGGAGACGGCAGGAAGAACTATCTGAATCAAAAGATTCAATCAAAGTAACAAACCAAGGACAATATTTTATTGTGCGAGGTCAGATTACTTTTATTGCACATAACTAGGGAGAGAGGTGGCCTAGACCTCAGAGGATTTGGCTGGTGCTGGCGGCGGGGTGGCCAAGAGCAATATTGTGAGAGCATGGGGAGGCAACGCAACCACCAGCTCTCCTAGACTGGAAGAGAGACCTGAATTGGTGCCAAAGGGCTGAACAGGTGATCCACAAGAGTCATGGATGCCCCAAGAAATGTGAAAAGATATGGACCCCCTGAGTTGAGTATAGAGGCTAATATAAGGCACTAGGGATGGGGCTGGGAAGTGCCTGGGACAGACGTGTACCCTTGGTAACATAATATTGCTTAATTACTGGTTGTGAATGTGAGAGGGCATTTATTATCTATACAATGCTTCCCCCTATTGATTCATGATGATGCCAAATGTGTACGCTGAGCAGTTGTTTAATTAAAAGATTTCTAAAAAAATATTCCATAGTGCACTGTGAAGACGTGAGGAACTAGGGAGTTCACCTGCTCCCATAGTCTGCTGGAAACTGATTGGTTGGTGGGAATGGAGAATGTAAGATTTATTGCTGTTGATGTTTGTTAGCATTATATTAGTGTGTGTTCCTTAGATCAGTCAGAGAGGGCCCTTCAGGGGCCTTCCCAGAGAGGCTCTTTCTTTCAGGGAGTTTTCTTTTCTCATCCAGAAAGGTAAGGAGACCTTGCTGCAGAACTTAGAAAGTAAACCTTATGGATGTCTGCTAATTTAGAGCTAATACTTTCCAATGTTTCCTAATTTTGATTCTTTAAAGTGTTGAGGCTTTACGCCTATTCCTTTTTATTTTCTCATCAGAGCCCTTCATTTGGGTTTCTGAAACTGACACCTTACAATCAATTATTTTAATCTGTAACAATGATGACTAAATGTAATACTTACTAAATGAATACATTGATTTGAATTAATTTGTTAATAAACCCTTTACACTCTCACTAAATCTTTGTTGATTTCTGTGAAGACCCAATCGGACTTCACTGTTCATGGTTTTTTATGTAAATGATTGCTCCTTAACATTTCTCCTTGGTATCTAACAATGATCAATGGTGGGGATTGTTTAATGATTATACTCAATGATTGAGATACAAGAATCCCTGCTCCAGGAGATGTCTGAAGCAGAGGTGTCTCTCAAGTAGAGGTGTGTGCCAGCATGTTGGTGAATCTTGATGCTGTTACCTCTGAACAGAGCACTAAGCGTCTCCATGTAGATTTTGCAGATAGCAGGAGACAATATAGTGCCCTGAGGGATTCTGCAGATGCTAGGGATCTTTTGGGACCTGGAGGTGCCCAGGTGAACAATTTAGTGTTGGTTGGAAAAGTCGGAGAAGAACCAGTAGAGGACATTGCCACTGAAACCCATTCATGGTCACATGGTGAGTATGAGGGGATGGTTGACTGTCAAAGGCAGCTGATGGGTCCAGCAATATCAGGAGAAATGGGTCACCTTTAAGGAGGTGCTAACCCCCAGGGCTTTTGGAGGAGGGATCATCAGTCATCAAGGAATCGTGCTTTCTGTCCAGTAAACTGTAAAAACGTCACACTTGTATAGCACACTATTCACCCGTTAGGGTCTCAAGGCGCTGTATGCATACCACTGTGGAACCCCTCCTGGCTTTTCCATGTGAGGCGCCCACTCCTGGACAGCCCCAGGGTGAAGCCAGGCATCCAAGCGCTGTGAGGGCCGTTGCAGAGATTAAGCAAGCTATTGCCCAGAGTTACACCCATTAATTAGATTAGGCACCGAGGCGAGAATCATCTGGTCCAAGGGAATTGAGCCCAAGATCAGCCGAGGTGGGAATTGAACCCTGGTCCTGGGCCAGATCTCTGCATCAGGGTCTGACGCTCTAACCATTGTGCCACACTTCTCCAGTCAGTATATAGGTATTCTTGTGCATCATTGATTAGATGAGATCAGGGGAAACACCTTAATCCTGCCTCAACAGTAGAAGTTGCTAATTTCCTGATCTGTCTTTTGAAGGATGGTAAGGTTTATATGACTATTAATGCTTATAGGCCAACAACCTCAGCAGGTAACAAACTAGTGTTTGAGGAACCAACTGAAAGGCCCATAGCTCTATTAGGATGAATGTTCCTACTAAGTTCAAATTTTCTACATTAAGATACATTATGTATACAAACAAAGTTGGAACACGCTCTAAAAGAAGGAACAGAAATTATACAAATAATATGAAGAATCCATTTCAGGTTGTGGTAAAGTCCATAAATCCTTTTATTCCGCCTCAGGAAGATGAATAAAAGGCTTCAGCGTCTACATAAAATGGTAAGCATTTACAATACAGCAGTTCTTTTCTTACTTTAATACTTAACATGGCCTTATTCTTACCTTTTTACTGACCCTAGCACTTCTATCATGATTCTAACTGGCTTTTGCGTGTTTGCCTATATTACTACTAATTTGGAAGTCCATCAATTCAGGAAGAGTTTCTAGAGTTTTTGTTGTCTTCCTTGATATATCAAGTACTCACCCATGTTATATTTACAATACCTAGCCAACTATTAAGATAGCTTCCTGGCCATGAAGAGTAGGCAGGCCCCTGGTACTCGACACAAGCCTTGCTTCTTCCATCCATTTGATTTGATCAGTCTATCAGTCTTGATAAGGTCCTGTGTGGAAGCAACAGGTGTTGGCTGTTTGTTTTTCCCGTGTGTTTTTCCTTGTGTTCACTGACTGTATGATCTTTTCATCTAAAAGGCTTCATAGACTCAAACAGAAGCTGAGACTGATTCTTCATATTATTGTTGTCATTACTTTTACTACTTTTAAAGTGTGCTCTAGCCTTCTTCGTATACGTCACTATCGTAAGCACCACATAGCTTCTTCAAAAAAATTACGTGTGTTTATTAAACGTATTGTTTTTCATGCATTAATACACAAATCCGGGATGTGCCACTGATCTATTCAAGGCTACCATTAAGATATGTTATGTTGGTACATACACTGTTGGTTTTTTGGTCCTCAAACAATAGCTTTTCTTTTAAATGTTTGTTGCTGAATTGACTATGTCACCGTGTTTCATTTCTTTACGTAGAATGTCTGATTTGAGGATGTGGGCAGTAGAGTTTTATATGTTTCCAGACATACTAAAATGAGGTATTCTTCTATTTCTTACCCATGTTTTCCACATAATGTGCAATTGTGTGTTGTTCAATGTTTGAAGTGTTATGAACAAAAGCACGAACATTCCTCTCTTTCAGCTCCCACTTTGTCTCATTGAATTAATTGGCTTATGGTAAGTAGGGAGAAGAGAATCAATGTATGTTTATTTGCAGTCTATCCCTCTAGAGGAGTCTTGATATTATTCATTTTAGCTTTATCCAGCAGGTTAGTGGATATTGTAAAGGAAGCAGATTGGTCTTATGAGTTCACTTTTAGTATCTTTTATCAAGTCAAGTCAAGTCATGTCAAAAGAACTTAGTTAGCCATGATGGCCATAAAATAATAGTAATGATGCGTGCAGTTAAAAAACAGTTAAAATACAGTCAATATATTGAAATGTAATACAAACAGTTCAAGGCTTGCAATTTGCCAATGTCCCCATATATTTTCTGATTGTGAATTAATGACATATAAAGACAATAACAGCATGGCAGACAGATTCAGTTATCAGACGCTGCAAGAATTTAAGGCTATGGGTCTGATTTAGAACTCGGCAGATGGGTTATTCTGTCACAATGGTGACGGATATCCCATCCACCGAAATCTAAACCCCATAAGATATAATGTGATTTAGATTTTGGCCCACAGGATATCTGTCACCATTGTGACGGATTAAACCAAACACCAAGTTTAAATCAGGTCCTTTGACTGGCCGATCTGGAATTATGGAACATGAGATGGGACGTAAAAATTGAATTCTACGAATAGTATGAAATCTACAAAAAATCATAAAGTGCATAGAGGATTGCTGGCTAATATTCTTGCAGGAACAAATGAGCAGAGAAGAAAACCAGCTGCCCTGTTGAGGAAAAGCAACAAGAAAATGTGCAGTTCTCAACCTACAGCGTGTTTAATAAAATCTGTGCCCCTGGTAAGGAATCCAGACAAAGTATGGTTCAGCACATTCGAGGGAAGTGATCTCCATACAGTAAAGCACATTGTCCATTACCTAAGACTTATTACACCACTTTAGATTGCTATTAGTTTGAAAAAGAGTATGTATTTTATCAGTAGTCAGTGTTTCTGGATCGCTGGTTACTGGTGTGCTTTAAATTGCATAATAGAGCAAAAGCATTATTGTGGCTTCATTTTAGCAGTTTGCTTGGGCACACTTATTTTAGCCTCAGGCCTGTGCTCTTTTACCTAGTTTATTTCATTGATTCCGTTTTATTATGTTAGCATGGCTTCATTTTAGCTGGGTTTTTTAAAAACATTTTATCAGCTGCCTTTCCACACAGGCATTTGTTATTAGTCCCTTTGCATGACATTTCACCTACTGCCTTTGCCCAAGATTGTACATGATAACCTACCAAGTATTGCCTGTCCAAGAGTACAGACTCAACCTTACACAGAAGGAAGTATCTTTCACATCAGGCCAGTACTTAGAAAACAATATGTTTTATTATAAAAATATCACAGTGGCACAATTAGGTTAGAGGGGACATTCCAGCCAGCCATCTTGTACTGGATCATGTTGTTGCAGCTCTCCTGAGCCTGGCCTCGTCGCTTGGGAGGACTGCCAGAAGATCACAGGTAAACCTCTGCCTATTATTCAGGTATGGGGTTGGGTTTTCCTTTCAAAGGCTACCAGGGGCAGAAAAGGGCTATCGCTGCCGTGCTGTCATGTAGAAGCTGGAAGTGTGGGTAGGGATTTAGATTCACTAGTGTAACAGGATGCTGGAACTTTTTACTATTTTCAAGCTCATAGTCACAATAATAATCATATTGTAAATAATTTTCCTAATAATTGCAGCTCATGCTTTTTTACATAGAATGCAGTTACTTCAATTAAATATATTGAAAACTCTCCTGTGTTTCTCTGTCTGTCTTCGTATGTATGAGACTTATGTAACTGAGAGAAAGGGATAAGATTTTTTCTACCACCACTTCCCTGAGGAGTCAGCGTGTCATGCATCAGGCTGCCACAAATCACCTTTACTGTCTGGGTTCGGGTTGCTAGCTAGTTGAAGGAGTTAAGCCGACAGTTGCCAGATGGTGTGGGATTGATTCAGTTGTCTATACGCGGTGGTGCTGCCACTCAAAACCACCAGTCATACCTCCATGGTAAGAGCCCCACAACAGCTTTTTGCTATAGAAATGTACAATCCCTAGAACCCAAGTGGGGGGTTAGATTCTATTGAAGACAGGGAGGAGAGTATATTTTCCTTCTCTCTCTCTCCTGATGGCATGTTGTTCCTTCTCAGTTCCGTTCAACTTCATTGGCTCACATCTAACATTTGTTGGTTGTGCTGGTCATTCCAGTTCTTCATTCAAGTTAATCTCTGATGTTTGTGTGAGTTGTGGTATGAGCTGTTAATTTTCTGGTTCCATGCTTGAGAATCATATCCAGTCCTACTTTTTAATTAGCATTTTAGGATCGGGTTGATCCCACTATAAAATTAGTGCCTTAACTACTCACCTCAGAAACTTCAGAGCTCAACATGGTTTTGACTGTATCGATCTTTTGCCTTCCATGGGATTCTGCAAAGTGGTACAGTTTATTGCTTTAAACATAAGTAAGAGGAGGCAATGTAGGAAGGAAGGGGCTGTATGATTTGGACAGTGTCAAGATTCGAGGGATGTGACACTACTACAGCCTCTCTACAGTGTCCTCTTAAAATGACATTGTTTAAACTACTTTGATGTTTATTTTGTTTTGTTTTTTATTTTCTGTTATGAACACGTTTTATCATTCTTTTCTTTGCGTGTGTTTATGGGTATTTTTTGCTACTTGCCATAAACAGAAACCAAAGCCGCCACTCACATTAGTGAGAGGGTATTCTATATTGGCAACATCCACTACAAGTCCTTATTGTAAAATCTGAATCCTGCAAATTCGAACTATGTCGCAAATGCTTTAAAACACAATGTTAACGATGCTCTGTGAAGGCATTCTACGACAGTTAGTAGCGGCACATACGCAGATACAAATTCAACATTTTTGCAAAGGAAAGTTATGTATTCTAACATGAGGTCGTCTAGAGGAAGGGCGTCTTGGGCTTTTACACTCCTTGCTCTGTTAGCGGTCTAGTTATTTATTGGAATGCTCCGTTGTAAACAATAGAACACCGGCAACTATCTAAAGCCAGATTAGCCGCCATTTTAAGATCAGGCTGACGGTTTAGGTCATATAGCGGAACAGAAGGAATTGTGCCTGACCTTGATATGGTCGCTGCCCAGGCAGTGTTGCCCATGCGCACGTGTGGTCGGTGCCATGGCCGTCGCTACCGTAGTCCGTGCTGGACCCCACAGTTTGCTAACAAGGATCAGGGGTCTCTCTGGGTCAGCCCCTGATAGCATTCCCCGAGGACTGGGGCCAGAGAGGTTGCAAGAGCTGTTGCAGGGCACTGAGGATGCTACGTCTCAAGAGAGGCACAGCCAGTCCCCGGCGGACCGCTGCGTGCTGCTGTTCCCCGGCCAGGGCAGCCAGCACCCGGGCATGGTGGGCGGCAGCGCCCTGCGGTACCCGACGGTGCGCGCGATGTTTACTACCGCAGAGCGCGTGTTGGGCTACGACCTGCTGCACCTCTGCCAGCACGGACCCCGGGAACAGCTGGATAGGACTGTGTACTGCCAGCCCGCCCTCTACGTCTCCTCCTTGGCAGCCGCCGAACGACTCAGCCAGGAGCAGCCCGAGGTGAGAGCCCCTGTGCGGACGGTAAACCGCACGTGGGCAGTCAAGGGCAGACAAGTTTGAAGCTCCGTCAGGGATCTGGTCTTGTGTGCTGTGCAGTGTTGCCAGATTTAGAAACCCCTCCAAAGCCGAAGCTGTTCACTACCAGCTCAAAGTAAGCCCCAAAGGAACCAGTCGTAGCCCAAATGCACCCAGAGTTGTAAGGCTCAAATAATGCAATCCTAGGCCGTAACAAACATTTAGACGCATAAACCCAATTTCAGTTCAAGTCAAATGCCTAGAACTCAAAAGCAAATCAAAATTTAAGGTGGTATAAAGTAGTGTGCTTTGTAGGGAATATTGTGTGTAGAACACTACCAGCAACAAACATGTTACTTAACAACCTGGATGCCCTAAGAGTGAACGCTCGTTTTACACAAACACGTTATGTCATGGTCTGTATTTAAGAATTACTCAATGAATCGCTGCTCCTGAAGCCAAACTTGTAATCATTTCTCAGTTCCTGCAATTCATACATTATAATCTCTAATGCACTTTAAAAAGTGGCATTTTCCCGCAAGGGACTGCATGCCTTACAATGCAAGTACATCTTTGTTTGGACAGCGCACATATTTCAAGTAGGGATGAGCGTAACTCAAGTCTTTTGACTCAGTGAAAAACACAAGGTTCCAGGGAGTGAAAATAACCACGTCCGGCTGCTTGTGCTGTGATTTAGTGATAAAAGTGTAGGCTGCACTGAAAAATCAGTGTGTGAACGACACTGCGCGATGTGGCAGAGGGCGCGGCTACTCGAGTTGATTGTGCAGCTGATGAGTAGATTTTCTGCTCGAGGGTCTGTCTTCAGATTGCAAATGGTCGTGACCGCCCGAGTTAGAAAAATCGTGCAGAATGTCCGCCTAGGTATTGGGACTCGCACAAGGGGACGCCAATTTGGAGAGAGTTCTATGTTACAAAAGTAACGGGAGTCTCTAAAATTCTGCCAGCAGAACAGAATGTATCGCCCACCTCTAACGTCAAGACGCTCATATTTGTTAATGCTGTCTTTAGCACAATGGAGAGATCCTTGAAACACATGAGCTTAGGATGTGGCGCTGTGCAAAAATGCTTTTTTTTTTTTCTTTCTGTACAGGGCACATCCTCAGGTCATGTACTTTAAGGTACTCCCATGTGTCAATTACCTTACTAACATATATAACAGAGCCTTGAAATACTTAAGCCCAGCATGTATGCTGTACAATAAAGGTTGGCAACCCAACAATTTATCAGGAAGAGCCAAACAGAGTGGGCTCTGACTCGAAGATCTCGTGCACAAGCCTGAAAATAACTGCCAAGTAAATCATGCCTCAAATATATTCGACTATAATGAGATGTTTACAATTTTAAAGAAATGTATTTCTTTAACACTAAGACGATTTACACCTTATCTAAGTCAGTCATTATAGTGAAAACAAAGTCGATGCTGTCATGTATATCGCATTTTTTTACAATGCAAACTGTTACATCGCATTGAAATATACCTTAATGAAAAGAGCTTTAACAACACTTGGATTAACATTGTGGCATTGTAAATGTAGGCGTTCCTTTGTAGAATTCCATCTCACAATGTGCCTGATGCAATTAAAGTACACTAAATGGCAGGGTTGAGCTGAATTAATGACCGTGGAAAGCAGACCTTACTGATTCGGAAACCGACCGATTCTAAAGATGAAAATATTCGCATTAAGAAACCGTGCCTCAGCACTTATTTGAAAAGACAGCTGCGCTTCAAAAGAAAAGGACATTCCCATACAGACCAGTGAACTCCTACAAAATGAGAAGATCCTCGAAACTGAAGAAATAACAAATTATTTCCTTCCTTTTTTCGGTGCTGCCCTTTAAGCCCGGTAGAATAGTTGGTAGCAACACATTGATTGTCACACGATATTAGGGTTAAGTGCACAATTGCTCTGTTCGTGGGACGTCACATCATACTAGGCAGGAAGACGACACAAGAACGCCTGTGACTTGTGAAAATCTCAGTATGCCATGGATTCCAAGAGGCCGAGATGGCGAAGGTATAGGAGCAGGACCACTGGAATTATTTGGGGGGCTAAAACCAAATTACGCGCAGGGTTGAATACATTTTGCGACCTAACGCTGCACATTTTATGATAGTATTACCTAATAGTTATCTTTTTGTCACATATTAACACTGTCTGGGTAAAGGTTTCACCTCATTAGTTCCAGTTTAGCTTACAAATACAATAATAAGCGACTGAAAATGACAAGCCAAATTTATAGCGGGTCCTTCTACTCCATGGCATGAAGGGTCAGCACAATTTTAGTAACTTTTGATGCGTTTAAACTAGAAATATTTTTTGTTGGAAGCTGCAGATTTTCCACCTGTATACTTGTGCATATTATATGTGGGATAATGTACCCCCTGCTGCATATTACAAAGATATTGTAAATCACCAAGGTTTTTGTGACTAAGAGGAATGAGGCTGAAGGCTGTGTTTTTATTGAGTTATGACACTCCGAGGTGACTTATAAGGTTGTCTGGGTATACTTTATTCCGTAAAATACATGGCCACACCATTGTATTGTGATGTCAAAACTCAACTGTAATCAGTAATTACAGTTGAGTGGCTATGTCATCTCTTTATTATAGATGACAGTGTGAGTGTAGGTTGCATCTAATAAGAAGATTAAAGGCAGGTTTTTATAAAGGGATTTCAGTATCTCAAATAATACGAATTCAGTGCAGTTTTCTTTGTGTACTGACTATTTTGCGGTTCTGGTTTTACTTCATTTTATATTTATTTTGACATTTTTTACCCTTTTATAAATGTGACTTTACTGATAAGTTATCAATATGCAATAGTTCTATCTGAAAACTTGGGAGTTTTGTAAGTGGACAGAGGGGGGAGCGCAATATGTTTCAAGACAAATGTGTTCATGGGCGGTCAGAGACGCACAGTTGTTATCGGCAGAAAGGAATCAACTCAGAAACTCATTGATGCTAAGAAGACACTAGTGGAATGAGTACAGCTTGCCAGTTGGAAGGAGAGAACACAATTTCTATGCTTTCCAGCTTACAACGTCTTGAGAGCATAAGCTCTGTCTGAAATTCTGTGCCTGAAACCGATCTAGGGAATGTTGACAGGATTTCATTGGCAGCCAACTACTGCTTGTGTTGCTTCTTTTTGTTGTTGCATTGTCCGAGGCATTGAAACCCGCAGCGCGCTTGAGTGCGAGCATGGGTGAGTTATATCCTATAAGGGAAGCTTTGGGGGTTGTGTGTGTGATGTTTTCTGATAATGTTCGGGCCAGCTTGATGCTGGGGCTAAGCGTGATTGCATCCAGAAGAAGTGTGGTGATCACTGGCAGCCGGCAGTTTTAGGAGGGAGGAGGGCGGGCGGGAAGCACACACACACACACTCATTCTTTCACACACACACTCACGCACATCCATTAACAACATTCAAACATGCACGCATGCACCAAACATTCATTTAAAAAGATCACACACACACACTTACCTTCAGCCTCGGAGGTCCCAGGAGGGTTGGGACTGCTGCCTGCCCTCGCTGGCTGACCTTAGATCAGCCAATGAGGGACGTCAGCAGTCCCAACTTCGTTACAGAGTGGGATGGGGGTCAGTGAGACTGCTGATCCCACCAATCTGTGACGAGGTGTCACTGATTGACACTAGCCCTGGGCGCTTCAGGGCTTAAACCTGAAGCTCCCAGGTCGAAGTCAATGGTGCTGCTTCCCTCATCTCCCAGGGGATGGCCTCGAGGCACCTTTGCTGAGCCGAGGAGGTCACGCCCACAGGAGCTGTGACCTCTTTAGCCCAGCAAAGTTCAGCTCATGCAGCCAGGAGTCTGTGCAAATCGTGCATGTCTCGCTCCTGGCTGCCTGACCTGAACATGAAGAGTGTCTGTCAGGCTGACCTTTGTTCAGCCTGACCGGCACGCTTCATGAAGGGCAAAATGTGGGGTGGGCGTTGCCCCTACGCCCTAATGGAAGGGCCGCGACTGGAGGTGATGAAGCTGAAAATGTCTTGCTTGATGTTGGTGTTCTTGTGGTTAAGGGTGTCCTCCACGGAAAGAGTTGGGTTTTGTGCATTAGGGTAAAGGACGTTTTCCAATTTTTTTCTAGTTGTATTGTAGCAAACCTGTCACTATAGCAGTGTCGTCTACAGTCGGAGAACGGTTTAATAGATTGATCATATGTTCCTCCATACATGCATACCACAGTGATGCATTATGACTGTATGAGGAGATGTGATAGGATTGTAGTGCAGAGATGATCCATATGGTGATGATAATCACAATCTTGCTAGCAAATCAGATTCTCTTTTTTTAGTAGTTGGGAGGGAAAGAGCTGTAGCTCTCTAGAATAAAATATGGTCATTCACATATAGGTATATGTTTTTTTTTTTTTTTTAATGCATGGTGACAGCGATCGTCATAAAGTATAGCCTCCCAGGTGGATCTTTGGTAGAACAGGGATCATAAATCATAGCAGCCACGTTTCTCAGGTCCAGTCCTGATTTTTGTCTTTAAATTCTAGGACTTGTAATTATAGACTTATAATGGAATAAACAGTGTTACAGGTCCAGTATTCAAAGAATAAAACCTGGACTGGATCAGCAAGTCACACATGGAACAAGGAGACTTGACAGTGCAGATATATCCTTTATTTAGTCTTGGAATGGAGGCTACATATCTTCTCATTTTGTAGGGCCCCGGGCTGCATTAAGTGGAAACATAAAGTGGAATGCAGAAGGCCTTCAGGAAGATGTGTAAGATGGGTATTACTTGGTCCCACGGGTGTATATGAAGAACGAGTTGTGCATTTTATGTCTGAATCTCTTGCAGATTACTGTGGTGATGTAGTAGGGTGCTGAGGTATTGTTCATTGGTTTAGTCAAGAGTAGAGAGAACAAGAGATGTGGTGCCTCACATGGAATTATCATAGAATATGAATGTATGATTTTACCAATTAATTCAGCTGTGGTGTCAAGGTGAACTTGCCACCTCAGAGGTGTTGAAGGCACTTTATGGTTTCTGATGGTGCAAAGGGGGTGGGCCAGCCGGTCAGGCAAGTAAGGAGCAAGTACTTTGAAGCAGGGACATGTGCCACAGGCCATGACTCTAGTTATACTTTCGTCTACCTTCAAGTGGTTCCTGCTCATCTAGTCATTGACCGTGAGAAGACACACTCCTGGGTACACAAGTTAAAGCAGGAAGACTGCTCCAGGTTGAGGGAAAATTAAGTGTTGTCTGAATCATTGTAGGGAGGAAGGCCAAAGGACATGATCAAAAAGTAATGTCTCTCAGCTAGAAATTGAACTGTAGAAGACAGTAGTGGAGCTCCTGTGGTCACCAAAGAAACTGATGGCAAAACGAGAGATGCAGTGGGAAATAGATATAAAAGCTACCTGTGATTAAGGAAAGTTGCAGACATGGAGGGGAAAGGATGGTGCCAGTCACAGTTGATAGATGAGGAAAATTTGGAGTCTGCCTGTGAGAATACAGCACTGTGAATGTGGAGAGAATACAAACTCCCTGTGATTGTGGCTGTTCACACAATGCTGTGGAAGTAGGATAGCAAGAGTTAAGCAAAAACCTGCAGTATGATGTTGAAGACTTGTTTTTCTAACATAAGAACAGTGATGCACAGACCATATACATAGCACAACACTTGAAATCTTAAGAATGTGTTGTTTGTATAACAATTATTTATTGCCTAACTTTAACAGAATACATTGTCCTTGAAGACTGGGTTATGTTGACACACTTAGAAACTGTTCTGAGGTTGCTAATAAATGCCCGAAAGGTAGAGTGAGATCGTCGCTGTCAAAGGAATTATCAGCCCAAGACGTTGATCTATAAGCAGAGACTTAATTTGGCAAGCACAATTTTACTTCATGGTGTACTTTGCTGCTTTCATAATTTAAAAGCCAACAGCGACCGTTGTGTTTACAGTTGTTTGTACACAACTCTCAGCCTCAGCTCTGTCCTCTATTCATCGATCTAACCAACAGGCTGCCAGTTGCATGTTGAACCATTTCAAGCAAGCCATTGTCACCATTCTGAAAGAAAAAAATTACCTTGCTAGCAAAAGGCCAATTTCAACAATTCTTTAATTTGGAAGTTATTAGATAAATGATCTACAAACATTAGTATCTACCCGAAGCTCTTCCAGTTGGTATATACTACATCTTTACCCAAAACATCTGGCAGACGGTGTTTTTCAGATTCCACAGTAATTACAGCACCTACCTAAAAGTCAGTATCCTTTGTGACTGAACTTTGTTCCCTTTGCGGGTTAAGATTAGAAGACTTGCTAGAAGCATTGCAAGTAGAGGTTGTAGTAAAATGAATAATGTTGACTGTTCATATAGCAAATATATCCAACCGAATCCTCTCTCAGATATGAATGAACATATTATTACACAGCTCTTGATTCTTTAATCACCCTTAAACTGGGAATTCCAAAATGACTGAGCTGTTTTACCAACATGGAGTATTTCATCTGTTTGTTTCTAAGGTTTTATAACGCACGCTCCAGCCCCCTTTGCATGTCAAAACGTGATACATGAATGGTCGACAAGAGTGGGCTGGGGTGCAGAGGAACCCCTATGTTGGTTGCACCAAACAGGATGTCAGCAGTCCCCCTGGAAGAGAGAGGGATCTATGTTCATATAGCCTGCTGCGTGCAGATTAAGGAAACACGTTAGTGCAAAAATACAAAGTTACGTACATTGAAGGAGCACTAGGAGTAATAGGCATGGCTAGCAAACCTCCGATGACCGTAACTGGCTTTAACTGTGCATAAGTAGAAAATATCTCATACACAGGATGCCTTTAAAAGCCAACTAGCGATGTCCGTCATCAAGGAGGGAATGGGCAGTCTTGGAATGAGCAGGTAATAGCATGGAGCTGAAGAGCGAAGACTGAAGCATCGCGAGCAGTTTTGTGAGAGAGGCAGCTGTTCTCTGGGCCTAAGCAGGGAAGCAGGCTTTGTTTGCTTTCAGAAGCAAACTTGTTGCATACATTTGTGCTGTGGAAGGTAGGGACTAATGTTAACATGTGCAGAGAGAGCTGTATGAGAACCAGACAAACTACTCTGATCCTATGGCCAGAACTGAGGCAGTGCAACTCCATACTTCATATTGGTCATAATGGTAGTTTTCTTGCTGGCACAGAGGCAACGGTTCTAATCAACCTTTCCTTCACCAGAGCCACCTTGCAGAAACTTTGAAAAACCTTGGGTCCACAATGATGATATTCGATCCATAACCAAACTGATATCTGATTTTTGTGGGCTTGTGCCACCCACTTGAGAAAGGTCTACTCCCTCATATTACTGACGTTTAAATGGCAGTTACACCTTTATTGCCTTCTGTATGTTCTACGAAAATGCCCTATACCTATGACTTGCAAGACACTAAATTAAATTCTTCAAAATTGTGGCAAGGCTGATCTTTGGATTGGGTTGCTGGATATAGCACAACACTTAGCTGTGCCCTCGTTTGGTCCTGATGCCAGAGTGTGCCTGGCGTAGGGTGTTTGTCATATTATTAAGAACCATACCAGTCCGGCACATAATTAATGCAGCTGTTTGCAGAAAATCGAAAGGTTGCTTCTTCTTTCTTCTGCTCTGTTTTTCTAGCTGTACATTGGCAAGAAGAAAGTGATCATCTATGGCAACATAATTATTTTTTGCACTACTTATGTAATTATGAAAAGTTGGAACCTTTCTGCAAGTTTCTCCTGTGTCTCTTTAAAAAAAGAAAAAAAAACATGTATTAAATTGCTTGCAATATATTTTTGAAACAAATATCTAACAGCTTTTTGATGTTTAATTTTGCACAAGGCATTCTATTTTGAATCTTCATGTTTGCGAAGTTGCACTCTTTCATTAGAAGGAACTACGCACCAAGGTTTTAAGTAGTTTGTGTGAAAGGTGATGGTGTGGCCATGTATTTTAATTAATAAATTACCTCCTGCCATAGAATATTACAAGTCACCTCGGAGATCCATAACCTTCTGCCTCGTTCCTCTATTTGTACATGGAACGTTTCAGTGACTTGCAGTATCCTCATCATGAACGGCAGGGGGTACTTTTGCCCATAGATAATGGGCTAGTAACAGCGTACATCTTTCAAGACTTAATAGTGTTGACAATGCTTATGTTCATAAAATACAATATTCAAATTCCAATCAGATTGTGGGAAAACAAGCAACATAAAAAGTTTTGCCATCATGTTCATCAGATACTTTAGCCTCCTGAAGTTCTAGCATACTATTGGTGATCTTCAGCAAGGATCCATTGATCCTCTTGATGACTATATTTCTTTTTTAATTTCAAATGGTTTTAGTGAATTTTCATAAAAATCACGTGTCGAGCACTCAGTTCTTTATTGAATGTATCCCACTTTCATCTTTTAACTCCTTACTTTTTAATATTCCTCTGCAGCATAATGCTGAGGTTTGTGAACAAGCACTTAATAAAAGCCACAGCCAAACATCCAGTAGCATAATATATCAGTGTATAAGGTTTGCTTCTTTCTCTCTAATAGTTCTGTTGTTAACTCTTTCTGTCCCGTCTTAATTATTTCTCTTCTTTGTATATGACTCTGGCCAACTACCTTACTTTTGACATCTCTTCACTCCCACTTCCCCTCACCTTCGTCAACTATCGTGGCCTAAATTTCCTTCGTAATGCAAACTTTGATTTCCATGACCTGTCTTCAAATGCTGACACTTTCTTGCTCTTTCTCGTCTAGTTTCTCTAATGTTCCCAATTGGAACTTGCACTCTGCCTCTTCTCTTACACCGCCCACCCCGTTTACCATGTGCACCCCCGCGTATCTGCTTATTTGCATTATTAGTCCTTGTTTATGGAATCAGCCCCTCTTTAGTTGTTAGTTCTGGCTCCTCTTGGCTCTGTTTAAAGCCTTACTAAAAGAGCAGCTGTTCTCTGCCTCTTGTGTATCTGTATCATGGCTGTGTAGGAATGTAGCTTAATTTGCTTTCTCCTGTTTTGTACCTTTTTGTATTGTACAACGTACTGGCTAAAAGTGATATAATCAATGTAATAAATAAAAAATAAAGCAATGCAATTATGAAGTCCTTCAGACATGAGTGGGTAAAAGCCAAAGTACATCAGAGAAGCGAGATGCAGTAAGTACTGCGTCTGTACAATTTAGATTGAGCGTGTAGTTGGAGCAGAGACAAATCATATGAGCGTTAGTTTGTGTCTGCATCATATGAAGTGGCACAGGGTTGCAGTAAACAAGGTTAAAATTACAAACATAACAATTTCGAATCGGCGTTGGGCGTGGATCTGACAAACCTCTACTTTACAAGTTTTCCAGACTGAGGTACACATTGATTTATTTGTTAACTATGCTTCTAATAGAACCAGCATTGCCAAACAATGATTAATACTGGAAAGTATTTACCTTGGACCAGTAAATTAAACTAATTACAAACGTGAAGCTGTGCCAGCAGCATGTGTGAAGCAAACAGTGTGTTTAAATAGAAATATGTCTTGTGAAGTTATTACCAAATATAGATTCATTTTTAGCTTATGTCTTCTTGTTTTTATTGTTCGTTCATGGAAATGATAAAAACAAAATGGCAGCTAACAAGTATTTTGTTGTCCTGACCTCTCTGGCTCATGAGGCACATTGGATAAAAGCACTATAATGAATACAAATAGAAATCACCTGGCTTAAAATACTCACTTACCAAATTCTTAACTACCTAAATCAAATCCATTTGAAGTTAATTTACCAGCACCTTTTTTGACTAATTGAACATGAATGTGTCAGCCGTAATCTCTTACTAGACCATTGGTTGGTTTAACTTCCTCTGTACTTTCATCTTCGGTCTCGTTCACACCGGCCACCTGTATCCTCAGAATACACATGCACACACATTTATACAGATGCTGGAATTCCAGCACCAAGAAACATCTTTTTGATACAATACAATATTTGTAAGTATCTTGTAGTTCAGCAACTAATCTGTCTTGGAAACATGATTTTAACTTTTTACGTTAGACTCTCCCTCTATCTTCTCTCCTCTGGACTCTTTTCAACTTTTGTACTACCCCAAACCTTTCCACCGTTAACTCTCCGCCCTAGAAAACACCCTCCTCTTCCTCGACATGGCCCAGCCTCATATTCATCTAAAATCTTGCCTTTCGTAAACAAACCCCACATCCTTCTTAAGACCTCTTTCCAACCCTTCAGACACACCCTCTCCAGGGCTGACCCGCAAATCCTGTGCTCTTCCAAACACCATCTTCTCTTTAATGATTAAACCACTAGCAAGTCATAAAGCATCCTCTTGTCTCGCCTCCCCTTGTAATCATTCTTTCCGCCTTTGAATCGACTCAGAATCTTTACATCTATGGCTGTCCTCCCCCTGCTGAAAAAGTAGATTGCTGACCCCTCAGTCCTCCAGTTATCATCCTCTACCTCTACTTGCTTCTATTCAACATTTGGTTTTCTCTCGACCCTTCAGCACCTCATCTTTCAACCTACTAGATCAGCTGTAACCTGGGTTTTGAATATTCCACTTTGTGGAAATAGCTCTTGTCCACATCTGAAATCTTTTCCACTTCTGCCATTCACACTCACTAGTTGTTCATTCTGCTTTACCCAGACGCTGCATTGGACATTGATTGTTCAGCCTTAGAGTTTGCATGCAAAGCATTAAACTAGTTCATCACCACCACTATTACTCAGTCTCCTGACAACACTTGTATGCAGTACATCATCCCTGTGGGTTGATTAACTCAAAGTTTCTGTCTTGGTACCACTCCCGTTTGCCCTTTCTTGCCCCCTCTCCCCCCCCCCCCCCCCCAATTTTCAATATCCGCCCTCTTTTGGTTTCTTGCATCATCAGTAAGCCCCTGGCAGACAATCTGACGGCGATGAGGCCCTGGATGGTTCTCTGCTCACTAACGTAGCAATTCTCAAAATTATACATTGGTTGTCTGCTGGCCTGATTGTTTCCTTCAGGTTGGTCTATTCATCTATAGTTTATTAACCTGAGTTATAAAGTTTCAACCGTTCTGAGAAATGTGATGAGCTAAGCACCAGGAGGCTGCTTCCTGCATTTCCTTTCCCTTTCCCAACTGAGCGCTCCTCTCCCCTTCCATCAAGCCAGGTAAAGGGGGAACGGGACGTATTGTGCTGGTTAAGAACAAAGGATTGCCCAGAGGACTGTGCCACAAAGTATTGTGGAGGGATGAGGATGAAGGAAAAATTGCACTATATGGTTTTCTGTTGCAAGTAGTCCTGTTCTTCTCACATAACACGAATCACTAATACACATATTTATCCTAAAAGACATACGTAGAAGCCCTCCTTTCCAATTTCCTTCTGTTCCTGTATCAGGCCAGCATCATCTTCTGTTTTCTGACTAGGTGTTATTGATTAGCAGACACAGAGGAATCCTGGGTGTCTACTGCCATCTGATGGGAGGCATGATCATTTAGATTTTCTGAAGGGTGGTTAGTTATAGCTTTAAGTTTTTATGTTTTATTTTTTTATTCCGTGCCTCCTAATTAAAAACAATATCCAAAGAAAAGTGGACATCCACCTCACTGAGTGGCTAAAGAGCAACATTTCTATGTACCTGGGCTCTAGGACCCTACCTATAAGAACAATGTAAATTGCACTACCTACAAAAAGATTATAAGCCACGGTTGTTGTGACTAAAATGGACGTGATGAGATGTGTGTAGCAGAATTACTGCACCTATGAACCCACGTGACTGCCAGCCACGGTATACCTAATCTCCTGTATGGAACTCTTACATTTGTTTTTATGAGTGAACTGGGTGAACATTGCAAAACAGTAAAGTAATATGTCCAGTTAATAGGTCTAGTAAAGTAATTGTTAAAGACTATGGAGGAGATGCTGATTAGTTAGTAGTAGTGTGACTATTGAAATGACCCTCATCAAAGTCAAGCTTTGCTTATTAATCATGTTGATATTTGTCCTATTCATTTTATGTAAAACCCTTCTGTCCTCATGTAGGCCATCGAGAAGTGTGTTGCAGCTGCTGGTTTCAGCGTTGGAGAATTTGCAGCTTTGGTCTTTGCTGGCGTCCTAGACTTTACAGAAGGTATGCTTAGAATATTATGGACAGTTCAGACTCCGAGGCAGTATCTTGTAGATTTCCAGTCCTGAAGCAGATGTGTGAAATTGTGCAGTTTCAGATTATTTTATAGCTCATCCTAGAAAACATAGCAGTTTATAACAATTTATAAACCTGTTACAACAAGAAACATCCAACTTATTGAAATTACAATCAAGCTATTCTGTAGTGGGGAGACGTAGCAGTATTTATGCATCCGAGCCTACGTCAATCAGAAATGTATCCCCTTTTAGAGGAAAGTCTGCACTGAGACTTTTTGAATAGAGCAATATGTGCATAGAGAGCAGCTGAATGTAACTGCGTCCAGTAGAAATGTGCTGTTTGTGGATTTAAAAGTAGCCCAGTGTTGTGGTGAGGCTGATTGGTAGACTGTCGCTTCATTGGGTTTAAAGAGACCAGGAGGATTTGGAAAAAGCAAAGGAACTGAGTCCTGAGTGTGCCTAATAACTTGCCCCTTGCCTGCTCTGTTCACCTTAACATCTAGCGAGAAGCTTCTGAGGATGTTGACCTTTCAGTCTTCAAAAATAGACCTATTTCTGTTGTCCTGACCCCTGCTTTGTATACATATTACCTAGTGTCACAAATGTCAGGGTTTCACCTTCTCTTTCATGATGCTTGCAAGAGAGGGAGCAATCGAGTCTTGCACCTCTCACCTCCGTGCCACACAGTGCGTAGACCAAGTTGATGAGTAGTTGCTTTCCTACAGTTGCTCCCTTGTTCAAGTGCTTCTCAGGGTGTGCGTAGCCTTAGAGCTTTGGGCGCCTTCCACCCACTTCTTAGTGTTAGACTGAGAAGCCTTGGACGCCGCTCCCGTGACCATTCTGTATTGAAGCAGTTTTGAACAAGGCTAACTTTTTGAGTCGGTGCAGGGAGATCCTTCTGGCAGCTAATAGAAACTGCTATGTTGCGTGATTGACTCATCCAAAAGTCTGGATTTTATCAGGTTGAGGATGCTTCAAAGCTAGTAGCTGAGATCAGTGCAGCAGTAATGCATAACGAAACTCGGTCCAATTTACGCCTGGTTATCTGCCACCTCATGTCAGCAGATACAAAACATGGATTCATGTGCGTTCCGAGCCCTTCTAGCAGTGGGATCACTTAGGAAACCAGAATGATAGTATATTTATGGCAGAGGGCGGGGGGGAGCTGCAGAATTTGATAGGACTGTGAGTTACTTAAATGGCAGCCTACTAAACCGCTTGAAGACCTAGCCGATAGAAGATTCATAAGTCTGTAATGCTGATATCCGTGAATTTTTCAGAAACAGTGGATTGCTAACCTTTACTGCAAGGTCAATGCACTCCGGCCTTTATATAGCAGTCAGACCTTGGAGGATGCAAGTGTATGAGAGACAGAAATGAAGATATAGAGTGGTGAGTGTGATGTTGGATAGCTCAGTCAGAGTAATGCATGAGTAGGATGGCACAGCACATTCTGTAAAACTGATCTGCTTCTGTGGGTGCAGAAATGAGGGCACGAGAGGCTCAAAGCTTGATCACGTGAGTTACATTGTATTGACTGTCCATAAACTTCAGGGCCTGCTCGAGAGGCTGAGAAGATGCTGCAGATAAATAGGCTGTAAGAGAGAGTGTTAACACTTGCAAAATCACTGCATCTCACTAATGCCTAGTAGCTACAGGCACCATCCTGAAGGGGGCCAGTGGCACAAGCTGTTGAGGGCATAGTTTGTGCTTTAGGTTGCACTGTACATGGGAAAGGAAGGTGCTGAAGATTGATCCTTCAAGCATGACGTCCTGGAAGCTCTGACAAAAGTTTCAGATTTTAGGAAGCAAATTACTCATAGGTCAGTGACCGATCTTCCCTTTGATTCTCCTACTTTGTCTGCAGTTGTAGTCTGTGCGCAATCCATCGTCTCCATGTTATGGTTTATTTTGAGTTTTGTGTGGCTCAGTTTTGTGCATGCCCGATGATTCAGCATGATGCAGGTGTGAGCGTCCTGTGACATGTTTTCTTTCTGTGCTGCTAGCACTGTATGCAGTGAAGGTACGCGCTGAAGCAATGGAGGAGGCGTCCCAGGCTGTCGCGAGTGGAATGCTCTCTGTCGTTGGGAGCGCACAAACGAGATATAACTTTGCTTGCCTTGAGGCCCGAGAGCACTGCAAATCTCTAGGCATAGAGAGTCCCGTTTGTGAAGTTGCAAGTTACCTGTTTCCAGATGGCAGAGTCATCGCTGGACACCTTCAGGTAACACATGTTTATGCATACGCTCATTATCCCTTTTATTGTAGTAACCGTAACAGTAGTGGGACCTGGTCTGAAATATTATAATGGATTTATTCTAACGACACTGAACGCTTGTGGGGAGAGAGAAGGGAGAACAAGAAAAAAGATACACTTCTTTGTTAGTATTATTTTGTTCTTCTTACTGCCTTGTGTATCAAAGTTGCAACAAACTGCGACCCTGTCCTTAACCCCTTCGCTGCCAGGCCTTTTCCCCCTCAGGTGGCAAGCCTTGGGGCAGTTTGCGCTTAGGCCCTCATAACTTTATCTCCACGTAAGCTACCCACGCCAAATTTGTGTTCTTTTTTCCCCCAACATCCTAGGGATTCTAGAGGTACCCAGACTTTGTGGGTTCCCCTGAAGGAATCCAAGAAATTAGTCAAAATTCAGCGAATATTTTGTATAAAAAAAAAAAAAAGGGCTGCAGAAGAAGGCTTGTCATTTTTCCCTTTAAAGTGGCATCAACAAAGGGTTTGTGGTGCTAAAATCACCAGCTTTCAGGAACAGGCAGACTTGACTCGGAAAATCAAATTTTTCAACACAATTTTGGCATTTTACTGGGACATACTCCATTTTTACTATTTATTGTGTGTTCAGCCTCTTTCCAGTTAGTGACAGAAATGGCTGTGAAACCAATGCTGGATCCCAGAAAGTTAAACATTTCTGAAAAGTAGACAAAATTCTGAATTCTGCAAGGGGTAATTTGTGAGATCCTACAAGGTTTTCCTACAGAAAATAACACCTGAAATCAAAAAAATATTGAAATTGAGGTGAAAAAAACAGCCATTTTTCTCAACGTTTTACTCTGTAACTTTTTTCCTGCAATGTCAGAGTTTTGAAAGCAGTATACCGTTACGACTGCTGGATTCTTCTGGTTGCAGGGATATATAGGGCTTGTTGGTTCATCAAGAACCCTAGGTACCCAGAGCCAATAAATGTGCTGCACCTTGCAATGGGTTTTCATTCTATACCGGATATACAGCAATTCATTTGCTGAAAAATAAAGAGTGAAAAATAGGTGTCAAGAAAACCTTTTGTATTTCAAAATGGGCACAAGATAAGGTGTTGAGAAGCAGTGGTTATTTGCACATCTCTGAATTCCGGGGTGCCCATACTAGCATGTGAATTACAGGGCATTTCTCAAATAGACATCTTTTTTACACACTGTCTCACATTTGAAGGAAAGAATGTAGAGAACGACAAGGGGCAATAGCACTTGTTTTGCTATTCTGTGTTCCCCCAAGTCTCCCAATAAAAATGGTACCCCACTTGCATGGGTAGGCCTAATGCTCGCGACAGGAAACGCAACATGGACCTATCACATTTTTACATTGAAATCTGACGTGTTTTTTGCAAAGTGCTTCTCTGTAGATTTTGGCCTCTATCTCAGCTGGCACCTAAGGAAACCTACCAAACCTGTGCATTTTTGAAAACTAGACATCTAGGGGAATCCAGGGTGGGGTGACTTGTGGCGCTCTCCCCAGGTTCTGTTACCCAGAATCCTTTGCAAACCTCAAAATCATCTGGCTAAACAAACACTTTTCACTCACATTTTGGTGACAGAAAGTTCGGGAATCTGAGAGGAGCCACAACTTTCCTTCCACCCAGCGTTCCTCCAAGTCTCCAGATAAAAATGTAACTCACTTGTGTGGGTAGGCCTTAGTGTCCGCGAAAGGAAATGCCCTAAAACAGTATGTGGACACATCAAAATGATCAAGTACAAAAGTACCAGTTTTTTATGGGGGGAGGGGGGGTGGAGACTTGCGTTTTTGGTCCTGGGCTCAGCACCCATATAGGGAAACCTACCAAACCCAAACATTTCTGAAAACTAGACACCTGAGGGAATCCATGAAGGTGTGACTTGTGTGGATCCCCCAATGTCTTCTTAACCAGAATCCTCCGCAAACCTCAAATTTAGCTAATAAAGCACATTTTTCCCACATTTCTGTGTGGGGTCGCCGCATTGGGACAAATTTCCCACCACCCAACGTTCCCCTCAGTCTTCCATTAAAAATGATACCTCACTTGTGTAGGTAGGCCAAGTGCCTGTGACAGGGAAGAGCCAAAAACATGTCGAAATTGAGGGGGAACCAAAGCGGGTCCAAAAGGGCAGTTTTGAAAAAAAAAAAAAATTTAGGCTGACAAGTGGGGCAGAATTTTTATCGGTATAGATGAGAGAACGCTGAGTAGTAGTAATTTTGCGGATTCCTGCAGATTCCGGAAGGTTCCATCACAAAAATGTGGAAAAAGTGTGTGATTTCCAGCAAAGTTGGAGGTTTGCAGGGCATTGTGGGAAAGAAAATGGTGCGGGGTGCATGTGAAGCACACCACCCTGGACTCACCCAGATGTTTAGTTTTCAGATGTGTCTAGGTCTTGTGGATTTTTCTACATGGCAGCGTCCCAAAGGCCAAAAAGTGCAGCCTTCACCATTCTAAGTGACACGATTTTGAGAGTTAGCCAAGCTCTCATGGCCCAAATGTAAAACCAAAACCCAAAATAATCAAAAGTCCTCTTGCTTGCCGTGGGATAAGATGTTTTAGTGTGCCGGGGGAGAGCTGAAAGACTGTTACCCCCTTCAGTTGGGGTGGGGGCATAACCATGCCCATACTGGTTGGTAGTCACCACCACACAATGTTTTTTTTTTTTTTTAATTCCCTGGCATCTAGTAGAATTTCTGCCCCCAGGGGAGCGTCCCTTGCCTAAGGGGTCGCTCCCCTTATGACAATTTCAGGAAGGAAAAAAAATTCCCTGGTGTCTAGTGGCTTCCTGCAGCACGATCGCGATGCGATCGTGCTGCAGGAATGCTCAGAGAGAAATGAAAAGGGAAGGAAAAGCCTTTCCTTCCCTCTTCATGCCTCTCTGCCTCCTGTGCCCCCATACAGAGGAGAAACTGATCAGTTTCAGCGTAACAGGAGTTGACATCTGATGGTCAGAACGCGTTTGCGCGTTGATGTCATCAGGCTTCACTGGGGGGGGGGGGGGGTGGATGCGGTCGGGGTGGAAGGGGAAGCGATTCCCCTTCCAGCCCTGCCCTGGGGGTGAAGGGGGTGCGCGGTGTGCCAGCAGATCGACCTAACAGACCACCAACCCCCCCCCCCCCCCCAGGGGTCACTCCCCTTATCAATATAAATCAAAATAAAAAAATCCCTGGTATCTAGTGGCTAATTAATATAGGCCTATTTTTTAATAAGAGGCAGTTAAACATTCTGTAAGATGCCTGCATTTATGAGCACCCGTTTATAGCACAGAGCTGCTTCATAATGTTGCATTGTGAATTCTTCCAGTTCTTCAGAACCATAATGAACTTTTGAAGATTAAGGGATGCAAAATACAGATCAAAAGCAAACGGTATATGCAAATTGTTGCCACTGTTGAGTGATAGGAAGTGATTTGTGAGGAGGAGCCCATGATGAGACTGGCAGCACTGCACCTTTACAAACATGTTTTGCAGTTCTTTTTGCTGCACAACAAACCACTCTGCTGGAAAGACCCTTTCAAGCATCAATGTTCTGTTCTTTAAAGTGGGTGAACGTCCTGATGGTCACTGTCAGTTGGGAACCTACATTGTGCATGGAATTTCTCCGTTTTAAACATTGCATGTTTTGTTCATTCACTGGTAGCCTGTAAGAGTGGAGATTCAAATAGGTATTCCAGATGTAGGTTCTGTCTGAATCCCGTTGTACATATTGAGCTCTCTTTTGAACCCTTGCATCCTCAAGTTAAACCCTGATCTGTGAATTGACTGTCTGTGGTGTGGACCCAGTACCTAGTCAGCCCCTACTGAAGTAGCCCAAAGGGATTACAGCATCCTCTTCAGAAAATTGTAGGGTGACAACCACTCCTCTGAAGCTCACACTTTCTAGTATGCCTCATTTATTTCTACTAAAGAGCCTCTACCCCCATGCATAACTTAGATGCTTGCTCATTGTCTACCTTAACATCTGGAAGACTTAACACTTGTTATCACACTGAGATACACAGAAACATGACATCAGGCTAATAGAGGCAGTTGCTTCCTCAGAATGTTTATATATAATAAAATTGGCACATCTGTGAATATATATATATATATATATATATATATATATATATATATGTGTGTGTGTGTATATGTGTGTATATATATATATATATATATACATATATATATAACACAGAGTACGCTGCACTTCAATGATCTTCGATTTCAAAGTTATTTATTGCCCAAGACAATCGCACAGACACGTTTTGACCCAACTGGTCTTTGTCACGTGGGTCAAAATGCTTCAGTGCGATTATCTTGGGCAACACATGTTTATCGCCATGACTTGCCTTCTGCAATCTAATCTTCCTTTATCTTTGCTGTTTTTAATTTATTAGAAACAAGTCTCTTGAACTGACATCTGTAATAGTCATAGCCTAACATTTCATTTCAACTTAAAGACACTGGTTTGGGCTCTTATTTAAAAAAAAAATGCAACTACAGCATTTCTCAGTTGAGAGAATCAAAGAATAGAACTGCCTCATTGAGTGGGCTGCCTATAAAATTTAATTATTCGCGTGCAGACTTTCTCCCTGTTCTGTAAAACCAGTTTGATTGAATTAACCAGCTTTGTACATCAGACATGACATAATGCAACGAGTGTCAGTTGATTGATTATTCCTGTTACTGATGAGCCAAGATATCTTTCAGAATGTTACATTAAAGAGTGAAAAACAGGTCCATAATCAAGGGACCAAAGAGTTCCACAGTTGTGCAACCTGTAATTGTAATCTTTAGTGTGTTCCTCTTTAGGGTCAAGCGTGCAAAGCTCTGTGGACTTTTAACCACGCTCGTGTCACGCGCATCAGCTTAGTTGGTTCGTGGGCTTGCCTTTTAAAATTCACTTGATTTAATTAGGGAAAGGCATGCATTGTCATGCCTTTTCCGGTGTTTAGCCCTCCTCGAGCGCACCGGCCAGCTACTGAAAATATACGTGGCTCCATGTTTTCCATGTGGTTTCTGGACTTCTTCTCTTTATTTCATAGGTAGCCTGATCTCGCTGGGCAGTAGTCGAGAACGTTGCATGACAACGACTCTGTTACATGGATATTTGCACTTTTGCCGGTTACATGGATGATTGTACTTTTATCGATACTTTTCACTGCAAGAGAACTTCTGTTTCCTTTTGTGTGTCTGCTTCATGCTCATGGGGGCCGTCTGATCGTTTATGTGAAACTGTTTTATTTTTCATTTTCAGTTTATGTGGCAAGGAAAGTCCGGTTAGGAGTTTACAACGCTAATAGCTTTAACTTGAGCAAACGCGAGACCCATTCCATTGCAAAGCTTGTTTTGTGCTGTGTTTAGACTGACTGATTAATCTTGTCCTGTCAGATCTGAGGTTCGGGCTGTAAAAACCTACATAGCATTTGTTTGTTTTTAAAATATCTTTTATTGTTTTTCACAACCATAACTTATAAAACATGAGGAAATACAGTATACACATAACCAATCTTAAGGGCTAATACAAGCATACATTATGCGAACGGTGGGTCACACATAAGTTGCATTACACCCACTCTGCTAGGTTGTGTTTAGGTCTGAAACGTTCAGGAAGGGAGTGTGTCTGGTGAGTCTGTGACGAGCTGCAGCATTTCAGTCCATTTAATTAGGTTGTCTGCCAGTTTTTCATCTGTGCTTGTGTTCTTATTTGAATCTGTTCCGCCATCGCCCGTTCCATTACATTACGTTTTTTTTTCCCCAGTTGATGCCAGTTCTACATTTTGCAGTCCCGTCCCCAGCAATAGAAATTTTCTGTGAATTGTATTTATTTTCCTTATTTTATATAGATGTAGCAGGCAATTTATCATAGTTTTGTCTATTAAGGTTCCCACCACTGATGTAAGCGCACAGCTCTGTTATGCTGTTATGCTAGGGCAAGACCAAACCATGCTTTTGAAGTAGACCCTCAATTCTCCATATTTACGCAGCAAGCATCAGTGCCTGAGTATGTTTTTACCATTTTCAGGAGTTTGAGGTAGGTTCTGTGCATGCTGTGAAATCATGTCATCTTGAAACGAGTATTCATGGATATTTCATAAATGTGTTCACATGCTCTTCTCTTTTTCCTGTCTGTATGTGCTCTGTTCTGTTTTCCACACACCTCTGTTGCACATGTCCCACCGAACAGGAGTTGGAAAAAGGCATGCTGGAACCACGCATGCCTAAACAAAGCTGTCAGAACAACGACCACGTTGTTACCACGAATGCATTAACAGCGATGTGTGTATTTTTTTTTTTTTTTTTTTTTTTTTTTTTGGGGTGTTTTTTTTTTTTTGTTTTTTTTTTGTAAAGGCATTCCTGGTAAAGGCATACATGAACGGCATGTGTGGTTTCAGCATGTGACCCCCCCCCCCCCCCCCAACCGCTGAGACAATCGGACCCCAATTCGCCTCCTAAAACAACTCTACCACTACCCCAACCCCATAAACTTAAAATACCCCGCCCCTAAAACCATTGCGACCCCCAGCCCCTAAAACCCCCACCCCACCCATAAGAAATAAAAATACCCAGCCCCTAAAACTACAGCGACCTCCTCCTAAAAACTAAAACTACCCCGACCCCGCTTTTAAAACTACTGCAACCCCCAACCCGCCCCTAAAAATAAAAAATACCCCAACCTCTACTCCGCCCCTAAAAAAAAAAAAAAATCTCCGACCCCTCACCTCATTCCTAAAACTACAGTGACCCCCACCTCACTAAAACCTAAATTACCGTGACCGCCCCCTAAAACTACTACGACCCTCCACCTCCCTAAAAGCAAAAAAATACCCCGACCCCCACCCCTAAAACTACCGTGACCCCCCATCCCCAAAAACGAAGAATACCCTGACACCCCTGCCCCTAAAACTAGTGATTCCTCCCCCCCCCCGCACCCCTAAAACTAAAAATGCCTGGGGTGAGGGAGGCAGTGTTCATGGGAAAGACAGAATGAGAACATTTGCTGCATAAAGCTCCTTACTTGATGCTGTGACGTTGCCTATAAATTGCAGCACAGTCGTAACTCCTTGCTAAGATAGATCATTGGTTGTACGTTTGAAGTATTATTTGACATTAGCATTACATACTAAATATTGTTTGCAAACATATTGTTCGATTGGATGTTTCTATTTTCTCCAATGGGTGATATATGTATAAATGACATTGAGGACATAAGATTTGTTCTCATTTCTCTAATCCTCGCCTTCCTTGCACTCTTTGGGCCATATGTACGAACACATTTTCCCATTGACACAGAATGGGAAAAACCCTTTGCTACATCTGGCCCTTTGTTTCTGTGTTCTCACTTAGCCCTCATACCATTGACTCCCAAAGGGGGTGTTGCCTGTGACTGGACAGTAACATGCCTCTGCCAGAGACCAAAACGAACAGCCCTGGCCCGGTTTGTTGCATGATATGCCAGGGACAGGAAGACTGATTGTAGGACTCTGACCCGTGGCTGAGGGTCCCCCTCTTTTCTGAGTGGAATGGCGACACCACTTTTTGCTCCATAGCCAGCCCTGTTGGCCTCTTCTAAGGTGACTTTAGCATGGTTTGCTTTTTAATGTTTCGCGTCCTTCCAACCTCCATCTCGCCGTTTCGATCCTCTTGGTTTAGAGAGAACTAGTCATAGTTGACACGTTATTAGGCGCATTCGTATCTAGTGTGAAAGAAGTTACAGTGTGTATATTATGGGTGAGACATGGAGATTGCAGAAGCAAACGGGGCTATTACACTTCCATGGCAAAGATGATGGCTCCCGTCTTGCAGAATAATAACCTTTTCTCTGTTAACGCTTTTATCAAACACTTTACATAAAACTTTATGTACACACTTAGTTGTAATTAATCTAACACAGTAAGCCTTTCTTTGACCCTGGAAAGACACTAGGTTTTGTTAGCCCCACGCATGATCTGGGGCACACACTTAACCTCTAGCAATGAGTGCTTCATCAATAGGATTTATTAACATATGCTTGCAAGGGTTTATTGATGAGATGAAACAAACGGGACACAAGACAAGAAGCCGGAGACTAGACTGAAACTCCCATTAGACAGCTACAGGCCGCGAAATAGACCATCTCCTGCTATAAGCAGTGAAACCTTGGCGTAGTCATCAGAAGTCTACATGTGATGCAAGCACGAAGCCTTTGTATGGAAGCTAACACTGGACTCTATAGGGTTATGGCAGAATATATTTGTTAGTGAACTGTACTTGTCTGAAGGTAGAATGACTGGTCATTTGTGCCTCACTGAAAGGCCATTAAACAGCCTCACCCCAAACTCACATACTTTCTCAACCCTGTACTTTACTAAGAAAAAAGATGCATGTCCAAGATAAGCATCCTACTGCCAATAAAACTTCGAAAAACTCACTCCTTCCTAAGAACCCTAAAAGGCCTAAAGGCACACCTGTTTTATCTGTTGTTGCAAGACGGTTTTAGGGGAATCATGAGTCCGATTACATTTTTACCTCTTTCCTTTTATTTCAGACTGGTAGGTCTGTGCCCTCCTGTGTGATATTAATCTCTACTTAAAGTACGTCAAAGTCAGAGCCATATAGCAGTGCTTTGAAGGTAGTAAAAGTCAGTATTCAGCACTGTTCAAAAAGGAGACCTAATATCAGGACATAACAATGCAATCCCCCTTTTTTTTCCTTGCCTCTTTACTACCATCCCTTTTCATTCCCCTCACCTTGATGTATATAGCCAAATGTATTATTAATTTGCTTTGCAACAAAGGATCACCACATAGTTCCCAGAGAGCCAACATAGTCACAATAAGACCCTCCAAGAACAGCTCCCGGCGGTCCAACGGAAAGTTAATTCAAAGTCTACAAGTAACCCAACCAGATCCCCCTCACGTCCCACACCAACCTAAGATGCACCCCAGCAGACCTGCTCATTAACCTCCCACCCGTTCTTGCCATGTTCACTAAGCAGCAATACAAGTTTTAATGTAAAACAGAACAAACGTTGGTCAGGCTTCCTTTATTGGTCATAAAGAGATCACGTTTCGAGACTGTTTGGAGGGTCGGACATTTGCTGCAGAATCTACTTGTAAATAGCAAGTGTTGCATATTGGTGATAAGATAGGTTAGATGGTTAATGCGTTTGCGGCAAAGCCCTGTTACCAATCTGCTCCCCCACATACCTTTAAAACAGACTCCAGGAACAGGTGGTAATCCATCTAGTATTCCTTTGTAGTCTGTATTTTGAAAGCTAATTATTCTCCACAGTCACTTAGATTTTATGAGATGATATGTGACTCCTTCCCCCCCCCCCCCCCTCTCCCACGCCCCCTCTTACACCTGTTATGGTGTAAAACGGATTACTCAGTGTATGGAGATGGGCTGCTTCTGGACCTACTCATTGCTTGCCAGAAGGTGAGTTCTGGATGTTTAGTTTAGTTTCTCAAATTGACTTTTAACCGCTATCTCTTGCTTCTCCGATCTACTTCCTAATCTGATTCCAAGGGACAAGAAAGTGGAATCCTCCCGCCCCGCAATTGCAGCATGAGGCCTACCTACATAGATAGACCTAATCATCCTACCTACAGGGGGCCCCACCCACTCCTGAGCAGAACATACCTAGAGCCCAGGACCTCTTCCCTGGACAAGGCATGGCTTCCTAAAAATTGTTATAAAGTTTCATTTAAACTTTACACACTTGCAGCGCAGCTTCAAACCTGTCACTGTGTGCACAGGTTGTACAATTTAAATAAAACGAGGCAGCTGATTGCTGTAGGGGCCTGTGTTACACACTGCTTGGTATGATACTTACTCTATAGAGCATTCATTCTTAACCTGTGTTAAGTGTTGTTTAGAAAATTACATGTTAGCAGATTAAGGAAGTATGTATACATAAAAAAACAAAACTGTGTGAAGGAATTTGAAATTGGAGGATAAAAATTAGGTTGATATCCTTCTCTTTGTTGGAGTAGCGTAAGTACAGCAAAAGGGATCTAGTATGAACGATTGGTGGCCCCAGCCGAAGCACTGGTAAATGCAGGCAGAGCGTGTGCATGCATTTGGGGAACAAAAGACAAAATGATATATAAATGAAATATAACTACATTTTTGAAACGCTCCAACCTTCTGAATAAAATTTCGATTATTGCATACATTTTTGTTTGTAGATTAAAATGTTTAATAATTTGTATACTTGATTTACGTTTTCGTGTACTGTTTTAAGGTTCAAGTCCTAGAAATTTCAACTCGGGTGCCCAGGATTTCAGTAGTGATTCGGGGGGGATGGGGGTGGGGCGCTTCTATGGAAGTCAGAAGGTTAATAGCCACCACTGTAGAAGATACTCTCCGCTCTCCTGCAGTTGCTATGGATCGCACGAAGCAGATATGTCAAATATGTAACGCATATTATATTAGTAAGATCACTGAATTCTTAAGTGTGGCATTTCTTTATGTTTAACAGTCTCAAGGCCTGAGGCATACAGGGTAAAGCCCTGGGTTGCTTTTCTTCATTTTCTTAATTTCTCAATCCAAGCTTAAACTCCTTCTTGGTTGTTCTGTGTTTTGTTGTGTCATTGTTTTTTTTTTGTTTTTTTCTTTTCCTTGAGCCCTACCTTACTCAACTTTTTCATCATCTCAGGTGTCTGTCGTCTGTTAGTATGTCTTTCCTCTACTGTTGTCCGCTGATGATACAGCACTTGTTTTAGAGCTGGATGGTGACACTGCTCTTTCTGAATTTGTGATTCTCTCTTAAGTCGCTAGCGGGATGAGCTACAACCATCTTGCACTCAACTCTGTAAAACGTCAAGTGTTTCAATATGTCAGGACGTCACTGTGGTCTTCGGCATGGTGGCCCTCTGATGTGAGCTTGGCACCGATTCCTTGCAACTCCATTAGAAATATTGGCATCTATTGTGACTCTGCTCCGACTTTCTCTGCCCATGTCCAACATTACTCCTTTTATTATCTCTGTGTTCTTTGGACCATTTTGCATCTTCATTTTGTCGGAAGTCTGTCGTTAAGGCCTTCATTCTTTCTCGCCTGGAATTCTGTGTATTTGGGCCTCACTCTCTGCCTTATTAAACAAATTCTGATGGTACAGAACACAGCAGCCCACCTAAGCTAAGTGTTCTTTGTGTTCGCAGAAAGGAAAACAAGCATTGTGAAGAACTCATATCCACTCTCCCCAAATAAGGATCTGTGATAACTCAATTTTTAATTTGCTATCTGAAACTTCTGAATGCTTTTCTTTTTGATGATTAGTGCAGCAGTACTAAAACTCTACTTGCTCCACACAAAAAATATGATTGGCGCTGTTCTGGTTAGAGCAAATGTTGCTTCTGGACCTGGCCCAGTGCAGGCTAAACCCTCTAAAGAAGATGCTTTTTACAGTTGCAGAAGGCTGGCATTTCATATATTTTATCCTTTTGACTGCTAAAGCTGACGCCTGTGGTCCTCCAAACTAATTTGTGTTTTTAAGGATGGGGTGGTCGCATAGTAGCAGCCACTCGGGGAAGGGGCCCTACTGCAAGCACCAGGGTTTGACCTTCATTATACAAATCCTCTGATAGCAAAGGAGTTTCCTCTGCTGCTATATACTCAAACTCCTTTCCTGGCTCTTATATTGCAGCCCAACTTCATTATTGACTCTCAGGCCACTGTTGAACGGGATTGCAAGCATTTGAGTCCATAGTTACTCATCCCAGTGGTCCATGAACATTGTAGATAAAAACAGAACAAAAATCTCCCACTTTTCATCTGCTACATCCTTTTCCACTCCAACCTATTCAGTTCTGCTCAGAGACTGCCACATGACAGTGATTTTCAAGACCGAGTAGATGGCATGTGATGGAGGTTGGGAGTTAGTTGTTGCCCCAAGGCCTCTGCACACGACTCCCTTTTTTCTGCTCTTTTTGGGAGTTGCCATCCCAATGCACCTCATAGCAAGTTTGGTTTGTAGAGACCTTAATCACCCTTTTGTGCCTCTTGGTTCACTTTGCAAGTAATGAGTGTTTACTATTAACCATCTGAGTGGTACTCATTTTATTTACCTTAAGACTAACACCTATATTCAACCTGGGAACATGAGATCAAACCAATGGATGCATTTTTACCCAGTGCCACCAACCACAAAAATAGTAAATGCATTGAGGATGAGGAAGGCAGCTATCTGTGCCCACCAACTTATATCTCTACTCTCTGATGGGACACAGACAATCTGGTTATTCAATGGCGCTGACTATAGAGAGTCCTCCACGTTTACTTTGTTGTGATTGAGTGACTGCCAGGCTCCTCCCAGGTTGTGATTTAGTTTGTAAAAGAGCTGGTATGTGGGGTGCTGGTGTGGAGTTCAAATGGGGAACTGAGACGAATCATCAATGTGGCTCTTTAATTTTAAATGCCCTTGCCAGAGGACCACAAAAGACGTGATCAGCAACATTGTTTAAAACCTTTATGAGCCTTGGGAAATAGACCTGAGGGCAATATATCTTTTCATCATTTTTTTCAATCTACTGAACAATTACTTAAGAACATTCCTGTCTATCTGCTCCTTGCATTATGTGACCATATCCAGCTAGGAGACAAGTCCCTCCAATTCTGAGAGAGATCCTCAACCCTGCCACTTCTACAAGAAACTTAAGTTGTGATTTTATGAACAAGCGATTTTAAAGCTCTCTCTCTCTCCTTTGTCTTTGCTCATTTCACATTTTACCAGTGCCCTGACGTGTGTTTTACCAATGATCAAATAAATAAAACAAAGTACTATTCCAGTGTTTCAGCACAGGATTTGTAGTGTCTCCTTCCCTTCTGTCATTCGCTTGCATGGTTTCTTTTACATGCCACTAGCATAGTCAATGTGCATGAAATATTACTCAGATGAGAGATCACAGGTTTGACATATCCTAGTACCCTGTTTGGCCGATAGCACAGCGCCTCCAGCTCCCAGCTCAACACCTTCATAGTCCTTTCTGTTACGCACATAATTTTGTCATACAACATGAGATTTTACAAGACCAAAAACAGTAGCACAAGGAAATGTTATTGGGTTGCGGCTCTTGAGCTCCATTAACTGATCAAATCAACAAGGAGAACTGGGATGCTTCCTCTAAAAAGTCTGCCCGTGGAATGGGAAACTAGCATCTTAGCTTTTGAAGAGTTAGCAAACAGATTACAACATGGAAGAAGACGTTTTGAGAAAGTTCAATAAGGCACCCAGTCTTGGGTAATTTCCTCTACGTTTTGAGGCAACACTAAACAACCAAGTTGATTCTGGATATCACAAAACTTGAAGGCCTTGGTAAACCGAAATCTGGTGAAAACATAAGATCTATGTAATTCAATTGCCAATGAGCATGGCCTGTTTTTATTTTTGGCTAGTTCAGCTTGAATAGTAAGGACACTTATGTGGGAGGGAGATTATAAGGGCAGGTGATCAAACCAGATTCTGGGCACTAGGATTACAGAGAAAATGGACTAGAGGTCCACCGTCCACAAGGGTGATCTCGGCTATCTTGGAAAAAGTGTGTGTGGGGGGCAAATATCTCAGAAAACGGGATTGAATTATCTGTTTTAGACGTCTGAGTTGTAACTGGGTGTTGCCTGTATGAACCTACGAAAGTCAAGTTAGAAAGGCTGAGACAAGCACCAGTTTAGTTAAGATTTTCAGAGCCAAGCTTTGTAACTGGAGGACACAGTGCATCTTAGTTTCTCTATGTGGGTGGGAGAGTGACTGCGGCGCTTGTGAACAACGTTGCATCAAACACAAAGTATCTTTACAGGAAGCCATAGAGACTGATCATTAGCAGTCTGAGGGCAGCGTCACCTAACTAATTTGTACTTTAAACTAAGAGCCAGTGCCCACCACCTGCAACTGCTAGGAAACATTTGGTTCTGGTCACCAGACTTCATCTGATCGCCAATATTTGTATTCTTTTTTTTTTTTTTTTTTTTTTTTTTTTTTTTTAAATCATTGAATATTCTGGTAAAGGTTGCTACTATCTACAACCTAACTCTAAATTGATGTCACCATGGTTTTAGGATAGATTTCACACCAACACCTAAATTGGTGGGAAAGGGGGTATAGCAGGGCTTTTTAGCAATTCTTGCCATTCATAATAACAAGGTGAAGTGCGGCAATACAAACTAATGATGCCTGTCTTCAAACTACGGGCCGTAAGTAAACTACTTTTCTGCATAATAGGATGCTTGCACAGATGGTCATGGGCTCCTTTGCAAGGTTGCCACACCACATTTAAGACATTAGAGGGTCCAGTCGGTCTCTGGCGAACGTGTTCATAGTTTAAGATTATTATCTAGACCCTCTTTAATCAGCGTAACTGTTATATCATCTCTGCAATTTCATTCCAAAGTGATCTTAAAATATGATTGAAAGTGATTACGAGAACCGAGTACAAATTTATTTGATTTGTGATGGGTCCAGTTAGGGCAGCAGACATGCTCAGAACCTGTAATGTGAGTATTCATCTTAAAGAAGGTTGATGTAAAAACGTTCTTGTAAACCTTCACAAATCATTCCAGGGTTATGGTTTGCCCTTCACAAATACCATCACAGAAAGAACACATCCTGGCGCAGTCTGTAAGAGGAAGGTTTTGTGGCGCAATTGCCAGTTAAAAAGTCTAATCTAGTGATCTAAGAAAAAGCCACTAGTTCGGTGTTACATGCGCACTTTTTTTTTTTTCTGACCCATTGGACACGCGTGCTTCATCTGGGAGCTGGTTTGGTTAGATTCGGCGCATCGGCTGGCCGAGCAGCCTGTATGTAAGGGTAGTGTCCCCACTGTAGTTTTTAGTCTACACTTCAATGATTAGAAAGGGGGATGCGGAATGTGGAATTGGAGTTAATGTAGACCTTTTAATACAGATCGGTAGAAGCAGATGAAGAGTCGATACTGAGGAAAGTGGACAGACAAAGGAGAGAAGAGATTGATGTCTGTGGCCAGATTTCTGACCATTGAAATATGGATTCCAGCTTCATCAGTCAGTTGAACTGTGAGCTGTTGTATCAATCAAGTTTCGTGCTGTTGCTCAGTTTACCAGTTTGTCTTAAATAAGAAACTGTTTAGTTGATTTAGTTTGTAGAGTATAATTAACTCCCAAAGGAGTTAGAGGGACTAAGGACATTGAGGGAAGGGAGGGGTATTGACTTGACTATGGGTGGATAAAGGGAAGATGGGAAAGGTGAGACGTAATAAGAATCAATAATTTACTTTACATTTGCATCCATGCCAGACCCCACGTGTTCTCAGCTATGGCCGCCTTTCCCCGCCCTGGTCATGCTGCCCTAGTACTAGAGCAGAGGCTTACTGGTGTGTAGGCCATGCCTCTTAAGCAGTAGAGGCTAAGGCTGGTGTAATTATGTCAGATACAACTCTAACTCAGCTGGCTGTTAAATGAGCTGGTCTGTCATAAAAAAAGAGCAATGTTTCTGTAATTTAGAGTGGCAGTCATTTAAAATGAATGAATTAAAAATCGAATCATCAATTAATGAATTTTCTGTGCGCCTTTATTGGTGAGATTGTAGTGCCTTAAGCTATGTGTGATGAAGTTTATTCTGCCATTGGGAGCTTGGAAGTGGGCCAGAGTGCAGTTTTTGTTGTGACGAGCTTACTGACTTTTTTTTTTAATTGCCTCAGATAAGTGTGAAACACCCAGTAACAGATTTGTTTCCTATGTTCCCCTCACTAGGCATTGCAGTTTTTGCAAACAAATTCTCGAACATACCATTTTAAGCGGACCCGGATGTTACCCGTCAGTGGTGCTTTCCATACAAGCCTCATGCAGCCTGCCGTGGAACCTTTAACCGAGGCGCTAAAAACAGTTACATTTCAGAAGCCGCTAATTTCTGTTTATTGCAATGTGGACGGTAAGAGGTATAGGCATGCGGAGAACATACAGAAGGTGCTGGTGAAGCAGCTCGTGTGCCCAGTGAAGTGGGAACAGACCCTGCACGCGCTCTACGAAAGGAAAAAAGGAACCGACTTTCCAAGGACATATGAAGTGGGACCTGGAAAACAGTTGGGAACAACACTGAGAGCCTGCAATGCACAGGCCTGGAAGTACTACGAGCATGTGGACATAGAGGCAGATGAAACTCAAGCGACAGAAGAAGCATAGCTGTGTATTGTAATTCTATATTAACTTCATTAAACACACATTCATATTTCTGGGTCGTTAAAATAACTTTTCCAACTGTGCAGCTTTCCCAGTTTCAACAGTCGGCTCTAAGAAGGTGAATGCATGTTTGCTCTCCTGTGTTTTCCATGTTTAATTATGTTGCGCAAGCAGTAAATTAAGCTAGGGGAAGGCTCTACTAATGCAGCTCTGAGCTGCAGACCTGCTTTTTGATTTGAACAGAAACGATGTTGTTGAATGGTTGTGGATTGTGGTGCCAGTTTTGTTTTCCACTGTTCGCCTGGTGTAGTAGTGTTACCGTTGGATTGAATTCAAGATGGATGAGTTCTTAGGTTCCTAAGAGCAAGCAACCTACTGATGTTTAAGTCCTTTTAGCCGAATTGGAAAAGCTATCTGCTATACTGTCGAACCCTTCACAGCACCACCAAGGAATAACGTGGACTGGGCTGTAAATTGAAAAGTGTTTTGAAAACGTTTTTTTCCACAATGGCAATTTATTGAGCCCCTGGAAGGAATGACATTTTTGTGAAACTTGTATCATCTTATTGCCTTTTGTCTCTAGGTTTCGATATTGATTAGATAATATGCGTACGTAAAAAAAAAAAAAAAAAAACCTGAGCAGATGTGAAAGTATAAAAAAGTGGGCACAGCAGTGTAGTTTACACAAACAATCTGAATGATGGGGCTGTATCAACCAATATAACGGAAATAGATACATGTGATAGAGGAAACACTGCATCTGCTAATCTAAGACGAGATTTACTTACCATGGGCGTATGTGCTGCAGATGGAAAATAGGCCAGAGAAATCCCATTCTGGTGAAAGTACTATACGGAATCAAAAAGGAAGGGGGGGCGGGTGGGATGATGTGTGTGTGTGTGTGTGTGTGTGTATGTATTTATATATGTATGTGTGTGTGTGTGTGTGTGTGTGTATATATGTATATATATGTATGTATATATATATGTGTATGTATATGTATATGTGTGTATGTATATGTATATGTGTGTATATATATATGTATATATATATATTTTTATTTATTTATAATTTTATATTAATACCCTCCCCAAAGACGCGTAGGTAGATTTTGCTGTAGATATCATTGCAGGAAACTAAATTGTTATCCTCTGGGTGAGAGAGAACATGAGTGGGGGCTGAACTCTCACAGAACCGAAGCCAATATCTTTCTTATTAAACAAACTGTTTTGTGAGGAACCAGGGCTTGCACACAATTCTGTTTGTGCTATTCCCGCATTCATTTCATCCCCTGTTTTGTTCCAAGAAAAAATTGTAAAGAAGATTGAGGTCTCTTACCTCTTGGGTTGTTTTCAAGTTGAGTCAGTCTTTTGCTTACACATTTTCCAAAGGAAATGGTGTCTGAAACAATGTATTCTAAACTTATTATGCCGGGACTGAGAGACTGGGCTCAGTCTGTCCTCTTTGGTGTGCTGACAGGCCTACCCTTGCACTTCCTGTGTAGCAGGTGTAAAGGGTCACCTTATTCAGGTTCTTGCGTGCCTTCTCGTCGTCCTAAAGGAGAAGGATCCTTTTCCTTGTTGATACCTCATGCGTAGGAGGGCTAAAAGACCACTCTAGTAGCTGAGCACGTGGTGGAAGTCTCTCCAGTGAGCAGTGGAGTCTGGGTCTTGTTGTCCCCACTTGTCTTACAACAGAGAGCAGTCCCTCCCTTTTCTTTTGTCATGTCCCTGACAGTGAGTGGTAAAGGGCCACCTAAGTTGCTGAAGCATACGCTTGTAGAGGGATTCTGGTTCTTCCAAAGCCCTTCTTTGGTGTGTCCTGTGCAGCAGGGTGTGTGGCCATTTTGCAGTCTGAAATCTCTTCTAGTTTCATGTGCTATGCATTACTATTCTGTCTAGTGAGTAGGTCCGGAAGTGCTTATTCTGAAACTTTTTATCTCCCCTGACGGCACTGACGTAGGCAAAGGCCTTATAACTCACTGTAAGCCTACAAGGCCCCCTAACCTGACCACCATTTTGGATTCTCTTATTCCACCTGTGGGTTTGGAGGTGTAACTAGGGAGATTCTGGAAGCTTGTCAGTGCAACTCAAAGGACCATTGAGGGTTTATCAGAACGTTGTTTGAGGACTGAGCGCAGTTGATTGAGGATACCAAGTTTTTTTGTGGGTCTTTGAAGTAGTCAGAGAATGTTAAATACACAGAAGCTGGTATCTCTGAGACTCCCTGATGCCATTTCGTAACATGAGCATGACCTTTAAGTTCTGTTCTATTTGCCACCAGAAGTTCTCTTTTAATGATGAACAGTCTGTATGTATGTTCTAGCCCACAAGAGACCATAAGTCAGAGGGCTATTGTGGGTCTATTTTTTAAAACTGTAGTGCACCAGATATTTTGTAACTTGAGAGGTAGAAGATGAATGCTCCATCTATGGAGAAAATGGACTTCTCTGAAATAGTGAGTATGTTGAGTAGGCTCAGGAGACCACCAATCTGATTCAGAACTTGAATCATATCCCATGACGTAGAGGTTCATGGGTTATCTCCAGACCTGCCAAAAATCACACCCGTGTGAGGAGGGGCGGGGCATTGAAGGGGGTGAGACCTAGTATCGAAAAGCACCTAAGAGGCACTTAGGCCCCAGCCCGATCCCCCGCGTCTGAAAAAGAAATAAAAGCAGTCTGAGGCTTTTGCTGATGTCCTCGGGTGTTTTCACGCCCATTAATGGACATCTACAGTTAAAAGCCTCTGAAAACGAGCTGAATGCCACTCGTTTACCTGCCAGTGTGTGCTATCCGCTCCTCACCGGGTGGCTGTGATGGGAGCGGATAGCGTGTGTGACACGCTGGCACCGTGCGAGTTGGCAGGTCTGTATCTTACAGGAAGGCCGATCCTAAGCTTACCGTGCTCCACAGTGAAAGGCTTTTGCTTAAAAAAGAATCCAAAATATTGACTGATCAAGAAAGGAATAATACTGTGCTCTAAAGAAGTCGGGGAAGGTGTCAAATGTATCCCTACCAACTGAGTCTAAAGAAAACTTTACTGGGAAGGAATTTCCTGTGGTTATCGGCTCAACATCAGAGGACAATTAAGTTAAAAAAAAGGGAAAGACGGCGATTCAACCTCGAAAGAGAAGCAGCAAGGGAATAAAATCTTTTCCGATGCCTTCGATTTTGAGAGGGGATAAAAAAGAGGATGCTTGAGATCGAAATTGGCAATTTAGAGAAAAAGAAGACATTTTTCATCCATGGTTACACACAAAACAGAAAAGGCAAAGCGATGAAGATTGCTAGGGAGGAAACAAACACCCTAAACTGTGGGACAGAAGTAAAACAATGGAAACTATGTCGCCCGAGTCTGGACCAAAGGAAAAAGGCGGTGAATAAAATCCTGTGACACAGGAGATGGACCAAGAGGCGATATTGTATGACCTTGAGAAAGACAAAGACGCATTATTAGAGGATGCTGTTGTAGACGTTCCACAGGAGAAGGATGACACATTTCCCCCCACCACCCCGAAAAGAGAACATCATCCTTGCTGGCGGACATAGACACCCAGAGGACACTTGCCTACCTGACAGTAAGGAGGGTACAAGCAATACAAAGTCAGATTAGGCTTTACCAGAACTCTTAGTCTCTGATGGTAGTCGTGGTCATGACATTGTTAGGCAGGATGGTCTTATGTATTCATTTGATTGTGAATGCAAGATTGACTATGAGACTGTTCCAGGTTGAACAGTTAGTGGTCGCAGATACAAGGGGTCTGGGAGGGTTTAGTGGTTCTACCAAGCAAGGTCAGCAGGTAATTAAAATAGTGATACAAAAACAATTTGTTAAAGGGAAGATCGTTTAAGACGCAAGAACACCAAGCCATCTAAACAACAGATGCATTACATTAAGGGGCAGTGCGTGCATGAGATATCTCCAAATAAGGGGACTTTGGTATCTGCAGGAAGCAGTCAACACACACATTACCTGCAGCTCAAGAGTGTCTTTCCAACACTCCGGGCCTCCTAAAGGCATGTCCTCAATAGAAGAGTACTGATTTTGACCGCAAAACTGCTATAGGAGATTTGCAGATGGGCAATAGCAAAAAAAAATCTTCTTTATAGTTACCCATGTACCAGAAGTAGAAAATGTTCATACAGATGAACTAATCAGGCAAACAAGCACATCTCACAAATGAGAACTAAAGCAAGTGAGAGGAAAGTTGCTCCTACTATGGGGTATATCTGACATAGATCGGTTTGCAAATGTAGACAACAATAAATACAAAATCTTTGCAACCAGGCAATGCATCTTCTGTCTGAGGAGAATGCACTGTCGATAAGCTAGTGATGGACGATTGCTTAAATGTTTCCACTGATACCGCATGTTCTAAAAATTATAAAACAAAAAAAAAAAAATCAGTCTCGAACGTGGCACTGACTCTAGTGTCACCCAATTGACCACATCAGATATGATTTTCATACTGTATGCAAATAGCATGGATCAATGCAATCCGGATTCCAGTGCACAAGAACATACTGATGAAGCAACGGAGGGGGTAGTTTATTCTAATCCAAACTAAATGGGGTTAGCAGCTTAACTCCTGATGTAGCTAAATTCAGTCACTTGGACCGTCCTGAAAACAAATTTAGGCACTATAAAGAAGGCTCATAGACTACAAGGTAGTGTTAAACTAAAAAATGGATCAGATACATTAAATGCTACGCACACAGCAACTTTCAAAAGTGTGGGACAGGCAAATCTGTGATAGTAGGATATTCAGTAGATTGGAAACCTAGGTATCCCTCTGCAAGAGTACATTTTTGGCCGTTGCTGCTTATAGTGGGGGTATAAATAGGTAGCAAGTTTTTTTTTCTACCGCAGTAAAAAAAGTGGATCGGGGGAAGCAAAAAGTTGCAGTTCCACGACCACGCTGGAACCCGAATTTGATTTTAGCAAGCCTCAAGAAACTGTTTGAAGCTTATGAATACGGACCCATTGAAGTATCTTGCTCGGAAGACATTATTGTGACTACCTCTCTAAAACGGGTATGTGTGAACAGGCTACCCTAATACAAGAACCATTCAAAGTCAAGATTATCATCAAGTGGTCTTACCGTTTCATATCAAAGGGCAGTAATATATTATCCACCAGAGACAAGTTTTCACAACGTTTAAACAGTTCTTTGTGGCTCACGCGCCACAGAGGTTGGGGACAGCTGTCATTGAGGGTACTGGGATAGTCCAGACCCTTGAATGGTTGGCTAATACAACTGATGAGGTGAAACCAAGGGCTCATTCTACTAAAAGAAAGAGGCAGCATTAGCCTTTATTTCTAATGTGTCCTTGCTATACATAGGCATGGCTGCAGCATGATTATCTAAACACACAATCCATAAACACTAGTATGTAGATATAGACACTCACAGACGGCAGTGGGACAGCTAGTGCATTTGTTTAGTACCAAACCCTCGTCACACCCACCTCCTCTGGGGGAAATAACGCTCAACAATCAATGCACAGCATGTGAATCCAGAAGAGATGTCACACTGTAAAAGATACCTATAAGAATTGTTTTGTAGCTTGATGCTGTTCTAGATTAAAGCACCACCTATCTCCCGACACAGAAAGGGAGAGAAAACAATATATAAATAAAAAAATCTAAAATGGGGCACTTTAGGGGTCATTGTGTACTTATGGGCAATCAGAGTGAGTCATACAGACTTCACCTATGTTGACCTCAATCAGGGGAACAAGGTTTATAGATAAAAACTTAAAGTTGCTACTTGCAGATGGCAGAATAATGCACAGCATGTGAATCTACAAGAACTAGATACTACAAAACCATTCTTACAGGTAAATGGTTTCCTCGAGCTGCAGCACAGGTGGACGCCTCCTTTCAGCAGGGGATTTAGGCTCTTGCCACAATAAGAAGGATCATCTTCTTTGGCACATCTTGCAAATAGAGGTAAGAAGCCACTTAAGAAGTTGCATCATAAGTGGGCAAGTATTCTGTGAGGAGGGTGTTCTGGTTCATTTGGTCCCACTCGGCCTGCAACTGCTTTGCTGCGTCCCATGCAGCGGTGGTAAAGGTCTGCTTAAATGGCTGCAGGACAGGTGGGCAAGTCTTTCCTGTGAGTAGGGAATGCTGGTTCTTGTAGTCCCCATTCATCCTGCACTAAAGAGACGAATCCCGTTCCCCTTTGATGTAACCTGACCAGCAGGGGCTAAATGGCCACTTGAGTATCCTGAGCACTGGTAGTCAAGTCTCCTGCAACCATGGAATTCTGATTCTTATGGCCCACTTATCCTGCAACAATGAGGAGGCTCTCCTTCTCCTTTAGGGCATATCACCATACAATGGTTGCAGTTATTTATTAACCCCCTGCAAGCAAAACCGCATGTCATGTTTTTAACTGTTGTCCCCCCTCCCCCAGTCATTGAACAACCATCAAAAGCAAGATTTTTTTTCACAGCTAAGAAATAAGACCATGCATTAGCTGCACACCAACATGGGGCAAGAAAGTAGATTTTGATTACTTCAATAGACGTGTAGTTTGGATTGACAACTCACCTAAACATGGCTGTAACAATCATAATTTGAAGAATTAGTCTGATAGTTTATTCCACTCTGTTGAACGGGACTCTTACTATTATTCTAGGATCAAACTGGTTTTGTTTGGTTATTTTCATATATCCCACCTATTCTCCACCTGAAATGAGCATTCTGTTTGGTAACAGGCCAACCTCATCTGTTCGCCCCTTACTTTGTGCCATCTGTCAAATAAAATTACTCCATTAGAATGTTTGGAATATGATTGACTATGACATGATGCTTAAAATCTCCTCAAATCCAGGTTTGTGATTTTTTTCTACCTCGAATATATCTGTTCACTCAGACACAGCGATTGAATCTTTATTTTATTAATGTCAATATCCTTTCTAAGAACATTGCGGGGCTACACTATAAAATAAATATCGTGGAATAGTATAACTTTTTAAAATGCGAATATTAATAGGCGGCAGTAGACATGAATGACCAGCACTTTTCGTCTAGATGCTGTATGTCATATATGAGCCCATCTTTATCATCTTTAGTTCTACAGGAGGTCTTCCTTGATTAGTAGCTGCACTTGTCGTTCCTGGGCTACTGAAGTGTCAAATATTCAGGTGATGGAATAGAAATTTACAAAGGAAGGCAACGTTTTTATCTGTTTTATAATGACAGTTTTATACCTTTGTAACATGGTTTAGTAAACTATCTAGTATTTTGAATAATGTTATGTCCAAGTGCATTTACCAACACCTTTTGGTATCGATTGCTCGACACCCTATGATGTGGGTGGTCCCTTCTACACAAGAAGTGTTAGAGGTGCTTTGACAGTAATGTAGTCTGGGTTTGAGGAAGACCCTCCTTTTTTCCATTCATTGAAATGCATACAAGAGATGGGGCCCAGATTCATATAACCCCAGTTAGTTTGCTAGTTTTTAGGTTCGATTGGGTGGTCTTAACCACACTCATACCACGGGTTGTGCCAAGAGCTGTCTATTCACTTCAGATGAGATTTTGTGAAAGTGTAGACACCTAAAGTCCTCTATTAATAAGATATCTAAATAGATCACTGTTCAAGTGCAAACGAAAAAAATGGTGGTGTTGTTTTATATTCCTTGGATAAAATAATCAACTCTCCTGGAGTGCAACAAATCAGTTGATTGATAATTGTCCGTTAGATGAATCTTCACGAAATTTTCAAAATAAACACGACAGTCACGTCAACTGGGGGGTTAGAAAAAAACAAAAAACAGGGGATAGGTGTCCCAAAACGCATTTTCCCCATGCATGTCACGTCAACTGGGGGGTTAGGAAAAAAAAAAAAAAAAACAGGGGATAGGTGTCCCAAAACGCATTTTCCCTATGCATTTTTCTATAGGGTAGTTAGATACAACTACAGCCCTAACCGCTATACCTAATTACACCAAAGTTTGCAGGAAGCTAGATCTTGGTGCTCAGATTGTGCTTTTTTTATTTGTTAAATAGTCTTGGAGTTATCAAAGGAAAAAGAAATGTAGACATCTGGGGGGAACCTAACCATGGATTTCATGGTGAGATCTGATTGGCTGTCAGCACTTCAACCAGCAAGTACTGGCGGCCATCTTGGGACCAATATACATGATAGCATCCCATAAAAATGCATTATAGTGAATGGCAGGTTTTGAGGGTCACAAAAAAGAGAACATATACAGGGTGATAGCAGATTTTAGTTACAATATAAATCATTTGTTGATGGTACCTTTTTTTTTTTTATAAAGAATCTTTATTGGATTTTTACCCCTTTTTGCACCCACAGGAATAAAAGCACTTATGGAGGGAAAACATACATAACCTTCCAAGATATGGCCATATTACATAAAATAGAGATCGGCACAAACAAGAAAACAGGTCCACTGTTTAAGCAGTGTAAAAGGTAATCCAAACATCGATATCAAAATTCATATGCTGATCAGGTACCAGAAGATCTGCCTTGCCATTTGCACAAATCACATGCCTAATATATCATACCACAAGATCACAAAATAAAATGATGGATGGAGTGTTGAAACTTTTCAAACACTCACTCCCTAGTCACAGATCTGGGTTTAATTCATTGTTATTTTGCTTGCCACGTCACCCCAGTTCGGACCCAGCTATATGCAAATCAGTCTTGACCCTGTTCCTCATGGGAACAGTCCAGCCCGAACTGCCAAGCAAGGTCCTCCCTGGACTGGAAACAAGCATCCTGGGACTGGTTTCAGGGTATCATCCTTCATCAGGCTAGCTTGAATCCAGTGGCACAGAGAGCACAGGACCCACGTCCAAACTGGGGTGGCATGGTGAGCAAAAGAACGATGGATTAAACCCTGATCTGTGACTGGGGGTGAGTGTTTGCATTGTTCATCACCCCGTCCATCATCCTTTTGTGTTGCTAAAATTATATATCATACCACCATCCAGTTCCCCCGATCCTTGCCTTCGTGTTAGACCAATTCTGGCAGATTAACAGGGGTCGACCCAGCTAAGCCAATCTGATAAGAACGCCCATATCCTTTTCCACGTCCAATTGGATTTTTTGCCCATTATTCCATACAGGGCCATTTCCAGATAAAAAATTGCCAGAAACTGGGCAAGCCAATGTTTAAAAGTCGGAGGAGCCTTTTTTAACCTAAAAGATGCAGTACACATCTGGGCTACGTCCATGGCTATAAAGATAAATCTCTGGGCTGAACTAGGGACCATATCACCTTGAACCCCCAACAGAACAAGCGGATTAGTTAGCACCACCCTCCTACCTATAAACATGTCAATGAATTGAGGAATCTCTCTCCAAAAGGAAGTCAAGGAAGGGCAGCTACTAAACATGTGAACTAGGTCTGCCTCGCTAGAGCAACACTGCAGAAAAGTGATGCCAGCTGTGCCTCCCCCATCTTGCAATTTTCCTGGGTGTACCATAGAGATGAAACACAGTTTTATAATTCTGAGCTTGCAGGTTAGCCAACAATAGGGTGGAGTTGGCTAATTCCGCGATTCAAAAAAAAAAAAAAAAGGGAAGTTCCACCGGCCCCAACCCCAGCCTGGTCACCCACTTATCAGATTGTCGTTCAAGACCATCAGGTGTCAATGAATTTAACTCCCTATATAGTTCGCTGATCGTACAGTGATCTGTCCCCGTCAGTTGATCCGGTAGGGCTATGTTCTGGAGGCCAAAAACCCCTCCTGCTTTTCTGGTTAAAAAATCGCAAATTTGTAAGTACTGATTACATCAAATTTGTCCTGCAACTCCTCATAGGAAATTATTGCCCCCTGCCTAAAAACTCTCCAGGTCTCTGAATACCACCGGTCTTCCACTCCTAGACCACGGGTCCATTGCAAAATATCCAGCAAACATAGATTCCGATGCATGGGGGTGTAATAATGATAACATCCTAACCTAAAAATAGCTGGGTTCTACTTGCCACAAAAAGGAATCCCGTGCTTCACTGCCAAGCAAAATTGTATAAATAGATGGAGTTCCACCTACTAATTCATTACTCCCCCAGCCCTTAAACAATGGACACATGAATTACAGAGCTGCAGCCCAATAGTACAGTTTAAAATCAGGTAAGGCCCAGCCCCCTCTCTCTTTAGGGAGGGTCAAAAACGTAAGCGCCCTTTTGGGTTTAGAATATGCCCACATAAACCTCGTAATCATCACATTCATGGACTTAAACCAGGAGCTGTTAAATTCCAGAGGGATAACCCTAAAAAGATACAATACTTTTGGAAGACAGATTATTTTAATGATATTACTCCACCACAATCGACAAATGTAGGTTATTCTATATCTGGAAATTCTTGGTGGCTTTCCTAATTATAGGGGCTAGATTGTGTTCAACCAATTGACTCACATCTGCTGTTATAGTTACCCCTAAATACACTGCAGTCTCAACAACTCTGTTATCGCACACTTGCAGGTATCTGTTTGTAACCACTTGGGTCTTGTCATGATTAAGCAGATAACCCGAAAGGTGTCCAAAAGCCTGTGCTTCGTGCTCTAGTTGTTCCAAAGCCGAAGTGGGATCTGGTGTTACGACTGCAACATTCTCCATGTAGGCCAGAACCTTTGTGTCCCAGCCCCGATTTTGCATAGGTGCTATCAATATACTTGGCTCTAATTTCTGGATTAACGGTTCAGTATAAGTGCAAAATATAAAAGGGAGTCCCTGCCTTGTGCCTCTATGGATTTGGATATCCCCAGATTGACCCCCCACCAATCAATTGCAGTCTGGCAATGGTGTTGCGATATACTGGCCTCGCCATTTTAATGTATCAAGAACCTATGCCAAAGTGGCCCACGAAAGTCCACCAAAAGGCCCAAGACATCCTGTTAGAGACCTTTTCGGTGTCTAAAAGTATAAAAGTCTTGGGGTTCCCCAATATGGAAGCTGCATCCAAAAGAGTGATTACTCGCTGAATATAGTCCATAGTTCCCCCTACCTGGAATGAACCCATGCTGCCTAGGTGATACCAATTTGCCCATCACCTGACTAAAGTGTGAGGCCAAAATTTTACTATAAATCTTAGCATCACTGTTTATAAGGGTTATTGGCCTATACGACCCCAACTCCTCCGGGGATCTACCCTTTTTCAGAAAGACGATCATCTTTTTAGCTGACCAGGAATCTGGGGCCAGTGAGCCTTCCTGCACCTGCGTGAGCGTAAACAGGAGCTCTAGCTTTATTTGTTAAAAAAATACTTTATGAAATTTGAGCGGAATCCCATCCCCTCCTACTGCTTTGCCCGAAGGCAGATTTGCGATGGCGCTTTGGACTTCCTCCAACAAAAAGGAGGCCTGGAGCAGGATCTTCTAAACTAAGCCTCCCATTGGAACAAGATCATCTAAAAAACACCTCCCATCCACTTCTAAGTTATCATTATCTTCCTCTTCTTTATAAAGCCTTTCATAAAAGCCCCTGAATGCCTCATGAATTTCAACAGGATCAGAAACTAGACTGCCCTGCCCATCACTCACATTTTAATTTCAGTTTGAGTGCTTTCATCTCTAGCCTGAACCGCCAACCCATGTCCCACCCGTTAACTGTATTCATAACATTCCCTTCTCCAGGTAATATATTTCTCAGCTGCTTTAAAAAAAATCTGATATTTCAGTGATCGCGCCTCTGGCCAGTGCAAACTTAAGCTGTGCCCCTTCTACATTATCCCCGGTTGCTACTGCCGCCATAAGCTGCTATTCGGCTTCCTCCAAAGCGCTATACAGTTCCGTAAGTTGCAGCTTTTTGTTATTTTGACAATTCCATCCAAAGCTCAAAGTTTCCCCATGCACCTCCAGCTTAAAAGCATCCCACGCAACCACTACCGGGGCGCTCTCTCGATTAATCGCTAGGAAATCAGTAATCCAAACCTTTATATGACCTATATAATCCTTGTCCAACAAGAGTGCCCAATCAAAAGTCGAACTCTGTGTGACCTGTCTCAGATTCGTCCCTGTTAACTTGAGGACCTGCGGGTTATGGTCAGACATGACCCTAGGATATTTCTCTACCTTGGCCCCAAACAGAAGGGTATGCGAGATGAACATATAGTCCAGGCGAGTATGGGACCAGTGCGGAGCTGGATAGTAGCTATATCCTGGATCGGGGGGAATTTAATTTGCCCCAAATATGAATCGGCCCATGATTCTTACCTAGGTGAATCAGGTAATCTAAGACTTTTGGCTTACAACCAGTATACCATTGAGATCCCTTCTCTAGCCAGCCCCCGGCTCCGTTAAAATTAAAATCCACACATACGACAGTCGGCGTGGGCCAGAGAGCAAGCTTAAGGTTTAGCCATTCAAGCATAGACGTGTCATCCTATACCGACCCGTACAACATTGCAAGGGTAAATTTACCATTTAAATACATGCACAGGGTAATCACCCACCTTCTGGACCTGCCAGATTTCATACTTGTAAACCTACAACCACTACCCCGAGCCAGGATGGCGATCCCTCTGGACCGAGCCCCCTATGTTGTACTCTTCACCAACTTAAATCCAATGGATCCTAGCAGGTGTTTCCTAGAGCCTTCAATGTGAGTCTCCTGTAGACATAAAATATTAGCCTGCAATATAATCAGGTCGTAAGCCACTCTTCTCCTTTTGGTGAGATCATTCAGGACACAAATATTGGTAGACGCTATTTAAATCTTGCCCATGGACCTTACACCGAATACAAAACAGCACAGCTGGTCTCGTCCATTTAGCCCACTAGCACCTCTTCTGGCCGAAATACATCGACTAATAGAGGGTTTGCTCCCTTCCACAAATGTTTCTCCTGTCTCAAACATCCCCTCCCTTCCCCTACCAATTTTAACCCCACTCCCCTAACTCCCAGCCTCCCCCCACCATGGAGAGGCAGTCAGGCCCGCCTCCCTCGAGTATGAATGATTACCATCAAAAACACTCATCTATCTCTCTCCCTCTCACACCCGAGTCCTGACAAATATATTGCTGGCTAGGAAAACCCTGCATTATACCAACACCCACCCCCTGCGGGAGTTAGAAGGAGACAACAAAAGCATACTACCTCTGAAGAATAGGGGGAACATTTCGCACATTCGTCTCCCTAACACCCTTCATATCCCTTTTCCACTCAGTGCTTTAACACCCCAAAAGTAGAGGCTGTGGTGCCAAGCCTAGAGAGGGTAGCCCCTACCCCAGTGCCCTGCAAGTTTTGCTGCATACCCTGATTACACTTCTGATGCACCTTGAGAAGCTTTCCCATTTCCAGGGACCAAACTACTTAAGTACATTGAGACTTTTCTGTCTGAGGTGAATGTGCAAGTCTTCCCCTCCCAGATCTTGAACAGACTTAATAAGATGTCTCAGCAACCACCTCATCTCCACTGTACTGTGGAAGAAGTCAAGGAATGCAAAAAAAGAATGACCGTCATAACACCTCTTGGAATATGGGCGTGCCTTTTCAAAAGTTGTCTGCCATAACAAGATGTTTCCAAAATATATTAGCACGGCTCTAGGCCGAACCACTTCCCTGGGTCTTGGCTTTTGGAGAAACAAAAGAAAGCGAAATGCCCATTGCACTTCCAAGTCCCAGTTCCACACAGTTAGTCCGGGAGAAGCATCTTTCAAAAGGCCCACCACAAAAGCCCTGATGTCATTGCCTTTGATTCTCTACGGACGGCCCAGAAGTCTTAAATTAGGCCTACGATGTCTATTTTAAAAGTCTTCCAGCTTCGACATCGATTTCGACATCTGGGCTTCCTGCAGCTCGGCTTGACTGCGTAATGCCCCTACATCTTGTTCAAGCACTGCTGCTCGTTCCACCACAGAAGAGCTCCTCACCCCAATCTCTGCACATGTCTTTTTGACCTTTCTTATAGAGCTTTGAAGCTTCTTCGTATTCAAGCGTGCCCTACTGCTCTCATTGCGGGTCTCATCCTGTAACTGCTTTATAGTACTGTAAATTAAACCCAGCGAAGGTTCTTCTCCACTAGAGGCAAAAGGCTGTGCAGGGCCCTGGGGGAGTGTGTCCTTGTGCATCTGGGGTTCATCCAGAGACATCAGGTCTTGGTGCTGAATAGTCCCATTTCGAGGCTCGGGTAGCCATATAGCTATCCTGCTCTTCAGACATTTTCTTTGTGCTGCCACTACTAACTTTTTTTTTTGTCCGAAGTTTCGTTGGTTATGCTGCTGGACCTGGATTCGGAGGTCTCTATATCCTTTATGGCTTTTGGTATCAGACCTCTATCTTTTATTGATTCACTGGAGTTCAAGTAGATAGATTCTGTCCCATGTGTGAGCAAGAAAAAATTATCTCCATGCTCTGGTGAGTCTACCCTTGCATTTTTGGGTGCCTCTCACTTGGACTCCCCTCTCCATGGGAGAGAAGAGGTGCACCATGTGTCTGTGGGGTGCTAACGCGGGATCAGGGGACTCTGAAAGGAATGCCAGCAGTCAAACCAGCTGCTCTTGACAGGTACTGCCCTGCCACTTCCTTCCTTACACCACTTGCGGTGGCTGGTGCCACATCCAGAGCAAAGCAAAACACAAATGATGCACGGAATGCGGAACCAATCAAACATTCACCTCCAGTCACAGATCTGGGTTTAATCCATCAATTCTTCTGCTCACCATGCCACCCCAGTTTGAACCCAGCCGTATGCAAATCAGTCTTGACCCTATTCCTCATGGCAACAGTCCAGCCTGAACTGCCAGGCCAGGTCCTCCCTGGACCGGAAACAAGCATCCTGGGACCTGTTTCAGAGTTCCACCCTTCATCAGCCAGGCTAGCTTGAATCCAGTGGCACAGTGAGCCCGGGCCCCACGTCTGGGCATACCCAGCGCACTTATGGCGGCAAAAGCAAAACACAAATCCACATCCAGAGCAATATCTGTCTAAGTCGCAACCAATCTTTGCCGAATTAGATCAGCTTCAATACCTTCTGCGCTATTCGTAGCGGAGTTATTTAATGCAAGTTGGGTGGCGAGGTGGCAAGATAACGATTGAGTAGCACAACCATCTTGGAACCCCACGAACTAGCTATAGGCCAGCCTGAGTCAGCGTGAAGTGGCTAAGTAAACTAAGCTGGAGCTTTGCTGAACAAACAGGGAGTGCTGCAGTTCTGAATTTTCAAGTTACTTTGCTGCATTATGGGTGTCTCGTTGAAGTCCACCTCGGGCTTTGCCAATAGCCCTGACTGGGAAGGCCAGAGGTGTGTTTGTGGCTGCGGTGTTGGTGCTGCGGATGGCTGGTGTCCTTGGTGCTTGGCTTCGTTGTGGTCGGCTGAGAAGCATGCCATTGAAGGTGGGTCGACTCCTGTGAGGGAAAGCGCCTCCGAGCATGGGGCAAGTACACCTAAGGAAAGACTGTTTGACACTGGGAGTCAGAAAATCCAGCAATCTAGAAGGTACCCCTCACTGGTGAGTAATCAAGCAACCAGCAGTGAGGCATGGCAAGGAGAACCGAGGTGCTCAGCTGGGCAATTAACTATTGTATTCTATCTTTCCTCAGCGCCTGTGTCTCTGGCAAAGGAGTTCGGGGTCAAGCTAACCCCTGCAGCTGGGAGACCAGAAGGGAGCAACATTGTAGCAGACAGTAATAGCACAATGCTAGACTCTTCTCAGCCCAGGGGATTGAATACTAGGTATCAGAGCCGGTGAAAAGGTAGCCCGGTTCTCTCTGACAGTGTGGCCACAGGATCTTTAAAACGTCAAGCATAGACAGTAGTGGCTACAGAAATGGAATATCCCCATTCGAAGGGGCCTGCCCGATGTTGATGGTATCATACCAATTTTAGGAATTGTGGTGTGTTCTAAGATGACTTGACCTGTGAAAAAGTCTTATGCTGGGATTTCATGAATCATGTTGCAAGAACTGTTTTCCCATGATTTTCTCATAGAAGGTATGGAAGGTTCTCCGGAAGCTAAAGTTAGAGCATACTTTCTGTAAATTCAAACTATCTTTCTCAGCCTTCCAACAGTATCAGCATGTCAGTTGATTCTCTTGTATTCTACTGCAGCCTCCCAGAGTGTTCTAAAGAACTACTAGACAACTAACAGTCTTACATATGAGAAATGTGTGGCACGCCTGAAGCAATCTTAATTGAATCAAATTTCTTAAAACGTATAATATTTAAGGGGTTTCATCTTGTCATAGAAATTATGGTTAATGCTGTAGAAAGAAAAATTAGGACCTGTTTTAAGTGAATTCTCAAATGTCTTCCTCTTCTGTTCCATTGAAACATTCTGATATGCAGACTGAAACATGCACTTTCAACACCAGCAGCACACTGCCAGTTAACTTCCTGGTGATCAGCAGCTTTACTAGAGTGTTCTAATGAGCAACTAGTGATAACATTCTGAATTTATTCCAGAAGTGTGGCACATATAAACACCATTTGATGGAATTGAAGTGGAAAATTGAAAGCATTTTCTACTGAGGATACTGCAGTAAATGAGGAAATTAGGGAACCTCATAACAAATAAGTCTCCCTGGATGGCCAGCAGAGAAAAAAGAGCCCAAATGTAGCCCAAGTATAGCCCATGACAAAAATGTGCAAAAAACTTTAGATTTCGGCAGAGGGGTTACTCTGTCACAACGGTGACTGATATCCCTTCTGCCGAAATATAAATTCTGCTATTTCATATGGGATTTATATTTTGGCGGACAGGATATCTGTCACTGTTGAGTAATCCGTCTGCTGACATATAAATCGGGCCCTTAATTGTTTTTGTCTTTTTGCAGTTTTATGTTGCGCAAACTTGACCCAAAGGTATTGGAGTGCTTTACATGAGTTACATTACACAAGAACACATTTGTTTTGTTTTTAGGCATGGGGAGATTACATGGTTTGCCCAGAATCACAGGATGGCGAGCTGACACTGAAACTCGAGCCTGGTTCCCCAGTTGCAAAGTCTGCAGCTTTGACCATAACGCCACAACTTCTCCCCAAAGTGTAACATATAATCAAGTGATCAACTGGATATAAAAACAGCAAATAATTTAAAAGTGCATTGGCTCTATTTGAGAACTCAGAAAATATGTCCTAATTTTAGTTTTTTAGAGCACTAACAATAATTTGTATGGGAATGAGGCCCTCTCATTTTTAGGTTGAGCATTGCAGTAGGCAAGTGCTGCTGTTAAACCTGTTGTAATCTATTCTGTGGGCTTTAACCACGCCCCTCGCTTTAATTCATTCTTGAGCCTGCCTTTACAAAAATCCCTTGATGTAGTTGGTAAATGTTTTACATTTGTCCCGCCTTGAGGCTGTTTTGTTACCATTTGGAGACTGACCCTATTACATGGATTATTGCATGATTGGCCAGATAGCTTTATGTCGGCAAACTATTTTTTCTTTTGCCTCACAGCTTCGCTCATGGCGGCGTGTTGTTTCTTAGTCTTCTTTGGTTTCGGGCATCTTGCTGTTTCTTTGTGATGTTTGTGGGGTCTTTTTTTATTTTATTTTTTTCAGTTTTCATTTTCCGGGTTAAATGCCAAAAGGTGCCTCTTTGTGGCTTGTTTAGTCCTATAAAGGTTTAGGTAAACACACTAGAAAGGGTTCCATCACAGGTAGTCTGTAGGAATGAGATAAAAACACTCCCAAGATGGCGGCCTTGTTGTGTCCTCTCTCCTGCAGCAACAGGCCTAAGAGGGTTGCTACAACGCCAATAGCTCTAACTCTCACAAATATAAGACCTATTGCATTGTAAATGGTTGTTATAATTTTCGAAGGAAATGCTTTAGGTATTACAGCTCTGATTACATCAAGATAACGTCAGGCGTGCCACACTTTTGTAACAAATATAGAATGTTAGCAATCTAGTTGTTCATTAGAATACTGTGGGGAGGCAAAGGTCAAGGACTCAGACGTGGACTCGGATAATTGAGGGCAGGGAGGAGGGTGCAGAAGCAACAAGCTGAACACTCTGGGCAGGTGGGAGGGGCAGTGGCAGCATAATGGATCAGGGGAAAGTGGGGCAGGGGCAATGAACCACCCTGCAAGACAGGCAAGAGAGGCTGTGGCAATGTAACAGACCATTGAGTGCAGAAGGAAGAAGCAGTGGCAGTACAACTATATATGCCAAAAGACTCGATTCAGGCAGGAAACTTCTGATGTTTGTAAGCACACAAGGGCTTTATTTTATCTGTCTCCTGCCTAAAATCTACTCTTTTTCAGTGCAAATCAATGGGGAAAATCAATTCCCTGTTTCTTTTTTCAAAATCTCCCTCCCACCAAGTTCAAAATGTTGGCAAGTATGGTACATTGGATCATGGCAGGAGGAATGGGGTAGGGACAAGGACTCAGATTACAGAGGGCAAGAGGAAGATAGCCAAGGGCACCAAACAGACCTTACAGGACAGGCGTCAGGGGTTGCAGCAGCACAATACACCAGACAGGGCAAGCGGGAAGTCAGTGCAGCACAACGGACCATGGAAAGTAATAGGGAGAGGCCATGCACATGGACACAGAGACCAGACAGGCAGGAGGGACAGTTGCAGCATAATGGACCATGAAAGGCAGGAGGGGGGTGCAGGGGCACAACAACAGACCAGACAGGCAGGAGGGACAGTTGCAGCATAACGGACCATGAAAGGCAGGAGGGGGGGTGCAGGGGCACAACAACAGACCAGACAAGGCAGGAGTGAGGGGATAGAGGCCTGCACATGGAAAACAGAGGACAGGAGCAGCAAGCAGACCATGTACTGCTAAATACCCCAGATACTACATCACTCATGACATCTTGTACGACATCCTTGATAATATTACTGAAACATTTGTGGTAAAATAATTGATGAGAAAACTGTGCATGGCAAGAGTGCTAATTATAGTTACCTTAAGGCACAATTTATAGTTACTTGAAATAACTGAATTTCTATGGTTTTGTGTGTGTAAAATCTGAACCTAACTATAACTTCCTTGTAACCTTTGGATTTTTAGTGAATTACTGAGTTTTTTTTAGTTCAATTTCCTAACTATAACGACCCTGTAACCTTTGTTTTTTTCAGTGAATATATATATATATATATCTCAAAGGTGATCACACAGCTTGTTCGTGAAGCACACACAATAATATGGGAAGTCTTTTTTTCAAAATAACATGAATAGTAACATGGTACAGAGGACAATAGTCAGTGTATAGATGATCAGTAAGAGGTAAGCTAAAGCTGTAATGTAACAGTAAGTTGTGACTGAGGTGAGAGGGAATAAAGTGTAGTCATTGTACCCTTCCTGTCCGGTCCTTAAAGTACGTATTCTGGCCTATGTAATGTAGCTTAAAGTGACATTCTTATGTGGTATGCGCGTTATAAAGAAAAGCAGGGTATGTATTTTTGCAATATAAATGGTTATGATGAAGCATGATAACTGGCCTCATATGTTGTGGTATCTCATGCTAGAGGCTAGGACATTTTTGCTGTTTGTACTGGAGGACATGGTATGTTATTGAAAGAGTGGTAAGGGTTAGAGGAAACAGGGGTTCTTTGTAGCCAAAATGTATTCTTGTAGCCAGTAGCACACCTCTGCATCTTTATTCAGTCTATGCTTTACTGTGTCAATACTTGGGATTCAGTTCCTTTCTCTTCTTTAGATGAGCAGCTCACGGTTCTCTTGTCTTTGAGTTTTCTTAATCTGGCCAGTAGGAAAGAAGGTGAAGGTGCAAATATGTTTGTGGTATTTACTCTAGTGTTCTGATAGAGGTTGGGAAGGATCCTATGCATGTTGCAAAGTGTTTTTGAATTCAAGTTTTATGTGGGAGGATTGTCCTACCTACCTATGCTATGTCTTAGGGGCATGAGACACAGTGGATGACGTATTTGCTGCCGCAGGTTACACAATGATGTATTTTGTACTCATGCCCTCTCCTTTACTTGAATCTGTTTTATTTGATTTACTCAGATTTTCCATGCAGCGTATGTAGGAAAGATATGCAATCCCAAACTCCTTTCATTTATATGTGTGTTCAGAGAATTCTGATTGGCATACAAGGTCTTTTAATATTTTTACTTGCCATACATCCATTTGTGGTGCAGTTGGTGCAGTGTCTTATAATGTAATAGTGTTTCTTACGAGATACCAATGTGGACGCTGCTGTATGCTGCCAGGACTATGCGTCCCAAGGGGACCTGACTACCGGCTGCTGGAGGCGAGTCAGAGGTGGCTCATGCTATATAACGCTGAAGGGCTTCTCGCTGCTGTATGCTGCCGGGACTATGCGTCCCAGGGGGACCCGGCTGCTGGAGGCGGGCCCAGAGGCAACTCGCGCTATATAGTGCTGAAGGGCTACCGCTGCATGGACGCACCCGGGCATTGGCCTGGGCCAAGCGCAGGCCCGTCCGCGGCTGGTCAAGGCTGGGCTGGGCCATCCCTCGTGATTTCTCCATCTCCACTTCAGGATACATTGGTGAGTGAGCCTTTCCCCCATGAGAAGAGCAGGTCTGGGCTAATCTTTACCTCTGTGGCTGTTCATTGTTTGAGCTGTGAATTTCTGACTGATAGTATCGTCCTTGGGCATTCTTAATGGTGAAGAGAAAGCATCAAAGGAGCAAGGAGCAGATGGGGACACAGCCTCGTAGTGCGATGCTAGAGTCCTTTCTGGCCGGATCCGTAGGGATGGTGTTGAAAGAGGTTGTCCTGGCATAAAGTAGGCTCTCCCTTGAGCTCAGCGATCTGCCCCATGTTTTGATGGCAACCTTACACTGAATGGGGCATCTGGGGAACCTGCTGTTGCTGCAGACTCACTGACAACCATTGGATGTGCTCCGGTGACCCAGAATGATCCCAGCTAGGGAAGGAGCCTAATTGCTCTACCAACATGCTATCTAGCACTGAAAGCCCTCCACTAAAAAGGAAGCACCAATCAAAAAGGTCCTGTAAAAAGGTGCTGTGGGCAAACTGTGAGGACAATGATGAGGCCTTAGTTGACCCCCTTTGTATGCCTTCTTTAACATATTGACGGGCTGCACGTTTTCTTTGTATATTTATCTGGCGGAGATGAAGTCATTGGTTGAATCATGCTTAGCCCCCTTGAAGGAAAAAAAAATTCTCCCTGGAATTGACTCTCCCTATGATGGTTTCCAGGTTAGATGATGGCCAAGAATGTAGGCCTAACCCAATAAACACAGAATCTACAGTTGGAAACCCATCAATAACAGTGAACCGTTTGGCTACTGACCAGGCTCCTCTGGATAATTTGCCTAATCCAGCGATTTATGCAGCCCTAGTTGGACCTGTCTATCTCAAAAATGCAATCTCGGGGTATTTCTGAATGGGGAATATTAATGGGTCTGTCCTTGATGGGGGCTTGCCAGAAGACCATGAAGCGCCCGCGCCCAGAGGTGATTATTCTAATGCCCATTCATGCCTAAATTTCCCGTCAGAGTGTGGCCCTTATGTCGCAGTCTTAACAAATGTTCCTCTGCTGCTGCCAGAAGCTTAGGAAATCCCCGGGCCAATTGAAAAATAAGGTCTGCTTCTGGCTAGGCAAGAACTTTGATATTCTCCCTATGGAATATAAGGATATCCTATTTGTGAGAAGGATCGGGTGGGTGTGTCCATCAGTCAAACACCTGAAGTGTGACTGTGTTGTAATTAACTGCCGGCATACGAGGATGGCTCATCGTTTGATTTCTACCTGCAAACAGTACAGTCCTCTACCTGATAAAATTAGGCTGGTTCCTCTTGTTTTTTTTTTATAGGCACTTGTAGCCATCGAGGAATCCACCAATTCACCTAGATTCGAGAATGAGAATAGTGCTCTCTGACTATCCGCCTACCAGAATTGGTAATAGATTTTCAGCATTATCCAGTCTAGAGGCCAACAACTGACTAACAATTGCTGTCAACAGTCCTATATCTAGTGGGTCTACGTCCCGTTCAGCAAGCGGGGAATGTTATATCCCTTCCTATTCCTACCCTAGCGATAGCTTGTTTGCTGGAATATTGCAGGGTACTATTCTAAATTGCAGGATGATGTGACGGTGGAGTATATCTCTAAGTTTGATATTGTGCTGATGCAGGGGACCTGGCCCCCGGGGTGGGGGAGGGGGCAGGGCTGAATGGGATGGGTTTTTGAGGTTTTCTGTTCCAACTATTCGGGACCCTGGCCACCGAGCTAGGGGAGAGTTGGTGACACTTATTCGCAGTTCTAAGATATACCAAGCCTACCAAATTAACTTCAATCACCAGGGTTTTTTATTGTTCGAGTTGTTTTCCCTAATAAGTTTAATATTCAACGCTGGGCGGGAGTGGGTTTATCAAATTCACGTTTTATTTACAGCCCTGTTAAGAATGAGATAGAGAATGGAACCTATTTCAAATGATTTCTGTGTTATTGTTGCAGGTGATTTTAAGGCGACAATTGGTATGAATTCTACCTTACCTAACCCATTTGAAAGTCCAGAGCATGGACCACAGAGGAGGAAATCATTTAGATGCTCTTCTAAACTCTGGCTTGATAAATACTGCCGAGTTGGTGGGTAATTTCTATAGGCAAGCCCCTACCTTTGTGGGTTGGGGCTCTGGTAGAGTTATTATGTTTTTGTATCTCAGATTCAGAGCCAGTTTGTCCTCTGTTCTTTGGGGCAGGATGCAGGAGATTGAGCACAGTGACCATAATCCTATTGAGACTGCATTTGAATGACCTATTGTTGGATGTTAACCCTGCTGCCATTGGGCCCAGGGGCATGGTAATGAAGGACAATGGTCTCAGGGTGAGCTGGCGAAGCATTAACATTATGTTTGTTTTTTCAACCCTGCTGAAACGTATTCTTAATTTGATCTTGGATGTCCTACTGTCTGAGAGCCCATCCCCTGCAGAGGCTATGGTCGCCATGGGCAAATTGAATAGTTCAGCTAGATATATAATTAACGGCACCCATAGAACATCTAAAAATGGAATTGTGGATGATTTTATAGCACATGTAAGGCTGCTAGAAAGAGATTGTGCAAGGAATAGAACATAAATCCCAGGGATGGGGCAAGAGTGATTGAGACTAGATCTCAATATAAGCTAGCAATTTAAAAACAGAAAATGGGAGGCTAAGAAAGAGATATGGAAGAACCTCATTCAAGCCTGTCAGACAAGCAATACTAGGATTTTTTGGAGTATTGTAAACAAAGGTTGTTTTTCAATGGAAATGTCAGATGGGTTGGGGTCTAATATCCTACCTGAAAATTGGTACAATCTTTTTAGCCGTATTTATTCATGTGGAGAATCCTTGGAGGATGTGGAGGTACGGGCAAATCCCACCCCTGCTTAGATATTAGGTTTTGTCTCAAGGAGGTGATTGCAGCCATTCAAGAAAGTCTGGCAAATAAGGCACCAGGTTCGGACGGCATACCAATGGACCTTTATAAAGGAAATTTCAATTTTCAGCACCCATTATTGGTAATATTTTAAATGCTGCTGCAAGTCATGGAATTTCCCCTCCTTGCAATTAGCACGTATAGTCCCTGTGTATAAAAAAGGCAACAGAAGTGACCCCAACTGTTATTGGCCTATTTCCCTCCTAGACTTGAAGGTAAAGATCCTGGGCAGTATAATTTTGCAGAGAATTGAGTGTTGGGCTGAGGAAAAGGCCATCATGAGTCGAGTGCAGTATGGGTTCCTACAGGGTCTGGGGACCCAGGAGCAGTGTCTAAACCTACAATTGTTCATTTTTAAATATACAATGGCTTCGAAAGGCACCTTATATTTGGCATTCATGGACCTTAGTAGTGCCTTTGATAGTGTAGTGTGGTTAGTTTTACGTATCCTTTGCGCGTTAGCTTCAGGCTTTAGGCCTTTGTGCACTTTGCCTTGGATGTATTTTATTCATTTGCTGGCGGCTTAGAGCCTCTGTGCACTTTGCTCTAAATGCTTTTTATTAGGCTTCGTACTGTTATTTTTCAAATAGCCAGTTCTACGGTTTTGTTTTTTATTCATATCACACTGTTTTGCCTACTTCAGCACTGGAGTTCTCCATAACACATTCACTCTGTGCTTCAGTCAAGGATACAGTCTGGTACATTGCCGATAGACGTGGTAGGAGTTTAGACTTGGCATTCCTGCGTAGGGACATTTTGTGATCACGCTGACATGTTAGTTATAAAATCACTTCCTTGTCCCAATACACGCAAGAGGGAGATTCCAACCAGGGAACCACAACTAGACGCGGACTGCCTCGTTGCAGATGCTGAACCAAGATCACAGGCCTTTGCTCAGGTATGAGGGCTGATGTCTCCCCGGTGATTCAGAAAGGCAAGTTAGAAGCTTAACATGCTGTGCTCCAAATAGATCAAGCAGAGGGAGAGTAGAAACTAATAGACACGATGATAGCTGTGTTCTTATGTTTTACTCTCCTGGTGACTATTTCAATCCTACTGTGTTGTATGGTTCTGGTTATTGCGGCTCACGCCTTATTATCTAAAATACAGTCGTTTTATTAAAACATTATATAAAACCTATACTGTCTTTGTCATTTGCATATGCGATCATACTGTAAATGAGAGAGTTGGTTTGGATCTGAGTGACCACGACTTCCCTGAGAAGTTCCAAAGATGTCATGCGCTTGGCTGCCCAATCATCTCTTCCCCTTGGGAGAAATGAGGCACTGCTAGTTAGCCGGAGCAAAACCCGGATTTAGGGTGACAGAGTTCCTTACACGTGGGTCAGACTCAGTCCCCCACACCGTTATCGATCCTGCTGCCTAGAAATCCAGTAGTCTCATTTAGGATAATGAGAGCCCACGCGACAATAGGGTCAGTCAAACTAAACATTGCGGGATTGTATATAAAATGGGTTTGCCCTAGTCCATAGTTGATTTTTTTACGAGTGCTCCATGACGGAACTAAAGCTTCCATAACATACAGCTTGGAAGGTGAGTGTACAGAATTTTAAAATCTTTTTAGAGGAGTGCGCATGGGTTGTGTTTTAGCTCCAATCTTATGTTTTTTGTATACTAACGGCTTGTACTCTTTTTTAGTGGATAATTGTAAGGACATACCAGCTGTTAATGGCAGGAGTGTGCCAACAATGCTGTACGCCGATGATGCAGTTTTATTGTCTCGAACTTCAAATGGCTTACGAGGAGCAGTGGATGCCTTTGTTAAATTTATGGATAATCTGGACCTGGAAGTTAACATTACAAAAACCCACTACATGGTGTGCGGTAAAGCACGGAGTAAACTGGGTTAGGTGATGATTAAAGGACAGCTTACTAGCCGTGTTCATGAGTTCCCTTATTTGGGTGTGACTTCTGATGACAAAGGAAACTGGCTACCATGCATATCAAAGCAATGCACCGATTTAATGCTACATTGGGCACCGTTTTGAATTCTCATACAGGGTGGGCAATAAACCAATTTTGCCTATGCTTAAGGTGTATAAGATAAAATGTCTTCTGGTGTAAACTTAGGGTGCCCCCATTTGGGGATATTGGAACAGCCCATCACTGCAGCAGGAAGAAGGCCGATTTTGTAGGCGGTTGGGAGTTGTGCCTAGCAGTCTGTACTTCACTTTACATGCGGAACTAGGCATAGGTTATGTAGAAGATGATCTTAAACTTGCTCCTCTGCTCCTTTGAATTTCTATTTGGGAAAATGAACACACAACTCTTTACAGGGAAATTATATCTAATGGTTTGTCATGTGATTTGGGCCTAAAATTCCTTGGCTGAACTATTTTAGAAATATTACTAACAGCTTGGGCCGATCAGAATTATTCACTTCCCCGCAATCACTGAATAAACAGAAGAAGGGCTGGGCTAAGAGTGAGTTTAAAAAACTGGCCATGGCTAGTAGAGAAACAAATGAACTGGTAAAATCGTCTGTGCCAGATTTTGCCATAATTAAGACATGCCAAGGTACTGGGCCCTACCTATTTCAGATCAATAATGTGTGGTAAAGGATGCTTGTAACAAGATTTCGATTGGGCTCCATTGAGTACAATCTTTGTTTTCCTTTGGGCCAATTCGATCTGAAAAGTAATCTTGTGTATCCCGGTGATGGTGTCTCTTTTCAGACTTTGTTACACGTTACACTCTTTTGTAAATCATATGATCCTTTTAGGCAAAACTTTGTATTGCCCATTTTAAAAGAACAGGGTTTTCTACAGTGCAGACCAGCCTTATGCATACGGTAGCAGATGCTCCGGTCTGTCTTGCTCAAAGGTGCTATATGTTGGCGTAACTGTGAATTTTCAAATGATAAATCAATGTATCTATTTATGTACCTGTTTTAATATTATTTTATCCAGTTTTATGACTATCTGTAATAATAACCGAATAAACTAAACTGAATATTGTATTGTATAAATAAAAAGTATGAAAGACACCAATGTTTGTGTATAGATTTTACTGTGGCCTTCATGGAGTTAAGTGATGATTGGTGTATTGTTGGAGTCTTTTCTTCCAAGAGGAATTCTTGTTCAGTAGTTCAACCTTCTGTAATGTTTTTTTTCAGTTTTACGTTGCTGTGCCCCCTGTGTGAGTCCAGTGTTTTTTTCTGAATGATGTTATATACTATAGCTTCACTACTGTTCCTTTTCATACTCAGGATGGAGTTTAGAGTTGCTGGTTCCTAATGCAACTTGATTTGGAGTGTCTACTTGCTGATAACCTAGAAAACCTGAAGGCGGGATCTTGCTCCTAAAGTTTCAGTGCAAGATTTAGGACTATTCAGGTTATAAACAAAATTGACCAACAAAAGGAGCCACAAAAGTAATCTAAGGTGAGGGGTTGAGTTTTGGAAGTCCAGTCTAAATTCCCTATTCTGTGCTACGGATTGGCCTTCAGCACTTCACTGGGACTCGTCTTCAAGCCTGATGTTTCTGTTCTCCCAAATTATAAACACAGGGTAATGAAGTAAGTCAACATACTTTCCCCATTATTCTCTCCATCGGCTATCTTTTCAGCTGTCAGACTAACTTATTAATGACAGAAAGTCAGTTAGCAATGACTGCAGGTACTATGGAAAGGTAGTTGTCTCCTCTTTTCTGGAGCTCTTTGGCTAATGCAGTATCTTTTTAATATTCCCATATGATTTATAACTCTCAGTTCCCGTCCCCTCATTCCTTTCACAGTCATCCTCCTCCACTGCTCTTTCTTTTTAGGGAAGAAACATTTGCTCCATCCATTGAGATGCAGATGTTTTAACAAAGATGATTTAATTTGCAAGGAACTTTTGGAGGATGATATGGTATGAAAGTAGATACCATGTGCATTGTTACGATGATTGAGGGTTGGGACAGCTTGTGCATCTATGGGTGGGTATTTTTTAAATGCAACCCAAGCTAAGGAGAAACTAAGCACTATATGTAGAAGTAGCAGGTTACAGTTCTGGGTCATGGGAAGAGGAGAGTTAATGAATGATTGAGGATTGTGTATTGTGTGTAGGAGAGTTGGAGGTGAGAGAAATGTTATTTGTTGTTGGGAGGTTCATGGAGCTCTAAGATATTAATCAGCAACAGTCTGGAGTTCTGACCAGCAGGAGCGATGTGGTGAGCTTGGCAAGGGAAGAGATGTTGCGGCAGATCTCTGGCATGCGTATTGAACAGCCTTATTTAGAGATGAAAGATCAGAACCACCAATTCATTGGCTGTGCCGTCCCCACAGTTTGTTTTGTCCCTAAGAGTTTCCATACATTTTTAGTTTGTGGGTCCTTAATTTCTAGGGATAAACATCTTTCGTGTGCCTTCAGAATGTGGTGATCTTCTATTGATTACCCACACATGTAGTCTCTACCGAGTAGACCCCTCATCCCTCTACGAGAGCTTTGACATGCACTAAGCATTGGTTGTCCAGAAGGTGATAGCCAACCTCCCTATTTTGTGTGTACCACCTGTAGCTGCCTAGCAGCTCACTGATCATTTTCTAGACTGTGTGGACCTTTGCTGCTAATGTACATCGATTGTGTACCCAGCGTGCTGGCCATTTCCTCCTGGCTAGGACTAAGCCTGTGGCCCATGCTGAAGGTCTACTTTTCTGTCTTGATGTTGGCCTTTCCGTCAGCCATGACAGCCCAAGACCACTGTACACTTCACAACAAGATGGAGACCGACTGCTCACTATTCAAACTTGATGACCCTGGCTCTCCCAGCATCCACAGAGCCCCACTGACTCCCCAGCATGAGATGCAGAAGGTGTCCCAGAGAGATCGAATGGGGCAAGTACAGGTGAGACAGTGTTGGTGACACCCTTCCTGCGCAAACTTTTATGCTTTTTTACTTTTTGTTTCTTCCTTTGGACTTTCTTTCACCCCCCTTCCCTCCTCCCCTCATCCCCTTCCACCCGACAACTTGGTCGGGGAGCCCGTGACGAAGTCGCACCTGTCCGGGAGCAGGTGAATGCTGCCGCGGGCCCCGTGCGGCCTTGACTGTATCATGGATGGTATTGTTTGGGTCTGGCGGCTGGGTGGGTGGGTTGGGTGGGTGAGGGGGGTGTCCCCGGGGGTGCCCAGCAGTATAGGCAGCTAAGGGCTGCGGAAGGGTGTGGGCCACGTACACGAGCCACATCTGGTCGCTAATATGGCAACCCCACGTGTGTTCGAATGGACACCAAGTTTGCTGTTTGTTATTGGGATTAGTAGTTCGTTGTTAGTTAACAGGTTTGTATTGAGTGTAAGTAGTGGGTGTTTAAGTAGTTAAGCTGAACTCAATGGGACAACACGGGACACAGGAAACATTGCTAGCGCTGACACACAGGAGGACACAATTGATCGAGAAGGAGGGGACCCACGTAGAGGGGAAGGGAGGTGATTACACATAATGGGAAATGGCGCTAAATGCAAACCTCACTGCACACCAATATGATATAATCACGTGGAACGTAAGAGGGCTGGGGGCTCCAAGCAAAAGAAATAGGGTATACGATCACCTTAAACGACAGGGCACACACATAGCTATCCTGCAGGAGACACATTGTCTGGAAGCTGACCTATGCGAGCTGCGCGGAAGATGGGGTGGTCAGCTGGTGGGTACTACGTTTTCGGCATATGCCAGGGGAGTGCTGATTTGGATAGCAGGGGGGGTCCCGTTTGTTATAACTCACCAGACGATCGATAAAGGTGGCAGATATGTGGCACTGGAGGGGGACCTAGATGGTAGACAGTTGTCAATAGTAGGAGTTTACGCCCTAACAGTGCTACAGCCGAATTCCTGAGCACACTTACTCCAGCTTTGTTGGTGAACCCCAAATCCCCAGCTATATGGGGAGGTGATTTTAACAGCATCCCAAACACAGAACTAGATAGGTCCAATAATGCCCCAAAAGCAAACCCGAACAGAGCAGCCAGAAGCCCCCTGCTTGGATGGGCGGCGGATATGAGTATATTTGATATATGGCGCACGAAATACCCTCAACGGAGAGAATATTAATTCTACTCAATACCCCATAAGGTATACACAAGAATAGATATTATGTGGGGGACCCGGGATATCTGCGCCCTGACAAACAAGGCAGAATACATGGCCAAAACATTATCCGATCATTTTCCACTAAGAATAACGCTGAATTGGGGCAGAAGACACTCGCAGATCCCCACTTGGTGGATGCAGAGGGAGGCCCTACAGGACCAAGCGTTCAGAGAGGGATTAAACGCAGCGGTGAAACAGTACTGGGAAATAAACAAGGAATCAACCAACTCCAGAGCATTGGAATGGGAGGCACACAAGGTCGTAGTAAGAGGGTATTGCATATCAACCAGCTGGGGAGTCAGGCACACGTTGCACACAGAAATAAATAAATTAGAGAAGGAAATGGGAGACTTGGAAAAAGCGGTGGCAAACAAAGCGGTTCCTTACTCAACACTGAAAGAGGCACAAACAAAATATGATGAAGCAGACGATCGCCTCCGAAAACACGACCACAAATATCGCTTAATGCAACTACATGCAGAGGGAGACAGATCTGGTAGGATGCTGGTGTGGCTCCTCCGCGAGAACCGGCAATATACTCCGATTGGGTCCATAATAGGGCACGCAGGCAAAATGTTCACTACACAGGACGAAATCAATGGGGCCTTCAGGGAGTACTACACTAAGTTATACAGCAAATGCACAACATGCACCCTCCCGCAATTGAGGTCCTTCCTGGAGGACTCTCCAATGGCACAAATGTCGTTAGCAGACAAGCAGCAATTAGACGCCCCACTCACAATGGAGAAAATCGATAGAGCAATGCTGCAGATGCCCAGGAATAAAGCCCCAGGCACAGACGGACTCCCAATAGAATACTACTCCGCATGCTCGACACACCTGAGAACACACTTGATGAAAGTGTTCGAGGAAGCATGGGTTAGTAAAATCCTACCTTCTACATTGAGAGAGGCGATGGTGGTGGTTCTCCCCAAGGAAGGGCGAGACCCCACAGATGTTAAATCCTATAGACCCCTATCACTCCTGAACTTAGACTGTAAAGTTTTGGGCAAGATCCTCGCCAACAGGCTCGCCCCTCTAATGCACACTGTGATACATGAAGACCAAAACGGTTTCATCCCAAAACACAACACCTTCTTAAATATCCGCAGGCTCCTAGGAGTACTGGGGGACACCCCCCCGGAGGCTTATGATGAGATGGTATTATCACTAGACATCGAGAAGGCATTCGACACTCTGGAGTGGGACTTCTTGTTTACTACAATGCAGTGCATGGGGATAGGGCCTAATTTTATACAGTGGGTGCAAACACTGTAAACCAAACCACATGCCAGGGTAAAGACGGGCGGGGTCATATCAGACAGTTTCCCAATAACAAGAGGCACAAGACAGGGTTGTCCATTGTCCCCCCTGTTGTTTGCCATAGCAATGGAGCCGCTGGCCACTCATATACGTACTGCGCAGAGGAGATGGGGGTAGTTAGAAGCGGTCAGTATCACGGCATATCGCTGTATGCAGACGATGCGCTAATATATGTGCGAAAAGGGCCTGAGACAATTCCTCTAGTAATGTCACTGTTAACCAAGTACGGGGACCTATCGGGGTTGGTAGTGAACTGGGACAAATCATGTATATTTTCGTTAACCAGATGGTCCCCGGCAAGACTAGAGAATGCCACGGCTGGCCGTCTGAAATGGTGCTTCACCACATTCAAATATCTAGGGGTAAATATATACCACAAAAAAGAGGACCTCAAGACGGGAATCTAGGGAGGACACTGTCCTCCATGAAGGGGTCACTAGGATTCTGGACCAAACTCCCACTGTCGCTCCTGGGCAGGGTGGCGGTGGCAAACATGTTGTTGCTACCTAGGTTACTATACTATTTCGCGGCGTTGCCTATCTGGGTCCCGAGGAGTTTTTTCAAAGGTCTGAACACAGTATTACTGAAACTAATATGGGGAGGCGGCAGGACAAGGGTTGCACTCGCCGCCCTGCAGCGCCCGCTTGTTGCGGGCGGTCTGGGAGCCCCCAGCTTCGAACTGTATTATGCAGCTACACAAATACAGTGGATACTGAACTGGTTGCACAGGCCAACACAGGCGGAGTCCAAATGGCTTCTAGAGCGACTGAACGGGGTACCGCTGATTACATGGTTAATGAATAAGACACCAAAGGCGACCCCGGGCAACCCGCTCATGGAGGTAGCGCAACTATGCTGGCAAAGGTACATACAAAAGGGCCATAAAACACTCCTATACTCGCCACTACTAGCACTAGAATTGATCCCAGGCTGCGTTAATGTGGTGGGCTCACACACACACACTTAAGATCTGGACTGAGGCCGGGATAATGTCGGTCGGGGACTGCTTCGAGGATGGGAAGCTGATGACATTTGTAGCCATCCAAGCCTTGACAGCAGTGAACCCCGGACAATTTCTGTCTTATTATGCAATAGCCCACCTGATCCAAAAGGCGTGGGCCACGGGGGACGCTGAACCTGAAAGCTCTCCCACACTACACCACATGTTGTACTTTGATAACCAAACAAAAATAGTGACGAACCTGTACAAGATTCTGAACAAATCCTCCGAGCTCAACTTAGAGAGACCAAGGGACAGGTGGAATGCAGTCCTCACCGACCCGATCTCGTAAGAGGACTGGCAGAAAGCCCTCTATCACATAAGGGGGGTGTCCAGAAACTCCAGGTTTCGGTACACACAATTCAACTACACGCATCAAACATACCTATCCCCCGGGGCGTGGCTTCGGGTGTCAAGAAGGCGGTCGAACTCTGAGAGTGCTCTGGACCCCTCCATCATCCGCCTGAATATGCCGCGGTCTGTTGTGCTGACAGCGTTGCCGCGAGCGCTCCAGTGGGTTCCCTACCCCTTGGGGACCAAGCTGAGGTGAAGAGGTGGCCCAAAACGGCCCCGTGCCCGTTCCGTAGCCTGTCCCAACAAAAACAAAATGGCGACCGGGTCCGGGCCGCCCCGGCAGAGCTGAAGCCCGGGACCCCAGACGCGGCTGCTCTGAACTGGAGCCCCCAGTGAAACCAACAAAGGGATCGGAGCCGTGCTCCTGACGTGGGCGTTTGAGAGGTGTCGGAACGTCGACTGGAGGGAAGGCGCCGGCCGAGCTGGATCGCCGCCGCGCTCCCGCCCGAAGCAACAGCGGTGAAGAACTGCGGCGACCGGTAGGGGAGAGGCGGAGGTACTGCGAGCGGCGGCGGGGTGAGGCGCCCCTTGGACTGGGGAGAGCGCGCGCCACCAGTCGTGGATCCCGGCGCGCTGAGTGGAGTGAGCGGTGCTCCGGGACTCCATAGGGGGCCTCTGAGAGGGCGGCCCTGCACTGCGAGACCTGCTGTGTTTGGCCCGTACGAGGGCCACAGTGTCTGGAAACAGACCCCGGGACCACGCGCAGGAGAAAGGCACTCCCGCTTCGGGGGAAAAAAGGGAAAAGTGAGAGGAGCCGTGCGGCTCGGGCCGCCCCCCCCGGGGCTCCAAGCCGGTGGGACACTTCATCGATCACCACAGGGTCTGGAGCCGGACGAAGACCAAGTGGAGGGAGGGGAGACTTCCCGGACCCACGCGAGTGCGTGAGGCTGCAGCACAAGCAGCGCGCGCTCACCGGCCCCAGTGACAGAAGCCAGCGACCTGGCTGGAATGAGTGTAGCCCTACCGGAGAGACGCTGATGCCCGGGAGTGCAAGGGACTGGCCCTCGGGTGCTGAGAGTCCCCCTGTGTCCCAGGGGGACACGACGGTGCCGGGAGGAAGACCCCGATCTAGTGGCCCTCCAAAGGTCCGACATTAGCCGCCGGGACCCCGCACAGGGAGTGACTCCCCGGAACTTCCCCTCTTCGCCTGCTGAGTTGGCACGACCAGAAGAGGAGGCGGGCCCTGGACTGCTGAGCCCCAAATAAAGAACGGTGCCCGCACGATCCGGGCCGCGTCATCGGGGGCCCCTGCGGTCCTCTCGTGAGGGCGCCCCCCCTCGGTTCCCGGTTGCAGGGAGCTTCATGTGCACTGAGACCCGAAAGAGAGCTCCACAAGAGATAATACAATCTGTTCCCCGCCGGGTGACAAGATGGGAAGAGACAAAGCGAACAAACAGCCTCCTGCCTCCCAGCAAAAGATTGACCAGTTCACAGCACCGGCGGGTCTGCAGAGAGACGGAGACGCAGCCAATGGAGGCCCAGCCCCTGATGGAGTGAATGCCATCCTCCAGACAATTCAATCATCGCAGACAGCCGTGGAGACCAAGATTGGAGAGGTTCGGGAAGACATGGGCCTAATCAGACAGATCTCAGAAACGCTGTGGGCCGAATCACCGAGGTAGAAAACCGGGTCTCTCGGACCGAGGATGAACTGTTCGACCTCAAAACCAAGGTGGCCCAGCTCCAAACTCGAACTAGCGGGATTGCACCGCCGTGCGGAAGACGCAGAAAATCGATCAAGACGCAATAACCTGCGCTTCATTGGATTTCCAGAAGGCGCGGAGGAGGATAAAGCTTCCGAATTTCTGGAGCACTGGATCAAGACCTGGATGCCTGATCAGACCCTCTCGCCTTGGTTCATGATCGAACGAGCCCACAGGGCCCTCGCTCCGCTTCCCCCGCCGGGTGGCCACAGGCGCCCAATGACTGCACGCTTCTTTAATTTCAAGGACCGAGATAATATCCTCAAGGAAGCTAGACGTTCCGAAGACCTTCAATGGGAGAACCATAAGATCTTAATATTCCCAGACTACACCCGTGAAGTGCAGATTCGCCGACGGTCTTATGAGCATGTCAGACAAAAGCTTAGAGCAATGCAACTCTCTTACATGCTCCTATTTCCTGCTAGACTCAAGGTCCTCATGGCCGATAAGGCCTACTTCTTCGAGTCCCTGGAGGATGCATGGGACTGGCTGACTGAGGAGGGCGTTGGGGCTCGGCGGGGACCTCGGGGACCGGCGGGTGGCCCCTCCTGTGGCAGGCGACGAACCAGATCCAGGAAGGGAAGGCGGAAGGACTCTGGCACCCCCGCGAACAGTGGGACACCCCCGGGCTCTGGTGAGCAGGAGGGGGGGCCTCCGGCGGATCGCCGGGGCCTCGGGACCTGGCCCGGGCTGCGGACGACACCAACCTAAGCCAGTCTCCGGTACTTGGCTGAGGTGGAGCAGGCAACTCCTGATGGGGCGGGCGGGGACGGCTGAGATAACCCCCTTGGGTGTGCGGCCACTGGAGGCGACATCGCAGATGGCGCAGCATCTCCTCAATACACGTTTTGTGTGACTTACTTAAAGACCGTTAACTGCATTTGATCCGACTAAAGGGAGGGGTCCATCACTCCACTCCAACAGCAGTCCTTCTGGCTGTTTTGTTCCAGTTGGGTAATTGGGCGACAGATGCTTCCTGGGTGGGAGTATGGGGTGGGGGGTGGTTGGGGGGTAAAGAGTTTGACATGGGTTTAGATAGTAATGTGTTGATAAGTTCATTTTGTTGTTTTAATATTTCACTGTTGCAATTGAAACGGTCATCCCCAGATCCACAGGCTGACACCCAACAAAATATAGCAAACACGCATCCCACGACTGGCCCTCACTGACTCAGGTCATCTCATGGAATGTAAATGGCCTGCTAGACAAGATCAAGAGATCCGCGGTATTTAGTACCCTCCGCAGATATTCCCCTTCCGTGGTCTTATTACAAGAAACCCACCTCCTCGGAACTAGATGCCCCATGCTTTCACGGGGAGGATACGATAGAGTCTACCACGCAGGCTTCTCAAGGGCCCCAAGGGGGGTGGCTATCCTACTCCAGCGTTCACTACCTATGGTAGTTACAACGACGCAATCTGACCCGCAAGGCAGATTCGTAGTAGTCACGGGAGTGCTTCATAGATCACCACTAAACCTGGTGAGCGCGTACGCCCCCCCGGCAGGGCTTGACGCTTTTCTAACTTCACTCCGCCAGGTAACTGCTGGGCTCCCCCAGGGGACCACCCTGTTGGGGGGAGATTTCAATGCTGTTCTCGATCCCAGTCTAGATGTATCAGGCGAGGTTACCACTAGCAGATCCAACCGGGCTTCGAATCTTAAGGGTTGGGCTGAGAGCCTCGGCCTCTGCGACATATGGAGAGTTTGGCACCCTAGGGAGCATCAATACACACACACATCGACCGCCCACCCGACACAATCCAGAATTGACCTTATATTTATGCCCGCCCTTGACGTCACCAGCGTCACAGGAACGGATATACTGCCCCATGGAGTCTCTGACCACGCACCAGTACGGGTCCGGCTGGGGGGAGTGGATCCCTCCAGGCGCCCGATGTGGCGCCTAAATGCATGGTATCTGCAAGACAACGACTACACTCTTGAGGTTAGGAACCATCTCACTCAATATTTTGAAATGAACCTGGGATCAGTCCGATCCTCAGGCACACTATGGGCCGCGGGTAAGGCCACTCTCAGAGGACATGCTAAACATCTTCTTCGTATCCGCGAATGCGCCCGAAACTCACAAGTGTCTGAACTAGAGGCTAAGGCATTAAGCCTGGAGCGCCAATATAGGGCCTCTAAGTCAGCCTCCAGTCTGAGGCACCTCACCATGGTTAGAGACGAAATTAAGCACCTAGTGCTAGTCAGCAAAATATATTTGGAGGGCCTCAGCCGCCCGAGTGTATGGCTGGGGGGATAAGAATGGGAAACTTTTACATTGGCTGGCTACTCGGCCTCTAGCCAATAGAGTCATTCCCGAAATCATGGAAGATTCAGGCTCTCTTTCTAAAACAACCACCGAAATCGCAAGAAGCTTCGCCTCTTACTATGCGCGCCTATACGCAGAACAGCCTCGGCCCACTTCCGAGAAAGAGTCCCCTCTCCTAAACGAAATAACTCTTCCCAGAATTTCCCGAGACAAGGAATAGGCTGGACGAAGCCCTTAATCTTACTGAAATTGCTAACGCAATCACCTGCCTGGCATCGGGCAAGACCCCAGGGCCGGAAGGGCTCCCGGCAGAGCTGTTTAGCAAATGTGGCGATATCCTAAGCCCCCACCTACTTGAAATGTACATGGAAGCCGAAAGGCAGGGCCGCTTTCCTGATGAGATTGATCAAGCCACAATTGTGGTGATCCCTAAGACATAACCCCCGTCAAGACACTGCTCGGCATACCGGCCCATCTCTCTGCTAAATATTGAGATCAAAATACTGTCCTCAATCCTGGCCTCTAGACTGAAAGAGGCTATGCCCTCTTTGGTGCACCCTGACCAATGCGGCTTTATGCCCACCCGTGGCACTAGGCATTGCATCAGACGGCTACACCTAGTAGTAGCACATCGCGGGACCCTGTCACGTGTTCCCTTGGCGTTACTCTTACTTGATTTTGAAAAAGCTTTTGACACAGTAGACAGGTCCTACCAAGAAATGGACTCGGGGCTAAATTCCGCGGCCTGGTAAAACTGCTTTACTCTAACCCGACGGCCCGGGTACAAGTGAACGGGGTGGTCTCTGATCTGTTCCCCATTAGCCGTGGCACTCGACAAGGGTGCCCGCTATCCCCCCTGCTCTTTGCTTTAATGATCGAGCCTTTGGCGATATTATTACGCGGGGACCCTTTGATTGAGGGTTGGCCCTGGCCCGCTTGCGAAGAGGACCGGGTGGCGCTATACGCGGATGATGGCCTGTTATACATCTCCAACCCAAGCACGAGCGGTCCCCGCGTTTTATATATATTGAACCTCTTCGCAGAGGCTTCAGGGCTGACTCTAAACCCCAGTAAATCCTTGCTGGTCCCCCTTCACCGCTCCCGAGACTGCGTGGACTGGCAACATACCATCCCAGTGAGAAGAAATAGCTTTAAATACCTAGGAATACACGTCGCGCTACTCCCGGAACTAACCTGGGAACTTAATATTACACCTTCAGTCAGGAGAATTATAACTGTCCTTCAACGCTGGAGAACCCTCCCCCTCAACCTCCTAGGTAGAATAGCCCTTTATAAGATGATGGTCCTCCCCAGACTTCTTTATCTACTGCAGAACTTCCCACACCCCATCCCAACGAGATGGTTTCGGGAGTTGGACGCGTTAGCACGCCAGTTCATATGGAACAACGCCCGTCCACGACTGGCACTTGTCACCTGCCAGAGAGACGTCTATGACGGGGGATTGGGCATGTCCAATATTTACCATTACCACCTTGCAATGCACCTACACGTGATTAATGATTGGATGGGGGGTGGATGGTTGGACCCGGCATACCGACTAGAACTCCAAACATTGAGTTACCCACGGATCTTTGATGCCCTGTATGGGGGCCCGATCTCCTGAGATGTCCCAGACGTAACCAAGGTGACCCTAATGGGATGGCGGGCGGCTCAAAAGGTGTCGGGATGGTGGGGACGCCTCACTCAACAGACCCCGCTGTGGCATGGGAAACAGTTGGCAGAAGTAGCGAGCCTAGAGGGATTCCAAAAATGGGACAACATTGGCATATCCACACTAGGCGACATTTGGAGCGGGACACATATGCGATCCTTTGAGGATCTCCAGAAACTTTTCTCATTAAACAAGACGCAATTTCATAAATATCTCCAGCTCCGCCACGCGCTACAAACACACGTGCAGACAGGGGACACCATACCGGAGCATAGCCCGATGGAAGCAAAGGCACTGATGGGGAATCTGGGCAAAGGAGGTGTCTCTCAGATATATCGCGCCCTGGTCACCAGCACAACCAGCTCCCTGGAGGGGCTCCGTCAAAAGTGGGAAGGATGGGTGGGTCCCATAGAAGAGGGAGATTGGGGGCGAGGCACTGATGGCACCCCGCTCCCTAACGATGGCCTCCCGCTTCCGACAAATACAGACCTACTACCTTCATGTAGCATACCTAACACCCACTAAACTACACAGAGCGGGCCTCCAACCCACAGCTGACTGCCCCCGATGCTCAAATCCCGCTGCCGACTTCTTTCACATGGTTTTGTCATGTCCGGTCATAATGACTTAATGAGGGCGGTTCTGAATGATGTCTCTGATGTCCTGCAAGAAGATATAGAGAGGACACCATTGTCTTTCCTATTGGGGGTTATGGGTGACACTGGGCTGAGAAGATCGGAACGGATCTTCCTTGGGGTGGCGTGTTTGGTGGCCAAGAGGGATATAATGGCGAACTGGAAAGCCAGGGGCGCCCCGGCACTGACTAAGTGGAGGCGTGGGGTGGACTGGTGCGCGATACGGGAAAAACTGGTATATGAGGCTAGAGGTTGTCCAAATAAATATAATAAGATATGGGGGAAGTGGGAAGCCGCAACAAGTGCCTCTTCTACATCACAGTAAGCTACTGCACCACGGAGGGTCGAGATGGATCCCCCTCCTTATCTCTCCTAGCTGGTTAATGTATAACTTACCAAGGTCAGTCTAACAGATCTGTGTGCAGCTTTCCTTTCTTTTCTTTGTTGTCTGTAACGTGTCGCTGGAACAAGGGGTTTGACCAATGTTGGGTGCCCGTTGGTACCATGTTAAATGTTTGTATCAATTTTATCTGTCTGCAAAACAATAAAAATCACTTTATCAAAAAAAAAAAAAAAACATACCTGTTGTAATATTGTCATATTGGTGTTATAAACTGATGTATCATAGTATGTTGCCCTATTATATAAGCACTGTTAAATTATTTACATATCCCAAATTCCACGGGACTAATTCCTTCCATTTAGGTACATATGTTATTTGTACTAGTTAAGTGGAGCACTCCAATTCCCTCCTTTAGAATGTTGGCTGATGGTACGACCTAGAGTGCACCTTAGAATGTTGATGAAGAGAGTGACAGAGGATAGGAGCGAGGGAAAGAAGCTGGAGGCAGAGGAGGTGTTATGCAAAGAGTCTATCCAATAAACTTGTCAACTACTTCATCTTGTGGCGAGTTATTACAATACCTATCCCCAGCTAGGATACGCCGCATGTTCCCTGGATCGATGCCAACCTGCCCGCGGTGTGGCGCCTCAGGAGCGCATTTTTACCACATGTTATGGGAATGCGCCCACATAAGCAGGGGATGGGGTAGCTTGACGGAGGAGGTAGCGGAAATAACAGGCCTGACACTCGCAACAGACCCCAAATCTTGCCTGTTCGGGCTGAGAGCCAGAGAAAAGAAACACAACACTTACATAAGTTTGCAGATTTAGCATTCGTGTTATACAAAAGACTGATCGCAATGAACTGGAAGGCACCCAGGGCCCCCGATCTGAAAGTCTGGCGTTCCCACACATTCTGCTGGACCAGGACGGAAGCCCTGGTGCTGAGCAAACTCGCACGCGCGGGACAACACCACACGAGAGAGGAAATCTGGGAAACACTGATCACCCGGCTAGTTGCCAAAAGCGATGAAAGGCCGCCATGACACAGATGGAGCTGACGGGAGAGCATAGAATTGGCAGACACCCTTACAGTGCCAGGTCAAGCACCCATACCTGGAGCATACCATATGGATGAGCCGGAACCCCCCCCCCTCTCGGTAGCGACCAGCACAAGTAATACTAGGGGTAGGGGAGGAACGCACATACACTCCAATAATATGCAAATAATGCGCACCACTGAGCCGTACACATACCCCCCCCCCAAAATAAAAGCGGCCCTCCTCCTCTCAGAACAATTAACAAGCGATATCGGAGGGCAATGCTGCCCAGTCACCCCGAGTCAGATCCACTGGTGCTAAAAAACACGCTTATCCAAGATACGTGGCAATCAACAGGATAGACTGTAGTAAAATGTCCCAAGTTATGTAATGAGTAAGGTGGTGGGAGTTCAGTGTGTTTATGTTGTTGCATGAGAAATGTCTGATTTACTATTGTTTATCCTGTTGTGACCGCCACTCCTCTGAAGACGGAGGAGAGGGGGCAGTATACTGTAATTGTGAAACACTATTTGTGTAAACATTTAAAATCTAATAAACATATTTTAAAAAAAAATGTTTTTAATCATTTTAAACTGGAGTTATCAATTAAAATCTTCCTCATGTTGCCAAGTTCACTTCATGACTAGATAATTTTCTACATATAAGTATAGTCGTTGATAACATAAGACAACACATTTGGAAGTCTAAAAATGTCTTAGTCGGAAATGATTTAGTATTTTCAGTTATTCTGTTGTTCAGGACGTTGTGGTTACAGGCTTCACTTCAGAGAATGAAAAAGATGGAAGTCTCTTGGCACCCAGGAATTAGTTCTGCATTGTACTAATTTTTGGAGAAGAGTATCTTGCCATTGTTTGTGTTTACAAAGCCATACAGCACCATATTGTGTAGATTGTGTACTCAAGTAGATTTGGCGACGTTCTGAAGCGACATCGGAATGATTATGTGCATGGCACTCCAAGTTACCTGTCAAGTGCAGACCTTTGCAAGGCTCGCTCTGAAAACAGCATAAACGCATTTAGAGAGACATTTCCAAAAATAAACTCTACATTTTTTGTCAAGTTTCAGATTCCTACATAGTGTTGAAAGAACGTGCAAACTTGATTCAACAAAATTATCTTGCATTGTATCTTTAAATTGGAAGGTCCAAACCTCCATGTTTGTGCTGTAGTCAATGGCTTTTTTAAATTAAATATTATCATATCCTCACATATAGCTCATATTACTGTTTGCCAAATCATATTAAGAATTTACTTGACCCTCTTGCACAACATCATTAACTCCAATTTACTTGACCTGCATGCCTAATGAGAAAGCACTTCTAACCTATACAGTGCCTTCCTCTATCCCATATTTTCCTCATGCATCTTCTCTAGTCTCTTGTGGATTTATTTCCATTCTTCCCCTGCCAGGCAGTTTTTTCTTCGAGCATCTCCTGAGCAATGAAAAAGCTCATGTGAAACAATGTTGTGCATACATATTATCCTGTGGCAGTTGCCACTGAGTAGTTATAGTTAGGTCAGCTTTTCCATAAACAGAGCATTGTTTTGGTTTTCTTATAGCTTTGGCGCAGTTTGACGAATCTTCACAAAACTTTCCAAAAAAAAGTAAATCCACCCTGCTTCTTCGTAGAAAGTTTCAGTCAACTGTCAAGCTGGGGTTGGGAAAAATGGTGGGCCCAAAACCAAATTTCCCCATGCTTTTTCCTTAGAGTTTTTTAAGAAGCCCTACCGCATACACTGCTGAATGGAATTACACCAAATTTGGCAGGAAGATATGCCTTGGTCCAGAAAGCTTGCATTTTGTGATTTGGTGTACATCCATTGAGTAGTTTTGGATATATTAATCTCCAAAAATATTTGTATATTTGTATAGTTGGATTTGAGGGACTCTGCAATATTTAAACCAAGTTTAAAAAAATAAGAGCCGTCTGATTGGCCTACGGGGCTTTTCTTTACCCTTGGGCCATCATTTTCAATATTGCCCTGGGGCTGAAACTTTAGAAAGCCTCAGGGACCCCAACCACTGGAGTTGGCTCCTTAACTGTGTTCCAGGGAGCTCACCCCGAGACACAATGGTTTTCCAAGTGTGGTTTCTTCTGGCAGAAGCTTTAAAAATGCTCCCCTGTTTATCTGTCCGTGCTCTTGCGTGCAGGGAAACTGTGATTGCTCCCGCCCATCAGGAGCAAGCAGAAGTGGCTGCTGCTGCCGGGCTGGAGCAATGGTGGCCCCAGTGCAGTAACTGGCTGGGCTTTTGTGGACCTGGGGCTCCTATGTAGAGCCCAACATTATGTTTGGCTCCCATTGTCATGTTTGGGTCATATGCTCCTTAATGAATATTTATTTATATGTTACGTGTTAATCGCTTCCTAGATGAATGTGGCAATATCTGGTCAGTTGGGCTTTACTGGTGGGTAGTTGTGAGCACCCTTTTTTTCAAATTCAGCCATTCTGCCTCAGTCGAACAGAGTATCATAGTTTGGCTACTGATGTCCCCTTAGGCTCATGAGCTTTGTTCACAGTGACCTGTGTTATGGATACTAGCCTTTTGGGGATTGATATGCATTTACCTTCTAATCTAGTCCTGTGGATATCAATATAGGTTCACCTTCTAATTGTTTCACTTTCATTGGATGGATGCTCCCCAGTGCAAGATTTCAACCTGTAATTTCAGGACCAGTTTTTGGCCTATCACTTTATTCTATTTTACAGTCTTCAGTTAAACTCCTTAGGTTGCTTGCTTCTAAATGTCCTTTTGACAAACTATCCTTATGAAGGCCCTGCTCAATTTCGCCATTGGGTTGAAACGTCGACCTTTTACCCTATTACCTACAGCTAGCTCTCTTTTCCATCACATTTGTCAGCAATGGTGAACCAGCAATTAGCCTTTAGGTTGCCATACTAAGTGTTGGTTTTATCAGTAACAGAGAAGCTGGGCATTTTTTTGTGTTGATGGAACCAGGGCCTTCTGAAAGGACCTCTTAACAAAGATGACAATTACTGAAGACAATACGTCAGCGGAGTGCCTATCCACCTATCCTAATCTTAGCACTATTTTCTGGTCTGTAAATGCTTGTGAATGTCTTTATTTCATTTGGGCTTTAGATGTCATTTTTAGTGACTGTAGATTAACAATATTTGATTTTTCTAATGTCCTAGTTTTACAGTTAGTTTCCTCTAAGATAATGAAAGCTATAAAATGTTTCTAATGCTTTGGTTTTGTAGTTAGTTTGCTATACCACTGTCAAAGTCAATCATATGAGAAAGCAGTGGTTCGATTTGTTCTTTATTTACAATGCAATTTTCTTTGTTTCACTTTTCCTACATGAGTTAGTTTTGTGTAGAGATGTTTGGAGGCTGGGTTATCAACGATATTCTCAGTGATCAATTTGGGGTCTAGCCAGGATACTAGTTACACAGTTAAATAAAGGAGGTTGGTAACTTGGCGTCAGGATCTGACCAAGTGGATGTCTTTAATTGTGCACTAGTTCATTAATCTTCAAATAATTGACATTTATTTGTTGTTTTTAAATGGCTTATCTCCAGGTATCTATTTACCTTGGACTTACATGGTAAAGTTTCCAATGTCGAGATATGGGATTGGTTTGCTTGTGCTGTCTATCCTCCACTCGGGTATGCAAATACACTAAGGGTGTATCATGTTACTTCCTTCTGGTGAACATTGTCTCTTGCCATTCAAATGATTAGTTTCCAGTTAGCTCATTTTCCATCAATATGGGTAAACTACCAACCTGAATCAACAGTCGTGAGGAAATCAGTCAATATACATGTGCACTTTCCTGAAAATAGTAGGGCATGCCATGGGTTAAATCTCCCCAAAATGTTTACATTTTCAGACTATCTCCAAAACCACCTACTGTAACTGATATGCAAGTCCTGCTTTGTGTTTTTGTTGTTTTTATTCTTTTCTATAGCACCTTCTTTCTATTTATGTTTTTTCTACTTCCGGTTTCCTCAAGTTTGTTTTTTCACTCGCTCTTCTGCAAGTCAAAACATCTTTTACTAGCCTAATGTAAGTTAATATACTTCTTACTTGCTCCAGTTAAAGATGTAGTGCCAGAAGCTGAATAGAGTTTGTCTGTGATTTCGTAATAATAAACAATTAAAAAATGAAATTGGACTATGAAAATGGCAATCAATGAATACATTTTATTTTATTTTTTTCAAGATTATCAGTAGAAAATAATTAAGGTTGGCCAGCAATCCTTCTGACTTCATTAGTTTGCGTTCCCATATTAAAAACATCTTTTCAATAACCAGTCACTAAAAAGTGTTTCAGAGTGGAAACCAAATATATGATTAAAAACGACTTTGTAATAGACTATTACATGTTCCAATATCCATATACCACAGGCAGTTAGCCAGTAACAACCACATTTAAAAAAAACATTATCTCACAAAAAAGGCTTTGAAACATTCAGAGTGACCCAGCACTAGTTTAGGCTTTAAAAGTATCAAAACAATTTCAAGAAGTAAGAATTTAATTAAAAAACACAAACAAAATGCCACCGCCTGGGTGTCAAATATGCTTTAGCCGAAGTCCCGCAACGGTCTGTTACTGCTACGATTTATCTTATTTGTAGAGTTCAAACATGATCATTCCGGACACAGCAGCGAAGAGAACAGTCCGCGTCACCTTGCGGCACACATTATTGGGAGCAAGGGTAGAAACCTATTTTAAAAAAAGAAAAAAGGTGTAAATGAATGTTAAATATAGGGATTACATGACTTTACACTCCAAAAAAAGGTATAGCGGAAAATGAGTACGTTAGGACAATATATGTTACACTTGCTTGCGCCTTCAATTTACAAAATGCAGCCATTAGTATAGATTTTCATGTGAGTCATGCAAAATGTAAAGTTTGTGATTTACCTATGCCTACATATATGCTCATTTTCCTTAAAAGAGTGAATCAATTTACCGATTTTAAAGAAGATTTCACTGTTTCCCCAAAATATTTCTACTACATTGCATCCCCGCCTACACACTTTTTGTAACAGCTGAGTTGACTGGTGCCCTTTTTGCAAACTTAAGCAGGTTTCTTTGTATGTAAGCTACGTGCTCTGAATTGCAAATTAATTCCAAATGTTGTGAATTTATCAAAAGTTAATATTTAGTAGGAGTAAGCAAAGTATGCCTCGCTCGTCCGTGGTGAATCCTTTGTCACTCCGCTCAGGATGCTCACTGTTTGACGCCTATTGAAAGTTTGTGCACATAATATATTCATGCCAAATCCACATTTACCTCACAATACACATTTAAGTTACTTTTTCAGATTGCATGTAGTTTACGTGTGCATACATAATGATTCATTCTTGATATGTGCCTAATGTCCTCCCAGGTCCCCGCTCATGGGTCAGAAGGACTTGCACCCTTTTGTTTTCCTTAGCAACATCCGTGCCTGTCTCTGCAACCCCTGATAGCTTCACCTGTCAAATAAGCCATAGTCTTTGGCATATTGTCCCAGCACCTTATCCATGCAGAAAGCTGGAGTTCACCTGGCACTACTTCTCTTGTAGGATAAACATTATCTTACTGTTTCTATTGGACATTCAATGTTCTGATGAGAATTTACAGTATCGGATTACTTCATGTCCTTTCTTCAGGACTTGTTCTGCATCCTATTACCTTTCCACCAACAAATTTGGAATACCTTGCTTTAGGGAGGGTTGTTCCATCGTTCTTTTTCAAAAGATTTTTTGATTGGTTCAGGATCATTTAAGCCTTGAAACAGAACCTAACTGCTCGTTGACCTTATCCCTAATGCCTTGACCTTTGCCCCACGCCTATACCACATCGACTGCTGGACCTCCTTATCTCCATGATCCCTGAATTTGCAGTTTCTGTTGGTGTCTAGTGTGACAGGATGTGACCATTACAGGAAGGAGTTCAAATGCACCTCGCTCACACTCTGGACAATATGGATGTGAGACGCTCCACTTGATAACATTACATACTGCAACACAGCATTCCACACTGTACCATCCTACACCACACCACACTACTCCATAACTGGCATATCATACCACTGCAGACCAAACTGTACACCAACACATAGTACAGCATTAAATAGAACACACCACAACATAAATACAATAATATCCCGTACAACATTGTTGCCAACTGACATCACACAATGTATGACATAAGATTCTTCCTTAGGCTAATATTCATACTTGTTCTTGTGGTCATTGTCCCACCTAACCCCATACATGAACACGCCGCACAATCTGCGTTACTAATCCTATCTAGCCTTTTCTCAGTCCCTACATGCTTCTGGTAGACACGACAGTGGCACACATCTCTTGAAATTCAGCGAACCCAGCCCAGTAGCAGTTTCCCATTGATCTCCTCTAGTCCTAAATAATTCCTAGGTCAGCGTAGGTGCTGCCCCTACCTCTTTAGATGCCCCCCGAACTGAGACCTGAACATGGCACTCAGTGGACTGAGGGCTCAGATAAAACTGCCCAGGCATTAAGTAAGGTGTGTTGATGTGCGATTGTGACCACAACATATGAGACTGGCAGCATGCTGCTAATAACATGTTTTAACTCAGAAAAGCTGAAATGACATCAGCAGGGGTCTGCGCATTGCCACCTTTGTTGCATTCTTGGCCCATTGCAACCCATTCACAAATCTGGTTGGGCCTAGATATGGAAATAAATGAATGATTGATCATGTTCCTTCCTTCTGGCAGACACACAGATTTTCATGTGAATCGTGCCAAAGGTACATATGACATAACCTATGCACGCGTAAGTATGGTATTTGTGTATAATCAAGACATGCTCATTTTTTCGTAAGTGAAATAATCAATTTACCATTTTTTTTTTAAAAAAACGACTCCTCAGAGCAGCAACACTGGTGAGAGCTTTGGGAACCTCCGTCCTCTTGTCCTGGGATGAGACTGAGCACTATTAGCAATGCTTTTTGTCTCAAACCTTGTTATATCTATCCTCTCGGGAGCCCAAACATTTTAGAGAAATGAACACCTGTCACCCCCTAGCTCTCCCTCCTATAAACTCTCTCTGTAAAAGAGAAAGGCGTGTCTGTGCTACAGATAATGTACTGATTAGGGAAAGAGAGCAACAAAGACGGCCTGTTCATGCAGTTCCTCCTGGGTAGAGTTTACGGGGTACTGAGCAAACTTTAACTACTGCAGAGACATGAGCATTAGGCCGAATGTTCAGTGCCATTGTCAGCAGCGCCACTCCTTGCTCAGCTGCCTTCTTCTTTGTTCACTGAAGACAGAAGAGCTATTCCTCACTAAGTCACAAACAGCTCAGCCATCCCTGGCCTGCCTCCTACAGCTCAGCTATCCCTGGCCTGTCTCCTACAGCACTGCTATCCCTGGCCTGCCTCCTGCAGCACTGCTATCCCTGGCCTGTCTCCCACAGCTCAGCTATCCCTGGCCTGTCTCTTACAGCACTGCTATCCCTACAGCACTGCTATCCCTGGCCTGCCTCCTACAGCTCAGCTATCCATGGCCTGTCTCCTACAGCATTGCCATCCCTACAGCACTGCTATCCCTGGCCTGTCTCCCACTGCTCAGCCATCCCTGGCCTGTCTCCCACAGCTCAGCTATCCCTGGCCTGTCTCCTACAGCACTGCCATCCCTACAGCACTGCTATCCCTGGCCTGTCTCCCACAGCTCAGCTATCCCTGGCCTGTCTCCCACAACACTGCTATCCCTGGCCTGCCTCCTACAGCACTGCTATCCCTGGCCTGCCTCCTACAGCACTGCCATCCCTGGCCTGTATCCTACAGCACTGCTATCCCTGGCCTGCCTCCTACAGCACCGCTATCCCTGGCCTGTCTCCTACAGCACCGCTATCCCTGGCCTCCCTCCTACAGCACTGCTATCCCTGGCCTGTCTCCCACAGCACCGCTATCCCTGGCCTGTCTCCTACAGCACTGCTATCCCTGGCCTGTCTCCCACAGCTCAGCTATCCCTGGCCTGTCTCCTACAACACTGCTATCCCTGGCCTGTCTCCCACAGCTCACCTATCCCTGGCCTGCCTCCTACAACACTGCTATCCCTGGCCTGCCTCCTACAGCGCCGCTATCCCACTTAAAGACACAGACATGTCTTTGTCTGTTCATCTATCCCTGAACAGGTGTGTGTACCTATTGGCCTGATTATCTATTTGTTTACTTTTCTGTTCAGTTTTTTTGTTACCATCCATTAATCTATCTCATAGCTCAGTCTTTTCATGGCAACAGTGCCATAGTTGACACAACGAAGGTCGAGGGCTGAAAAACCAGAAACCCCAACCTCGCCAAGATCGCTCCGCAGGGATCATCCATGACACACATCTGACTCGCTCAGCTTAAATTGGAGGGTGAAAAGTAGGCCCTTGTTCTACGAAACACAATCACTGGATAACTCATCGCACAACGGCACCCAAACCACCTACACTTAGGGCCGCCGCGGCTCCCTTTTAATTGAGTGCTTGCCAAACAAGGTAAATACTGATGGCCCCCTGTCCAGCCAGCCTCTTTGCTACAGGGACCGGCAACGTTTCTTTTACGATTGCGTAATTGTAGCATCAAATCAAAGGACACTCTTCAAAGTTCTATTATTTGATAAGACACATAGGCCTCGATTCGGAATGGCTCTGAAAATTGTAACACCTATGGAAACACTTTTATTGAATGAGTATTTCGAATTCTGGTGTATGTGAGAGTTCCACAACGCTTGCAGTTTTGCCCAGGTAAACATCTTAAGTCAAACATGTTGATTATTCACCGGGTGAAAAGGCCTGAAAAATACCGGAATACGTGGATTTTGGTGGTTAAACACAACAATCTTCATGTTGGTCTCCATTTCACCCATTTAATTCTCACTACAGGTGCTATTAATCATACCTATTAAATTCTGAAATCGAGAGTATCTACATGTCGCAAGTACCACAGATAGCACAGTGATACCAAGGCTGTTGCAATCACAGCTATGGACTAGTAATTTCTTCAGGGCATAATGTTTTGTGTTTCATGTTTAGGACAGTTTCCGGTTAATATATGCCAGCCGGGAAACGTCCTAAACAATGCGTTGTGAACGACACGGGCGTTACCCACGCAAGAGTATCCACGCTTGCCCGAACAACGACTGCCTTTTTCCTTTGACTTAACCTAGCATGAGCTGAACTACGCATATGCGTGGATAAGGCAGAGAAAAAGGCAGAGTGGATCGGGAGAGGACGAGATTAGGTAAGTGGGGCTGGGGCAGGGTTGGGGGGCACTTTTTAGGGGTGGAGTGGATCAAGGGGTGGGGTGGATCAAGGGATTGGGTGGGTAGGGGGAGTCGGGGTACTTTAGTTTTTAGTGGCAGGGTGAGGGGGTCGGCTAGTTTATTTTAGTGCTCAGGGCGGGCGGGTGGGGGGTCGGGGTAGTTTAGGGCCTCAGGGCGGGTGGGGGGTTGTATGATAGAACCATGCATGCCGTTTCGCACGCCGATTCCAAACATGCCAAGGCATGCGTGGTAAAGGCATGTGTGGAAGCAACAAGGTTGTGGTTCCGACTGCGTTGGTCCAGTATTCGTCATTCCATCATACAACCATGTCAGCCTCCTTATAAAATATGGGTGTCCTGGATGGAGACAATATTTTGTCTGCCCAACCCCTCATTACTGCCACATGTTATTTGAACACAACGGCCTGTCTTCGCCTAAGTAACAGTACGTTACTAATCCTACTACTAACTCCAAACATTCTAATTTTTGTTCAGATTGTTCCACGCACATAACTCCCACATTGGCTGGAGAGCTAACTGAAATGGCTGATTATAAACACATTGTATGAATGTCTGTTAAGACGTGTCTGAAATAAGACATATTTCCAATACTTACCAAGAAAACATTGTGATCTGAGTGCAATTTGTGCCTCTCTTAGCTTCCACATTTTAATATCAGATTTTGCAGGATATGTGTTTTAATTGCTTGAGTGTGTAAAACAGGTGCTATCTTTATGTACCTGCAGTTTGGTCTGAGTAATAAGTTTCTGAATCTGTGCAGCAACGTTTTATCTCATTGCCTACATTTAACCTTATTTGCTTGCTTTATTTTGGTGACCATTCACCAGACCAAAGAATTGCACTAAGATATAGTAAATTGTCTTTATTAAACTGGGCTAAAGAACTATGGTGGTCATTCTGACCCTGGCGGTCTTTGACCGCCAGGGCGGAGGACCGCGGGAGCACCGCCGACAGGCCGGCGGTGCTCCAATGGGGATTCCGACCGCGGCGGTAAAGCCGCGGTCGGACCGGCACCACTGGCGGGGTCCCGCCAGTGTACCGCGGCCCCATTGAATCCTCTGCGGCGGCGCAGCTTGCTGCACCGCCGCGGGGATTCCGACCCCCCCTACCGCCATCCAGATCCCGGCGGTCGGACCGCCGAGATCCGGATGGCGGTAGGGGGGGTCGCGGGGCCCCTGGGGGCCCCTGCAGTGCCCATGCCACTGGCATGGGCATTGCAGGGGCCCCCGTAAGAGGGCCCCTACATGTATTTCACTGTCTGCTGCGCAGACAGTGAAATACGCGATGGGTGCAACTGCACCCGTCGCACAGCTTCCACTCCGCCGGCTCGATTCCGAGCCGGCTTCATCGTGGAAGCCTCTTTCCCGCTGGGCTGGCTGGCGGTCTGAAGGCGACCGCCCGCCAGCCCAGCGGGAAAGTCAGAATTACCGCCGCGGTCTTTCGACCGCGGAACGGTAACCTGACGGCGGGACTTTGGCGGGCGGCCTCCGCCGCCCGCCAAGGTCAGAATGAGGGCCTATGTGTCTGACAGAGGGATGGAGGAGAAGGGTAGGAAAAACGTGACTGTGGGCTCATATGCAACACACTTCACGTTTCTCCAAATGTTAGAACTTAGGTTTCTGGATGGCAGAGGTATGCACCCTGTCCAAGCAGGAACCACAATCCTAGTTAGGGCAAGTCAGATACATACCATGTATACCATAAATTAACCTGTGCTCAGCCTCTGGTAGCTTGACACAGAGTAGGCAGGCTTAACTTAAGAGGCAATGTGTAAAGTATGTGTGCAACACTTCAAACAGTAACACTGTGAAAACACCACAAAAGACTCCACATCAGTTAGGATAATAGTTATATTTTTATAAGTAAAAAAAGACCAAAACAACAAAGATCCAATAAGTAGAAGTCGAGATATAAATTTATAAGTAATAAGTGTAAAATTAACGCTTGAAAGCAATAATCCCATATTGGGATATCTGGTTGCGCTGGACTGGGGCAAAGTCAAGAGTTCAGGCCACCCATGATGGAGGGCAGCCTGGCTACGCAATTAATGCAGGGCCCACTGAGCAACAGTCCCTTAGTCATTGTTGCAGAACAAGATGCGTCAATGATGCCAATGCAGTTGGGGTGTTGCTTCAAATTTTTCCATGCAACTACAGTGATTTGTCAGTTGCGCAGGGTGAAGCGACGGTTCTGAGTGCAGCAATACCAAATGTTATGAGCTGAGCCAATCCATGGTAGAGGGGCAATGCATTGATCTTCACATAGTGGCAGTGATTTGTCAGTTCCGAAGCGGTGGTTTCAGAGGCGATGCAGAGGTTCTGCTTGTAACGCACCAGTACAGTTACTGCAACAGTGGTGATGCATCGATCTCCCAACAGACAATGAGTCAGTTCCGATCAGTGCAATGGCTTTGATGCACAGGTTCTGGAAGTTGCAGCACTTTATACCCACTTCCAAGGGCCAAGGACTGGATTGGCACCACTTGACAGGACAAAACTTGCAGCAATCAAAGTCCAGGTGCTGTAGGGGATGATGGGTCAAAGTCTTTTGTATCCCAGAAACTTCAGAAGAACAGGAGGCAAGCCCTTGGAGTCACTCTGGGTTCAAGTGAGATGGCTCCAGTCCTTCCTCAGCAGGGAGGGGAGCTGCATCCAGCAGGGCTGCACAGAGGAAAATCAGTTCTTCCAGAGCAGAAGTCCAGAGTGGCAGTTCTTGTAGCAGCACAGCAGCCCTTCTTCCTGGCAGAGTTCTTCACAGGTCCAGTTGTATTCTGAGTCGGTAGGGTTAGAGGTCCAGGACCTATATCCAGTAGTGCCTCTGAAGTAGGGATGACTTCAACGAAGGGTCTTTGATGTGCACAGAGGTCCTTTCTTCCGGACCTGGCTCCAGACTCACTACAGAGGGTAATGCAGCCCTTTATGTTGGAGCACAACACTGCCTAATTTATGTGTGTCAGCTCCTCCCACCCATCCTGCCCAGGATGGGTCATCAGGATGCTTAATGGCCCATCAGCCACACCTACGCTCCCTTTGAGTGTGGCTGTCTGGAGAGAATGCACAAAGTTCAGCTGTCACCTGGCCCAGTGTATTGGAGACAGGCTGCAGTCACACAGGGCTAAGAGCATTAAAGTGCCAACTTTCTAAAAGTGGCATTTTCAAAATTGTAACAATAAATCAGACTTTACTACTAATGAGGATTTATTATTACAATTACATAGGTACTAAACATGACAAATCTACTCCTTCTCATTTAGGAATTACAGACTACAATATATATTGAGGAATCCCCAATATTCACCTATGAGAGGGATAGACCTCACAGTAGTGAAAAACGTATTTAGGAGTTTTTCACTGCCAGGACATGTGAAACTTAAAAGGGAGAGGATGCAGTGTAACGGGCTGACCTGCCGACTTTAGAGCTGGGAACCAGGTTTGAGTCTTGGCATTAGCTGAACATCCTGTGATTCTTGGAAAATCACTTCATCTCTCCATGCCTACCAAAAATGAACGTGTCCTTGTGCAATGTAACTGGTGCTTATGTAAAGTGCTCCAATACCTTCAGGTCGAGTACGTGCTATATAAAACTGCAACAACAAAACAATGTCCTGCCTGTTAATTACATAGCACCTTGATCTATGGGCTACCTATGGTCTACTTTAGGGGTGACCTGTTTGTAATAAAAGGGGGTGTTTCAGGCTTAGTGAGAGGTTTTAAATGCCAAGTCGACATGACAGTTAAACTACACACACATGCTCTGCAATTGCAGGCCTGAGACATGTTTTAGGGTTACTTAGGTAGGTGGCACAAGCAGTGCTGCAGTCCCAATAGCAGCATTTCATTCACAGGCCATGGGCAGATGTAGTGCACTTTACAAGGGACTTTAATTAAATATGCCAATTAGCTATATACCATTCGGACCATGTTTTAATGAGAGAGCAAGTGCACTTTAGCGCTGGGGAGCAGTGGTAAAGTGCTCAGAGTCCTAAGGCCAACAAAAATGAATTCAGCACAAAGTGGAGGGGAGAAGGAAAAAGGTTTGGGGACTGATCCTGCAGAGATGGCTGTTTCTAACACCTAAATATACGAAAATAAAGATTTTGGGAAATTCTATCAAAACAACAATATTTAAAAAGAAAGACCCGAATGCTTATTAACCATGGAACTGCATAGATTCCTGCCTGAATATCCTTGATTTGGGAAGCAAAATATCAAGGTATAGATTAGGTGTATTTAAACATTGAGGTCTCAGAAGAGGAGGTGAACAACAAGCCTCAAGCCTCTAGGACACGTGAGCTATACACCCACCAGGAAGAACCAGCAAACACAACAAAGGCTGGAACAGAGAATATGAACATACCCATCCTCCTCCTTATGCCACAATCCTCTGATTCGAATTGTTCTTCACAAGTCGCGTAAACCATTTCATAACACTTTTCAAAATACCTGAAACACGTAGCTGGCAAACACTGGCTGCCATCCTGTAAAATAATGTAATGTTTTGTGTTATTCTTCAGATGCAAAATTATGAAAAATGCATTTTTCTTTAATAAGAGATTCATAGAAACGGGACGGCCGGCCAAACACACATGCGCACAGGGCTCTCTCCAGCCTAGCAGCACAGTTGCTGGGCTGGAGGAAGCCTGCACAGGCTCCCAGTCTGCCTGGGAGCGCCCTGGCTGGGTGCTCCCAGCCAATCCTGACGCTGCTTTAAGCAGCGTCAGGATTGGCCGCAGGGCAGGCAGAGGTGAGGAGCAGAGCGGTTCTCCAGGCGGCAGTCCAGGAAAGTTTATTCTTTTTTAAAAAAAAATTATTAATATACCCGCACTGCCCCGCCCCCTCTAATACCAAAAGCCGTGACTGGACAGAACATCTCAGGACAATGGCCTGCATTACTCACTCAGAGGCCTACGGCGAATGTGAAGTCGGATATAGTGTTTACACCCAATTTCACATTCTTAAAATGCTCAGGAATTTGCACAGCACAGGGGATGGGAGGGTATACAACTCTCTTAAGGTATTAGTTTGAGAAAGTTGCACTGGGGAAAACAGGTGGGAATTGGGAATGGTATGTGGTTTTAACATTAGCTAAAATAACGAGGATTTGAAATGCTGTAGGTCTCATAATTGTTTGCCTTAGAGCTATTGGCACGGTAAATGCATAACTTGAAGTTTCTTGCCACATAAATTGGTGAACCCTGCCACATAATTTGGTCCTCTCTGCTACATAATTCCAATGGCCCTGCACATAACTAAAGCACTTCCATTTACCTTCTTCCTCTGTGTGCAGCAAATAATGAAAACATTGCTATTATTTATCATATTTATTTATATTGTTATTTTGGGGGTGTCCCCCCACCTAGTGAGGGGACCCAGAGATGACCTAGACAGAAGGAGCACGTCATGCTGACCGTTTTGATGGTGGTTCTATGGAAGCAGAGATTTTAATGAAAAATCTAGAGTTATTATGTAATCATTTTGCCAAACTAATGTGTGGATTTCTTTTTTTTAAATAATGATGTTATATTAATAAACGGGTGACTTATTGAATGGCCACCATCTTATGCAAGGACTGTATTCTGCTCATGCTAACTTAAGCTAACTAGAATTATTTTTCATTATTCTGTCTTTACAGAGAAGAGTGTGTTTCTTAACCAATAAATGTGTTAATAGTGACATCTGCAGGACTAAAGTAGAAGCAGATGCAAGGTCAGTGTGTAATGCAACTAATGAAAATGTTTCAACTGTTTCCGTAGTTTTGACTGTCTTCATTGTTAGGGAAATGTTACTAACGTGTGTGTTTTCTTCAAGGGTGAAAAGAAAAAAATGGTGTTACTCGTTCTTCCTGCGTGTTCATATTCTTGATGAAGTAAGAACAAAGGATCCACAGATGAGACGGAAGAGAAGAAAGTCAAGAATATAAAATGTATCCGTTTAGGTTTCGTCAATGGAGCAGCAGCGAATAGAAAACTTGGTGTAAAACTAATGTATAGATTTTTCTGTTAATGTTCTGATTGGTCATAACTTTCTCAACTTATGTCTCATCCAATCATTTTCACTTACAAGTTTAATTTAACGTTCTGTCACCACTGTTTGTAGCTCTTTTTGGGTTCTCTTTGGGAGTTCTTCGGTTCTTGTTCTTCTGGCCTCTCAATGGGTCATTCTGAGTTCAGTCCTTTTGGATCATTCTTGGAGTGATTAATGCTTTAATGGTTTAGCGTATCTTATAGTCCAAAATGTAAACCATTACCCCTGTCCTTATTCTGTCCTAATTCCTGATGTTGGAACCTGATGGTATCCCTCTGATGAAGTAGACGTTGTTGCTGTTAACTGTAGAGCATTGGTAATGTATTGACTGTGATTTGTTATGTGTCTTGTTTTTCAGGTACCAGCTGCAACTGATTAATTACTGCTGCATATATTTTTGATATTACCCAAGCTAGATGTTTTCTAAATTTGTGTTACTAAAGCTTTTACATAAAGCCCAACATGTCAATGCTAATTAGTGGTTAGCGAGGGACGTGTTTCTTACATGCTCATGATATGTTTCTAATGTTTCTTTGTTTATCATTATACTGATGTATTCAATTTCTTTTGCTCCGATTCTGGTGCTATGGTTTTGTGTTATAACCATTGAGTTAATTTGTCTACTTGCATCGATTAAACTCAGATATATAAGGCGTTCGAATCAGCCTTTGTTGTCTCTCTATATGTATCATTTGTGCGTGAGAATTATTTTTGTGACTTTAGCATTAATATAGGAAAAACAATTTTTTAACTTCTTCATAAACTGGTGTGGTTATTGACGTTGAATTGATTACATATGTTGTTTATGGTGATTATGATGCATTACAATTGACATCCCCTCAAAACAATGCTGATTTGGTTTCTCGACCTGGTGTGTTTAATCCACTATTCAGTCTGAGATAATAGCTAGGGTTTCTCTGCATTCACAGTTCCTTTGCCCTAGGACCACCAAACGGTGAGTTATGGGTAAATATGCTTTGTAAAAGGAATGCTCCGCAAAGAATTATGGGGCGAGTTTCCGAGTGCAACAAATATTGTAGTTTCTTGAGTGTAATGCTCACAAACGCCCTTAGAGGGCACCACAAAAAAATAGCATTTATAAGAAACATGGTCATCTAACCATATAGTTAGCTCCTAGAGAGCATAACCACATGACAACAGAATGGCAGAATGTAATGCAGTGTAACCATATATTTACCCCCTAGGGGACGTAGTGCATTACACATTTTCATGCCTACTAGAATAATATTACAAACAAGGCCCATAAAACACAAACTACTCTTAGCTGTAAAAAAAAAGTTTCAGCCATGAGAAAACTCAAAAAGAAACTGAATGGTGGGAGGGGTTATTATTTTTGGGTTCCCCCAACCTAGTGTGGGGACCCAGAGATGACCTAGACAGAAGGAACGCTTCATGCTGAACATTTTGATGGTGGTCTGGTGAGTTTTGGGCAAAAATGTTTTGTAAAAGGAATACCCTGTAAAGCATTATGGGGCGAGTTTCTGAGTGCAGCGAATATTGTAGTATCTTGACTGTAATGCTCAGAACTACCCCTGGAGGGCACCACAATAAAAATAAAATTTGTAAGAAACATGGTCATGTAACCATATAGTCAGACCCTAGAAAGCATAACCACCTGAAAAAAGAATGGCAGAATATAATGCAATGTAACCATATATTTAGCCCCCAGAGAGCATAGTGCATTACACATTGTCAGGTATACTAGAATAATATTACAAACAAGGCCCTTAAAACACAAACTACTCCCAGCTGTAATAGAAAAGTTCCAGCTATGACAGCTTAAAAAGACACTGAATGGTGGGAGAGGTTATTATTTAAGGTTCCCCCCAACCTAGTGTGGGAACCCAGAGATGACCTAGACAGAGAGTGTGTCGTGCAGAATGTTTTGGTGGTGGTCCCATTGTCCTTGGACCACCGCAGGCTGACTTATGGGCCGAAATGTTTTGTAAAAGAAATGCTCTGCAAAGCATTATGGGGCAAGTTTCCCGAGTGCAATGAATATTGTAGAATCAGCTCTCCCGCTGTGCCGGGAGAGCCGTATTGAGCATTTCTGTGTTTTTTCTGTTAAAGTGCACCTGTTTGTATCATTTTCAACTGCTAAACTTCTATGTAAGTGTTACTCATGCAAAGCATTCCTCCTCCGATCGGGTTCACACTATATGAAACTTAAAAAAAAGGAACCCCCCTTCAGCTTGCAGCCTTCGGGCGCAGGCACCAGAGTTACAGCAGCATGTCCAAAAACGAGAAAGAGGAAAAAACAACACACAAAACACCGAGAGCAAAGCGGAGAGGCAAACGACAAAGAAAAAAAATAGTGCACCACACTAAGGTATGCGGCCAATCGTGCAATAATCCATGTAACAGGGTCGTTCTCCAAGACGGTTACAAAGCAGCCTCCCTGCGAGACAAACATAAAGCATTTACCAACAAAATCAAGTCAAGGTCAGGCCAAGGATCGAATGAAAGTGATGGGCGTGAGATGGGCGTTTGTGAAAGCCCACAGAAGTAGATTACAACATGTCAAAGACAGCGCATGTGCGCTGCCTAGGCTCGACCTAAAAATTGCAAGGAGTTAAAGGAGTTCAAACCGGCCACAGTAATACTGTGACACCTCAGTAACAGTTTTTTCTGGAGCGGTTTTACCACCCTACTCTCCTGCTATGCTATAAAAGAGGGAGCAAGTGTTCTGGTTACCAGTGCCTTTCACCAGTCCAATTCTTGGAATTTTCATGGTGTTTCATGGTGTTGCTTTCAAGCACAGCATGCATGAGTACGCCTGAAAGTTTTTCGTTACTCTACTACTTAATATTTAATTTCAAATTTTGGTTCACTTTGATTGCTTCTTGTGGTGTTTCATAATTGTTTGTAAGTTAATTTAAAGGGCTGACTAATCATTCAGCACCAGTGCTTCCAAAATTTTAGCGATTTGGGTACCGCCCCAAAATGTGAAGTACACATAGCATCTTCTTACAAGCGACACATTAATCCTGATGGGAACTGTGCTACCTTAGGCACCTGAATTACAATCGACACTGTAACATCACAATTTCTTTTCACCCAGACGCTGCACCTGCTCAAAGCACACGAATTGTCTGGGTGCATGGAAACGGGGGAAACATGATGAAATCAGTAGAAGAACACTGATTCCTTCTGGTATTTCTCATTGACCTATAATCAGATGTAGTACCTTCCCCAGAATTACCAATGCCTGCAGCATCGGTAATTCCGGGGCACGAGAAGGGATTCCAGACAACTAGAAGTGGGTCCCAGAGAAGCACAGAAGTAGGAATATAGTAAACTTTGTAGAGCAGCCCATTGAATGAGTATAGTTTTGCTTTGGAACAATTAATTATTGAAGGTTTTGGATTTGTCGGATGGGTTAAACCAATTATGTATGCATTTCTATTTTGACGGGTGGTGAAGTTGATTGATTCTGTTGCTGTCTACATCTTTTTGCAGGCTTTAGGAAGATTGCGTAGGTGGGCTGACAATCTATTTGGTCATGAGTGTTTGGAGAGGCTGGCTTCATGTTTGGGCATTGGACAATATGGATAAGTGTATAACAGGGCCAATCACCAAGCTCTCTGTCTGTGAATTGTTATTTTCTTTACCCTGTGTGTTTCATAAAAACGTAGAATGAGTGTGGGGGGAGTGGGAGAGAGAGAGAGAGCGAGAGAATGAGAAAGAATAAATACACACTTTGGGATCTTCCTCAATCCTGCATAGGAACCATAATGGTTTTCAACTTGTCTCAGCAGGGAGGTTTGAGTTTGATATGTTTTCTGTATCTTGTTTTTCTTCTTGATCAGTAAGTGCATTTCTGTTCAGGATGATGATCAGCTATGAGCAGACCCAATACTTTCAGGACCTCCCTTGCTTTGATTTAGGTCAAGTCGTGTGTGTAAAAGTAGGTACCCCGACAGTAATGTGTGATTTATTTGTAAAAAAGTGTGTTGAATGTGTCTTGGAGTGTCCATTTTTCAACTGAAGGTTCTGATTTTATCTCTTTGTAATGTGTTGTGGTTTACATTTAAGTGCTTGTTTACATGTTTGGTTACTCATATCTTGAATTGCAAGCTACACTTTGTCTAAGGTAGCATCCCTTGACAAAATGGGAAGGTGTTAGATTAACATAGTTGCCAATACCCTATACTCAACCTGCAGCGTCTGAGGCGTCTTTCTAATGCGCAAAGAGAGGAATTTGATCACCCTATAGTCTCAGGTGAGGTATTAGAGGCTATAGGAAACTTAACATACGAAATACCATAGATTCAGAAGGGCCCCTGGCAGGATGGTATCAAATCTACAGAGAATTAGTGGGAAATCAAATCTACCAGGAAACCTTTAACAAACATCAATGACAGAGGATTTAATAATAGTACTATTAAAACCAGCAAGAGATCTCTTAAATTACAGAGCATAGAGACATGTCCATGATTAATGCAGACAATAAATTATTAGGCAAGTTTCTAACAACCAGGCTTAACAAAATAATCAAACAATTGGTATGTAGGGACCAATGTGGATGCCTATTTGGCAGAAGAACAGTGCTTAGTATTAGTTGAACAACACATGTGAAGGGCTGAACAACATCCAAGAATAACGAAATGGCACTATGGTGGTTGAAACGGAAAAGGACTTTGACAAAGTGTCATGGCAATATCTGTTTGCAGTGCTGGAGGCTGTGCATTTTGGCCCGCTGTTCGGAAGAATGATCTTGCTGGTATATATAAGACCTTCAATAAGAGTCAGAAGTAACAGCATAATATTGTAGGAATGTAAATTATGAAGGGCCATGAGACAAGGGTGTCCACTGTCGCCATTTTTATTTGCCTTGTCAATGGAGTCCCCAGCCTGTCAACTGCATAACACCATACGTAACTGGGCAACAGTAGTGAACAATTATAAACATATGGCGTCATTGTATACAGATGTTCTCCAAGTCAACCTGTCAAGACCCTCCGGATCTGCAGTAGTGTTAATGCAGGTACTTGAAGACTTTATCAACCAGATGCAGCTGAAGATGAAAATAGCATAGGCAAAGAGCTATAAGCAGTCCTGTTACCAAGTGACTACGTTATGTCTGTCAACTTCGATAGTCAAAACAAGGGAAATTACACCATACGTGACAGAGTGGTCTTAAAGAAGTTCTGGGCACCAAGCGGGAGGACGCTCCCCTCTTCACAGCAACGACCACTATGGAGGCTTTCACAATTCACAGTGTTTGATAGGGGACCGGGCACGATGAAAGTGAAAACAGCGATGGATAACAGTGGCAGACCTGTAGAAGACTGGGGCATTCTTGTCATTGGGAGATGCTGCTGAGGCCTTCCAGCTGGTGACAGCAGAATTCAGACAATATCATGCCATACGCAGAACGGCAAACCCGTATTGGGGCGTGTTATATGAGCTGCTGTGCATCTCAAGAGTTGATCATTAGCACAGGCCAGGGCAGGGGAGTGCACCTGATAGTAATTATCCGGATGGATACCTTGTAAACCCACAAGACTCAGGACCACCTTAAATACAGAAGATATGAGATATTACAGTACAGTTATTTTATTCAGGCTGGATTAAAAACGAGCCAATGTTCTGTTGTCCAGCACATATATTGAATTGCCCTGCAATCTCCTTTTTAATACATTTTATGCAATGACTCAATTATTACGCGTTTAATATGCAATGTTTAGGAGAACCAGAGAACGCAATACACATGCATTTAAAAAAAACTACAGGCCAGCGTTTGGTGCGCATAAAGAGGTAGGATTTTTTCCGACTTTAAACTTCCAATTAGGATAATGATCACATCTTGAAAATGGCATCACTATAAACCAAGTACGATTTCTGGTTAATGAAATCCGAATGGAAATCGAATCTTTGGGCCAAGTGAATAGTGCACTACTTATTTGACATTAATAAATAGTACACGGTCTAGTGTTTCTTCGAACCCAGAAATAACCATAAGGCATGAATAAATAACACGACATAAGTGCTTAACCTTTGAGCATTCCAGACAGCTCTAATCATCACAGTACATCTCCTAAATAGCCCCCCGACCAGTGCCGTGCAGTGCAAGTACCTCCACTCTTTGGTGACAGGCATTTTAAGATAGTGTGCAGGATTCAGGGTTTGTTTGGTAATCTTCCTCTCAGGGATAACGCTTCTCGAATTTGCTTCAAAGGCTGTGCATTTTAAAAACATTACACCCATGTGGAGGCCCTCAACAGTTAGAACAGGTACCAGCACGAGGCTGGAATTGCACAGCACCTGTGTGCACACATCCGTAACCTTTTCGAAGAGGATGGCACTTTAGTGCATGTCTGCAAAATAGATACTTCGGCTGAGGCTGGGCAGATAACAGTTACCAACCAAGTTACAGCTACGTCTTAAGACAGGAAAAAACAAAAAAACACGCAAACTCGGGGAATTTGTGAAGGGCCCCAAGATTTCACTTTTCTCATTTTTCACAACATATGCACGATTGATGTTGCAATCATTACTAAAAGGCCTCTAAGTCGATATTGCCTAACTGTGGAAAACAGGAAGCCTAAAAAACACAGTCCTTCTTGAATGTGTGCGTCTCTGTAGGGGATGGAGGAAAAAGTGAAAGTGCCCATGAGAAACGGGAGCAGAGAAAGACAACTGCCGGCTCCCCTCTCCCCAGGCCTATCCGGGGCCTAGAGGCTGGTGTGTACCTGTGGAGCACCTGAAACACACCCTACCTTGATTAGGTGTAGCACATGCTACAGGTTCTGCCCCAAAGGACGCCAGGCTTCTCAGTCACACAAACTGCAAGGTAACTTGGGTTTAAAGTACTGGGATGGCTTATCCGCTCCTGAAATAAACTATGCTTCTGTGCTACAAGATGCTCCTCAATACACCAAGTAAGGCACATCGAAACATGTCAACAGAGTTGAGAGACAAGTGCTTTCTTGAATAAGTACATTTGCACAGAAAACTTCTGGTCTTACTATGACGCTTACAAATCTTTTCTAAAAATGTGTGGTTCTCATCTGTCAATGAAATGATCTCAGTTTGGTTGCAGTTTGCAGAATAATGTAGTCCAGATTTGGGATTCATCATCATTATTCTAGGTGAGGAAATGGAGTAACCATTCACCATGAAGAGTCAACATTTGGAAGAAATATTGTGTCAAGCATCCCTTCTTAGGGGGCAGGTGGAATTCTTCACTTCAATGTCATCCAAGTTGTAGTGGGAGGCTACCCTGCTTGGGTGTGTGGGGAACCTGCTCCTTGAGTTCATGCAATAGAGTGCAGCCCTTCTTCAGATCATGGGTGTAGGACTACCCCGGCAAATACAGCTTCTCCACATTGGTGCTTGGAGACTGCCCAACCAGGGAAATCACTGATTTAAATTCATAGGTGTGAATCTGGATAGGTCTCAAATGTTTTGATCATTACCATATGGATTAAAAACAGACATGAATTTTAAATAACAATATTTTCCTTGATTTGAGAAGAGATAGTAAGCATTGCTCCATATTACATGAATCCAGATGTGTTGTAAGCAAGCCAGATCACAAAGTAAGCTATATCTGTTACAGCATGGTATCCTAAGAAGACTGGCACCATTTGTATCAACGTGCTAGATTGCAAAGCACAGTACTTAGCAATGTGCCATTTTTACAACATAGAAAAATAAATGTACCGCCACAAAGATGTGCGTGCAAAACGGACCAGCCGATTTTGAAAGTTCCAGCGGTAAATGTGATTTAGTTCATCTCCTATGATTGCTAGTCGCTGAGCAATCTGGATGGCAGAGCTGAAATAAACAAAACAAAACACAGTGAATGCCCTGGGTACAATCATTTTTAATATGTAGCACCATTAGAATAGTGCTATAAACGTACTTTAGTAAATCTTTTCTCATAAAACATGGGCACAAAAGGACACAAACATTTGAAAAATAACTTTTCAAAAAGTATCCTTGAAAATTTGAATTTGAAGTGTAGAGTTTAGGTAGAAGGCAAGTCATTTTGACAGCAGTCAGTTGGTACACATTTCTCCAAGGATTCCATATCGCCACACTGTCATAGTTATATCACATTCCCGCAGTCTAAAGATTATGGTTTAAAATATGGAATACTTCTCCTAAAGACTATGATGCTGTAAGACAAATTAAATCATTTAGTCAAAGGTGGTTTATTTTGGAAATCCAACCAAATCAATATACAGCCCATGGGGGCATTGTGCTGCTCTCCTTGCAGCAGCCTGAACACCCTTGAACAGACTCTGACATGAAAGGCATTGCAAAGATCAGGAAGTAAAGTGCATCAAGGGATTTTTGAGTTAGTCTGAATGGGTGCAATGAGGTAATCAGGCACATAACCTGTTTTGCTGGATATAAATGTGATACCATCACGATGTTTCATAAACAACACAGTCCTTTTTGCGTTTTCCATGAAAATACTTTATTGCATAAATAGCACCAGCCGAGATCAGCAGCTAACCCTTCAGCTTGCCAACTACAACTGATCTCTCCAGAATCCTCCACCTCTAACATTACAAGATGACTCATAGCCAGAGGTAAGTGACATCATAACATTTTAAGATCAACATAACAGATACCCAGATGATAAAGGGAGTTTGAAGGGTCTGGCATCACCTGAGAGTGGCTGGCCAAGATGGAGCAAGGAACACCCAATACCCTAGGGTTAGGAGTCAGTTTGATGAAGTGACAAGGGATTAGAATACTATAGTGGCATTTGCAGGATTCTACAAATCTCTGTATGCTACAGGTGCTGATGTACAGATTCAACAAAAAGTCTTTATCAGTTCCATGGGAGTGAAGAGGAGGCAGGAGAAAGTCTTAACTTATTGATGATGGTTTGTGCAATCAAGAAGGCGTGCATAGGGAGTAAGGCTTGAGTGTCTCATGGGCTGACCACAGAGTCTTACAAGGGGTAAGTGGACCATTTATCACCATAGCTACAGCAGATACAGGAGGAAGCGTAGGGGTCTGGAGTGGTGCTCCACACCACCCAGAAGGTTTTAATCATATTGCTAAAATCGATTTCAGATCTATGTTTTCAAGGTTGTGGCCAGAGTCGCACACAACAGGCTCTTCCCATTAATGGATTTATTCCAAGCAGATTCACATTCTATAAACTGTGCATATATTTGCAGTGGTCCCCCAAGTAAACAGGGATGCTGAGGCTGTCATTGTGATGCTACAAAAAGGCATTTGATTCAAATGCATTGATTTATCTAATGGAAACACCAAGTATTACAGAGATATAGGCATGTTTATGTTACAAGCAGAGCTACTGAATACTGACTTAATTCATACAGCCATTGGTGTTCATGCTTTGTAAGAGGCACATAAAACAGCGCCGACCTTAAACATTAACAATATTCTAAGCATCAAGGGTCAAGGGCAAATCTCTGTCATCAATTATAAATCTATGGCCCGTTATGACAGAATTATGGGAGTATAGTGGGTTAACTGGAGTAAGTTTGGTCTGGTGCCTTTCACAGATGAGACAAACAAGACAGGGTGACAGCTGACGTTCAAATGGCAATCTGAAGAAATTGTCCTGGTATGGTTGTAAACAGAAATATATATATATATATCATTTAGGACAAACTGGGGGTCGGCCATGTCAAATTTGGAGGTTAATACTGCCAAGTTTTTTTTTACTTCTCTAGATACATTCCAATTTTCTTACACTGATTATACTTCAGGTAGGTGAGGAGGTTGTGCACTGACCTGATCTGAGCAGGTGAACAGCCCCAGGTGGGTGGAACAGAACATGTTTATCGATTTAGAAAAGCTGAAAAGTAGGGGAGATATAATTGCCTTGGAAGCTTTCATTTATTACTGACTCATGCTAGCCTTTGCTTCCTTTTTTAGGAAAACAACAGTATCATGTCCACCCCGAAAGCATCCTATTAGATATGTAGGGCGTGGGAAGGCTATTTTCAACTTTCACGGTTAGTTGTAGGTTAACATTTTTAAAGTGGTAAGAAGTAACAAACGTAGGCTTAATGAGCTAGAATTTAGTATGTATTTGTGACCGAACTAAGCAGGTTTCTCTAATTTACAGGCGGCAAGAGTTGCTTACACCTGGGCTAAACCTTAATTTCACAGATTAAAGCTGCAAAATTTTACATTATATGATTTCATGTAATTTTCTCCTGAGTGAGATTGAGTCACATGACATACCAGCAAACCACATTTGGTGCCACATGTGTAATTCCACAACATTTTCATAAAAATAATTTAAGCAAATATTCAGTTTAGAACACATTTATATTTTGTTGCTGGTCACAATTTTGCATCAAAATGATTGCACTCCTAAGAGGATAATGGAAATATCTCCATGCAAATTGGTGATAAGCAGTATATATGTGTTAGGGGGTTAGGAAGATGTTGATTTTCTGCAGCTGGTGTTGATATGCCCTCAAATATAGTGGTCCTTGGAAGACATATGTGCTAGTACAGCTGTGTTTCCAGTCACATCTGGAGAGACCTGCTAGTTGAGCTGGTCGGTGGACACAACAGCTCGCCAAGGTATCAAGGAGATTTACTGGTCTCACATTGGAATGGCAAAAGGGAAGGTCACCATATATTGGCATAAAAAATGGCTGAAACACATTTCTCTAGTTATGAACATGAGGATTAATACTCAATTTGGATCATGGCAAGGGTAGAGTATAGGCATTCCTTACTGCACATCAAAAGTGAACACGGCAAGGATAGGCCCTGTTCCTACTGCCTGATTCCTGCAGAAACTGGGCTTGTCGAGAAAAGGGGTCCTTGTGCTAAAAAATAGTACAAAATGTAGGATTATAATGTCTCTTGGAAGAGGTTATACTTGCATGTAAATGGGTTACGTGAAAATGAAGTGTTCAACATGGCATGCTATTATTACTATAAAGCTTAAAACAATGTAAAAAGAAAATGCAAATACTTGGTATTTATGTCACGTTGATGTTCAGTGATCACACGGGAAACGGATGTCATAGGGCTATTCTCATGACCAGCGTCGTCTTCTCCTCCATTTTGGAAGTCAGGGATAACAAAGTGCAAGCAGTTTGGTCTTGACTGACGAGACATTTTGTTTCTGAAAAATAAAATGGTAAACATGTGTTTTCTATATTCAAAAGACTAACATTTCTTATTCACAAGGAATCTGAAAAGTCACAAGAAATCCGACTTTTTGCAAAGGCTTTGTACTATATAACACCTCATGGATGGGTTAAGAGCCCACAAACATGAGTAAATGTAGAATGTGTGCTAATGTTAAATCTAATCCAAATAAACTGCAAATGAAGAATTACAAACAATTTCTTGTCCATTTTAAAACCTTATATTTGATCAAAAATCTTCTTCAACTTTTCATCAACAGTTGACCATAGTGGACAATTATATGAAGGGACTTGATTGTTACACACCCAGGACCTGGAAGAACATCGCTGTGTACACCGGGACTGCCCTAACTCTGCTCAAATTTTGCAAAGCGCTGTTGTCACACCTCTAGATCACAATTAACAGTAAGTGTAACAAAGTATCAGTACACCTCCACTGTCAGAACCCAGCTTCTCTCCAATCACTCTTGACTGTATCCTTTTCGTTGAGCCTGTAATATGGCTATGCTGCCTTTCAGCTAGGTTAGCAGAATACAGATACCTCACACATCCATGCATACTTACATACACAGTTTGCCTTCCCACTGCAGAGACTTTCAAATCTGAACAGTGGTGTAATGCAATGATTCCCAAACTGTGGTCCGGGGACCCCTGGGGCTCTGTGAAGCCTCCTCAGTGGGTCCGCGACAGCTTAGAAAACTAAATAATATTAACAGAATATTAATGTGTATATAAATAAAGTGGCTAAAACTACAATTGAACATTTCAAAATGTACTGTAAATGTCAAGGAATTTTAAATTGGAGTCTAAAAATTAAATTAGTATCCTCAGATTGATTCTTGGGAGCAGTGCGGGTGCATCAGACAGAATATAGTATGGACGTTCTGTAGCTTCAATTAAATTTAGAAAAGCTCCAACCTTCATATTCAAATGTTTATTTTTTTCTACTTATATTTGTGAGCAACTTAAATAAAATGTGTTATCATTTGTGTATGTGTTTGATGAAAGCTTGTTTCTGTATTTTTTGTGTCAAATCATTGCCAATGTTTAGGCCAGGGTCAACGGCTACCAGTAATGACTCAGTGAGGGGGTCCCCGGATTCCAACAATGATTCAGAAGTCAAAAGGTTGAGAACCTCTGGTCTAATGAGCTGAGAAGTGATCATAACTTCTTATCAACTGTTGCATAGCAGCCTGTGTGAAATGAATCTCAGATCAGTTTCAGCAGTCAATATACAACTGTACAAACCCTTCCTTGCAATTTGCAAAAATAGCAGCCTTGTTGGCAGATTGAGTAGAGGGCCTGTAATTCAATGATCAGTGATGGCGTTGGGGGTCAGCTTCCCTTTGGATCCCTTCCTTCACCTAGCAGCTAATAAACTATTTCCCAACGCTCCCTGATGAATCAACACACTATTTTCAAAATTCCTTTTTGGGAATGTTGCCATCGATACAAGCGTTATTTCATTCAACACGCTAGCCCAGCATGCACTGGTTTAAACTGGTTTGCTAGTTGAAGATACAATACTTAAGTTTGCTGAAATGTTACTTCATAAGAAATCTTTAATACCCACTTCTCTTACTTTGTTGTCCTAAAGCTAAAGATAGTGACACACATAGCCTACATTGAAAAAATTACTTTTTTATGCATTTAAGACATTAAAAACAGTGTAATACAAGTGGTTGTCCTGGATACTATTCTAATTATATCATACATAACTGTATCATTGTAAATTGTAAAGACAGAATTACTTCAATCATGAGTCCCAATGCTGTACGTATGCAGTGTAGTATCACTACAATTGATCAGTGTATGCGGGGCTAAACAAGAGCTTATCAGACACTGACGACGGAAGAGGCGCAGAGGCTGTAACTAGTACCTTCACAATTTTTTAACCAGGTTATGTGTCTGGTAGCCTACGCAGCCGATGTAACATTGGGATGAAATAAAATGTCAGCCCATAAATGTGCCCACGGTTTCCTTTGCACACCTTTCCTCACGTGCAATGCCAGGCTCTCCGATCTAGCCCATTTTGCAAGATCCTCTTTCCACCTGCCTATAAATGGAGCTGTTTCACTTTTCCATGCCACTGCTATAATCACCAACACTAGTGCCAAGTCTATATTGTTATTGCCTGCTTTTTCTTTCTTAGGTTTGGGAAATAGTCCTAGCAAACATGCCTCTGGTCAGAGTAATCCTCCCCTGCCTAACTGGAGCTCAAGATGCTCCACGACCTGGACCTGTATACCTGTACTTAACACCACATGGCACTGGTTCTTAACCTGTGGTCTGGGAACTAATGCGAGTCCACAAGCCTACCAAGGTATCCCCGACTGCTTGGAAAATTAAATAATATTAACAGATTAATAAAGTGTATATAAATAAAGAAGCAAAATGTACAGTTAAAAATTGTAAGCGTTCTGTAAATTTGATGGAATTTGAAATTAGAGGTTAAAAATTAAGTTGGTATCCTCAGATTGGTTCGTGGGAGGATAACAGGTTCATCAGACAATAAAGTATGTACAATGAGTGGCCTCAATTGAATTTAAAAAAAGCTCGAACCTTCCTATTAAATTTTTGTTTTTTAATATTTGTTTGCAAATTAAATGTTTCGTCATTTGTGTATTTGTTTAATGAATGGCTGTTTCTGTATTAGTTGTGTATTGTTTTGTGGTTCGAATTATAGAAAGTACTCAGGCCGGGGCCCCTGGCTTCCACTAATGACTCAGTGGGTGGATTCCACAATGATTTATTGGGGGTCCCAGGGTTTCAGTAATGATTAACTGGAGGTTCCCAGAAGTCAACATTTTAAGTACCACTGCCATATGGCAAAACTGCACATTTCAGAAACCACATCTAGGGCAAGCCACAGCCTAATTTCCAATCCTAAAATTATTTTTCCCGGTAGTCACAGAGGTCATATGGATGTAAGTGAATTGCGTGTACTTCAGCTTGGTGTTTCGGGGTAACTTTTGTGTATGTTCCAGAATCGATATCCAGGCCTTATTTCCCAGTTCTCCTCCTAGTTCTGCCTCCCATTTGGTCATAATGTGCCCCGGGTCCGCTGTGGGAATCTCTAATAGGGATTTATAGAACCAATATACTAGTCTGCGGCCAGTTCTTACTGTGAATAACAGATGTAACACTACATGCTTTTCTTGTTCACGAGTACCAGTTTTCCAGAGTTTTCTAGAAGATTGTGTTAACGACGCATAAGCTAAAAACTGTGATGGTGGAAGTCTACATTGAAGAGGCTACTTATATGACTACAAATCATTATCTTACATGTTATACTATTGCTTGTAAGCGTAGAGACAGTGCTCACAGATTTCTTCATATATTCCCTATTCTTGAACAGGTCAAATCAAGTAACAAAAGATACCCAAGCTGAAAAGGAGGAAGAACTTGAGAGGATCCTCGCCGTTGGCCTCTGGACTAAAAAGCCAGAAGGCAAATGTTTTTAGGTGTAGGGGTTCACAAAAGAGTGGCAGTGTGGAGTCTTGCACTATATTCTGAATATGCTGTGAGGCTTTTACTGCAGTAAAAGCACATGTTCTGCCCTCTTTCTGTGCTTACTTCTTATCACTTCACAGAAAGGGACTAAGTATTCTCGGTGAGGCAGAGGTTTTATGTCACAGTGAGAAGAAATGAGAGAAAGTGAGAGACCAAGTGAGGCAGTGTGAGAGAAGATGGCTGTGTGGTCCTGAGTGAGAGATGGCGAAGCTGTGATTGTGAGAGTGTGTGTGTGAGGGGGAGGCGCTTACTGTGTGACAGCGACTAGGTGGAAATTAAACATGTCTGAGAGAGAACAATTCTAAGACAGTGAGACAAGAAGTGAGTGAACAAGAAAGTGAGTGTAAGAGAGTGATTGGGTTAATGAGTGACGGTGCTTTACAGATTGAATAAGAGAGCGTATGAATGGCTAAGCGAACGTGAAAGCGGGTGAAAAGGAGTGAGACAGTGAATGTGAGGGTGGAGATATTTGAAAATGGAGAAGGGAAAAGATGGCTGGGAGAGAGAGGAAAACAATTTTGAAAACAAGTTTGAGACAAAGACATATAGCAAGGAGGAGCCTGAGAGGCCAGGTGCTCTGTAGCAGGGTAAGGGGTGGAGCATCACAGATAGACCCACTCTCTGGTAGCCGAGCAGTAGCACAGGCTTTTTTTGTGTCGACACACAAATTGCTCGAATACTTCTTGGCTGTTCTCTGAGGAAGTAAACCTGATGATCCATGCATCACCCGCTCAAGGATGTGTGCCAGATAAAACTCCTCTTGGCGCAAACTTCCTATTGTTAACGTCTGCGCTGTGGCATGATTTAGTCAGATAGGCATGGTTTTGCTTGTACCACAAAAATGTTCTGCTGTGATATGGAGCATTACCTGGCTCCCCGCAAGCAAACTACAGGGAATGTGTTCAATGTATTTTCTGCTGCAGGAGAGTGATGGGACTTAATAATGTCTCAGACGTTGACGTATTGGGCGATTTACTCAGATCTCCTTCAGAACCGTCTCTAAAGCGCATACCTCAGTGGTTCATAACCTGTTATCCGGGGTCCCCTGAAGGTCCTCAAATACTCCTCAGGAGGTACGCGACTCCTTAGATAATTAAAAAATATTAACAGATTAGGGGGGTCTCCAGATCCTAATAATGATTCAGTGGGCCCCCCCGGGTTCCAATAATGATAAAGTGGGGGTCCACAGAAGTCAAAAGGTTTGGAACCACTGACATAGCTTTATAACTGCACAACATGATGTACAATGTACTAGTTCGTGCCACTTTTAGAAAAAAAGTTTGGCAGAGGGTGATGAACTTACATTTTCCCATACAAGTGTGCTCGTACAAGGACTCCTCTCATCACGGCGCTGCACACAGCGAGAAAGTGTGCACAGAAACTGCACATAAAATAATAAGAGGGAACACGTTGGTTCTGAAAGTATCCTGAAATGTCTACCCTCCAAAAGAGGATGTTACCAATTGTTTCTATTTTGGCAACTTTTTAAATATACACAAACGTTGCTCATTTTCAACTGTACTGCGCTTTTAAATGGGGGTAAAAAAACAATATGTACATAAAGTTGCTCTAAATGCGCCAGCCAAATCCGGATTGCAAAAGGTATAGACAATGTTTAAAACAATTCAGAAAGTATTTGTGACAGATTCAGTCTGCCAGTGACTCCTTCCTTAGTTTAAAATTCCTCTATTTTCAACTCCCAGAACAATTTACAGGATTAGCACACATTTGATTCATATTTGAGGGATTATGAGAAGCAGAAAATGTGGGAAGTGAAAAATTAAGGTGACATATAAAGCATTACTAAGATAGTGCAACAGAGCAGTGTGACGTGAGCTTGCTCATTTGCACATACAGTTATGCCTCATAAAATAAGCCCCATCGCCCACAGGCAGCAGACTAATCGATGGAGACGGTAAACACTTGCTACACAATCAGCCTAATTACTTATGGGCACTTTGGAAACATATCAAAATATCGGCAGGTTCAGCTGTGGATAACCCCAGCTGGTGACAGAATAATATTTACTGGCAGCAGAAAAAACACTGCGCGAGAGCATGCATGTGCACCAAGGTCCACAGCGGTTGGTGGAGTCTCCCCATCACCAGGTGTGGAAGATCACGAGGCTAGTGAAGTAGGTTCGATAAGAGTGAGTTTGGCTATGTACGTGGGGGGTGCTGGTTTTGTGGTTGCGGAAACAGTTAGGTACCATAGCGGGGAGCAGTAAGCAGTCCAACAGCAACGCGTGGCCGCAGCATCACTGTCACCACCACCAGCGAAAATCTTAAATCCAGGCCAAGTAGCACCTGGTTTATGGTGGATGATGTGGACGAAAATCAACTTTCAAAAATGAAATTAATTTATCATGCCTATACCAATGTCCACTTCAACAAGTAGTCCATAGTGAAATGCAAACGACATAAGTCACAAAAAGGCACAGCAATGTGACACTGCTTTGCAGGAGGACAGGAGGTGGCGAGGGAAAAGTTGGCCATGCCCACTGCTCACCCTTAAATACTACAGGGATACTTCAGCCACAGGATTAGAGCTACCACCAGTTGTCAACATATAATAAAAGGGTTGTATGTTTTTGTTGTGAACTTAGCTTCTTTGACTGTTCCCAGGCATTAGCTGATCGGAAGCAGTGTTGCCCTTTATCCGCTCCTTGCTTCACTGACGGTGAGAAAGTGCTCGACCTGCTTGTGGCCACCACCTTGGGAGCAGACAGACACACATCTTTGACAGCAGTTATATTAAACGTCTTTAACACACGTTTGGCTGCTGTATGGTTTCCCTCTTATCTACATGCCTGCACCCAGGTGATTTGTGGCACTCTGGGCCTCCCTGTGAGCCGGTGGTTGCAGGTGGGGTCCAACCGCAGTCATTTCTGGGGACCAAAACTTATTCTTCCTCAACAGACTTTAAACTACCTACAGCGAGAGAGAAACAAACAACAAAAGAGGGCTAGAAAACGGCAGAGAAAGGTGGGAAAACGGTGGCAACGGAAGAAAGCAGGGGTGAAAAGAACCAGCGAGATTGAGATAAAAGGCAGGAAGTGTCTGGTGGTGAATGAAAGACACATGAGGAGGAATCAGGATTACTGAGCCCTGGTATTTGGCACCACGACCTTCGATAGCACCATTTGCGGGCTTCTGAGAAAAACTTTGGGCCCTGGCACTTATTATTTTACAAATTGATCATTGTTAGCACCGGAGGAAGCAGAACACAAAGTACAGATGTACAGAAGGTGGTGATTGAGAGAATCAGCATCTATTTATGAGAAATAATGAGATGCTGTGTAAGTCGGAAATATTTTGTCAGCCATCTCAGTTCCACTACTTACTGCAGCAGTAAGCATTTTGTTGTGTAACACTACATCACAGTTGCGTTCATGGCTTGGATTAAACCAATACTACAAGATGCTGTGTTACCATCACCAGCCTGGTAGTTGGCCTGCAGACTGCCTAAAGTAAATGGCCAGCAAACTGATGTACGCATGCGTTATTATACCACATTTCCACATATAGCATCTCTACTTGACCTTTAAATGCTCCTGTAGTCTTTCACTGCAGCGAGCCATAGGTGCACAATTGTCAAATCTGTCAATGCAGCATCTCAAACAAGCACTCTTCATAAAACAAATTATAGTGGTTGGGTAAAATGCTTATATCTAATCATTAAGGAACTTTCATGTTTAAGTGTGTTTCCAATCTAAGGAGTGCGTTTTGTGATATTATCAGCATAAATCGAGTGCAAATGCACACAGGTGCCTTAAAGTGTGCTGCATTAAGGACAAGCAACCCAGACATGTAAACAAACCTCTTTTTAGGAGGACAAAAGCCTAAAGCACAACATAAGGCATCACACCTGTTCAGCTAAACCCTCCTTCCCCACAGGCAAGCAACTGTCGGGGATTATGCTGGTCAGGCCCGCCTACACAGTCTGGCCTTTTTTTTCCAACCAAGGAACACATTTTGAAACTGATGCAATACAACAAAAGAATTTTACAAGTGCTAGGAAACAAAGGCTCTCGTATATTAATAATGTATACATACAATAGCAGCAACATGAATACTAACTAGTCTTATCTGTCTCACAACAGGTGCTGTCTGGACAAGCTGATTAAAAGAGGGAGGAGTGGGGTGTGTGTGCGATTGATGGCAGGAAGTGTCCTGGTGGACTCACTTGGTGTCAGGGTGCGCATGAGATGCGAGCCACTGATGGGAAACCGTTGCATCTGGGTGCACACTTCTTTCCGTTTGTCCTGAATTATTTTTAGGGTTGGGCGCTCTGTCCCTGGTTTAATCTCTCTATGGGCTTTTAACCACACCCATCAGTTTGGTTGGTTGGTGGGCTTGCCTTTTAAAATCTGCTTCATTTCATTAGTGAAGGCATGCATATGTCATCCCTTTTCTGGTGTTTTACCCTCCTCGAGCACACCGGCCAACTATTGAAAACATACGAGGCTCCATGTTTTCCGTATGGTTTCTGGACTACTTTTTCTCTTTATTTCACAGGCGGCGCGATCTTGCTGGACAGTTGTTGAGCGCTTTGCATGACATCGACTTTGTCACATGGCTAATTGCACTTTTGCCAGTTACATGGCTAATTGCACTTTTGCCGATACGTTTCACTGCGAACAAACTTCTGTTTCCTTTAGTGTGTCTCCATCACGCTTCCTGGTGGCGGTGGGCTCGCTTATATGAAACTGTTTTACTTATCAGTTTATGTGGCAAGAAAAGTCCGGTTAGGAGTTTAAAACGTGCATAGCTCTAACTCGAGCAAACGCTAGAAAGGTTGCATTGAAAATGCTTGTTTACTTTTTGTCGCTTGATAATAGAAGCATTCATCGAGGTGGGGTATTTTCAAAGGGCAGGCCTGTCCCCTCCTGAGGTCTGATTGAATCTAGGCTGGATTGTTGGCAGGATGATGATATGTGAAGTCCTCGTCCTGCAGGCTCACACTGAATAGTCCATTATGAGGTCCTCTACACCCGACTGGTAACTACTGGTGCAAAAATATCCAACACAAATGGTATTTGCACTGGAATCTCCCTGCGTTTTTGCACCTGATTTACAGATCAAGGCTAAAAAGACAAACTACCCAGAGCCCAGAGGTTTTTGAAAACTGGAGAAAGCGAAAATTGTTCTCACCTTCTGAATCGCACTAGTATCAAAAGAGGCAACATTGTGGTTGCATCCTTTTTAGCGCCTAAATGACTCCACTGGAATATTGAGCAACATCCGTGCAAAAGTAGGGTTTTATAATAGGGGAGGTTGTGATGAGGTCCTGGCAGCCAAAGGATAAAGACTCAGGAACGGATTTTTTTTTCCATGTCTTCCAGCCTCTATTTCACTACGACTCTCTGAGGGAACTCCTCACCTTGTTTGGTTTTGAGGCGTCCTTCGGTACTAAGGTGTTGTTTAGGCTTAACGCTGCAATGCAATGCAGAGTGGTGCAAAGCCGTGGGAGGGATTTACTTTCCAGTGCAAATGGTGTTTTGCGCTGGTAATATGACTATCGTGCAGCCTAATCAACTCTGTCCTGCTTTTCACCAAGGGGGTGATTTTTGGGGAGGATTACTTCACACCCATATGTTTTGATGCAAAAACTGATCTACTAAGGTAGCCGGATTTTTTTAAATCAAAAACTATCACCTACTAAAAGCAGGTCACACAACAGGGAATACTTTGATTCCCACAGAAACCAACAGCACACATCCAGTGCATTTGACCCTTTTTAGTGTCATTCACAAGAATCTGTACAGGAGAGGCATGTCAGTACAATTCCTGTGCTGGGGAGCGCACAGTCGCCTTTTCGCCAGGGCATAAAACTGTGGATGGTACTTTGCAGCCTGTTTGAATACCAGAGTTCTTTCCAAAGGTAAGAGGTAGAATATCCAAGCAACATACTTATTATTGCCTGTCAAACAAATGTTTCTTTGTTAGTAACCGAATGGTAATTTGAGATTTTTTAAGTTTTTGTTTTAGGAGAATTACTTTAGGTTTAGAATTCAGGAGCTTCTTTGCATCTCCGGAGCACCCCTCAAAGAGACTGCATCAGCTCTTTATGAGAACTGCTAGACTCCTAGGTGACTTCTTAAAGCCAAATACTGATCATTGTCTTTTCTACCTCACTAGACTTCTGCTGCCTCTCCTCCGAGGTTCTAAATCCATTAAATAATCAGCATTCATGGATGTGAGGTCTTGCCAGCATACCTTACCTCTTCAGCAGACACTTGGACTCCAATCCTCAGGACTAGTATGTGCTCCCTCACTCATGTACTTCTACACCAAGTGCGGCATGCAGCATTTTATAAAAACCCTACATAAAATAAAATAAGTATCTGCCATAGAGTGCGGGGCTGGGAAGGCTGCTAGAGATTAGATTATTGCACCAGTAGTTGATTATTAATTCTGTGTTAAATCCTAAGAATAAGTCAACACATATAGCACTCTACATCTTAGACATCCACTCAGTATTACTATTGCCCCATGCAATAGATGACTGTCATTGCACAAGCTTTTTGAATGAGACTTAGTGTGCAGCTAGCACTGAAAACGTGTTCCTTTCCTCTATGCCCTGTCTCCTGCCATGTGGTGCACCCCACATACCTCTATGCCTTATCATGCCCTCTTCAGCTAAATGTGCTACACAACCATAGACTAGCCTGTGGGGTTTCAGCCAAGACAAATTCAGAAAGGAGGGAGGGTCAGTGGCAACAGTAGAGGCTGCACAGTACCTTCTTTAATGAAGTCCCCCCTAACAAGCAATCCCACCCCCATACCTCTCCACCTTACCTCCATGCCGCAGGATAGCCGGAGGTACGGACGCTTCCAACATACAAGGACAATCCTACACAACAGTGTGAACGGAGCAATTCCTTCCATCTCCCATGATTGATCTCAACGTGTCCTTTGTGCACACAGTTGCAAAGGCCCTTTGAAGTAAGCTATCACACCCTGCTGGAGATCACATCCACCAACCAGAATGCCCTGACCAACTTTGAGCCTAGCTCTAGCCAACTCTACCCTGTCATGATCATGGAAAGGGAGGTTACAAGTCATTCCCAGAAAAACCTCAAACTGAACCTTATCCTTCATAACCTCCAATCTGGTTTCGGGCCATCAAAGGGTGCCAAAACCACTCTGACTAAAGTCAGAAAGGAACTGCTGCTGCCTTTCGTTGAAATCAAGAATACAACACTGATACACCGTGACCTCTCAGAAGTGTATGACACTATGAGCCTTTGGAGCCGATTCAACGAATGGGCTGAGGTCACTGGTTCTGCCTTGCAATGGATCCAGTCTATTTTGTCCAGTCAGAGCCAACAAGTCTGAATAAGGACAATTACATTTTCAATTCGTAACATGTCATTTTGAGCACCCCAGGGCTCATGCCTTTCAAGCATCCATTGGTGCAGTTTTCAGAACAATACCAGGCTAACATCTGAATGTAAGGTGGTGACACTCAAATCCAGTATCAGGTATAAAACAGGTGTGAAAGTCAGGCCAACATCTCCATCTGTGTAGACCATGTATTCTTCTCAATGAAAGACAGTTTTCTTTGCCCAAACAGAGGCAAGACAGAAATCCTTACAACAGAAGTTTAGAAATCTACAATAATGCCTTTCTAGCTGCCTGACTATATAGGGGCATCATCTTCCAGCGCATTGAAAGTGAGAGATCTTGCAGTTATATTTGGCTCTGAATTTTCCTTCATTCCTCTGATAAATACAGTGGTCAATTGAATCAACCTGCAGCTCTCCGTCCTTTGGTGGCCTATCAACACTATTGCAAGATCACGCACACCAAGACTTCCCAAGACACACATCGTCATGCTACGAAGACTCCATGATCGAGTGCCAAGAATATGTCTGAACCTAACATGGCACAAACACATAATTCAGCCTTAAAAGCTCCCCACTTGCTCCTAGTACATGCAAGGAGATATTCCGAACCTTTTGCACCATGCAGAAGACATATTGGTCAAGAATCCCTGGATACATGTAGAAACTGGCCATCCACAACATTCCCAAAAGAAACGTGAGTTCTGCTCCAGCAAAACAATAAGGGGGTTATTACAACTTTGGAGGAGGTGTTAATCTGTCCCAAAAGTGACGGAAAAGTGACGGATATACCACCAGCCGTATTACGAGTTCCATAGGATATAATGGACTCGTAATACGGCTGGTGGTATATCCGTCACTTTACCGTCACTTTTGGGACGGATTAACACCTCCTCCAAAGTTGTAATAACCCCCTAAGTGTTCAAAGAGTAAAAAAAATGACGTTAGATCTCTGGGAGTCCAGGGACTCAGACAGTGGACCAATTGGCCTCAGGGCAGAATCCACCTACCTGTTAAAGAAAGGACCAAACACTGAACCGTTCTAGCTTGCCTTCAACTAACTCAGAGGCAGCAATTAAAGATCATCGGAATGGGACCGACCCTCCTGTCACTCAACTGGACTCATAATGCCCCCATCCCACACCTTATATTTTGAGTTCCCTCAAGCACTCTAAAGTTCCAGAAGGCAACACACAGTGCTCAATGAAAGCTCCAATAAATGAATAAGGGAACGTTCAATGCACATGGGGCAAATCTGTCCTTCTTCTAAATTGCTAGGACACTGCCCACCGACGGTTATGCTCTGTGAGGGTGCCGACATATCTCGTTTTGTTTGAAAGCCCGTAATAGAGGATAGAAATCAGATGAATGTCATATCACAGGATGTGCCCGTTAAGAATGCACCCCAGCACCACCTGGGTGGAGGGCTAGGAGCCTGCTGATGTCAGCTGACCCTCATCTCTCAATCCACATAGTTACTGGAGCCCACTGCATAGCAAACGTCCTGTGCACGCCCGGTACTTTGATAACCTTGGAGGGTTGAGCTTCACAGAATGTGCTGCACATGTCCAGCCCTCCACTGACAAGCCAGTGCAGTACGCAGTCACGCATCTGAATGTGCGTACAGCAAAACTGCAACAACCCATTTGTATAATTGGTCAATCGCAGTCAAAGTCATGAAAAGCCTGATAGACATCTTTTTAGCTCCCTGACACGACATGGAAACAGACAGCTTCGTGATTAACAGCATCGGGCACAAAACACGGCCTGGCCCTAAAGATCACGAGCCCATGCCTGGATAGATAAACAGAATAATAAAAAGATTAGCCTGTGGCGCCTAAATGTGTGCATGGCAGTGAGTCATTGTCTCTGGAACACAATCTGTGCGTAGGAACAGCCATGACACGTGATGCGATTGTCAACTAATTTGGATTTGATGTGTCTCGGTAATTGTGCATCTTGTCTGGGTTAGCTAAGCACCAGGGCACACAGTAGAATCTACAAATAAAAAAATCTTTCTACAGTGGACATATCCTATTTTTCATTTGATTAAACAGCCTAAGGAGAACAAAAACAAAGGAAAAAATATCACTTATATGTCCAAGGGATTACAGCACGCAGTGCCTACAACTCTCCCAACACACACAGTTTAAATGTTTTGCAAATGCAGCTGATATTCAAAGGGTAAGTGGCCCTTCTGAGCATCCTTCTTCTCATGGGGCCAGGCCAGACTTTCACTAACGTACCTCCTAACTACACAGGGAAAATAATCTGATTCGTGGACGTGGAGCTACACTGCGGCGTGAGGATACATGTACACAAGTAATCATAGCTTCCTAGCTTCTATACAAAGTCAGATTAATGGATACAACTGGTGAGGATTCAAGGCGTTTAAAGGTAAAAAAAACATTCATGCCCTTGGTATAAGCAGTCCCATTCATTTTGATAAATGCCGTAACTCCTGTTACCACAAATATTGCCATTTTGAGTTTTGTGATAAATATGGGCGGGTCAAATCTGCCAATATTTATTGGGGGAACATGTATGTTAAAACCAACATCCAATCATTCTCCCCCCAAAACACATAACCAAGATGGTATTTATTGCACACAATGAATTCAGACTCAGCGGAGCTTTATTAGGTACGATAAATATCACATTAATTACTGGGACACTCTTGATAAGGGCCAGTGTGTTTGTCATCAAATCATACATATATCCTATGATTTTTTAGCTGCCCATGTAAAAGCTACTTTTTGGGTTGATCAGCTACTGAGAGTCACTGGAGGATTCACAGCCATTCATCTCATTTCATTGTCCGTAAAAATATTATATCTGCACTTTAACAGGTTCTGGACTGGAATCTAACATGCATGGGATGCTTGCTGCTAAACAAGGGGGGGCCTTGGGCGTAACATGCATGGGATGCTTGCTGCTAAACAAGGGGGGGCCTTGGGCGTGAAGGTTTCAGCCATCTAAGCCCGTCCTTTTTGATAGTACGTCGAATTGACACCCACAGACGTTAAACACTGCAAACCACTTAGTCTACCATAAACTCCCACTGTCTAATGAAAGAAAACTATTCTTAAAGCTTCTCTTGCAGAAATACCTTTGGAATTTCTAAAATCCATGAAGGTTTACATAAGGATGTGTAACTGGCATCAGAAACTGAATTAACTCATTCCTAAATCTCTTAAAAGGATTGCTGACCTACTAAAAAGAATTGGAGTACACATTACGTTATGAAATCAATAACGCCAAAAATAGAAAAGAGAAACCTTCTAAGCCCCAGCGAGTTTCTTCCAATATCAATAGATAGTTTGATCAGTTATTTGCACCATACCCAATCGAAACTTTCAATAAATTCCAAGAAAGGAATAGCCAAATGTCTCCTTTGCTGAGACCAACCGGATTGTGACTATAGTGACGATCCCCTTGATTCTATGAATGACCGAACTTTTGCTTTAATATATGTGGACTGCAAACATTTCTATATCATTCTAGTCACTAAATTATCAAAAGTTGGTCAGTCTGTTATAAAAGTAGGCTGGATGGTTTTATGCAAGATACCCAAAAATGATTAGCCTTTCATTTTCTCGAAGCTGATAAAATGTACTAATTAGCTGGGTAATGACAGGGCCTATAAGGTATCTACAAACAACTGGGTTTGCAGTGTGCCCTAATAAATGGTTTGTATTATTGATGTTAATAGTGTTATTGATATTATCAACACTATTTTTATTAGTCATTAATTGTATTTGAATATTCTACCAATAGCACTAGGATTCCAGCAGTGACTCCTGCCCCAGATGCCAAAACTAGCTAGGGAGAAAGCATATTGCACTTTCTATATTGCTGCCCTCCAAGTCATGTGGAATAAATATAAATATTAAAAAACAGTTACTCTTGATTAAAACTTCTATTTTGATTTACAGGATCCTATCCCAAACATGAGATTCCACCTGATCACTTCCTAATATAATGCAACATCAGGCAATAATTGTTAACAGTTACACTTCATGCTATTAAGCAGTTCTGTAATATAGTAAACCTGTAGGACATTGTCTGGGACCCAGTCATGTACTTCCCGGATAGCTCCTTCGGGAAGAACATTTTAGGCTTGTAAGTTCAAACATCAACCTGATCAAATACAAAATATTTCTCCTGATTAATAAATGGTCCTCACTCCTATTTTCATTGAAAAGAGCGAAAACATTAAGATGTGCTCCAACCTCCCTTCCTTTATACATTGATATTTCTCAAACTTTGATTTTGACTATCATTTTTCTAAGGTAACAACACATTTCTTACCTCGTGTAATTGTTAATGAAACCTCACAGGAATGTGAGCCTGAGAAATCAAAAATACCGAAAACAAATGGACTGTAAGCCCTCAGTTATAAATTGTGCTTAATACATTTCCTGCTTGAGAGGACTTAGAAATGTAATTATTACACTTTCAGGGAAAGCTGATATAGACATTAGACTAACTGCACTCCATAAAGCCATGCTGATGATAAGAAAAAGATGGCACGCCTAGGCAATACCAAGGCAAGGGCCACATGTTACTCTCAAGTCGACTTTGACAAACCCCAGTTCTTGAAGAGAGTGCTGCATTTAAGTAGCATACCACTTATTAGCCCCACAAATATATAGCCGTGGTCCACACAGAAGTTAAACAATGTCTCTGATCTCTCATATATTTCGGAATTCTACAGTAACTTACAGCAAATTCCCTGCATGAACATAAATTGCTCGATCATCATGAAATTATGTGACAAACACCCTGAACAATTCCAAGACCACGCCCTCCCCGAAAAATCGACACGTATTAGAATAGAGCCTGCCTTCAAACACATATCATATTTCTATTAAAAATGAAACCTTTTTCAGAGTACTGATTTGTTATTTGTTTAAAGCAGGTGCTGTCAAACATAAGTTGAAGGCTAGTTAAGGCCAGATCAATGAAACCAGGAATTCATGGCGGGTGTATGATTAGGACAATACAATTTATACATATACATAAGCACTGCATATATTTATACATTGTATTAAACATATTTATCATTCAAGGTATGAAGAGGTAAAGTATCAAAAGATTTTTGGTCATGTGCCAAAGCAGGGAACAGAACCCACTTCTCGAGTTCCAAAATCAGTAGGGTCAGCTACTTACCCATAAACTCAAGGTAAAGAAACACCTTTAGAAATTCACAATAAAGATCACTTAGGAAACAGCACCATGTGAGAGGGCATCTTCTAGTACCACTTCAGCTTCCATCCAGAAATTAATTCCAGTCTCCACTAGGTATCACCATGGATTTCAGAAACGCTTTATAAATCAAGTCAGAAGTCAACCAATTACTGAAGTGATTGTAATAAGTAAACTGGTTCTAAACTAAGGGCCTCATTATGAGGCTGGTTGTCACAAGACCGCCAGCCTCGCGGTGGAGGTCAAAACGCCGTGGCTGTGACGGTCTCACCGCAACATTGAGAGTTTGGCAGGCAGACCCGCCAACAGACCGGCACCTCTGCCTAGGATTCCATGTTCCCGGCGGGATGATGGGGGGGCTGGTTGTAATCAGCCACGGCTGCGCTGAACTCAGCACATCCCGCTCATTACAACCTTGTTTTCTGCCAGCCTTTTCATGTTTTTTTCCCCACCATGAAAAGGCCAGCAGAGAACAAGTGCAGGGGACATGGGCTTATGGCATGGGCAGTGCAGGGGCTCCCCTGCACAGCACCATCAGAATGAGCACTTTCTCCTATGCAGACAGTGCGCATTCCGAGGGTGCTGGTTGGTTCCCTCTGTGCTACGAGATAGCACTCACTTCCCTTAAAGGAACCGAGTGCTATCTCGTAGCACTGTTCCTGCCAGTCAGACCGGCTGGAACACTCTATTTCAAGGTTTCCGCCGGTCAGCCAGGTGACGCTGGTGGAAACCTTGTAGTAGGGTGGGGGAGAGCCACCGCCATGGCGGTGGCATCCTCCCTGCAAGTTTGGTGGTCCTACAATGGGACCATCAAACTCATAATGAACCCCTAAGTTTCTAAACTAAGGTCTGGGCTCTGATGCGGAACACAGTTTTCCTTCTAGATAATATCTTCTTACCAACAGTTGTCTTAAATCCCCATTTGGAATACACATGTTCAATCCTCATTAGCAGTGTTTTCTTTTTGGCATATTTCCAGAAAGTGCTCACTTATTTTGATGTCTTTCCACAAATTGTTCAGTCTGTAAGCAGACAAAGCCCAAGTCTTTAGTTAACAGAATACAACTTGACAGAAGACATGTTTAGCATGCGAAACAAAGCTGTTACATCTAATTCGAGGTAGACTAATGAAAGATAAACCATTGTCAGCGGAACTCATTCTCTGTAATAAGATGTGACTAAACTAGTGAACAGTTAACGGAAAGTATGATCTACCATTAGTCAATGCAGAGGAACCACTAAAATGTGTACATGTTTAATCATTAAAGCCCAAATGAACAGATATTATGTCAGCTCCGAAATGAAGGTTTGCTTGACCGTAATATCTGTTTTCCTTACAAGCACATCCTGCCATGCCCGGTCCACGTCCAGTACTAGTGTATTAGGACAGAACAATCTAATGTTCGATTAGGCATTACCCATTCATACTTCATGGGACACTTTTGTTTGTCACTTTGGGTTTCATATTAATTATAAATTGTTTTGCATTAATTATATTTTAAGTATTCATCATTACAGTCTCTCTAACCTTCTTGCTTTGTTACTCATTTGCACATACATCTAAAGTCCAAGCGACGTTGAGAAACTACACACAGTAGATGGTGGTGAACAGGAGGATCACAATCTTCTTTTGCAAGTCACCTTTAAACAAGAGTCAATATAATAGACAAAATAACAAAGCAAACGTGACTTAATATTAGTAGTGTGTGAAATTATGACTCACCCTTTACCTTTAATTTGAGAGACAAGCTTCAGAAAGTTGTGGTGTTTGCATGGCAAAATTTCATGCAAAAAATGACTTTTGCTAGGTATTTTTCCTGTAAAACGGACAGTTGTCAGGATTTTCATCTTTTATATATTAAAGTCTTTGACAACTGGGCATTGCTGGTGAACTTTTAGAACAAAAATTCATAAAGCAGGCAAGAGCCATTTTTGCTAATTTCACCACCCCTTAGTCAACATTAAAGCAAGAATCCATTGACATGGTAGCACATTGAGCCTGGATAGGTCCACTCAATTGGTTTCACGTTATATTTCAAATTTAGGAGCAGTCTCTCAGACAGTTAAGTGTCTTGCATACAAAACAGAAGGTAGCAATGGTTAACATTGACCTCATTTTGAATGTACTCCAGGAGGTGTGCGTGTGATCCACTCACAAATCTTTATTGCCATGCCGACCTAACCACATAATGGCATTGCTAAGACCTTGGCGTATGCTTCGGTGTCCAATAAGTTATATCTCTTCATGCTGTCATCGCCAACCATTCATAAGGAACAAGAGTTTTACAACCACATTCTTTTGTAGATTCTTCCTGTCTTGTTATGGTCGCCTGTAGCTGCCACGCCCTCTTTGCGCAGCGTTCCACTGTCTTGTAGCATAGTTCACGCTCGTTGAATCAAATTAGATCTCTTCTCATTTCAGCTACGCAAGGCATTTAACAGTCTACACTACCTCTTTGGGAGTTCATTTGCTCTGTCTACCTTCTGCTTTTTTTTAAAATAGAAGGACGTTTGTGACATCCAAGCCATCATGAGTATTTCCAAGAGCTTCACCCTATGGACATTACTAGCTTTGACAATATTTGAAGCGAGTACCTCTGCTCAGCATCCAAGATTAGACCAGAAGAGACATTTATTTAGCTGTATCTTCTGTTTGCATAAGTTGAAGCTTTTTGTGCCTCAGTTTCAAATAATGTCTTGACACAGAGAAAAGGATGTTAAATACTGATGTATATACATGATTCAGTCGAGTATGAAAGTACTCTAAGGCTCTCTTCATAACTTTATTAAGAAACATTCTGTTCAAAACATTTTCTCATGTATCTCGTGTGCATCCCTAAGCTCTGATGTAGCACAAATCTAAATTTCCTACCTGTATTAGCACAATGAGAAGTGGCAGGTGAATTGAGGTGTAATTATATTTCTTGTGCGCAACATGCTATGTGGCCACAGAGTTATGTTTTTATATTGAATCTCCAAAGAGACAGACATTTAGGTCAACTAACATAAGCCAGTCCTCTCAATCTTTTAATACCATCATGTGTCTCCCTTTTGTGCCTGCTAATCTAATTTTCTTTTGCCACATCCTTCCCTCTATCTTCCTACCTTTACATCCGCCTCACCTTTGCTGAATAATCTGACAATCCTACGCACTCTAACATGCGTCACGCCCCTCTTTTCTCACCAAACACCACCTTATTCTTCTGATCACATCCCGCCCAAGCATCTATGTTTCCTTCATGAAGAACGTACGGCCTTCAGACATGACTTGAACACGCATTAAATGTTATTTTTGCGCTGTTGGCATTGTACTTACGCCTCTACCATTTAATGCACGAAGAGCCCCAATCAAGGATGAACTGTAAAAGTTCTCCAGAGAATATGCATGAAAGTGGAGTAAAACTACAAGCTACACATTCCATGCTTGTCTTTCTCTGTCAGAATTCTCTATAATCTGTCTTAATCTCTATTATGTATTTGTTTCCCAGCGGGCTAGTTTACTTTACACCGCCAACAATAAAATTCCCTAAAAAACACCCAGCCAAGTAACTTCTCAATATCTGCCTTCCACCCAGTCACATTTTTTTTATTCTTCCAGCCATAACTGCTCCAACCCATAATATGCTTTAGATCATCTACTTTATTGAGGCGCGCCAGTGGGGACAGGGATGGTGAATCATATCTTTATTATTGTCACAAATTATTGATGCAGACTGCTGAAAGCCTAATGAAAGTACTGCACCATTATATGATAATGACAAAATGATCAGTAGAGACACTGGCCCAGATTTACGAATCTGTCACACACTGCAGTGCAGCATCTAAAGTTGCTGTGTCATGTTGCGTGAGAGGGAGAGAGCAGGAAAGCCCCTTTTGTACTAGGATAGGACCCTATTCTGCTCTCCTTCTGCGCTTGCACACAATAAGGCTGCCAAGCGCAACGCACGCACCTTTTCACAGTGCAAAGGTGTCTGCGTGAGTCTAACATAGGTTTTGTACTGAATGAGAATGCTTCTAATTCAAAATGCTATGCCTAGAGAAACTTTAAAACACGACCAATTTTGGATGTGCACTATCCGAAATAGGAAATGTTGGGATAAATAAAAGCATTTCCCCTTTTTTAACGCCTGTTTCAAAGTGGTATTATTTTTTGGTGCAAAACCATGTCTACTGTCGTTAGTAGATAGGGTTTTGCTCCAGACACCGTAGGCTGTTGAAGTTTGAAAGCCCATGCACCACCCACGGAATGCCCCCATGATGCAGAGTTAAGCAAAGTATCATTTGTGTTACTCTGAGGCAACTTTCCAGTACGTTTTGACCTGGAATGTAAATCTAAAAAAAACATGTTTGCAGGTTTGCGTCACTTTTGTGATGCAAACAGTACAAAATGTTTGTAAACTCTCTTGCTATCTCTCTCTCGCTCTCTCAGCCCCCTCTCCAGCTTCCATGCAAACCCCACCCCACATGCATCGAGCCCTACCCAACGATACATTTCATGCTCAAATTATTCAGCCTCTAAGTACAGGGCCAGGCTGGTGCATTTGCCACTGTTTACTGTTATAACCGTATTCGTGCGTGAGCTGTACGTCGGGGGACGATGCGCAGCGAAAGTGAGAATACACTCATCTATGTATAGTGTGTTTTGTTGGAGAAATAAAATAAACATTTCTGCGGCTATTAAGCCTTCGGTGGTTATTTTCAGTCAGCCTCCACCACAGACTCAACAGTATTGAAATGATGTATTCTGGGGTAAAGGGTACAGCAGGAAACTACGTGCGCCATGGATTGAATTGGAGTTAACTGTTTACGTTACTGCAGGTGGCAGGCAGGTCTTTGAGAGTGTGTTTGGCCTCAGGCCTACTCCTGTCAACACCTGCTCTAGTTTTGGGTTCATTTGAGAGCACGTTTGAAAGACATAATTAAGTCCAAGCTTGTATGTTTTGTTAGCTTGATAAATATTCCCGCCACTGTGCCGCATCCATTGAGCAGACCATCTGACCAGGGTAGTCACTTTGTGACACTTGTTGACTTTCTGCACATTTTTACAGAGCAATGCTCTTGAAAATGTTCCTTTGCTAAGGACCACTCCACATAACTGCTCTACCTCAAAATAACGGAAAATGAGCGATCTTGAAGGGAAGGAGTCATGATTGAAAAATGCTATTCACTTTCAGCAAACAATATGATTTGAAATCAGAGAAGGACTATAGTGGTGGGATCTTTAAAATGTATTAGAAAGCCAGGAGGTAGCAAGTAAACATTTTGCTTATTTACCAAATACATCACAGCCTTTCACAAGTTTAAAGAGACAAGCTAGAAAAGCTGAGAACGTGACACTACTAAAATCTTTCCTCTCAACAGTTAGATGGCTTATTGCATCTCCCAAAGCCAAACTGTATATGAGTATACTCAATGGAACACCCAACAGATGCCGACCATTCTGCAAGACGATCAATCGATCCAACAACCCCTTCGTGAATACAACCAATCCCACACGTCACAGACAAGTGCAAAGCTATATCATCCTATTCTTCAACGAAAAGATACAGAAAATTCAGCAACACTTCAACAACACCAAGCCAACAACATCTCTCCCATTATCTATGCCACTGAGCAACATCCTGCAATGGTCATTCTTCAACCTCCCTTGCTCACAGGCCTGACTGACATCCTTTACTCCCTTAAGGCCTTCTAAGCAGACAATGTCCAACCCTCAACCTTCATATTCCTATTACCTTTCAAGCATCTTTTGGAAGGAGTCTAGACTGTCCAGAAACTCCTGCTCCAGACGTTTCCCACCTTAGAAACTGATGACCTTACCAACTACCAGCTCATCACCCTTATACTCCTGATTGGCAAGATCATCGAACAAGCATCTATGCTAATCACCAAAAATACTTCATTGCCAATTAATTTCTTCACAACTTCAGACTTTAGGTCACTATTGAAAGAGCCACCATACATTCAGTATCTGTCAACCACCTTCAACACAGTTGACTATCTTGTCCTCATAAACCCACTCACATCTCAAATGAGATTCACTGGCAGTGTCGTCCAATGTTGCTCTAGTTAGACATCCAACTACAAACAACTGCCCCAAACCTGATTCAATGAGTAACCTGGATGGCTTCCACCACCAACTATTAACCAACACCAAGTCAGGTAGACAGTCTAGTATCAGCTCTCTTTCTTATAAACAGTTAAGCCACCCTCCATTTAAACTTCAGAACTGCTGCCCAAGCCGTAGCACTCTTGTCTACGGATGAAAGCAAGGCCTTGCTCCACAGCCTACCAGATACTACACGGCCACTGGTGAAAAGCATTCCACAGGTCACACAACATGACTCATCAAAGGCCTGTGAAAATGTAACCACGTCACTCCACTTGATGGAACTTCCCTCCCTCCCCTCATAAGCCTCTATTATTTTCCAAGGGACTCTTGCCTGTGTGACCAACAAACTAACGGTCATGACATGCCCAAAGCCAGGACAGCACTAGGCTTGAAATGATCAATAGTAATAATGAAAAAAGCAGAAAAGCAGGCCTTTTCTGTCAGTGTATCCAGGATCTTGAACAATATGCCCTAGCCCAATCCAGTTGAGAAAAGATCAGATGCCTCACCTCTTCAGCGAACACTACATCTCTATGCCTTATGCTACTGAGCTCAAGAAACGCTCTTAAACCATAATATTAACATTGTGCTCTGTTTCTCCTGGCTAGGTCTGCACAGTACAACTACCCACATGTATACATATGCACTGAAAAAAACAAAGCTTACAGGGACATTATAGTTAGGTTCACGTTTTACTCATACAAAACCACAGAAATTCAACAGTTACAAATATACTTATAGTTATGCTTATGTTAAGAAACAATAGCTTGTAGCCTAAAGATACTTTCCACACAAGTTATAGTTTCTTTAGATAAGTATAACTATAACTGCTAAATTTTTATGGTTTTGTTTGGGTAAAGAGTGTACATAACTATAATGCCCCTGTAATCTTTGTTTTTTTCAGTGAATTTGTATGTTTTTTAATGTAAAGTGATATATACATATTGTATGTTAATACAACCACTGGCAAGCATGGCCAGGTCTTGCATATTGTAGGACACCAATGATGTGAATGTCAGATGCTGGTTTGATTGTATGGCACTTTATATTGAAGAAATAATGAAAGAAATAGATGGCTACATCAATTGTGCAAGGACCGACTTAGGATGTGCTATATCATCCTGCGGTGATTGCACTCATCTGGCCTCAATTGAGGTTATATTGTTGGGGTAATAGTCAACATTGAGTATAATCTACATGAATATGGTAGTTGAAATGACAGTAATCCACATTTCATATGGCAAACATTTAGACTTTACAGGGCTGTCATACTTAATAATCTGCAAAACTTTGGGCAAAGACTGTAGAGCACAGCAACAAGGGATGGGAAAATTTGAGCAAAGGCTGGTGGGATGGGACTGTGCCGTCTTTGAGGGGTCACTTCAGAGCAGTTTGCAACTAATTCCATGCAGTGGCCTTTTTCAGTATGGCATTCCAGGCTTGCTGCAAAACAGTGTAAGACTAAAAAGCAGTTACTCTTGTGCCTCTCAGTAAGGGGCATGCCTTATGTGAACGCCAAAGTGACCTATGAGAGAAAAAAGCTTGATTCCACATATTTTGACTGATATGATCCTTAGACCCTCACAAGCTCAAGGGCTGTCCCATTCCCTTGCCTCAATCCCAAAGCAAATTCTGCCCTGACGCACTCCCTTATAGTTGAGTCAATCGATATGAGAGTATTACAGGTGGGATGAGCGACTCTGTGATCTTTGTCTCTACCTACTCCTTGTGAAGACATTTGGGCAGTCGCGGCTCTGAAGAGGCAGGGCGGCCTGGGGGGGGGGGGCGACGGGTGACGGGGGGAGGATTCAACACAATATTTATTTATTTTTAAAAAGGGTTGCTCTGCCGCTGCTCCGCTCCTCTTTCCCTCATCACTGCAGCCACAGGCTCCCAGCCTGCCCTGTGGCCAATCCTGACGCTGCTCAGCGTTACGATTGGCACCCTGCCTGGGAGCCTGTGCCTGCTCTCTCCAGCCCAGCATCACAGTGCCGGGCTGGAGAGGGCACAGTGTGCATGTGTGTTTGGCCGGCCCGAGCTGGCTGGACAAATACACATGGGCACTGAGGGGAGTGCACAATGCACTCCCCTCGTCATCCCCAATGCCTCAACCCTTTTACAACGAAAGGATAATAAACTTAGTTTATTATCCTTTCCTTGTTAAAGGATTTGCGTGGTTGCTGCTGGTGGGGGGGGGGGAGGGTGGGAAGGCAGGGTGACAATAGCCACTGCTGCATTTGGGTCCTAGCATCCGAGGTTGTTGAATTTGCAACTCTCTTCTTCCAAAAGGAAGAAGAGTTTCCCATGCTTTGAAAAGGATCCAGGTAGGACCACTGACTAAAGTGGATTGACTGAAAATGTCCTTATTAAAGGAATCCCATGAAATATGAGGGTAGTTGGGAGGTTTAATAAACTCATCTGGCAGCAGTCTGCTAGGCAAACTTAAACATTCTTACATAAGTTTACCCAATCGCCAGTCTCCATCTTTAGTTATAGTTTTTGAAAAAGGATATCATAATTCAAGTGTCGTAACTTCTTCAATTTTGCACACAATGGATGTCAAATGCAAAAAGAACAAGATGATGGAAGGAATGCTTGTATTTTTGTCAGCCAGTGGCAATTGCAAGGGCCGCATCCCAATCCATCATTTTCTTTGCCTACCATGCCACCTCGGCTTGCACCCAGCCATATGCAAACCAGTCTTGGACTTGCTCCTCATGGAAACAGTCCAGCCTGAACTGCCAGGTCAGGTCTTCCCTAAACCAGAACACAAGCATCCTAGAACCGGTTTCGCACAAGTTAGGGCTCTTCAGCCAGATACAGCTTGGTTCCAGTGGCACAGCGAGCCTGGGTCCCACGACTGAGCATACCTGGCGTACTTCGGGCGGCAAATGCAAAAAGAACAAGATGATTAAATGAATGCTTGAATTAATCTCTGCCACTGGCATTCACTTGGCACCACATTCCAATCCATCGTTTTTTTTGCCTACCATGCCACTTCAGTTTGGACCCAGCCATAGGCAAATCAGTCTTGACCCTGCTTCATCTGGCTGATGAGCCCATAACTAACGCGAAACCAGTCCTTGGTTGCTTGCCTTCTGGTTCTTGGAGAACCTTGCTTGGCAGTTTGGGCTGGAGTGTTCCTACTGGAGCAGGGTCAAGACTGATGTGTATACAGCTGGATCCAAATGGAGGTGGCATGGTGTTGAAAATAACTATGGACTGGGATGCAGCACAAGTGATTACCAGTGGCTGAGATTAATTCAAGCATTCCATCCATAAATTTTTTGTATAATTATTGTATTGTTCTAAGGTTCTAAGTGGGACGGGTGCGTTCATATATGGGTCCCGTGCACACACTGTCACTGGACCCAAGCTGTACCCAGCCGATGAGCCCATAACTCAGGCAAACACAGTCATGGGTCGCTTGCCTTCCAGTTTAGGAAGGACGTGGCTTGACCGTTTGGACTAGACTGTTCCTATTGGAGCAGGGTCAAGATTGATTTGCATATAGATTGGTCCAAACACAGGTGGCATGGTGTGCAAAATAATGATAGATTGGCTTGCAGCCCTGAGTGATTACCCATGGCTGAGCTTAATTCAAGCATTCCATTCATCGCTGTTTTACATATTTATTGTGCCGCCTTAAGTGGGTCGGGTATACCCAGACATTGGTCCTGTGCGCACTGTGTCACTGGAACCATACTGTACCTGGCTGATGTGCCTATAACTAGGGCAAAACCAGTCTGGGATTTCTTGTGCTCCAGTTCAGTCCAGCCTTGGCAGTTAAGGCTGGACTGCTCTTATTGGAGCAGGGTCAAGACTGATTTGCATAAAGCTGGGTCCAAACTGAGCTGGCATGGTGGGCAAAATAACGATAGATTGGGATGCGGGCCCGACTGTTTACCAGTGGCTGAGATTAATTCAATCATTCCATTCCTCACTGTTTTGTATATTCACAACGGATATCATGCATAACACAGTATAGAGACTGCTGACTCATTGGCACATGTGACCAATGACTAACTCTTCAGGAGCTTTCTTTCAGTCTTTAGTATATTTGATGTGTTAATTGTCATCAACAGAAATGACCATCGGTTGCTGCAGCTGAGGTGTCATCTGCTGGTTAGAGCCGCTGTGCTCTAATGGATTACCTCCTTTCTGCTGGGCTGGCCTAAGCAAGTATTCAAGGACTCCTGCTCCTTCCTTATTCGATCAGTCCTATTTGGGGATTGAAAGGGCTCGCTGTTGCCTCAAAACTGCCAAACTTTGAACACCCATTAATAAGCAATGTGCATCTACACCTCTATTAAAAGTACACCCTCTTCATATCCTGTTGGAAAGCAGCCTCAACCCGTGAAAGATTATAACTACTGTGTAGTTTGTACCTCCTGAGTTCGCTCTGTGGTATCGACCCCATCATTTTGAGTGACTGAGCCTTTCCAAGGTAGGCGAAATAAGACCAGACTGAATAGAAAGTGCCCAGCTGTAAATACCTCCATGACAGCTTCTGAACTGTCCTACAAATCTTACACACATAGGTGTAAGAGAGCGTGCCTCACCTGGTGATTTGTAAATACTGGAGGGAGCTGGTAGTCAAGTACTGATGGAACTACACACAATACCTTCAATAATTTGTTACAGACAACCTGGCCTCTGCACATTATCTATGGCGTAAACCACACTGAGTAACAAAATACAAACAAATGCTATAGAAGGCTGGTTTTCTCCGTCATATGGCAGAAATGGCGCGAGCAACAAGCACAGATATAAAGAGCCACCATCAGCTCAAGCACAATGGTAGTGTGGCAAGGGATTTAGGGTCAGGAATGGTGACTCGGACTCACTGACACCGGCTGTCTGCGGGGCTTCTGGTGGTGCCAGGGAAGCAGCATCATCCCGGGGTGCAGTAATCCACCCGACAGTGAAACTGAAGCCGCAGCGCTGCGAGGTCCCTAGGATCGGAGCTTCTCCCCACTGCCTGATCCTGCTTTCGTGAAAGGAGTGCAGTCCCTCCCATGGGCAACGGACTGCCCTTTAGACGAGTAAATAGTTTCCCTCCAGTCTCTCCCTATCTTCATGGATGGGGGTGTGGGGGAGCTGAAGGCTGATGTTTATTAGTAGAAGCAGCGTTAAGCAGGCTGATGATGCAGGGCAGCCTGCACTTGAAGATGCAGTTTGAGCTATGCATCCTCCAGCCTTCACCCTCAAGGGAGTACAGAGCCAGGCAGGTCACAGCAGTTCAATTCCCTCTAGGCACGCAGTTCAGGCTTGTGGCAGAATCTTGCCTCTCTGCATCAGGCATCCAAGCTATTTGCTCAGCAGCATGGCCTTTCCATCTGGAAATAACATCAGACTGATCTTGAGCCCCGGCCGAAGCATCTTTATTCCCCAAGTAACCCTACAGTGACTATCATGGGAACAGTCACTTCCTCAGGAATAACAGTGTGCCTGTCCCCTGGATGGGGTATCTGCGCGACATTAAGACGTTTACCTGAAAAGGGGAACCAAGGAAGGCGTAGCAACCTTGCACTTTATCCATTCCACCTTCAAAGGATTATGCCTACCTGGATCAGGACTTATGCCGTACCAATATCTAACCAGAGGAGCAATGCACCTGGGAGGCTGCTTTAGCTGACTGCTGGGTCCCCCCTCCTATGAGGGTGAGTGGAGCTCCAATAGAGCTGCGGTGGAGAACCTCATCATGCCGAGTGATGATGAGAAGTAGATAGGTCTATGGTGTGAACCTCATACCCTCTTGATGGTGGGCAGTGGAATTCCTGTGGCAGGGCCACCTCCTTCACTCCATGCACGGACCTACTTTCATCACAGGTCCTAAAGCGGGAAATTACAGGAACAGGTAGTTTTGGCTTTAGTAGAGGCCAGCAGCATCAACAATTCCACCCTAACTGCAACCATCCCCAAACTAGAGATATCGGACAGAAGGCCTCTGTGCCCAGTGCAAACTGACTCCACATCCTAGTGTAATGGGTGCAAGCGTGGGCAGACACTGACGATTCCAACTGTTCCCGCCTCTCCCTTACCATGGAAAGGATCTGTAGTGGAAAGAAGTTCGAATTACCAAGAAGCTTCTCAGAGTTGCCACTCACTACACATAAAAGAGATGTGGGGAAGGTGCAGGGACCCATCGCACCTAGGAGGGGGACAAAGGACTACCTCTTTCTGCAAGTTCCCGCTATGGTCTTTTGCAGCCTTCTTGCAAGGAGCACACCTTACACAACCCCTAGCTACCTAGGCCTGTGCTTTCAGATTCCTCTAAATGGGTCTGAACACTAAGTAACTCAACATAATGTAAGATATTTCAAACTTGCTGTTCCTATTACGTCGCTGATCTCTATGGTGCCCCATACAGGGTTCTTCTTCCTCCTGTCTTGAAAGTTCACTCCTACAGTGGCACAGAAATATGTTTGTGTCTGCGCAGCGACTATTATAATATGCCTGTACACGTTTTCCTAAAAGCATTTTACTCCACTGCAGAGTTAGGTACCGATCATTAGCCTTTGTTAGGTACCGATCATTAGCCTTTGTTAGGTACCGATCATTAGCCTTTGTTAGGTACCGATCATTAGCCTTATTGTCGTTAGAATGTGGTACAAAACCGTGCTGGACACTACCACGTCAGGATCAAGCTGGAAGTAGCACTGTACACCAGTCAGTTTATCTCAGAATTAATGAAATGACTATGTGGGAAAGGAACTGCACTTGCTCTGTTCACAGGCACAATTGGTTACATCAGCTAAATGTACCAGTCTAAAGTATAACCAACAGCGGTAGGCAGGAGAACAGTAAGACAGCAACTACAGGTTGTTTTTCATGTCACACAAACAGGTACTGCAGAAAGAGATCAGTTTCAGTTCACTTTCCTACATGGGGCCCTCTCTGCTTTCCCCTGCGCCCGAGCCTGCTGTTCGGGAATCGCGAAGAAGTGCACACTGGAGATGTGTGCACAACAGCATCAAGCCCAAACTCTCTCACCGCCTAGACTTTAGGTCCAGTGGGTGTATTCTACCTTTGGGCGTCCAATACCTTGGCAGGTCCTGAGCGTTCAGGGGCAGGCCCAGGTGTGGGAAAGGCAAAGGAGAGGATGATGTTCCCACGTGTTATTAGAGTGGGTGGCTTCTTCTCTGCCTCCCTCAATTTCCGACAGCTCACCAGCTGACAGAAGTTTAAAGAGATCTCCGTTCAGCCTAAACAAGTATGAGGAGTTGGTGGTTACTGACGGTTCAATCCAGACTGTGCGCATGGTGCCCCTGGAACACTGTGCCACCGGCTGCAAAGAGTCATCCCTTTGAAGGTGTTATCAATCAATGATCTACTTTACCAAATCAATTCAGCAGCTCTGAGGATGCTTTCCTAACATCTTTTTCTTCTGAAGAAGTTAGGTGATTGGTCAAACAACAAAGCACCTGTAAGAAGATTTAGTTTACAGCAGATCCGAAGCTCCTAAGGTACATACACGGCAGATGATGCATAAGGGCCTTAATGTGTTATGACAGATCAAAACATCAATTTCTAATGCCGGCTATGTGAGTCCATCAAAATCATCATAGACAGAAAGGTTGCCCTTGGTAAGCGACTTGATGCACTTTTGGGATAAAGATATCAGAACAAGCAGCTTCCCAACGTCACTTCCATGAGTGAGACACAAACTGGGATTTTGTTTCAACTTGTCACGTTTGTAATATGCTAGCTTTGCGCTATACAAATATCACATAAATACATATTAATAACCAGCTACCTCTCCTTTAACTCATTGACTGTATACTTGTTTATGACCCTGTACTGCGCTCCACTGCCCTTTGGCAAGCTTTGCGCTATACAAATACCCCATACATACATAAGATGCTCTTTGGGGACAAAGGTCTAGCCGTCCCGCCTGTCATCTTTGCACACGTTCCTGAAGGGACAAACTTTTCACATTAATGACACTTTCTCTCAGCTGCAGAGAATACACCAGCATGTGGGACACTGTAGTTGCAATGTTGGGAAGTTTATATTGTAAACCATTTGCTATTTTATTTGAGAAATCAGGGTCAGGAGGTCTCAGAGCAGTCGGGAATTACTAACCACACCAGTGTCAAATGGGGGTCTTTCACCTCTGGTTTCCTGGTGCCTCTGTACCCCACGGCCTTTAACTGAGTACCAAGAGCCCCTTTTAGCAGTTGTCTCTACGGGTAATTAGGTAAAGCAGCCCAAGGCTAACTCAGGAAGATACTGTAAACCAGAAACTCAGAACACGGCAGCGTGCAACATTAATACTCAATAAATCAATGCCCACCCAGTCTTTTTCTTTAAAACTGAAAAGTTATTTAATGCCTACACAACTAAATACTAAATGAAACCAAAATGAAAAAAACATTTACCAGATTTCAGCTGTAACTATTAATTGAGCGAATTGCAGCTTAACCTGGGGACAACAAACGTAAGCCAGCTTCGTACTGCTTTGCCTCATCCTGAGAAATGGGTATTTGATCCCCAGTTTGAGAGACCGAAGTAAAGAAGGCTCCAGGAAACATTAACACAAAGGGGGGGCAGAAACTACTGACTGCCACGGGGCCATACCTATTTACCTATTTCTCAAATACAATAGGAAGGAGTTTTGCAACCTGACCTCTCTGATAAATGCATTAGGAAGTGATTTTTCATTGTGAACCACTTGCCAAGAACCAGAAGAAGGGGTTTTATATTGTGAACTCTGTGTCAAATACAATATGAAGCAGTTTTACATTGTGAACTCTCTGGAAAGTACAAGAGGAATGGTTTTACAATAAGAACTCTCCGACACCTTCAGTGGGAAGTTTTTTTTTATTGTGAACTATTACAACAAGAAGGGCTTTTACATCAAGAACTCTACAGCGCCTTGAGACCCTCACGGGTGAGTAGCGCGCTCTATACATTTTTTTGATTGATTGATTGACTGCAAACACCTCAGGAAGCGCTTCACTCTTATTGCCCATACAACAGAAGGCGTTTTATTTTGTCATTTCCAAGATGAATTTCACAGGAATGGGCTTTACATTTTAACTAGCTGACAAATACAATAGGTAGGGAATTTACAACGTGTCCTCCCTGACAAATACATTAAGGAGGGGTTTAATATGTGTATTCTATATCTTGGTCTGACACCGGTATATCAATAGCTGCAGATGGTTATTAATAGTTAATGTCAATGAATACGTTGAGAGTTTTCTCTAGCAGGAGAGGACACTGTCATTTGTATTTATTTTCACATTAAAGCCACCAGTCTTGCTTGACTATTAAATGTGGTGGCAAAAGCAGTAGACTTTTTATTTTACATTTTGAATGACTTCACAAAGCATATAAGCTTTACCTTTTTGATTGTGGCAGGCCTCATGTTTTCGAATAGGCACATACGGGAATGTTGGCTTTTGTAAGTATCACAGCCTGCTGGTGTGAAAACTGTCGTGTGGTGCCCTAGAAATAGCTGGAACAGACAACATTTACAGGGTTAGTTGCCGCTCTAATATTTCTTCAGGGTAAGTGAATTGCACCCTGGTTAGTCTGCAAATGTGTAATTCCACCAGAGATATTTAAACGTTTGTCATTTTGCGCATCGTCTTTTGAAAGAAAAAGCATTGGCTTTCATTGGTGTGTTGTGAGTTATTTTTGTGTGTTGCTCAGTTCTTGGACCGCAGCTAGCCTGGAAATGCTCTGCCCGAGTCCCTAAGAGTGAGGTTTTATAGTCTACAGTCTTTGATGAATGCACTCGAAAGGGGTTCACATGAAAGAGGAAATCATTTTATATGGACAACTACAATAGGAATAACTTCATATTGTAAACTTACTGACAAAAAGCATAGGGATGGGATGTACACTGTTTAACACTAACAGGCCTTCTTAAACAGTTCTCCAGTTCGGGTGGTGCTGGAGCAGTCTTAATTGCTTTGTGTATGTTTGTAACTTTATGTCTAGCATTTAGCTGGGAGTGAGGTAAAGTGCTTTTTCCTTATAGAGGAACACTACAAGTTGATTTTTTTATGCACTTTGTGGAATTCTTTCGTTTACTCAAACCCCTTAAGTGACTTTAATTTGTTCTTTTGGTTTTATTTGTCATTTAGGCTGTTGACATTCAACCTCTATAGAAGAAAGTGGTAGTAACACTGAATTCCCTCTTAAACTTTGAAAATGCCTCACTTCAGTTGGATGTTTAATAACCAAAAACCTTTTGAAGTTGAATAAAAAGGAGGTGCTGATCCTACAGAATCATCCTTTGCCCTGGAACTCTGCTTGGTAGTCACTGGCTCTTGATCAAGGCCTAGTTACTATGACCAAAAATGCTGGTGTTACTATCAGTCTTGATGTTACCTTCTACCCACATATCAATACATCAGAATCTTCCATGTTTTATGTTCTGCACCAAAAATGAACCCAATCACAAACAAACTGAGACATTCTGTTGGGATGCTCTACTTTTACACCTCAACCAGTACTAAACTGACACCTGAGCCTAAATACTACTGGTTACCATACTATATACTATACTATACAAATTTCTCACCCAATATTAGACCCTTGTTAGTTAAAAGTGGAGAGTTTGTACGTTGTTACATTTCATAAGATAATAATTGTGTACAGGATAGAATGTAAAACCAACTTATTTAGCGCTACAAAATGTGAATTACATATCGAACTATGTATTACACTGTAGAAAAAATATGCAAGCATTTTTGTTTTGGATAATGTGTACAACAGGGGTCTCCAACCAGTAGCTCGGGAGCTACTGGTAGCTCGCCAGCTCCCTGGAAGTAGCTTGTAGAAGCCCATCCAAGTAGGTCAAATGGATGGTCCCTTGGAGTCCCAGCCAGAAAAAACAATGTCGGGTCTTCACAATAACACAAACACACACCGACAGTCTGCTGCAGTCGGATGGTCTGCAACATGAACATATGCTTTCCCTCGCAGAGCATCAACGTTAAATAGAAACTGGTCATGTTGTGTACCTCATTGTGTCAATCACAGTGTGTAAATTAACACCCGCCATGAAAGAATGGCAGAAGGAGTAGATTTGCTTTAGTGGAGGGCTGCAAGGAGTGATCCACATTGGTAATCTTAAAAGAGAAGGTCTGTACTGGAATCTTATTAGACGTGGTCATCTTTAGAGGTGTGTGAAATCCACCTAATTTGCTTTCGGACATAAAAGGACAAATAATTACTGAAATGCAAATCCATCATCTGGCGCTATATTATATTGCAAAATGTGTGCTTGTCAATTTTTGATGCTAGGATGCCGTTTTTACAAAAAAGCGCAAAAAACACAGCTGCCGAAAACAACGGGTGCTTGCATCTGTCTGTTTGAATTTCTTCAGCACTCCAATGCAATTTAATTACATGACGTGCTGTAATGGTGTAATATTTAGTGTTATAACAAGCGTACCGCAAAATTACGCTGGTGTAACTGAATTTTCACCCAAGCCTAGTCATATTGTAACAGTGATAATATTCATGAGTAGCTCAGGGTGATATTCATTGACTAAAACTAGTTCCTGTTATCGAAAAGGTTGGAGACCCCTGGTGTAAAATGTGTGTTCGTTAAAGCAGAAATGTGAATGACTAGCTGGGGACAAAAACAGTAAGATGGTTTTGGGGAAAAGTTATGAATTGTGTGCCTTTCTTTCCATTGTAATTATTGTAATTTTGACCAGGTTATCTATGGTGGAAAGTATATGGCAAAGTTGGCACTCTGGCCTTTGCATCTAGGTTCTGTCCTTAGGTTTTTCACTTGGCATGTGATAGCTCTACTCATGATCATGGCAGGTATTAGTCATGGATGCTCTCCCCCTGGATGTGAACGTCATAATGGATTTTGTATTTTTGGCAATTAATTTTTATGTAACACAAAACGTATTGTTACACTAGAATTACTGACTGTACCACTTTTTGTTATCAGCTCCTTGTAAATCAGTGCCTATGCAGACATTACAACACACCTGTTGTGTCCTGTCCTTGCTGAAGGTCACTATTTCCCGATGCCTCAGCTCTATGCCTGCACCACCATAAATATGGAGGCAGCCAGCGCTCGAGGGGTGAACTGGATAGTCATTACCTTTGGGGATTTCATCACCACCCAGTTTGAGCACTTGGGGGAGGGGGGATGTCTCTGGGAGTTAGGCACCAGCCACATCTTTTAAGCATGCCCTCCATTATGGGTGCCACAGAGGGGATGGGATGGAGTTACTGCAGCCCTGGTGGACCCTCTACGTGTCTCCTTCCTCCACACTGAATACAATTGTGTTTCCAATTTGTGTACCCCGTATGAGCATCTCAGTTGATCAATGCATTGTTAATAAGTGTATTTCGGTAGCTCTCCAGTTGCCAAGCTAATTTATTCAATGTTCGTCTAAAATCAAGGTACTAAAGCCTTTGTTATGAATTGTATTCTTTTCCTTTCACAAATGGAATTGTGATTACTATTTGAACAAGAAATATCTTGTCCCAATTAAATTACTAGTGTGTCAGAAGTGTGTGGCTTTAGCACCTGCTGCATGTCAAGTAATGTCCTGGACCTTTGCCACTGTTGTGCTGGCTCAGGGTGAATGCCCACCTCTTCTGCGGGTAAGTGTGACAAGGGTGCTTTCCTATGAACACGAGTTTCGTTTTATAGAAAAGTATATACATCGGGGAGATCTTTGGTTGTCTAGTAATTATCTTACTACTCGTCGGTCTGCACGTACTGAGTACACGGTACATCTCACGCGGTCACGTTTTGCCAGCAGCTTATGCAAACAGCAATTTAAATAAAACCAAATGCAGACATGCCTATTTTCATACACAGCTTTAGTAGATATTTGATCATTTCAAAACATGACATCAGCCGTGTCTTTGTGCACTCGAAGATCACTTCCTCATACAGGAACCCCCCCCTTGAGCAGCAGAATTACCCATGGCCGCGCTGTGTCAACAAAGTCCCCGTGCTGTGGGTGTCTGCGGAGTAATGCCCTGGGTACCCGAGATGCTGGTGCATCAATGTCTTCGAACATATCCATTAAATCATATTTTGTAAAGTATGTCACCAAAGGGTTGTATTCAATTATTTTTGAAACAGTAATGCAAAAATGGATTATATCCAGTTACCTGTGCTGCACACTGAATTAAATACAATTGTGTTTTGGGGTCAGTGACATACGGCAATACAGAATTGTTTTCAATTCATTCCTGAAACGGTTCAATTTGGTAATGCTAATTCAATCATTTTTGTAGCAGTTCTAAACGGCACAAATGGATTATATGAAATTACTTTCATTACAATTCTATGTAGTAAGATTAATATGCTTTTCTTTTAATAATAACATTTCATTCAAAGTACAATCGTTAAGCTATTATACCACATACAGGTATACTTTCAGAAATGTAACAAAAATACAAAAGGCAACTTATTCGCTCACTGAGATATGAAAATAAATCTTGGAACAATTAACATAAGAGTCGCTTAGAAGTTATAGAATGCGGTTCCAAGGGAGACTGATAAATTGGACTAGAATTTACGAAATTTACTCACAACTCCTTTGTTTTAAGCACTCACCTCTTCACTATCGACACTCACTCAGATGTGCTAGCCAAATGTCTATCCTCGAATAACTTGTTGTTTTCAAGACAATCTTTCAATCATCGTTTTGTAGCAGGGCTGCATCACTGTACTTTTTTTTTTTGTAAACAAAGTTTATTGCAATTTCGATCAACCAATGAGTAGGTAAACATAGTATAAGAGAATATACAGTGATCTACATAGACTCTGAGATCAAGAGCTTTTTCAATCTACACATCTCTGCACTAACAGCAATCTGATGTTGCAACAACTACCCTACATCACCCGCTGCATCACTGTACTTGATCATACTGTGTGATTTTCATATTTTGACTTTGTCTAAGAATGCAATGGGAGGTCATTGGTATTTGCCACTCACAGCCAACCAGATGTTCTGCCAATGCCCTTGATGATGGATCGACATTTTGAGCCTTTATGGTTATCCCGACAGAATGTGCCACAAATGAATGCTGTCAGGACAACAGTTTATAAAGGGTCCTCCGTATATGGCAGTTATCTAAGGATGTCCATGTTACTGCAAAAGTTCCTGTATTAAGTCTCCATCATTTATTTCTTTAGGAGTTTCATATAAAGCTACAGATCGCCTTTTACATACTGAGCATAATGTGTTTCAGTCCATCTATATGTATCAATTCCAGGATTGCTTGTACAAGCTAATTAACATCCACTGAAATGGGCAATGTACAAAGCATACTCCACGTGATGTTGACACTCTGCTTCACCATGGTCATTAATGAGTCATTTGTTCCATGTGGGGATCTGACAGTGAAAGGTACACGCCATGCTTCTCGTTGTGCCTTAATTCTAAAGTGACACTCCTTTATAAAGGATGCGAGCAGACATATGTTCTTCTCTGCATTTTGTGATGTTTCAGAGTAAATATGAGTTAATTGTTATTAATGTTATGGGTTGTTTAAGGATATTGTCCTCTGTTTAAATAAGAGGTTGCTTCCTGCAATGGAAAGAGGGTCTCCTAGAATATGCTATAGCATGGAGAAGGCGCCAAACAATTTTTGATTTTTGCTCAGTGCACATTTAGACAAAAGGCCTCAATTTGTTGCCATCCACAACCTGGCAGGAGGCCAGAGGATACTGCGATGACCCTATTTATGAATCTGGAAACAGCAGCAACTGGGTAGACAGTCCCCTACAAAGGCAAAGGGTCTGCAAAATGAATTATGTAATGGAAGTATGTGCAGTGAGAGCACGTGAAATTAGGTGGAAAAGAGGAACCGAGGACTCTGTGTAATAAGGTCTGGGGTAATATTTCTTCTTCCTTGTCAATGACCTTGAATATTGTTTATTGACACATGTTCCTGTTTACTATAAACATGCGTTCAACAATCTGCAAGAACAGGTTTTCGTTACAAACGGCAGCCCACTTTGACAACATTTTCTGACTAAAAAAGAATAAGGACTCACAATGTTACGTTTTAGGTCAAGACATTTAGGAAAAGTGCAAAGAAACAGTACTGTTAGAAATTAAATGGCTAGCAGTATTATGTCTGAAAGAATTAAAAAATATATTCTCATGTGGTAGGTGTAGAGCAAGTTGCATATACAATGTGCTGAAATAAATATTTGTGTAAGTTCTTTCAGGTCTCTTACAGAAATCTGCAGGATGCTTTTAGGAGGACCTGTGCAGTTTTTTTAATTTAATTATCCGTGGATATCCCACCTGCAATAAATTCGTATATATTTTTCACCATTTAATTGAGTTGAACAGCTTAGTGCCCAAACAATCTCTAAACTTTCCGTTCAAGAATCACTGTAAAATACACAACAAACTGAACATGTGCCAGCAGAGAATGATCTTCGACCACAGAAGGTGAACTCGACTCTCCAGCCAGATCTCAGTATTGGACCCATCCAAAAGGACTGTCACCCTGAAGACTTTGTGCTCTGAGCAGAAGACCACTCTGATCTCTGCACCTGAGGGCTTGTAGCATAGTCTCCCTGCCTTGTACTACTCAAGGTGTTCAATGACACTGCCTTTGTAAGGTCTACCCTAAGCATGGATGTGCATAATGAAAGACAAGGTAAAGCACGCGTATTATTACCAAAGATTACAAAGCGGGTCTCGCCACATCCCAGGTTAACAACTTCGAACAATGCCGGCAACAGTAATGAATGCTGGGGGAGACTCAGAAAGCCTTTTCTTTGAGTATCTGTATCTTTCTAATGTCCAAGATGTTTGTTACACTGTGAATATCCAAGCCTTGTTAGCAATGCATTTTTGAGAGTGGTTTTAAGGAGTAAGGTATGCTTACAGAAACTCTACGCAAGGCTTACTCCTAGAAATTCTTAAGTGACGCCTAAACCTGGAGGAAGACACAATTGCGTTTAGAAAAAGGTTTGTAAATTGGGTTCTATGTTTGTAGTTCATAGAACAAAGAGGTCAGCACTTTAAAGTGAATGCGTTGGTTTAGGGCTAAAAGGCAAATTGATAAAATAAGTGAAAGTCAGTAATCTAAACAGAAATTTGATGTAGACCCATTGATGTTAATTAGGAGTTACCCAGTGCTTAATTTGTAAATAAAGAGGTGCCAGTGCTCAAAGCCCTTCTCTTAAACACGAGCCTGCTGTAATTAAATCTGTCGCACTGAATACTGAGGCAGCGCAATCCTGAAGCCACCTCGGGCCTCTTCAATCCATTTACGTCCACCCCTGCCCCTTCAGCTCATCCTGCAACTTTCTACTTTCTCCCTTTATGATGCTTTTTAGTTTTTCCTTCTTCCGTCATTCACATATGTGTCTTTTGCTTGCAGAAAATGCTTGAGGCATAAGAATAAGCCCCGGCCCTCACAAATAAGTGCTGGTGCCTAGCACCGGGAAACAACATGCACAAATTTAGCACTGGAGTTACCAGCATAGCTGCCAAGGTTTCAGATTGCTATGTGTTACATTTTCATAATTTCAGTGTATATTATGAGTGGCACTGTCTTGCAAGCAAAATCAAGCAATGAAGATAAAGGAAACATATAAATATCAGAAATTACACCCATTTGGGCAACGAGAACCTCTAAGACGACATAGCTGCCAAGATATCCGATTGCAATTTGTGACATTTTTATACTTTCAGTGTAATTATAAGTGACATTTTAACGACTATTAGTGACACTTTCTCGCAAGCAAAACCAAGCAATGAAGACGAGGGAAGCATATCAACATCAGAAATTACACCCATTTGAGCAACTCAGAAATAGAAGGGCACTAACCGGGGACAGACAGAATGCGTGTCTAACGTTTTGATTATGTAAAGCAAATAAACACATTTGCTGAGAATGAAGAAAAAACACACAGGCAAAAAAAAGACACGAGTAACCCTTGAAACAACTGCTTAGAGATACTGACTGGCAACAATCTTGTGTGGACCATGTGAGAAAGTAGCCTCTTTCTAGCCTTGTTACCCCCACTTTTGGCCTGTTTGTGAGTGTATGTCAGGGTGTTTTCACTGTCTCACTGGGATCCTGCAAGCCAGGGCCCAGTACTCACAGTGAAAACCCTATGTTTTCAGTATGTTTGTTATGTGTCACTGGGACCCTGCTAGTCAGGACCCCAGTGCTCATAAGTTTGTGGCATATATGTATGTGTTCCCTGTGTGGTGCCTAACTGTCTCACTGAGGCTCTGCTAACCAGAACCTCAGTGGTTATGCTCTCTCATCACTTTCAAATTGTCACTAACAGGCTAGTGACCAATTTTACCAATTTACATTGGCTTACTGGAACACCCTTATAATTCCCTAGTATATGGTACTGAGGTACCCAGGGTATTGGGGTTCCAGGAGATCCCTATGGGCTGCAGCATTTCTTTTGCCACCCATAGGGAGCTCTGACAATTCTTACACAGGCCTGCCACTGCAGCCTGAGTGAAATAACGTCCACGTTATTTCACAGCCATTTTACACTGCACTTAAGTAACTTATAAGTCACCTATATGTCTAACCTTTACCTGGTAAAGGTTAGGTGCAAAGTTACTTAGTGTGAGGGCACCCTGGCACTAGCCAAGGTGCCCCCACATTGTTCAGGGCCAATTCCCCGGACTTTGTGAGTGCGGGGACACCATTACACGCATGCACTACATATAGGTCACTACCTATATGTAGCTTCACAATGGTAACTCCGAATATGGCCATGTAACATGTCTATGATCATGGAATTGCCCCCTCTATACCATCCTGGCATAGTTGGCACAATCCCATGATCCCAGTGGTCTGTAGCACAGACCCTGGTACTGCCAAACTGCCTTTCCTGGGGTTTCACTGCAGCTGCTGCTGCTGCCAACCCCTCAGACAGGCTGCTGCCCTCCTGGGGTCCAGCCAGGCCTGGCCCAGGATGGCAGAACAAAGGACTTCCTCTGAGAGAGGGTGTTACACCCTCTCCCTTTGGAAAATGGTGTGAAGGCAGGGGAGGAGTAGCCTCCCCCAGCCTCTGGAAATGCTTTCTTGGGCACAGATGTGCCCAATTCTGCATAAGCCAGTCTACACCGGTTCAGGGGACCCCTTAGCCCTGCTCTGGCGCGAAACTGGACAAAGGAAAGGGGAGTGACCACTCCCCTGACCTGCACCTCCCCTGGGAGGTGTCCAGAGCTCCTCCAGTGTGCTCCAGACCTCTGCCATCTTGGAAACAGAGGTGCTGCTGGCACACTGGACTGCTCTGAGTGGCCAGTGCCACCAGGTGACGTCAGAGACTCCTTCTGACAGGCTCCTTCAGGTGTTGCTAGCCTATCCTCTCTCCTAGGTAGCCAAACCCTCTTTTCTGGCTATTTAGGGTCTCTGTCTCTGGGGAAACTTTAGATAACGAATGCAAGAGCTCATCCGAGTTCCTCTGCATCTCGCTCTTCACCTTCTGCCAAGGAATCGACTGCTGACCGCGCTGGAAGCCTGCAAACCTGCAACATAGTAGCAAAGACGACTACTGCAACTCTGTAACGCTGATCCTGCCGCCTTCTCGACTGTTTTCCTGGTGGTGCATGCTGTGGGGGTAGTCTGCCTCCTCTCTGCACTAGAAGCTCCGAAGAAATCTCCCGTGGGTCGACGGAATCTTCCCCCTGCAACCGCAGGCACCAAAAAGCTGCATTACCGGTCCCTTGGGTCTCCTCTCAGCACGACGAGCGAGGTCCCTCTAATCCAGCAACTCTGTCCAAGTGACTCCCACAGTCCAGTGACTCTTCAGTCCAAGTTTGGTGGAGGTAAGTCCTTGCCTCACCTCGCTAGACTGCATTGCTGGGAACCGCGACTTTTGCAGCTACTCCGGCCCCTGTGCACTTCCGGCGGAAATCCTTTGTGCACAGCCAAGCCTGGGTCCACGGCACTCTAACCTGCATTGCACGACTTTCTAAGTTGGTCTCCGGCGACGTGGGACTCCTTTGTGCAACTTCGGGTGAACACCGTTTCACGCATCCTCGTAGTGCCTGTTTCTGGCACTTCTCTGGGTGCTACCTGCTGCTAAGAGGGCTCCTTGTCTTGCTCGACGTCCCCTCTACCTCCTGGTCCAATTTGCGACCTCCTGGTCCCTCCTGGGCCACAGCAGCATCCAAAAACGCTAACCGCACGATTTGCAGCTAGCAAGGCTTGTTGGCGTTCTTTCGGCGGGAAAACACTTCTGCACGACTCTCCACGGCGAGAGGGATCCGTCCACCAGAGGGGAAGTCTCTAGCCCTTTTCGTTCCTGCAGAAACCTCAGCTTCTTCTGTCCAGTAGAAGCTTCTTTGCACCCACAGCTGGCATTTCCTGGGCATCTGCCCATCTCCGACTTGCTTGTGACTTTTGGACTTGGTCCCCTTGTTCCACAGGTACCCAAGATTGGAAATCCATCGTTGTTGCATTGTTGGTTTGTGTCTTTCCTGCATTATTCCTCTATCATGACTTCTATGTCCTTGGGGGAACTTTAGTGCACTTTGCACTCACTTTTCAGGGTCTTGGGGAGGGTTATTTTTCTAACTCTTACTATTTTCTAATAGTCCCAGCGACCCTCTACAAGGTCACATAGGTTTGGGGTCCATTCGTGGTTCGCATTCCACTTTTGGAGTATATGGTTTGTGTTGCCCCTATCCCTATGTGTCCCCATTGCATCCTATTGTAACTATACATTGTTTGCACTGTTTTCTAAGACTATACTGCATATTTTTGGTATTGTGTACATATATCTTGTGTATATTTCCTATCCTCTCACTGAGGGTACACTCTAAGATACTTTGGCATATTGTCATAAAAATAAAGTACCTTTATTTTTAGTATAACTGTGTATTGTGTTTTCTTATGATATTGTGCATATGACACTAAGTGGTACTGTAGGAGCTTCACTCGCCTCCTAGTTCAGCCTAAGCTGCTCTGCTAAGCTACCATTATCTATCAGCCTATGCTGCTAGACACCCTATACACTAATAAGGGATAACTGGGCCTGGTGCAAGGTGCAAGTACCCCTTGGTACTCACTACAAGCCAGTCCAGCCTCCTACAGACCACACTGTCCCTTTGAACCCCAGGCCATGATGTTAGACTTCGTGATTCAAAACCCAAAGTCCCATTAGCCTGCAACGGGGTACAACGAGAGGTGTTTTCTCCACGGGGGGAGAGAGAGACCTGGCTGCACATGAAACCTATTGTGATCTGACTTTACTGCTGGGGAGTCCAAGTATTGCCCTTTCTTGCATCCTGAGTGTTTTTGTTCCTGGGTGGTACAACAGAGCCGGCAGGCCTATAACTTCTGGAGCAGGCAAGTCACCATCATCCATACATGGCTTATGCACCTGGCACACTGCATTTACTACATACATGATACAGGTTTCATTTGTAACTTTGAAATCAGCAACGTTTGAGGAGTGAGAGACAGACCTGGGCGCAGACAAGTGGTCTATTCTTGCAGCATGGGACCAGAGGCAGCAGGGTCTTTTGACATCCTGAATTCAAGATCCTGCAGCAATGGTTGTGGACCACCTCTCCTGTCCCAATGTTGTTTGCGTGGAGTATGTTGATTTGAGGCAGCAAACTGGCAGCTCAGGCTCAGTGCTGCGCCTGCAGCAAAGAAACATAACTGCTGCTTGCCGTGCCCTGCCCGACACCACCTCGCGCAGTGACTTCGGCAAAGGGAAACAGCCACACTATGACGCGTGTGTGATTATTGTTGCAACTGGAAGTGACGTGATGCCGCCTTGGCCGGCCTGGGCTCAGGCCTAAGTGAGTCTCAGCAGTAGTCAGCTGTGATCAGTATATGCACTGGTGCAGCCGGTGCAGCAAGCTCCATTGAGTAAAACTTTTCAACTATTAGTAGCAGCGAAGCAGCACTTCATAATTGCACTATGCCAGACTCGCAGCGCGAGGTCCATGCTGCTTGCTTGAGAGTACCTCTTAGAGTGCAGCTCTCCTGTTTGGCTAGTCTGCCTTAGTACCGGACGGTGTCAGGAGGCGCTGTAAATGCGTGACCAAGCATTTTAGTGCAGTGATGCAGACAACCACACTAAAATGCGCTAGTCGAACGCCTGCTGCGTTGTACTTGGCATTGCTGTACAAGGGGTCACACCTGAGACTCCTGGCTTGTTCCTTTTGTCCCCTGACACTGCCTTGGCCACCTCTGGTCTCAGAGGTGGCAAAACCAGTGCCCTAGTCTTATGTTTGCTAGGGCTCCGCTCTCCTTGCTCTCTGCCCAATTTGGTGCTGGTATACTTGAGGCAACACTTGACACTGAGGACACCCACGGCTAAATGTTGGTAGCACACTGGAGATAACCATAGTATATGGGGAGGGCAACCATGACAAAATGCTGGATTGACATGCTAGAGGTGATTTTTGACATAAGGGTCACCCACAGTTTGTGAACTGCACTAATGGCAAACTGTTGGCACTGGCATATGTGTGATTTTCAGCATAAGGGGTGCTCATGGCATATAAGGGGCATCCATGACAAAATAATCATCCTGGCACAACAAAGGTATGACATATGGAGGCACCTATAGCACAATTCGTAAAAATTGGGACAACTTCTGGGGAGATTGAGGTTTCCTTGGCTTGGTGCACCATGAAATGATTTGAATATTTAATGAGTACCCTTTCAGAACCTAAGGCTTTTTTATCAAGTTGATGCAAAAATTGCTTTAAAATGCACTATGATCCCATTTTGTTTAAACATACTCTGGTAGAGAACCCACCCTAAACACCCTAGAAGAGGTCTGTCTCGCTCGCTTTGCTCATTCGCTACAATTGACGGCAATTCAGTATTACACTCCACTACATGCAAGAATCGTGTCAGCACCCTAATAAAAGTGGTATGTAAATAAATATTTGTCTGTGTAGTGTTCTTATAGTAAATATGCAGCTATGCTTCACCAATGCCAATGACTGTGATGTCATTAGGGTTAAGGTCATATGACAAACCTTCCTGGAAAGAGTAGGGATCATAGGTAACAAGCTGTCAATTCCTGTGATGTTATTAGGGTCAGATGGTGTGTGATGTTTTCTTGCTATGCCTGGTATTTTGGTTAATTGACGTCCATGTGTAGAACATCTGAGCATCAGCAAAAACTGAAATATCTCTTGACAATCAAGGGTGACTCGGTTCATACAAAGGTGCGTGGGCTGGAGAATGCTGCAATTGGCATATAGTACAAGGTGTCCTAACATCGTTTCCCTCCCTGGTATTCAGGACATGGAAGCGGGGGAAATACTAGACTAGGACAACCTCTTGAAGCTTCTCAATGAAACATACTTGTTTTTTTTGTATTATTAACGCTGGATCTTCCTGCCAAATGACAGGAGACCTTCAAGCAGTCTTATCATTATTGCCACTCTGGATACCTACTCAGTCATGGGGTATATGACCCGACTTAAGTCTTATCATGTACGTTCTTATCCTTAAAATTGTTTGCCTACCTTTTTGTGTGCACTTCATCGCATGTGAAAAGAGCGACTTCTTGTGTGCCACCCAACGCCCCACTGTATGTCAGAAACTCAATATGGAGCCGCACTTGCCGGCCAAGTGATGTGGCATTCCTCCAGAGGGAAGACTGCATTCAGAGCTGAATGAGATGCCCATCCGGCCCTCAAAGTACCCATTCCAGCTAGCCAAGCAAACTGCCAGTCATGTGTCACTAACAACATTTAGTACAGTTGCAGAAGTTGCAAGTTATTCCAAGCAAGACTAAAACATCTCCTGTCAAACTGTTGTGCCCGTAACTGTACTTGGGGGCTTTGCATGCAGAATCTGTTACAACAGGCACATAGAGACCCTAGCTATCTTTCTAACGTAGAAAGGAATGAGCTACAGGGTACACATGTATCTTGCAGCAGAGGCCACTAACCGGGCATGCTGCCTTGTAAGGAACTGAAACTGTAATCTACTCATACACACATGTGAACCTCTGATGTCAGGGCATTTATATTGTTCTGGACAATATATTAATCGGTACTGGAACATATGACTCCAGGTTACACATATGTCACAGATATATGCTCGCCCAGACTCATCTAATTGAAATGAGAGCAGGTAACCAGCAGGGTGAAATTTTGTGGCATGTGCTCAATCCACTTCTCTGTCATAGCTTGTCTCAAGCTGCTTTTATACCTCACACAGAGACCTTAATTCCTAGATAGGTCTAATGGGCTTCTCTTTGCCCCATTGTCTACTGTGATAAGCGTCTTGTGTAGACAGGTGAAACAGATAGCATTTGCAAAGCACATTTTAAGACTTGCTACTCATTTCTATCAAACATGGGGTGATGGATAGAGGAAATAGTCTCCCTAATTTAAAAAAGTTAGCCTACAAACAAAAAACATCTTTACAACAGATCTGTTAACCTCCAGCAATATCTCAAAGAGAAGAATAACTTGCTTTAATTTGCCTCCTCGAATGCAGTGAGCTCATTAGGAGCACTCAGGAAGTATCTATATGGAGATCTGAGCACGTCCTACAAGTCAAAAGAGAGGTACCACGTGAGGCTGCTGTGGGTGTGTCAACATGCTAGTTCCTGGTGGAAGAATAGAGACATTTTTAAAGGGGAAGCAGCCTGAAGAACGACGCGGGAACAGCGAGGGTCGTTGTCCACGAAAGCGGGACAACGCTTTCCTGAACAATGACCCTGTTTTCCTCTGCCTTAGCCATGCATGTCCGGAACAACGAACATGCGTGGTTAAGGCAGAGGAAAACAGACTCTGGATCGGAGAGGACGCGGTCAGGTAAGTGGGGCTGGGGTAGGGTTGGGTGGTAGTTTTAGGGGTGGGGTGGTCAGGCTTATTTTAGGTTTTAGGGGTGGGGGTCGTCGTAGTTTTAGGGATCGGGTGGGGATGGGGGGTCGTGGTAGTTTTAGGGATCGGGTGGGGGATTGGTGTAGTTTAGGTTTTAGGGGTGGGTGGGGGGTCGGGGTAGTTTTACGTTTTTGAAGCGAGGGTGGGGGGTCGGGGTACTTTTAGGTTTTAGGGGCGGGGTGGGGGGGTCGCAGTAGTTTTAGTGGCCAGGTTGGGGTGGTTTTAGGTTTTAGGGGTGGGGGTCACGGTATTTTTACGGGTGGGGATAGGGGGTTGGGGTGGTTTTAGGGGCGGGTGGGTGGTTGCAGTAATTTTCGGGGCAGGGTTGGGGTGGTTTTAGGGGAAGGGGCGGGGTGGCGGTAATTGTAGGGGCTGGGTGGGGGGTTGGGGTGGTTTTAGGGTCGGGTGGGGTCACAGTAATTTTAGGGGTAGGGTTGGGTTTGTTTTAGGGATGGGGTGGGGAGTCATGGTAGATTTAGGGGGGGTGGAGGGGTTGTTGTCCCAACCGTGTTGTTCAGGCATGCACGGTTCTAGCATGTGTTGTTCCGACATACATTATTTTTAAAGGCCTTCTAAGTGGTTCAGTATTACAATACCAGGATGCACTACACTTCAGGGTAAAGGCACTCTGTGAAAACACAGCAAACATCCCCCAAGTCACCTCATATATAAACTAGAAACATTAACAACATTTTCTTACCTTTGCAGAAAATATCAGCTTTCTGGCAAAGACAGACGTTTACGAGGCAAAGCTCTGCTCAAGATGGACATTCCCAGATTCAGGATGTCTTCCACCCTGAAACAGTCATACCCTGGTAATTCACGAAACATTGGGAGATGCAAATGTAAAAGGCCGCATCAAACCCTGCTTTTAAAAAGGGACCTAAACAGCACTTCCTGTAAGACCTTGCATAACCTGTACCCAGGTATTGTATCAGGTCACACAAACCTTATTTTACAAAGATACTAATATTTTCACAAATACTTCTATTTTAAGACTTAGCCATTTGCTTGCTTCACTGTTATTTCTATGCCATTCCCTATTAAGCCGCCTGCCATCCTCTGCCAGGGAATATATGAAGAATAAATCTCCGTACTGGTATACTAGTGCACGATGCAAGCCAGGCTTTGGTAAATTGTCAGAACCCTGTGTATGTTGTAGAACTTCTATACTGGTGTATGATGCCTGTTAGGATGTGCTGTTTATACCAAGGGCATATGTCTTCTAAAATAGGAGTATCCCCAAGCCTGGTACCTATAAGCTACTGTACGAGAGATAAAAAAAATAAAAAGCTTTACTCTCTCTCCCCATCACCCTAAACCTCTAGCAATCTGTCCTCCATTCCGACTCTCTGACTCATCCAAAACCCTTTCTACTACTATGATCTCCAAAATCACCCTGCCTAAGCTCTTCCCTCCTCTACAGCTCCTGGCTCACCCCGGACTTCAGTTTACCAATATGGTCTCCCAAACAACCCTACTAAAATCTCCCTCACTTATCTTACCTTTGACTCATCTAAAACCTCTTCTACTACTATGATCTCCCTAACCCCTTTCTACAGTCTCCGCCTTCCTTCATCTCTCCTTTACTCATCCCAAGCATCATCCTATTACTATAAACTCCCAACGCCTCTGGATTCTTTCCTCCTCTATCTCTCCATTATTCTATTCAAGCCTAATAGCAAACTAACATATCCTCTGCTCAAATCGACTAATAGTGTACTCATATTTCCCTATACTAATCCACCACTAATCATTTTGGGTTCCAGAATAGCGCGCTACTTGCCAAAAATGTATTTGACGCCTCATCAGGGGTAGTAAGCGCTATATAAATACAATTACAATTAGCGTCAACATCTCCTAGAGTTCCTTTATTATATGATGCATCACAATGTTCGTACTTGCAGTATAAAATTTGCAATAATGCTAATAAGCATGCTGTTTAGGGAGTCACAGAAAGTCATCTTTGCAAAAGGGCTCCATTAGCTTTCAGCTGCTCTTCCCCTTCTAGGTGCTTGTTTTAGGCAAACGGTTGTTGCTTTGCCTGGTGACAGTCTTAGCCATTCCTTTTATTTTGCTGCATGTTGTATGGTCATTTAAAGCTAAATATGATCCAAAGACAAGCCTGTCTGTGCCCATTCACGCCCACTGCCAGCCATGTTGCCTGACGATCCACAGGAGTGTGTCCTAGCCTCGATGTAAGTCAACATTATTGCTGGTATTACTCAATCCTTGTAAAGCAATATTATTAAATTTGGTCCACCACACTGACCGGTTGCCTGCCCCCTTTTCAGACCTTTTCTCAGCTTGTCACACAGGTTGCCTGGCACAATTCATTATTTCTGAGCACACTTCTGCTTCACCGGAACGGATTATCAACCAATCTAGTTGTCCACTTATTTGTACCATAGCATGTACACTTGTCAATGTTCACTCTCCAGTGAAGAGTTCATTAAATATTCATAATCTCATGCTTAATGTAGTTTGCTGTTTATTACAAAATCTTGGTCTCTTCTGATTAGGCAGTTGCTTGCTCCCATGGGTTAAAAGCACCTCAGGCATATTTAAGAGCCCCTAGCACCACCTTGCACTGCCATAGTGTCATTCTTTTGACGCAAAGACGGCGCAAAAGTGTCTTTATCCACACGCCATATTTACAAAGTGGTGCAATGCATATATTGCGCCACTTTGTAAATTCTTGTGCCACATTATGCCTGCGCCAGACATAATATATGCAAGGGAGGTGTTCCCCAGTTGGAGGGCCGAATAAATGGTGCAAAGAAATCTAATAGGTTTCTTTGCGTCATGTTGTCCAACATTTTTAATGCCTGCTCAGAGTTGGCGTTAAAATGAGGCTCTCATTGTTGTCAACAGGCCTCTAGGTACTTTGCAGGATTAGTGTAAAAATTTTTGACACTAATCCAGTAAATCGTCAAACTAGCGTAAATTTTTTTGACACTAGTTCCCTAACTACTGCCATGGTGCGCTGTATGTTAAATACAGCACACACATGGTGGCATTAGGGAGGAGTTTGGGGGGCACGATTAGTGGAACTTCATATGATGCAGCACCACTTTTCTTAAATTTGGCCCTTCATCTTTCCACTACATATTTCCCACACAAGTAGGGAGGTTGTGTGCTTAGATATCATTTTAAGAGACTATCTCAAAGTATCCATGTCGAGGCTTAACATTTATGTGCAAATTGAGATTCTTAGCTTTGCAGTAGTCAGTGCGCCCACTTACATTGCCTCAAGAATATTATGTTACTGATCCCCTTCTTCTTGTCACAATTTTGGCAATCTTTTCACAGACTTTCTTGCTCCACTTATTCTCAGTCACTCTTTCATCGTATTGGGAGATTTTTATATATGAGCGGTTGCTCCTGATAAACATGTTCCCTTGATCCTGCTAGATTCACTCTCTACAGTAAGACTACAACAATGGGTTACCAGGTTCTGGCACATGGCTGGTTGTTGCCTTGATCTTATTTTCACTCCTAGCGATGTGGTCACATGTGGCTGTCCTGTCCCTCAGTCTTGGCCATGTAATGACCATTCGTTCATTACTTTTTCCTAGTACTATCCTATCATGGTGAGCAATTGTAAATGTTATTTCAGTTCTGGGACCTCCAAACGTGCCTAGTCTAAATTCTCATCAGAGGCTTTCAACAAGGCCCTTAACGAGTCAGTGAGTTCATCTTGCACACACACGACTGATAAAGACTTGGACGAATTCAATCACTGGATTAAATTGGCTCTTGATTAAATGTTTCCCGTTACGGCTATGTTTCCCGTTATGGCTCCTTGGTGTCATCCTGCTATTAAGAAGGTTACATCTAATTGCAAAAAATTGGGAAAAACCTGGCACAGGGACTATGGGCCATATGTACGAACACATTTTCCCATAGACACAGAATGGGCAAAACTGCTTGCTACGTCTGGCCCTATGCTCCCTCCAGTAAAGTTGGGCTTGGAGAGGCATTCAGTTCTTAGAGGCAACGGATCCAAACTACCAGGGCTATTTATTATGCAGTTAATACTTCTAATTCTTGCAATGCCACAAGAGAGATCTTTAAGATTGTTCATTGTTTGGTCTCTGCGAATGTACCAGGGATCTTCTTTGGTGGCTCAAGCCATAATGACCATCCACAACAAAACCACTCTTACTCGTTCTGTTCCTTCTTCTTGGAAGCACGCCCCGGTGAGCCTTCTACTTAAAAACCTGCTGATACTTTGTTCCTAAATATTTGTAACCAATTTCTCTCCTATCTTTCCTGATAAAATTTTTGCAAAAGACTACCGATAGACTGATTTCTCCGTTTTCAACAACATCACGGGCGCTACCCAATCCAGCCACCACATAGTATAGAGTGTGCTTTGGCCTCCGTCTTTGACAACCTTCCTTCTCTGGCTGTTCTGCCTTTGTCCTTCTGCTGCTTTCGAAACAGTCTTACACGATCATCTCCTGGACTGCCTGACTGAGGCAGACATTCAGGGAAACACACTGGCATGGATTAAGTCTTATCTTCCTAATTGTGCACAACCTGTGTACTTTGCAACTTTTTAATTCAAAGTTTAAAACTCTCTCATATGGCGTTTCTCAGCCGTCTTTGTTCATGTGTGTGCTGATAACACACAGATTCCTATTTCCTTGGGCGACAATAATCAAGACACCATTATCAATTTCCAACATTGTATGATGAATATTGTTGGGTGGAGAAGCTGTAATTTCCTTATAAGTAACACAGGTAAGACTGAGATTTTATTAGTCTCAGGTAACAACATTCTGCAACCTTTAGCTCCTAACCTTTAGCCATTACAGTGGGATTGTAATTCCCTTTTTTTATGGATTTACCCGACTATCCACTACAGCGTCTACCACAAATTCAGGATGCAAATGATCACCTAACATGCACTGGCCCAAATCACCACTCTGCATTGCTTTACCAGTGTAAGAGCTATTAGAATTAGGCAGCATGTTATCTAATTTAGGAGACAAAACAATTACCAATTATGCAGCACATTCTCTGGCCGTATTATTTTCATGCATTTGAACTTAAAAAACATTTTTGTGAAATGTGCAAATTATATGCAACTTCTTTGGAAAATGTACTAAATCTATTATTTTGCAGTAAATGCTACAGCCATAGAGTCACATAAATCCACTGGTCCTGCCAACTGTCTATTGTTTTATCAACAATTAATTCATGAAAAATTTCTAAAAAACTAAACATTGTGACTCCAATCAGTGACCCTTGTTAGCTGCACTTTGGAGAAAATAGCTTTTTCAAGCTAACTACTCAAAAATAAACATGTAATTAAAAAATATATATAATGGGTTACAGGGGTAATATGGGCTTATATTGCCTGAGTTCTGGTGACAGGTTTTTAAAACACTGCTTTTTGTGCAACAAAAGAATTCATGGAAACTGATCATTTATAGGCACATACAAATGAAGGGCAGAAACACAGCCGTAGCATACCTCTGGATAAATATCTTTCCTCATTTTTCTTGGGCGATTGCGAAGTTTCTGACTGAAGACTGCTCTATCTGTCTCACATATATTCTTCCTAATACGTGTCCTGTAGCCCTGGGCCAACAGAACCGGAAATTCAGCCACAATGATACATAATATCTCTGTATCTCCCTTTACGCAAATACCTATGATATCATTTTTTTTGTAAATGAGCATATATAGAAGTATTAAAATGACTGGATGACCTTATGATCAAGTAAGATCCTATGGCATTGTGTCCATCCCTCACACCACAGCTTTCCATTCCGCTAGAGGCCTCTATTTCAATTTCCATACTATTTTCTAACATTTTTACGTTTCTATTTATAAATGTCTTTGTGTGACTTTTTCAGTCCATGAAAATAAGGCTTATTACCCAAAGAGTTTAGGATCAACCTTAACTCGCAGCTAGTGATAGTCTTCTAATTACTTGAACTACCTCTAGTTAACTCATCCTACATTTACAAGTACGATTTACCCAGCTTTCCAAACACATCATCTCCGTCTTACCCCATTCCATTGTTATTTTGAGAGTTTTACAATATCTTTCTAAGGCAGAGAGGTCCCCTGTGTGTTTCACCCCGAAAAGGTTGATATGTTTCTTTCATGAGTACACGTGCCCTAAAGAAGCTCACTTTTCCACAATAATTTTGTCCTATGTTATAGCAGAGAAAGGTACGCAAACATTGGTCCATCTGTTTTCAGACATTTTTAAATGCTGTGGACGTTTAACTATATCGCAAACAGATGTTCTGACCAAAGAGCAGCTCATTGGTGTACATATGTGACATTCGTACTATGTAACATTTACCTTATTATCGCTTCTGCATAGTAGCACGGTTCTACAGTATGGAGCAGAGCAAACGGATTGTGCACTTTTTATTATGACTATGGAAATTAAATAGCCCAAAGTAGGGCTAAACGTATCTGCCATCATTCTAGAGTATCCATCAAACATGTGCTTTAGGAACAACTGGTATAGTAACTGAATCATGGACTAATGGGATACCCTAACTTTTCACATGACAAATTTTATAGTACAAAGTTCTATGTTTTGGGTCAATAAATATATCTTATTAATTGAAAAAAAATGTTCTCATCATCTCTGGTAGTAGGATAAAATGTGTACTGATCTCTCGCGTTAAAGTATATGTGTTTTCTGGTTTGCACGTACGATTATCTGGAGTCACGTATTTTTTCATCTTATTGTGTTGTCCTTGCTTTTATGTCATGTAGTCGTTGTCTCCTTCTGCAGTCAAACCTACACTGCGGGGATTCTCCTGGGCATTAACTTTTTACGTTACAGAAGTACAGGGTTATGGAAAAGGTTTAATACCCAGAGGTACAGCCTTTGTCTTCTGCATGTAGGGAGCTGCCCACTGTCACCATTTAAAGGGCTGTGAGAGGGAGCACTGAACCAAGGTGTCAGATCTGCCAACCTCAAAAAAAGTTTCACAGTGTGAGCGAGAATGGGACCACAGTGGGGGGTGTAGCTTTATGTCGAGCACAGAGATCCACTCCTCTCTTCCTTAAAACGCAACGGAAAGCATCTGAGGCTGCTGCAGATGTCCAGTGGTGGTGCCAGGAACCCTGCTGGACCTCAGCTGCGCCGCACCACAACACACGAGCTCTAAACCCACTCTATGTGGGAGTGTCTAGCTCACCCTGTGTGGCACCACGTAATGTCGGCTCTTCACTGGGAGTCAGTGTGAAGAGAGCCGACACTGTGTGATACACAGCAACACTGTGTGAGTTGCGAGGTGTATGGTGGGTTGCAAACTGCCTTCTGCATTGAACTTTGCACGGCTTTTGGCTAGTTTCTCCCAATTTCTTCAAACCCATTCTTTCATGATTGGTTGTTGATTCATTTGTGAAGGAAACCTTAACAAACCACAGGCACCAGACCTCTGAACCCCTTTTCCATTTCCAATATAGCACAGGAGTCCAAAAACACATAACTGCTGTATGGTAATACCTACCATGTACAGGGAGCGCTCACATTGCTTCAGTTTGCTGTGCAGTCTATCTCTTGTCCCTGTTCACTTCCCTGTGTCTTCTGCGCGTGGTGATGTTTAGGGAGTGGTGTCACTCATTGAAAAACGTGGTTTTCACCACCAAACACACAGGGTGAGGACACTTCAGAGCCATGTTACGCTGTGAATGATGTAACCCTCGAGCCTTATACAAGGAGGCTTGAGGCTATAACCCTGATCATTTGGTGGGAAGTGCACTGGGTAGATGATAGAAACACCCAACCAAAAAAGAGCTATCACATCTTTCAGAAAGGTGGACTCTGAGGCCTAGCGCTGGTGATATCAGACTGGAAGCAGTGGAGAGGGTGCAATGAGCCCACACAACAGCAGAAATGATTCATACATAAATGGGAAACGGACTGAAAGCCCACGACAGACACAAGTTAAAAAATGTTCTAGGTAAGCATGTGAAATGCTGGAGACTATACGTGGTCTCTATGACTTGAGCAGAGAGAGAAATGGGGCAAATGCGTGTGTCTTGCTTTCTTTATTCTGATGTCAAATTCTACATCTCATCAACTCCTCTCTGCCTTATTTTCCTTTCCCTTACTCCTACAAGTGGCTTGTTGACTCCTTGTCCCAACAATGTGTTTCTAGAATTTTAAATCTTTCACTTTTTAATGTAGTGTTCTACGCCTTTTTTCGACCCCGGCAAGTTTCCATCGCAGCCTATAACACAAAGGCATCCAACAAAGCGGTGGGTTTGAAGGAATTAATCTCAATACTTGCTCCAGGCGTCACTGATCTGATGAACACTTCCCTTCAACAAAGAACCTATGCTGACCACCTTGGACAGCCATCAGTAGATAAATACCTTCTGAAAAAACACTCCCTGCAGCTCTCAAAGGTCCTATAATTTCCCAGTGATTCTGAGTATGCATGGCTAGTGCAAGATCTCGCAAACTGAGAACACCAACCAACTTCTTGACTGCTGGAACTGAAACACTTGTTCCACACCTGACAATCTGGGTTTCAGACACTAGCAAAAACCAAGACTTTTCTGGCAGACATACTAAAGGACGTCCAGCCTCACCAGCTAGAATGTTAACAAAGTGAAGGCCCCAGACATATCCAACCATTGAAAGATACAATACAGTAGATCACAATATCATTTTCTGCTTTTGCTTAACTGGATGGAAGTAAGGAGGACTAGCCTGCTACAGACCTGGAACTGATTCGGTCTTTGTTTAAAAATGAACCCAAAAGGTCACTCTAGACAGGCACAAATCCTTTGCAACAACTATAACATCCGGGGAATCACAGGCTTCCTCGGTTTTCCCTAGTGTTTTATGTGTATGTGCTACCCTTCACTAGGGGCATTGTGAACCACAAGGACCAGTTCCATATGAGCATCACCTCCGGACTGACTGAGCCATTAGGAACTGGTCCCATACTGCAGGATGACTCAACCACTTATACTTTTTTAAAACTCTTCTTAAGCCTAAATTGATAAAATTACTCCTTACTAGTGGGGGAGACAACAAATGCCTCTACTTTAATAGCTGGAGCATCTATAGACGTCAATAATGGTAAAAACTGAGCACTCCTAATTCAAAGTTACCCCTTGATCCCACAAATAAACACATTGGTAAATGGAACTGACTTCCATTTGAACATGCTCAGAAATTTACTCCGTCTGCCTGAACCCACCCACTATGCAAAGGTTATAAGTTCATAGGCTCTTTAATGTCACAACTATTACACCATCCTACAAACTGAATTACTCTAGACCAAAACCCCAAGATTAGTGAGGTTCAGAACCCGGTGATTAGAATGTGCCTCCACCTGGGAAAACGAGAGCACATGGCATCGGTGCTAAAATCACTCTATGCACAGACCTTTATGATGCAGGGCCCCTAACTTCCTACAGAAAGTAACCCTTCACTGGGTCCCCATAAAAAACAGAGAGTCCAAAGACATCTCCAGAATTTCCCACACCGGGTCCAAAAGATGGAAACATGGTGATAGGACACAAATAATACAGGGATCTTTAATATAACCCTAGCTCGTCTATTTAATCACAAGTAGATCATGTGGTATGCAGAAGGGAACTGAATGCTGCCTTACTCAGACAGTTCTTTGGCAATTAATGCAATTACAGTTCGGCCTCCTGTCCCCATAACCCCTTCCTATTGTAGACCCAACAAGACTGCTTACCAAGCTCAATAGGATTATCTTTCCCACACGAGGTGGTGGCAGAACTTGTGAAGAGGTGATACCTACAGTGGATCTCAATCCTATTAAGATCCATCAGACTGACTTCCACACCAATCACTCAGCATAGAGAAGCTCATGATATGGCCTTAAGGAGGCTTGGTTTTCTAACCTAATGCCGTTTGACCTTGTTTAGGTTAATTACTCTTATAGGTGCAACTGCACCCTCCCTAGATATTGTGGATATAAATTTAGCAGTCTTTCCACTATTGTGTAATAACTGGATATCATCAAACAAAGTCTAAATAGAGTTATTGCGGTGCTTAGTTGAATATTGTTTTTGTGGGTTGATGCTCTTGTGACCACGTTGCCAAAAGTATGAGTGGCATTGAAATCCTTGCTTCATCCTCGAGCCGGGTTGTGGAAGAGCATGAGGAAATACTATTGTTTTATTTCTCTGATCTAAATTTCTGCAACACCGTTTCTTACTTGCATCTTGAGATCATTCTGTTTTGCACCTTTATAACTGGTGCATATTGCTAATAATTTGAATTATTCATGTCGCAGATGTATTTGTTTTGATTGTATTTCGAATATGCGTTTCTAAATTAGTTAACTTTTGTCCAACTCTCTGTTGCTTCTGAAAGCAAGGTGTACGCTAAAGAAATGACAAAGTATGAAAACATATAAATATAGATTTCATAACAGTAATGTGCGTGTACAGAAGTCTCGTAGTAAACAGGGAAAGGGGTGAGCACAGCAGACTTTGGGATGGGATTACACTGACTAAGGCATGAACTATTGTATGATTACATGCTTCCTTCCTCCAGCGTCCTGAAATGTCCTACGCCCCGGGCGGTAGACTTGGAAACATGTTTGATCTCTGCAAATATAACCTCTCAGACGTAAAGACAGCAATGCGAAGCACATGCATTCTAGGCGCTAAGTACCGCCCTCCAGTTAACACACAGGAGTCCAACAGAGTCCTTGGTTCACCTGAGGATGTACCCAGAGTTTGTTTTCACGGCATCTGATTGCACCAAGATCACAACCCGCACTTCTTCTCAGCCTGCAGCACTCGCAATACTCTGCTTTCCCTATCACTCTGCACCTCTTCCTCGAAATTTGGATTTGATTGGTGTAATGTTGTACATTTAGGATACACATATATAAGTTATTATGTTTAAGATGTACAAAACTAAGTTGCAAAGTAAATAACTCATGTTATTGCTTGTGACTTCCAGCGATGACTATGAATTAACCTTGAAACTGTGTATGTTACGCTGTAAATATTTGCATGAGTCTCCGCCCCCTATCTTTTCTTAATTGCCCATTTCTTCCTCTCAAGCCTCACTAGGGGTTTATAGGATGCAGTTCACCTTACGCTGCCAGGGTATTGATATTTTCAAAAAGATCAATCTCCATAGCTAAAGGTAGGGGTCAGGCTTATCATGTGTCTCTGTCCACCCCACGTCCATGGAGACCGGACACCAGGGCAAGGGATACTATCGGGCAAGTCCACCCAACATCCAAGGAAAGGTACAGGACATCAGAGTATGGTAACTACCAAACATATCCATCCCACATTGAAAGAAAGGTACAGGGCACCAGGGTTACGACAACTACCAAACATCTCCATCCCATATCCAAGGAAAGGTACAGGGAACAAGGGATGTGATAACTACCAAACATGCCCACCCCGCATCCACAGACAGGGACAGAGCACCAGGGGTGTGGCGACTACCACATATGTCCATCTCATATCCAGGGAAAGCTACAGGGCACCAGGGGTGTGGTAACTACCAAACATATCCATCCCACATTGAAAGAAAGGTACAGGGCACCAGGGGTGTGACAACTACCAAACATCTCCATCCCATATCCAAGGAAAGGTACAGGGCCCCAGGGGTACAGCAACTACCAAACATCTCCATACCATATCCAAGGCGAGGTACAGGGCACCAGGGGTGTGGTAACTACTAAACATATCCATCCCACATTGAAAGAAAAGAACCGGGCACCAGGGGTATGGCAACTACCAAACATGTACAACCCATATCCAAGGAGAGGTACAGGGCACCAGGGGTGTGGCAACTACCAAACATATACAACCAATATCCAAAGAAAGGTACATGGCCCCAGGGGTGTGGCAACTACCAAACATGTAAAACCAATATCCAAGGAGAGGTACAGGACACCAGGAGTGTAGCAACTACCAAACATGCCCAACCCATATCCAACAAAAGGTACAGGGAACAGGGGATGTGATCACTGCCAAACATACCCACCCCATATCCACAAACAGTTACAGAGCACCAGGGGTGTGGCAACTACCACATATGCCCATCCCATACCCAGTGAAAGCTACAGGGCACTATGAGTGTAGCAACTACTAAACATGCCCAACCCATATCCAACAAAAGGTACAGGAACAAGGGATGTGATAACTACTAAACATGCCCACCCCATATCTAAGGAGAGGTACAGAGCACCAGGGGTGTGGCGACTACCACATATGTCCATCCCATAACCAAGAAAAGATACAGGGCACCAGGGGTGTGGTAACTACCAAACATATCCATCCCACACTGAAAGAAAGGTACAGGAAACCAGGGGTGTGGCAACTACCAAACATCTCCATCCCATATCCAAGGAAAGGTACAGGGCCCCAGGGGTACAGCAACTACCAAACATCTCCATCCCATATCCAAGGAAAGGTACAGGGCCCCAGGGGTACAGCAACTACCAAACATCTCCATCCCATATCCAAGGAAAGGTACAGGGCCCCAGGGGTACAGCAACTACCAAACATCTCCATCCCATATCCAAGGAGAGGTACAGAGCACCAGGAGTTTAGCAACTACCAAACATGCCCAACCCATATCCAACGAACGGTACAGGGAACAAGAGATGTGATAACTACCAAACATGCCCATCCCCTATCCACTGACAGGTACAGAGCACCAGGGGTGTGGAAACCACCACATATGTCCATCCCATATCTAAGGAAAGATGCAGGGCACCAGGGTGTGGTAACTACCAAACATGTCCACCCCATGTGCCCTTGTCCCATAGGCCCTCGGGCACAGGGATTCCACAAGGCTGCATCAATAATCAGCATGGAGACAAACATTAAAAGCCATATTTTTAAACACTGTGAGGTACTTTAAACTTCATCGTTCGTGGTCACAATAGTGTTACAACAATCGTGAAGATACATCAAAAACAGTGTGGCACATGTAAGGTAGTGCAAAAGCGTGAGGTTCATATAAGCAAAAGAGGTTGATAATAAAAACCCAGTGACTAACAGATACAATAAGAGTGACAGATGACACATGTCGCTGCTCACGTGTGCTCTAACTCTGGTGTGCCACACCGTTTTCATAAAACACCTAACAGCAGTCAGTCCCCAGAGATTCTTGCTCTGTAGCAGCCATTTTGCCCCATTCCTAGAAGCAGACAGTGCATTATACACACATCACCGGCTATAAGGGACAAGCTATGATGCAAGCCCTCTCCTAGCAGTCTTGCCTAAAGGCTTGTGAGCAGCTTGCTGTTCTAACAACACCCGACTCTGGTAATCCTAATGTTTTCCATTCTTAGAGACAGAGCTACAAAAAATATATTGGAAATTAAACACAGGCCTGACGAGCTATTCCTATCTGCCACAGGGCTACCTGAATTCTCTTGCGTGTTGACTTCTTCGAAGGATCCAACTATGAATTTGTGGAGGTTATCTTTCAAGAAATAAACTACTCAGAAAAGGGTAGGTTTTGTCCCAGGGCATTAAATTGCCAGATGGGTGTTTATAGTGCAATGCCTGAACGGTGAAGAGTCCATTCCGTGCTCTAGAGGCGCATCTTACCTTCCATGCCACAGCCTTTCTTTGGCTAGAATAAAGTGGTTGTTGTAAATACTGCAGCCCTGTACTGGTGTCCTAAACTCTGGCTGTGAGCGTCACCGCCCAGAGATGGCAACGCTCCTTGCACACTGCAGCTATGGACCGGGTATGTGGTGGCTCTGCGCTCTCTCTTTGCTCTCATGGTGCTTGATGGCAGGCCCCTTCCTGTCTCCATACTTCCTGTTCAGTGGCCCGCCCCATTCTGCCCCGTTGCCATGACCCCCGCCCTCCCTCCCCCTCCTCCGGCCGTTCCTTGCCGTGTCTAATGTGACCGCAGCCCCCTGCACTCCCTGCTCACTCCCACCACAGTTTCAGAGGGGTAGATTTCATTAGTGCAGCAGGTGCAGTGCCACTAGGGGCAGAGGCCTGGAGGACCCACAGAACTTTCACTATTGGCGTATATCGCACAGTTTAAACAGTCGCCAGCGGCCCCTCTCCTTCCTTGCATTATTGGAGTATATTGCACAGTTTAGACAGCGGCCCCTCTCCTTCCTTGCACTATTGGAGTATATCGCACAGTTTAAACAGCGGCCAGCGGCCCCTCTCCTTCCTTGCACTATTGGAGTATATTGCACAGTTTAAACAGCGGCCAGCGGCCCCTCTCCTTCCTTGGACTATTGGAGTATATTGAACAGTTTAGACAGCGGCCCCTCTCCTTCCTTGCACTATTGGAGTATATTGCACAGCTTAGACAGCGGCCCCTCTATTTCCTTGCACTATTGGAGTATATCGCACAGTTTAAACAGCGGCCAGCGGCCCCTCTCCTTCCTTGCACTATTGGAGTATATTGCACAGTTTAGACAGCGGCCCCTCTCCTTCCTTGCACTATTGGAGTATATTGCACAGTTTAGACAGCGGCCCCTCTCCTTCCTTGCACTATTGGAGTATATCGCACAGTTTAAACAGCGGCCAGCGGCCCCTCTCCTTCCTTGCACTATTGGAGTATATTGCACAGTTTAGACAGCGGCCCCTCTCCTTCCTTGCACTATTGGAGTATATTGCACAGTTTAAACAGCGGCCCCTCTCCTTCCTTGCACTATTGGAGTATATTGCACAGTTTAGACAGCGGCCCCTCTCCTTCCTTGCACTACTGGAGTATATCGCACAGTTTAAACAGCGGCCAGCGGCCCCTCTCCTTTCTTGCACTATTGGAGTATATAGCACAGTTTAAACAGCGGCCCCTCTCCTTCCTTGCACTATTGGAGTATATTGCGCAGTTTAAACAGCGGCCCCTCTCCTTCCTTGCACTATTGGAGTATATCGCGCAGTTTAAACAGCGGCCCCTCTCCTTCCTTGCACTATTGGAGTATATCGCGCAGTTTAAACAGCGGCCCCTCTCCTTCCTTGCACTATTGGAGTATATCGCGCAGTTTAAACAGCGGCCCCTCTCCTTCCTTGCACTATGTCTAACCTGCGGCAGCAGGCTTGGGTGTGAGACAGTGACGGCTGGTGATTCCTGATAGTGGGGCGGAATACTTGTCACCGGCTCCCCTCATAGTTTTTAAACTTTGCCTTGGGTGCCCTCACACACAAAAGCACCCATACCATCACACTACTGTTTCTCATTCACAAACGCACCTGCACCCACACACTTTTACAATCACTGACCCTCACTCATACCTACTGATGCACAGGGGCTCCGATCTGAACTCTTAGGGTAACGGTGTTCTGCCTTTAATAGTGCAGTTTGTGCAACTGCACCAGGGCCTCTGTGCCCGGGTGCAACAGCACCTGCTGCACCATTGAAAGAGCCACCTCTGACACACTCACACTCCCAATCTCTCCCTCACTCACTTATTTTAACTCGCACTGTTTTACTCACTCCCCAGCATTCCCTTACTCACTCACACTCATTGGTTCTAACTCTTTCATTCTCACTGGCACTTGAGCACTGCGCTCAGTCTCATTCTCTCTTAGTCACTTACAACCACACGTTCACTCACACATGCACAGATAAACAACACCGGAACACATTTTTTTACTTATCTTTCTTTCTTTTCTGGCAACTCAGAGGCTCCACGGCCCAGCACAGCAGCACAGAAATCAGATGGTGGCCATCAGAACCAGCAAGCCACGACTCCTAACCAGGAGCCAGGCAGCGCAGCAGGGCCCGGTTCCGAAGAAAACCACCTCAGGTCTTCTCCCAACTTCTTGCTAGGACTGGAAGCACAGCCCTACCGGAAGCTGAGGCAGTGCTGGGGTACCTCTGCTGCTCCGCGTGGTCCCTCACTGGCCTCAGGTGTGCACCGAAGTACGCCATGACTGCCACATCTTAGCAGATGTACGGTGCTGCCCGAAGCCAGAAAGGTTGTGTTTGCGTGAACACTGCTAAATGAAATATTACAAGTGGAATGTAATTTACAGTGGCTCGCGGGGTTCCCCTGTGACAGGACTATGCCCCTGAGCCTCTGAAGAGGAATCACCGCTGGTGTTAGTAAAGGTGCACTGCTACTGCCAAATACCCTGTGTCTGGGCTTCACTTCGGGGAAGCTTGCACTGCTGCTGCCCATGCTGTGCTATGTGGGGTATTAGTAGAAACATTTTCACTAAAAAGAAAAGAACGAAAAGTTATCTGGCACACTCATCCCTATGTTAATCTAGACCGAACTCATTTTACTTTCAAATTAACATCCACAAACCACTTCTAAACGAAGCAGAAACCAATCCTCGTCTAATCTTGTACCCTGAAACACTGCAGAAACAGACACACCAAATAGTGCAATATCCAATACTGTGCAAACGGCCGCTTAGAATAAACAAGCACCACCGTGCCCAACAGCGGCAGAAAGCGCTATAGAAATGCCCATAACATAAAAGAGCCAACGCCGCAGGCATTGCCAATGGGGCCTCGGGGGGGGGGGAGACGAGGAACGAGGAGTTCCCCCCCGGGTTTTTTGGGACGGGTGGCACGACCCGAGGGACATGGTTGGTCTCCCGGGGTGTCAGTTCTGGGTGGGTGGGCCAGTTATTTTAAGCATGTACCGGGCGTGAATAATGACATTGCGGATGCTTTGTCTCGTTCACAGTGGGAGCGTTTCCATGGATTAACCACGGGCGCGGCATTGAGAAGAATTCGCATGCCGGAGGCATTGTGGAAAGTAGGCGATCCAGGATGCTTCGATTGGTTATGAACTCACTGGCGCCGTCTACGCGGAGGGCTTATGCGAAAGCATGGGCGGAGTTTCTGGGATCTGGGGCTCGGCGGCGGGAACGTCAGGAAGAGGTGGTGGAGGATGTGATACAGTTCATTATGGATTTGATCGGTAAGGGTCAGGCGCGAGTCACGATTTCCGGTAAGTTGTCGGTGATCGGGTTCATGGGTAAGTTGGTCTGGGGTTACCAGCCATCGGCGGGGGACTTGGGTTTGAGAATTTTGCAGGGTTGGGAGAGATCGTTGGGGAAGAAAGTTCGAGAGCGGCAGCCGATATCGCTGTCATTGCTAAAACGTTTGATAACGACGCTGGTAGACTTGTGCTATAATGATCAGGAGGCCATTAACTTCCGAGCTCTGATGTCGTGGATGTTTTTTGGCGCGTTTCGGGTATCGGAGCTACTGGGTCTCGCCGGCAAAGCGGGCATCTTATGGAGGGAGGTTCGGGCGGTAAAGGAGGGGTTGGCGCTGTGGGTTCGGCGATCAAAGACGGATCAGAAAGGTGCAGGGGTTACGGTTGTGCTGCGTCGGTATCCCTTCAAGGACATTTGCCCTGTTACGTTGGGGGTACAACTTCGTGCGAAGTCATCGGATTTGGAAGGTGTGGTTTTTTGTCATGCGGATGGGAGCAGGGTGACGTCGGCTCAGCTTCTGGCGGTGTTGAGAAAAGGTTTGGACGTCATAGGTTGTGATGCAGAAGGGTTTGGGACGCATTCGTTTCGGATAGGGGTGGCTACAGAGGCTGGAGCCAAAGGTTGGGACAAGGAAGAGATGATGGCGTTGGGTAGATGGCGGTCGGACTGCTTTAGGCGATATGTGCGCGGTGATTGTTAAGGGCCGGTGTGAAGTTGTATGTTTTCACATTTATTTTTCTTTTACAGGTGTGGTCCTGGGGCCAGAAGCGGCACATTTGGAGATATGGGTGATTGGGCACTCCTTCATAAAATGGGCCCAACGACAAGCGCGGAGGACTGCGGCTGGGGGCAATTTGGGTTTGGATGAGGAGCGTTACAGGGTGACGTGGAGCGGGAAAGGGGGAATGAAGTGGGAAGAGCTAGTACCTCGGCTTGAGAACATGAGGGGGAGGGGGCATTGCCCAGATCTCCTTTGTGTGCACTTGGGGGAGAACGATTTGGTAAGATCAACAGGTTTGAGCTTGCTAAAGGTTATGAAAAGGGATTTGCAGTTGGTCAGCGAGCAGTGGAAGGGGTGTCACATTGTTTTCACGGCGTTTATACCGCGGCGGGTATGGAGAGGGGCCAGGAAACCGGGGGCCATTGAGAGGGCCAGACGTAAGATTAATAAAGAGATGAAGGGCTTTTGCGCGGGTCAAGGGATATCATTCATGGAGCACGGGGACATACGTTTCGAGGATGTGGAGTTCTTTAGGGGTGATGGGGTTCACTTATCTTTCGTGGGAATGGAGTTATACCTTTTGCAGCTGAGAGAGCAGGTTAAGAGTCTTCTACGGGAGCCCAAGTGGGGGGGGGGGCAGAAAAAGGGGGGCCTTTTTCTGGTGGCAGGGACAGCTGCAGGGCAGCTATTGAAAGCTCGGGGGGAGGACGGAGCTGGCAGGGAAAGTCAGGTATTAGGACGGGGCGGAACATTAATTAGACAAGGACAGGCAGGTGACTGCTTAGTAGCGGACAGGTTCAAACAAGGGGAGAAGTAAAGGAGACGAGAGGAAGGAAAAGACAGGTCGAGTAAAGGGGGGGGAGGGACCGGGGTAGGGGTGGGGGAGTGGCGGGGGCAGGTGATTCGATGTCTAGTGAGGTTTTAGTTTTGTAAGGCAAAGGCCTAGGGGGTAGGCCTAGGGGCACCTGTTCCAATAAAGCGGCCTTTTACACACACAAACAGGTCTCGGTGTGTCACTCTGTCCCAATGGGGCCTCGGGGGGGAGACGAGGAACGAGGAGTTCCCCCCCCCCCGGGGTTTTTGGGACGGGTGGCACGACCCGAGGGACATGGTTGGTCTCCCGGGGTGTCAGTTCTGGGTGGGTGGGCCAGTTATTTAATCGGCCATTTTATGAATCCAGGCACCATTTTGGGAAGGTGACCTGGTGGCCGGGCGTTAGTCAGGCAGGCTCTGGTTTTGCTTTTCCCTCCCACCCTCCCTCAGACTAGGCGGGTTTGTTGGGGGTTTTTCTTGGAACAGGTGTCCGAGGTCGTTAGGTAGGAGTCGCTTGGACAGGTGCGTGCCAGGGCGGGGACAGCTGCAGGGCAGCTATTGAAAGCTCGGGGGGAGGACGGAGCTGGCAGGGAAAGTCAGGTATTAGGACGGGGGGGGGGAACATTAATTAGACAAGGACAGGCAGGTGACTGCTCAGTAGCGGACAGGTCCAAACAAGGGGAGAAGTAAAGGAGACGAGAGGAAGGAAAAGACAGGTCGAGAAAAGGGGGGGGAGGGACCGGGGTTGGGGTGGGGGAGGGGCGGGGGCAGGTGATTCGATGTCTAGTGAGGTTTTAGTTTTGTAAGGCAAAGGCCTAGGGGGTAGGCCTAGGGGCACCTGTTCCAATAAAGCGGCCTTTTACACACACAAACAGGTCTCGGTGTGTCACTCTGTCCCAATGTTTTTGCATTGTTCGTTGCCTTTGCTGCGGCTCGTCCAACGGTTCGTTTTAATGGCCCCTGTTCTGGAATAAACAAAACTCTGAAATATGCTCACTTCCGGTGCTTGAGCTGTCCCCCGGCTCATTCACGCGTCTCCGTCAAACCCCGCCTTCTCCATCACCCACACTGCGCACATTGTAATCACTGCAACAATCATCTCAGTATCGTGTAGGCCACCAATAACGTGGGGAAGAACGGTAGAAAAATACAAAGAGGGTGACAAAGTTTGTGCAAATTGGTGCGACTGCGCACTTCCACGTCAAAATGATACATTTGTAGCTGTAGCGCTTAACAGTGGTGCGCAGGCTGACAGAAACAAACACACTCGGCAGCCAATGAAACCCACGGAGAAAAGACTAATATCATTTGTCAGTGATCACAAGTGCTCGCCCAGTGGGAAGCAGGAATTTCAGCAAACGCATCCTGGTTTAATAGTGGGTAACGTATCCACTACAGTCTAGGATTTTAGGAGATGCAATCACCAGTAAACAACGCTGGGTTTGTAAATATAATGCACAATGTTCAGAAAGGCATATGGGCTTCTTCACATGATACATCAGCGTGATAAATTATTCAACACATTGTCATTCCAGAAGTCTACAAAAACACTAACACCACAAACACAGGTGTTTGACAAAGCAGGGACAGAACCTAGGAGGGGGTTGGAACATGGTTGAAGGCTAGAACACATCCGTGGTTAATATACTGGTACATGAAGAGTAGAAAGATTAACGGCGGTGATATAGGATTGGTCACATATGTATAGACAGAAGTTTACAAAAATGACCATAGTAGAATGGCCACGTGTTTTAGGCCTGTCGTTGAAGTTGGTGTTTCCAGATGTGAGTATCTGGGGTACTATAGACCATAGGTACATTTCCTGAGAGAGATCTGGTCAGTGTGTAGTTTTTTTTGTTTGTTTGTTTGTTTTTTATATACCGAAGAAAGGGGCGTCAAGCTGGAGCTTGTTTTTCCTTTTTGGGTTACAAAGGAGCTCGTATGGTCTCAGTTTCTGTCCGAGTTATTTTTACGGATGTTTCATCTGCAGGTGCTTAGCATGTGACTTGCTGTCTTCATCGAGCGCTGTGTTTCAGCCTGGTGGTAGCCAACTGAGTGATGCAAGAGCCAGGGTGACAAGTTCATCTTTTTTAATTGATGTTCAAGAAAAGTGCTGATGCGTGAAGAACTACTCTCAGCAGGGCAACGTAATTCTTATCACAAGTACATTCTAATTAAAAGTAAGCGTGCTGCCCGCTGCAGCTATGTAAAATGTACCACGCTAGGTAACGACCGGGTGCTGTAAAGTCTGCATCTCTCCATACATTTTGGCAAATCATATATGCCAAAGATTACCAATGGCAAAAATGCCCAACAAATACCTGGATTAATACATTTTAGTGTGGCAAGCACCAAACTCCCCATGTTCGGCCATAATTTCAGAATAATACTTGTAAAAGCCAAAATTTATATTTCGAACCAAGGGGCGTTGGACTTTATCAAGTCCCAAAAAAATCACATACCCCTTCAAAGCACTGCTAATCATGCCCAAAGTCTTCAAATGTGTACTATATCGTATGTATTAGATTAAAAGCTTTCAACAGCAACGCGATTCCTAACACGTCCTAGAGTAGCAAGGACATCATTGTTCCCGTGTGTTAGGATAGCGAGAGATCTGTATTTGTTTCTAAGTCTGCCCTCCCCAGCAAAAAAACAAAATAAAAACATTTCCTCTACAGCACAGAAAGTCCCCGTGCCCGGTCGCTCGCCAGCCGGCCAGTGTTTACACGGAGGGATGCATGACGGGGTTTGTGAGGCCAGGGCGCACCTGCAGAAAGGTTCCTCCGCAGGAGGCGGCCCTGTGTTTACCGCGCGCCAGAGCAAACAGCGGCACCGGCAGTCCCTTTCCCTGGGCGCGTGACCCCGCCCGAGTGACAAGCTCCAGAGCATCTGAGCTCACCGCCGCCCCCGGGGAAGGCGCCATTTTTCCGGTGTTCAAACCTTCGGGGCGTTCCTGTTGTGGGCTCAGGACATAAAACTGTCAGTAGCCAAATTCACCCAAGATCCCAAACTATAATTCTATTTATTTTGTTGTCTTGGAAGATATAGAATTTTTGGGTCGCAGCTCAGGAGGAAGTTTCGACAGCGTTGTTTAAGTCATATAATAAATATCGACAGACAGTCGCAATATTGGCTCGTGGCGCAAGAAAACCTGCCAGCGTCATAACTGCGTAAACAAACTTCGACAGAAACAAAATAAAACACGCGACAGCAAACTCCGAGTAAGTACATAGAAGCTGTTGAATCATTACCTGTTACCCGTTCCCTGCCGTGACAGCTGCCCTGTTTAAGAGAATTTAAAGGCATTAGAATTAATGCATGATTCTCGTTTAGAGACATTTTTTTTTTTTAGTCAGTCAGCCCGGTACTCACCGCAGCGTCACTCGTGCAGTGTCTTGTTTATTTGTTGTGGTTTCGCTGCAGTTCCGAGTTTACTGTATTACTCATGGAGGCGGGACACAGTTAGGACACACCCGTACCTGCCCACCTGCTGCACAGACCCAACGGGAACAACCATGCACCATCCTACTGTACAGAGGCACACCCTTTCTGCAGCTCCATCCTACCGCACACACATACCTGCTGTCACCTTCGGTGTGAGACACGTCTGTACCCTCCCTCCTGGGGCGTAACACAGGCCCATGCAGCCCTGCGATGCAGGGAGGGAAGCAAACTTCAGGGTTGGATTACATCTAACATGTGACAGGGTCGAACTGGGACAGAAAATAGGCCGGCCACCAAATAAAAACTACCCTAACCCCTCCGCCAGTTATGCAGCATTATGCTTTAGATCTTGTGACAGTATTACTTCATTATTTTTTCATTTCTAAACTTGTCTGGGCATCAATTTGTACCCCATTAGTACCAGTTTACCACTCAAATACAGCAATAAGCTAAAGAAAGGTGACCAGTCAAACTTTGCAATAGGCCTTCCACTGCGTGGCAACACGTGCCACTGCATTTTTACTAACTTGTGAACCGTTTGATGTAGAAACAAAAATGTTTTTGTTAAAATGTGCAGATTATGCAGCAGATGATGGCTTATGTGGCAAATGCGCCAAATCTATAACTATGTGAAAATCGCCACAAATGCACAATCGCATAATTCCAGTGGCCTTGCCTATAGATCTGGCTTGTAAATGACAGTGCCATTTCTGTCATTGATGGGTTTAGGCACTCAATAAGTCATCATAAGTGCACACTGTCACTCATCTTTGCATTCATGTATCCATTCATCCTTCCACTGATTCATTCCTGTATTCACTCTCTGCCACAACTGCTATAAAATACACACACTCACCAACATATGAAAGATAAATTAAAAGATAAAAGTAGAAAAAGAAAATATGGAATAGTCTAAACAAGGCAGGCACATGCTTGCAATAAAGTAAACATACTAGTAGGTTCCGGTCTTGCAGAGTAATTTAACTAGTCTATCTTTATTTTAAAGTTCCAGCATTGCCGCCATATTTGAACTAACGTGTTGGCCAATTTGAAATGATAACACAATGATACAGTATGGACAAAAGCATTCCATAATGGTCTCCTGGTTTAGAGGAAGAGACCATGTGGGATGTGGCACACTCCATATGTAATGAGCGGAAAGCAAGCAACCTGTTAGCACTGCCTGGAGAACTGTAGTATCCTCTCGAGAAACCTTAACATAAAAAGAGGAGAAGCAAATAAATGAAACTATAAAAGGAGGGAACTGAAAATTAAAGGTCCGGCCAATCAGCCCTGACACCGAAGCACACTCATTTTCAGATTGATGTACACATGTGATCAGAAAATGCCATCTTGGCTTGAACTGAAACACTAACCAATGCAGTGTGGTGTCCTGGATGGTAACAGCATGTAAGTAACACTAAGACAGACTAATGGCAGAACTGAGCTGACATAAAGAACCTGTTAGACTTTTCATCCTTGGCGTGGTCTCCCTTAACTTTTTGCCTCTGTTCCCCAGGTTGTTGATGTGTGCTGGACTCTGATTTTACTGTTTTTGTTACTCTGGGCACTTTACCACTGCTAACCAGTGCTAAAGTGCAAGCGCTCCTTTACAAAATGTGTATGTAATTGGCTTATCCATGATTGGCATATTTGATTTACTAGTAAGTCCCTAGTAGAGTGCACTAGAGGTGCCAGGGCCTGTAAATCAAATGCTACTAGTGGGCCAGAAGCACTGGTTGTGCCACCCACATAAGTAGCTCTGTAATCATTTCTCAGACCTTCCACTGCAGTGTCTGTGTGCAGTTTTAACTATAAATTCAACTTGGCAAGTGTACCCACTTGCCAAGCCTAAACCTTCCCTTTTATTACAGGGAAGGCACCCCCAAGGTAGGCCTTAGGTAGCCCCAAGGGCAGGGTGCAGTGTATGGTTAAGGTAGGACATATAGTAATGTGTTATATATGTCCTGACAGTGAAATATTGCTAAATTCATTTTTCACTGTTGCAAGGCCTGTCCCTCTCATAGGTTAACATGGGGGCTACCTTTAAATCTGATTAAAGTGTAGATTTCCTTTGGGAGCGGATGGACATGTGGAGTTTAGGGTCTCCGAGCTCACAATTTAAAAAACACATCGTTTAGTAAAGTTGATTTTAAGATTGTGTGTTTGAAAATGCCACTTTTAGAAAGTGAGCATTTTCTTGCCTATACCATTTCTGTGACTCTGCCTGTTTGTGGATTCCCTGTCTGGGTCAGTTTAACAGTTGGGCTGGTTGCACCTCACACTAGACAGTAACACAAAGGGAGCTGGGGTGTAGCCTGCATATCCTGATGAGCCATCTGTGCTAGGAGGGAGGGGAGGAGTGGTCACTCACACCTGAAAGGGCGGTGCCTGCCCTCACACAATGCCCCTGATGAGTGTCTGGGGCCTGGCCTGGGCAACGCAGGATTTCACATTCAAAAGAGACTGTACTTTGAAGTAGGCCTATTTCAAAGGAGAAATTGGGTATAATAAGGGCACCCGAAACCACAGACTTTAGAAACACTTCTGGAAACAAGAGGAACCTCTGCCTGGAGAAGAGCTGAAGAGCTGGGGAAGAATAGCTGCCCTGTCTGTGACTGTGCTTTGTGGAGCTATTGTGTGCTTTGTGGAGCTATCCTGCAGTTTCTACTTCTGCCAGAGTAAGAGGGCAAAGACTGGACTTTGTGTGCCTTCCATCTGGAGAAGAACTCTCCAGGGGCTTGATTTAGAGCTTGGCTCCTGTTGTTTGAAGTCTCAGGGACAGCAAAGACTTCTCTCTGCCAGCACCGGGAGTGTCTGGAGAGACTCCTACTTTGCCCTGTAGTGCCCATCCAGTTCCTGGGACCCGTAAAGGAGAAGCTGGCAGCCTAAAAGGAGGAAATCCACGCACAGAGCGCCGTGCGGGGAAAAGATAGACGCAACTCCGATCTGCAGCTGAAGAAACGACGCGGCGCCGTCTCCGCGGCTGAAAATTGACGCTCGCCGGAAACGCGACCGAAGACTCGACGCACGGAGCAGGAGGTACGACGCGCAGCCTTGCTGACGGAGACTCAGAGATCGAAACCCGCGCTGCGTGGTTTTTGAATCATCGTGCGGCTGGATTTCAGACACAAGTACCGCTGGGTGTGTAAAAACAACGCAAGGCCTGCCCGGGCCCGAGAGTGCTGACCGGATCGACGCATCGCTCTCCTGCAGAGAGAAGGAATGACACGCCCGACCCGACGAAAGGAGAAACGATGCAAGGTCCTGCTCATGAGTGGAATCGACGCATCGCAAGCCCTTTTTGATGCACACTCGCCCGTGCGGGGTTATTTGTGATGCACCCAAGATACATTTTCACGCTAACCGTGTTAGTGTGTGTTTGAAACTACTTAAAGACTCTTTTTGATTTTTAATTGATAACTTGACTTGTGTATTGTGGATTTTTGTCGTTTTGGTCTTGTTTTGTTTAGATAAATACTTCCTATTTTTCTAAACCTGTGTTGTGTCATTTTGTACTGTTTTCATTAAGTTACTGTGTGTGTTGGTACAAAATCTAAATGTATATATATTTATATAGATATATTTATTATTTAATGATTTTTTATCACAAGGTCTTGGCAGACAGCTCAGAGGAGATTTCAGCAAGAATATTACACAGCAAATTTTCTACCTGTGGGGTTTGTCAGGCTTTACTGCCAAGAAATAACTCCCCCCTTAAATACTTACTGACTTTAACCTATGCTTTTCACAATCATTATCTCAGGCCTACTGTTTTTCATAACTTTTCATATTAAACAGATCAGACCTATCACAGCAGAAATATTTTTTTCTAGTGAACCAAACAGGCCTCTAGTTATTATCATTGGCATGTCACCATAACAATCACAGGCCTTCAGTACTAACCTTGCCCTTTATTGGAACACTTTAAAAACTTTTAACAGTTGTTTGATTCTGCATAATTCCTAAAATTTAAAAAGTAGTTAGGGGCAAACATTAGCAGTAAAAATCAGAATTTGGGAGCAGCTAAAACGCAAGTAGAAGATCGCACAGCCATGTTTTTCTCCTTTTGGACAGGTAGAGCCACCATTGTTTTGGTACTGCACGCTCCAGTGGTTCCAGAGAGGATGCTTGAAAGAGGGCACACTGCGCGGATGCTCAGCGGGTGCGCCGCTGGCACGCCAATGACGCATCTATTGGCAAGCCTGTTTGCACCCGTTAGTATCCTGGAAGCGTCCAGCACCAGCCATGCTGCCCGTCCCCCTAGCAGGTAATAAGCTCCTACATTACAGCAAAGTGGCTTTATGTGGTCTTGCCGCAGAGGCTAAATGTCTGGCTCCACCATTTACTATTTCTGACATGCCCTACTACACGTGCCCTTTATGTAATTTGCATCTGACTACCTCACCAGTACAGAAAGACAATGAGCCTATTAGACTACACATGGAGGTTAGGGCTCGGTTTTCGGCAGTGCTAATCAATGCCAACCACACTTTTGACCTGTTAGAAGGAGAGTGCTTGGATTTGCATTTTTTGACAGAAAGGTGGTTGACCGATACCTCTTACCCAGCCATTGCCATGGCCATCTCTGAGGGTTTTAAGATCTATAAAAAAGACCGATCCACAGGAAAAGGTGGAGGCTTAGCATTTGTTCTAAAGGAAGCTTGGGGATTCCAAACCTTTGATACTGAGAGCCTGATTGAAGCAGAGCCAATGGGTTTCTGCATCACTTTGTCCCAGCAACAATTGATCGCATGTGTGCTAATTTATAGACTGCCTGGACCAGCAGGACTGTTCATTAAATGACTTGAGATAGCATTAACTCACCTAATAGTGAGGCATGCCCATTTCCTGGTCTTAGGGCATCTAAATATACATATGGACAAAGTGGAAGACAGTGTGACAAGAGAGCTCAGAGATATTATGGCACCCCTAGAGGTCAGCCAATCTATATTTAAACCTACACATCAGGCTGGACACATACTTGACCAAGTTTTCTCCAACATATCAATACTAGTGGAAGATCCCATACCTATGGTCTGGGATGATCATTATTTGATTGCATTTTCATGGCAGGTATCAACTAAAACTGCGGTCTCCATCGCTGAGGGAGTAGAACATATTGTGAAGCTCATAAAATTAAACTGCAGGAATTTACTTACGCCTTCGAAACCAGCTCACCTTCTTTGTTAGGTGAGCTAGAGAAGGATGTAGAGCTGCAGGAAAATTGGATTAAGTATTCCATCAATACTGCATCCCCTCCTTTTCCCTGCAGAACAAGTAGAAGTAGGCAATCCTGCCCCTGGTTCTCAGATAACCATAATCATATCAGATACCTTTAAGGCGGAGAAAAAAGTTGTAAGATTCTAGAAAGGCAGTGGAGGAGAGAGTATAATAACGATGCTAAGCAAAGGTATGAATTGGCTCCTAAGAAATACCACACTGATATCAGAGCAGCTAAAAACCCTTCTGGGAAAATAAAATTGAGAATTCAAAGAATAAGGCCCTCATTAAGAGTCTGGCAGTCATGAGACCGCCAGCCTCAGTGGTGTAGACCGCCGTATTACAAGTTGTGGGGTTTGGCTCAAGCCAAACCTCCACAACTCCGCCTGGCCTGGCGGTGACCTCCTCTAATCTGGCGGCAGGCCTGAGGCTGCCATCCAGATTACGAGGTTGCAAACCACCAGGCTTTCCGTGGCGGTCACTGTAGGAGGCTGGACTGGCTTGTAGTGAGTACCAAGGGGTACTTACACCTTGCACCAGGCCCAGTTATCCCTTATTAGTGTATAGGGTGTCTAGCAGCTTAGGCTGATAGATAATGGTAGCTTAGCAGAGCAGCTTAGGCTGAACTAGGAGACGAGTGAAGCTCCTACAGTACCACTAGTGTCATATGCACAATATCATAAGAAAACACAATACACAGATATACTAAAAATAAAGGTACTTTATTTTTATGACAATATGCCAAAAGTATCTCAGTGAGTACCCTCAGTATGAGGATAGCAAATATACACAAGATATATGTACACAATACCAAAAATATGCAGTATAGTATTAGAAAACAGTGCAAACAATGTATAGTTACAATAGGATGCAATGGGGACACATAGGGATAGGGGCAACACAAACCATATACTCCAAAAGTGGAATGCGAACCACGAATGGACCCCAAACCTATGTGACCTTGTAGAGGGTTGGTGGGACTGTAAGAAAACAGTGAGGGTTAGAAAAATAGCCCACCCCAAGACCCTGAAAAGTGAGTGCAAAGTGCACTAAAGTTCCCCAAAGAGCACAGAAGTCGTGATAGGGGAATTCTGCAGGAAAGACCAACACCAGCAATGCAACAACGATGGATTTCCAGACGAGAGTACCTGTGGAACAAGGGGACCAAGTCCAAAAGTCACGATCAAGTCGAGAGTGGGCAGATGCCCAGAAATGCCAGCTGTGGGTGCAAAGAAGCTGCTACTAGGAAGTAGAAGCTCAGGATTCTGCAGGAACGACAAGGGCTAGAAACTTCCCCTTTGGAGGATGGATGTCCCACGCCGTGGAGAGTCGTGCAGAAGTGTTTTCCTGAAGAAAGACCGCAAACAAGCGTTGCTAGCTGCAAGTCGTGCGGTTAGGGTTTTTGGATGCTGCTGTGGCCCAGGAGGGACCAGGATGTCGCCAATTGCGTCAGGGGACAGAGGGGGCGCCCAGCAAGACAAGGAGCCCTCTCAGAAGCAGGCAGCACCTGCAGAAGTGCCGGAACAGGCACTACAAAGTGGAGTGAAACGGTGCTCACCCGAAGTTGCACAAAGGGGTCCCACGTCGCCGGAGGACAACTCAGGAGGTTGTGCAATGCAGGTTAGAGTGCCGTGGACCCAGGCTTGGCTGTGCACAAAGGATTCCCTCGGAAAGTGCACAGGAGCCGGAGTAGCTGCAAAAGACGCGGTTCCCAGCAATGCAGTCTGGCGTGGGGAGGCAAGGACTTACCTCCACCAAACTTGGACTGAAGAGTCACTGGACTGTGGGAGTCACTTGGACAGATTTGCTGGATTCAAGGGACCTCGCTCGTCGTGCTGAGAGGAGACCCAGGGGACCGGTGATGCAGTTCTTTGGTGCCTGTGGTTGCAGGGGGACGATTCCGTCGACCCACAGGAGATTTCTTCGGAGCTTCTAGTGCAGAGAGGAGGCAGACTACCCCCACAGCATGCACCACCAGGAAAGCAGTAGAGAAGGCGGCAGGATCAGCATTACAGAGTTGCAGTAGTCGTCTTCGCTATTTGTTGCAGTTTTGCAGGCTTCCAGCGCGGTCAGCAGTCGATTCCTTGGCAGAAGGTGAAGAGAGAGATGCAGAGGAACTCGGATGAGCTCTTGCATTCGTTATCTAAGGAAATCCCCAAAGCAGAGACCCTAAATAGCCAGAAAAGAGGGTTTGGCTACTTAGGAGAGAAGATAGGATAGCAACACCTGAAGGAGCCTATCAGAAGGAGTCTCTGACGTCCCCTGCTGGCCCTGGCCACTCAGAGCAGTCCAGTGTGCCAGCAGCACCTCTGTTTCCAAGATGGCAGAGGTCTGGAGCACACTGGAGGAGCTCTGGGCACCTCCCAGGGGAGGTGCAGGTCAGGGGAGTGGTCACTCCCCTTTCCTTTGTCCAGTTTCGCGCCAGAGCAGGGCTGAGGGGTCCCTGAACCGGTGTAGACTGGCTTATGCAGAAATGGGCACCATCTGTGCCCATGAAAGCATTTCCAGAGGCTGGGGGAGGCTACTCCTCCCCAGCCCTAACACCATTTTCCAAAGGGAGAGGGTGTAACACCCTCTCTCTGAGGAAGTCCTTTGTTCTGCCTTCCTGGGCCAAGCCTGGCTGGACCCCAGGAGGGCAGAAACCTGTCTGAGGGGTTGGCAGCAGCAGCAGCTGCAGTGAAACCCCGGGAAAGGCAGTTTGGCAGTACCAGGGTCTGTGCTAGAGACCCGTGGGATCATGGGATTGTGCCAACAATGCCAGGATGGCATAGAGGGGGCAATTCCATGATCTTAGACATGTTACATGGCCATATTCGGAGTTACCATTGTGAAGCTACACATAGGTAGTGACCTATATGTAGTGCACGCGTGTAATGGTGTCCCCGCACTCACAAAGTCCGGGGAATTGGCCCTGAACAATGTGGGGGCACCTTGGCTAGTGCCAGGGTGCCCACACACTAAGTAACTTAGCACCCAACCTTTACTAGGTAAAGGTTAGACATATACAGGGAGTGCAGAATTATTAGGCAAATGAGTATTTTGACCACATCATCCTCTATATGCATGTTGTCTTACTCCAAGCTGTATAGGCTCGAAAGCCTACTACCAATTAAGCATATTAGGTGATGTGCATCTCTGTAATGAGAAGGGGTGTGGTCTAATGACATCAACACCCTATATCAGGTGTGCATAATTATTAGGCAACTTAACAAAAAAGAAATATATACCCATTTCAATTATTTATTATCACCAGTGAAACCAATATAACATCTCAACATTCACAAATATACATTTCTGACATTCAAAAACAAAACAAAAACAAATCAGTGACCAATATAGCCACCTTTCTTTGCAAGGACACTCAAAAGCCTGCCATCCATGGATTCTGTCAGTGTTTTGATCTGTTCACCATCAACATTGCGTGCAGCAGCAACCACAGCCTCACAGACACTGTTCAGAGAGGTGTACTGTTTTCCCTCCTTGTACATCTCACATTTGATGATGGACCACAGGTTCTCAATGGGGTTCAGATCAGGTGAAAAAGGAGGCCATGTCATTAGATTTCCTTCTTTTATACCCTTTCTTGCCAGCCACGCTGTGGAGTACTTGGACGCGTGTGATGGAGCATTGTCCTGCATGAAAATCATGTTTTTCTTGAAGGATGCAGACTTCTTCCTGTACCACTGCTTGAAGAAGGTGTCTTCCAGGAACTGGCAGTAGGACTGGGAGTTGAGCTTGACTCCATCCTCAACCCGAAAAGGCCCCACAAGCTCATCTTTGATGATACCAGCCCAAACCAGTACTCCACCTCCACCTTGCTGGCGTCTGAGTCGGACTGGAGCTCTCTGCCCTTTAACAATCCAGCCACGGGCCCATCCATCTGGCCCATCAAGACTCACTCTCATTTCATCAGTCCATAAACCTTAGAAAAATCAGTCTTGAGATATTTCTTGGCCCAGTCTTGACGTTTCAGCTTGTGTGTCTTGTTCAGTGGTGGTCGTCTTTCAGCCTTTCTTACCTTGGCCATGTCTCTGAGTATTGCACACCTTGTGCTTTTGGGCACTCCAGTGATGTTGCAGCTCTGAAATATGGCCAAACTGGTGGCAAGTGGCATCGTGGCAGCGGCACGCTTGACTTTTCTCAGTTCATGGGCAGTTATTTTGCGCCTTGGTTTTTCCACACGCTTCTTGCGACCCTGTTGACTATTTTGAATGAAACGCTTGATTGTTCGATGATCACGCTTCAGAAGCTTTGCAATTTTAAGAGTGCTGCATCCCTCTGCAAGAAATCTCACTATTTTTGACTTTTCTGAGCCTGTCAAGTCCTTCTTTTGACCCATTTTGCCAAAGGAAAGGAAGTTGCCTAATAATTATGCACACCTGATATAGGGTGTTGATGTCATTAGACCACACCCCTTCTCATTACAGAGATGCACATCACCTAATATGCTTAATTGGTAGTAGGCTTTCGAGCCTATACAGCTTGGAGTAAGACAACATGCATAAAGAGGATGATGTGGTCAAAATACTCATTTGCCTAATAATTCTGCACTCCCTGTAGGTGACTTATAAGTTACTTAAGTGCAGTGTAAAATGGCTGTGAAATAACGTGGACGTTATTTCACTCAGGCTGCAGTGGCAGGCCTGTGTAAGAATTGTCAGAGCTCCCTATGGGTGGCAAAAGAAATGCTGCAGCCCATAGGGATCTCCTGGAACCCCAATACCCTGGGTACCTCAGTACCATATACTAGGGAATTATAAGGGTGTTCCAGTATGCCAATGTAAATTGGTCACTAGCCTGTTAGTGACAATTTGAAAGAAATGAGAGAGCATAACCACTGAGGTTCTGATTAGCAGACCCTCAGTGAGACAGTTAGTCATAACACAGGTAACGCATACAGGGCACACTTATGAGCACTGGGGCCCTGGCTGGCAGGGTCCCAGTGACACATATAACTAAAACAACATATATACAGTGAAATATGGGGGTAACATGCCAGGCAAGATGGTACTTTCCTACAGTCACCCCGCCACGAAAACCCTGGCGGTCACGCACCCGGTGACAGGAATCTCCATTCCTGTCGTCGGCACACACATACACACATGTCCCCACACATACACACATCCCCCCCACCCATCCACACACTCACAAACCCTGGTTCATGCACGCATTCAATCACATACACACACATGCAGCACACGCATACATTCACTCAGACACCCCTACTCACTCGCATACATCCACTCAGACACCCCCACACACTCGCATGCATCCACTCGAACACCCCCATAAACGCGTTCATACACGCACACACGCACACACGCATTCACATTCATTCTCATACATGCACGCATTCACCACATCCCCCTCTCCGCAGACACGCACACACCCAAACACACAGACCCCTCCCTTTTTGGATGGCCACTTACTTTCTGAGTTGAGAAGAACATCCGGGAGGGGATGGGTCCTGGCAGTCTTCCCTTTCCGCCACCACCACACCAGCAGGACACTGCTGAGCTGTATTACGGCTCTTAATACAGTGGGCGGAGTCCTGCTGGTGTGGTGGTGCCGGTTAGGGAACAGCCTCTGCACCGCCGACTGCCAGAACGAATGATGGCTGATTTCTGCCTCAATAATGGCGGAGAGCAGCCACCACTCGTAATACGGTGGTTGTGTGGCGAGTTTGGCTTTGGCGGTCAATGAAACTGACCGCCAAAGTCATAATAAGGGCCTAAGTCTAAAGAAATATTTGCCATCGTCAAAACTTTCATAGCTCCATCAGCGAGTGTTAGGACCCACCACGCATCTCCAGAGTGGTATGAACAACCAGCCGCTTATTTCCGGACAAAAAATCAGAATATTCAAACCAGTCTGTCCAATGGATCAAAGGCTGATGCCGAAATAATTGAAAAACTGCAGACTAAATGGACACACCAGTCTCTGCTACTTCATCTAATTTTGAGCCAATAACTACAAAGAGCTCGCTGCAAGTGCTTCATACCTTAAAATCTGGCTCACCAGTAGATCCTGGTATTCCTAAATTATTAGTGGAGGGGGTGCCCATAATCAATCCTCTGATTAATAGGCTACTCAACATGTCTTTAACAACTGCAATAGTACCCTCCTCCTGTAAAAAAGCCAAGATATTGCCCCTACTGAAAAACCCCTTTGCCTGTTCCTTGTAGCCCCTTCATCTACAGGACTATTTCTCTTCTTCTGGCCTTTTCTGAGATCTTAAAAAAACACGTCTCAGGCTACCTAAATGCTAATAATCTTCTTCACCCTAGCCAATCAAGCTGTAGACCTGGTTTAGCACAGAGACTACGCTAGTGGAGGTGGCAGAATACATCATAAGCACTCTTGACAGGGAGGGTAAGGATGTTAGATCTCTCGGCTGCCGTCGATACTGTCTCCTACTCAAAACTCCTGGAGTGCCTCCATGCTGTTGGGGTGTCAGAATCAGCATTGGACTGGTTTGCCTACTTTTTGCCTGGTCAGAGTCAACAAATTTGGATCCCACCTCACTCGTCGAAACTAGGTGAACTAACAGTTGGAGTTACCCAGGGCTCAGCCTTAAGTTCCACCTTGTTCAATTTGTATCTTACTCCTTTTTCCTGGATTGCTGAAGCCCTTGGGATAAAAATTATATCTAATGTTGATGATATGCAACTGTTGGTCTCCTGTGGTAAAGGTGAAGATCTATTAGGGGCCCAGATTAAATTTGGTCTGTTTTCCAGTGGCTGTCTAGCCACCAGCTTAAGTGCAATGCTGATAAAACTTAAATTGTGTTTTTTTAGCAATACCACACCAGAATTCTGGAAGACCTTTTCGTCAGATGATGCGTCCCCACCAGACCGCAGATAGTTCAGTAAAGAATTTTGGGTTCAAATTTGATGACAGCCTATCTTTCAAAGGTCAGATTAGTTCCATAGTTGGTAGGTGCTTTGGGGTAATGCGCGCCTTGCAGAACTTTCTTCACTTTTTGTCATTTTCTGCAAACAATTTAACAATTTGGTGATTCAGGCCTTGAGTACCCAAAGATTGGACTATGGTAATGCCTTGTATGTTGGACTACCAGAACAACAACTAAATAGACTCCAAATAGTCCAAAACACCTCTACCTGCCAACTGTTTAACTTGCCAATCAGAACTCAGATGTCCTCCCAATTGATAGTTCGGCACTGACTCACTATAAAAAAAAGAATTATTTTCAAAGCTCTGGTATTGGTACATGGTGCCCTGTACCAGTCTGGTACTGGTTACCTCAGAGCTAGGTTTAGCTTTTATAACCCCCAGAAAAGATTGAAATTGACAAACAAACTGCTAGCAACTATTCCCCAGATTCGCAGAGCCATGATCTGGGGTAGATCTCTGGCTTATCAAGGTTCTCTGGCATGGAATAAGCTCCAGCTGGAGCCTCGAGCTCTCAGCAATACAGCAGTGTTTAAAAAGAAGGTTAAAATCTGGCTTTTTGTGCAAATTTAGAGCCTTCTATGTGCTACAGATTGGACCTGTAGGAACGTGCCTGAACACTCTTATGAGTAGCTGTGTGCGCCATAGGTTGCCTCATCATCATCATCATCATCAACTTAAGCTTTCCCACAATGTAAGCATCGGACATATAGTCATACAATTACATATTACACAAAACTCAGTTGACAAAGCAAAATGCTGTCTCTTCCAAGAGGGCCTAACTAAGATTCTGACAGTGCAAATCTTCAATCCCACAGTTTGTCAGCACCAAAATCCTTACCTTCTACAGCAGAGGTCTTCAAACTGGGGGGCACCAGGTTGCACAGTGTTTTTTTTTTTTTAAAGCAGAAACGTGTTATTGCACTTTAAAAAAGGTAACAGTACTTAACTGCAATGTTTAAATACGTCTGGACATATTTAAACATTGTCATCTTTATAAAATAATTGTGAAAAATTCTGAGGTGGGGCCACATTTTTTGTTTTTTCAATTGGGAGGGGCGCGGCATTAAAACTTTTGGAGACCACTGTTCTACAGTAATATGTGAGATTCCATGTAACAACATATATATCTGTAGGCTTTAATACAGAAAAATAGCAATCTATCCCTAAAAAATCATTGAGTTTAACATATGCTTTTCACAATCCTTATGTCATTATAAACATTCAGGCTATATTGCTTAGCGTTTGATTGGCACCATAACCAACTCAGGCCTACTATGGAGGTCATAAAACTTCCCACAAGGCAACCAACTGGTAATACAATTCAAATTATGTACAAAATAAAGTTGTCCAAGCAGTATAAAATCCCTTAAAATAGAGCCTAGTAAACATTGCTGTAGTGCAAAGTGTATATCCCCATCGTTTAATTAAGGGGGTGGGGGGAGTCAATCACTAACACCAAAATCATTGCCTACTATGGCAGTCTGTGAGATTTCATGTAACAAAATACCTGCCTCCAGGCTTCAGCTCAGTGTCATAAAAACCCACACTTAAAAGTCTATTGCCGCTAGCATAAGGTTTTCATAATAAGTAAGTACAGCCTACTTCTTTGTCATAACTTTTTAGTTATAAACAGATCACACAAAAGGAATCTAACATAGCTTTTCCCAGTGAACTAATAAGGCATGTAGTCTTTACCAATCGCTAGGCACTATTTACACCACATGCCTACTGAAGTGCACATAAACTGGCAACCATAACGCATACATTTATATAATTAAAAATGTGTACAAAATAACAGTTAGCAAAATAATATGCAGCTGCTCTCAATAAGCATAACAATAACCATCATAGTGAAATTCTTCTCCCAGGATTTGCCCCCCAGGTCTACCAGGGGGATGGTAACCAACACTAAAACCCTTGACTACTATAGTAATCTGTGAGGTTACATGTACCAAAGTTTATTATGAAATGTAATGTGATAACTATCTACTGTTAGAGGCTGAGTGGCTTTACCATACGTAAATCGTAAATACGTTTATTAGGAAAGTTAATTAAAACCAACGCTCATCACATATTCGTGCCCTATAATCACTCAAACGTGTCTTAAGTTAAAATTTAAATACACATAAAAAGGTTCCATTTGTCATAATACTAAGACATTTCTTAAAATATTGGCTTAAAATGCTTACAGGCCTAAATAAAGTGACAGTGCATAAACTAATTTGACAAGCTACAGGACCTAAGACTCCCCCATAGTACGTGCCAGCCCTTCAAGACTAAAGATTAGCCTTGTTTTCTCCATCCACCCAATATACTAAGGTTTACTATTTGAGTAATCATTAACTCAAATGGACCCGTATGTCTTCACAGCAACTGTATCATTCAGTTGTTGACTAAATACTACCTACTCAACTGATGTCGCCTTTTCTTAGAAGGACTGATCATGCATTTGAGGTCTTAAGTTCAAGCACCCGCTTGCATCCATGAAAAAGTGACAGTGCATCCTAGTTACTAAAGTAAAAACACAATCAAGTTCAAAGGGACAAATAAAACATAATTTAAACTGATTTGTCAATCTAAATGGCCTTAGTCTCCCACCATTGCGCACGCTAGCCCTTTAAGTCAAAACAATTGACGCTGTTTTCTCCATCCACACAATATGCTAAGGTTTACCTTTTAAATACTCATCAACATAGACCTGTGTATCTTTAGAGCAACTATTCCATTCAGTTGTAATCTATGTACTACCTACTCAGTGGTTTTCTCCATTTCTTTAAGGGCCTAAACCATGAATTTAGTCCCCAACAACAAAACAGGATTGAAATACCACTTAACTAAATAATAAAAGCCAGTCTACATGAGCGTATGTTCAGCGACCTAAGCATGTTTTTCAAGTACATTCTCCTATATTCTGACAATGCTGGGCACACACAAAAAACATGGACAAGTGTCTCTTGTTTGTACCCACAAAGGCGACACGAATGTGAGTGTGTTTGCTGTCTCCATGAAGGGACCATGTCTTTGGTTTCCATCGTACCAAAACGCAAAAGCATAAATTGATATTTCAATGTCTGAGTGAAGGGTGCTGCTAGATAGTCCTGAGCCCGTAAAGATTTATATGATGTTAATATGGTCCAGGCATGTCGTCTTCTAGAGAGCCTGTTTTTGTCAGTAGTTTAAGACAGTAATCGAGTGGCAGCATTTGCCTTCCGGTCAAACCCCACTTTACCCGGGCCCATATCCCATGCTTCTTGCAAGCCTAAATCCTTAATAGAGTTGTTTCAGTGACGACCCCATGAACCTTTATCGTTACGACGCTGTTGCTCCTGAATTTCAATCCAGCATAAGTGGTTAATGGTACCAGTCTCTGCTGCTGGCATTCTCCAACAGAATTTAATATAAGCACATTCACTCTGATAGTCGTAGTTTTTCAGACCAAATCCTAAACGTACCTGAGCTGGGGCTACTGAACGTGGGATCTGGAACACTGATTTGTAAGCCCTCGTTTGAACTCGGTTATAGAAAGCTGCTTCTTTACCCAGCATTATTTCAGCCCCATAAGTGAGTGTGGGCATTAGCCGTTCTGACATAACAGAAAGTAAATGGTTATTTGACAGGCAACTCAATTTCCGTTTTAATATCTTGAATCCATACGTCAAGGATTGGGCCTTTGCTTGAGCAGCAGCAAGCTGAGGTTTAAAGGTCAAGTGATGATCCAAGGTGAAACCCAAGTATTTGTAAGTAGGGACAACCGCCACCTGAGTTCCATTGATGAACCACGCAAATGATTTGAACTTCGAATCAACCAAACGGACTACCTTAGTTCTGTTGAAGTTCAATTCCAGACCTTGCCTACTAATCTAAATAGTAGTGTGTCAATGCCGTGCTGTAGTCCGACTTTTGACTGAGTAGAACTGCATACTGTAGTCTGCATATTGTAGCCATGCTATTCCTTCCCGGGCCAAGACCGGCAGGTGATTATTTACAGGTGCAAGGGCATCGGCCAAGTCTGCAAGGTATAAATTAAACAGCATAGGGGCTAGTACACATCCTTGCTTTAGACCATCTGCGGTTTGAATTCTGTTAGTGACTTGGCCACCCTCTCCAATTTTGACTTGCGCCCAGGTACCCGAATATAAGTCAATCATTACGTTCATTAGACTACTGGGGAGGCCCCCACCTTTCAATTTTTCCCATAAGCCAGTCCTTGGCACACAGTCAAAGGCGGACTTCAGGTCAATGAAACATGCAAATAAAAAACTATTCTTGAGTCTGGCTTTAGTACCTAGCAGAGCCAATGCTGCCAGATTGGTCGAGGCTCCCATGCCAGCTCTGAAGACTTTGTGATAATAGTTGTCTTTCGAGTATCCATTCCGATATTTGTTAAAACAGACAGGCTGCGTACAGCTTTGCTTCGACGTCGATCAAGGCTATTAGCCTGTAGTTTGAGGGGGAAGCAGGATTACCTGTCTTATATATTGGATGGAAGATGCTGCCTTTCCATGCATCTGGGAGCCGCTTTGTACCCTGAAGATCATTAAAGAGCAGCGCCAGATAGTAAGCCAAGTATGTAGTATATCCTCTGAGGAGGGCATTTAGGATTCCACTCTGACCGGCAGCCCCTTCCAATTTTAAATTCTAATTGAGGCCTGACAGCTGTTCAATGTTTATATTCATTAGAGTGTATTCTTATTCAATATCAGACGGAGAGGAATCTGTTTTCAGCTTCACTCTAAAGCCAAAGTTGATCATGCTTGGATTGTGGTGACTTACAGCCAGAGAGACCTCCTCCTTCCCATGATGGTCTGAGAATGAATACATTGTTAGTACATGGGCTTCCCACATGGCTGCGTCTATACCTGCATTCGAATGTCGATTATTACCCTGGCTTAGCCCCTTCACGAATTGCCAGAACTTTTTATTATTCTTCTGTTTGTTAGATATAAGGAGCTTAGTCCACAGATCTTCATAGTATCTCTGATTTTCCATCCAGCAACTTTTCTAGTATTTAGCACTCAGTTCAAGAAGCCTTGTTTTGTTGGGGTTCTTCCCTCATCGAATATCCTTCGCCACTTTTTTTGTTTCACAAAAGACTTGGGCCCTCATTACAACCCTGGTGGTCAGTGATAAAGCGGCGGTAATACCGGCAACAGGCCGGCGGAAACAAAAATGGAACTATGACCACGGCGGAAACCGCTCAGACAAACAGCCACTTTAACACACCGACCGCCACGATGGAATAAACAAGCACCACGGCGGTAACTGCCAACAGCTAGGCGGAAGACAATGTACCGCCCACACTATTATGACTGGCCTATCCGCCACCTTTTCCGAGGTGGTACCAACGACATCAAAAGCCTGGTGGAAACGGATCTCAGAAGTCAAAGGACTCACCTGTGGAGACTCAGGGAACAACCACGACGCCATGGAGCTTGAGTTGCACATATTCCTCATGCTCGTCTACCTTCTGCTGCATTACGAACATCAACGCCGGCGAAGACGACCACAGTGAGTACTGCCGCCTAGCACACAAGGGAGGGGGGAGGAAAAAGAGAGTGACACACACGCAACACCCCCAACACCATACACACAAACAGATGCAGTAACATTACATATTCCCCTGTACCCCTCAGGAATAATGCAAGGACAAAATGAATTTGAAGAAAGTGAGTGTAATACAAAACAATACTAGGAATAAGTGCACCAAAATCCAAACGTATAGGCCAGGGCCCCACCTTACTCCTGCTACAACACGGAGAGAACACTGCAGGGGCATCAGGTCGAAAATACACAGGCACCTCAGGGGGGCGGGGAATGGGGGGGCACCTCAGCCGGAAGATGGTACAACGCCACTGGACCTGGATGGGGCTAAATGCCCACTGCTTGGTCCTGGGGAGTGCAAGGCCACAGTATTTCAAGTGGGTGGTTTGCCCACTGCTTGGTCCTGGAGAGTGCAAGGTCACAGTCTCTCTAGTGGGTGGTTTGCCCACATGCTCTGGAGGGGGCAACATGCCCTGTGCTTGGTCCTGGGGAGTGCAAGGCCACAGTCTCTCAAGTGGGTGGTTTGTCCACTGCTTGGTCCTGGGGAGTGCAAGGCCACAGTCTCTCAAGTGGGTGGTTTGCACTCTGCTTGGTCCTGGGGAGTGCAAGGCCACAGTCTCGCTAGTGGATGGCTTCTTTCACTGGTTCTGGAGGGAGCATTGTGCCCAGTGTGCTTCATTCTGGGAAGGATGGGGTGAGTGGATGGCATCTCCACTGGTTCTGGAGGAGGCATTGTGCCCAGTGATGCAGATCTTGGGGAGTGTAAGGTCACAGTCTCTCACCTGGGTGTCAGACCCACAGGATTTACAGGACCCAGGCCGCACAACAGCCCATGAATGCAGGACTACACATTGCCCGCCGGCAGTGATGGCTGCTCAGTGGTGGCAGTGGTGGTGCAGGTGTCGGTGCTGACAGTGGTGGGGGAGACTCCAGCCCTTTCTCTGCAGCCTCGGATGGCTCCCCACCGGGGCTGCTGCTGCTGGCAGTGGTGCTGGCGGCAGAGCTGGCAGTGGCGGGAGGAGGCTCCAGCCCTTCCCCTGCAGCCTCGGAAGGCTGCCCAATGGGGCTCCTGCTGCTGGTGGCGGTGCTGGCAGTGGTGGGGGGAGGCTTCAGCCCTTCCCCTGCAGCCTCGTACGGCTGCCCACTGGGGCTGCTGCTGCTGGTGGCGGTGCTGGCAGTGATGAGGGGAGGCTCCAGCCCTTCCCCTGCAGCCTCGGACGGCTGAACTACCATGGTTGTTGTTGGGGGCTCCAACTGAGTCCAAGCACCAGGCCTCTTGTCCTTTTTGCCTGCTGGTGCAGGCCCCTTGCGCTTCCTATCAGCAACTGGGGATTGCCCCTTGCCCTTCCGTGTAGCAGCTGGGGGTGCCTCGTTGCCCTTCCCTGTAGCAGGTTGGGGTGCCTCCTTGCCCTTCCTAGACGCAGCTGGTGGTGCCTCCTTGCCCTTCCTAGATGCTGTTGGTGCAGGCACCCTTTCAGTGTGGCTGCCTGGTGCCCAGGATCCTCTCCCACCTGCAGTAGCTGTCGACACTACTGTGGCTGTGGACTGGGTGACTGAGGTGCTCGCCTGGGTTCTAACCACCCTGTCCCGATGTGAAAAACGGGGGGGAGTGGTAGAGAAGAGGTCAACAGTGGAGAAGAAAAGCTTCATAGGGACATTTGGGCGGGAAGAGGGTGAAGGTTTGGGAGTGGAGTAAGAGGAAGTGGTTGTAGGAGGTGTCTGCTGATTTTGGGTGCAGGTGCATGGGCTGGATGCTGCTGTGAGGTGGATGGCTGTTGGGTGTCTGAGTGCTTGCGTTTATGTACTTTGGGAGGAGGGGGCACAGACACAGTGGGAGAGGACACAGGGGACGTGTGCATGGATGTGGGGTTGGTGACTGCCAGTGAGGGGTGTGTAGTGATAGGCGTGATGATGGTAGTGGATGAGGATGTAGTGCATGCAGGTGTGAGTGTAGATGCTACTGGGAGGGAGGTGGACGACGAGGAGGGGGGGACACAGTGGAGGCAGTAGATTTTGGTAAGTCTGATTCTGGATGGTGTTTGCGTGAGTGCCTGTGGGATGATGTGTGGTGCTTGTGTTTTCCTGAACCACTCCTGTGTGTTGTCCTGTGTGCATGCTGATCTGCCTGTGTGCTTGGGATAGGTTGGGGTTGAGGGGAATGGGATTTGGTAGAGGAAGTTGGAGGGAGGAGGCTAGAAACAGGGACAATGGGTGCCATCAGGGAGGAGGCCAGAGCCTGGATTGATCTCTGCCTGGCTGCCATGCCAGAGTGAATGCCCTCCAGGAATGCATTAGTATGTTGCAAATGGGCTGCCAGCCCCTGGATGGCATTCACAATGGTTGACTGTCCAACAGAGATGGATCGCAAGAGGTCAATAGCCTCCTCACTTAGGGCAGCAGGGCTAACTGGGACAGGGCCTGAGGTGCTGGGGGCGAAGGAGATGCCCACCCTTCTGGGTGAGCGGGCACGGGAAACACGCTGAGGGGCTGCTGGGAGGGCGGTGCTGGTACGGGGGTGGCGGCTGTACCTGCAGTTGGGGTGGGCAGAGAGGTGTCCACCACCACCAGGGAGCTTCCATCGGATGAGGTATCACTGTCCAAACTGTCCCCTCCAGTCTCTGCTGTGGTGCTCTCCTCTCCCTCAATCCCACTGGTGCCCTCACCGTCGGTGGATTCGGCCTCTTGGGCCCTGTGGGATGCAGCTCTCCCCGTCGCCGGTGCCTCTGCTCCTCCGCTAGATGATGCTAATGCACACAAGGACAGGGTGACAAAACAAAAAGTGGGGAGAGACAAAGGATACACTTGGTCAATGGCGGCACCAACACCACCGTTGGCGTACACAGCGCACTCACACAGGGAACAGCCCTACGCACTAGGCAATGCACTAACAGTCACAATGCTAGTCACCAGCCCATGGATAGGGTCTCCTAACACCAATTGCAGCATACCTGAGACCCACAGACCCCTGCCCAGTAGTGGATGCCTACTAGCTTGGTTGGAGGTATTTTACATCAGGACCCTGCCCAACATGGGACCTACACTGCAATGTCAAGCCTGGCCTAGGGGCACCAACAGGCCCACATCCCCCACCCGGATGCCACCCCACCATGCACAAGTAGTAATTGGGGCACTGTACTCACCCCCTTGTGGCTGCTGTGATGCCCCCATGCGCCCATCCCGCTCCGGATAGGCCACCGCCAGTATGCGGGCCATCAGGGGGGTCAGGGTTCGAAGGGCATCCCTTACTCGTTGGGGGGGCCATCCCCAGCTGGGCCTCCGCACTCTTCCGTGTCCAGTGTGTCAGGTCCTCCCACTGTTTCCGACAGTGGGTGCTCCACCTGCCCTAGACCCCCAGGGTCCACATGTCCTTGGCGATGGCACACCATATACCCTTTTTCTGATGGGCGCTGACCTGCAGAGAAATACACATTGGAAAAGGTATCAGTCAGACTGTCCTGCCTGTTACACTCATTTCTCACCATAGCCCTCACATCCCCTTTCGCACAGACATGGCCCACCATACATGCAGCACGCTGCCCAGTGCCCTTCCACCAACCCCCCCACACAAAGCTTTCACACACACCACTCCATGCATTCATGCCCCATGCATCGTGCTCACAGTGTACTCACCTGTTGGTCTGGAGGTCACCATACAGCATTCAATACTGGGGTAGGACCTCATCCACCAGTCGCTCCAACTCCGCCGTGGTGAAAGCAGGGGCCCTTTCCCCAGTGACACGAGCCATGGTAGGTTCCAGACACAGGTCACAGCAGTACATGCAGTGAAGGTCCTCTCCTGTTGAAGGTCAGGTAGCAAGTGAGTGAACAGATAGAAAATGGCAGTTACGTCTGCGGCGGTGCGTAACGTCACTGCCGGCATACATCACCATTGGCCACTGTGACCCATAGGGTCCAATGTTAACCAATGAGGAGTTGCACAGCGGTTTTCGACTACCTCCTGCAATGGCGCACAACGTCTGCAGAATTACCTCATTTCCACATGTCCCTCCTAACAGGACAGGTAGATGCCATTTCAGGGGGGAGGAGGGGGCAGGCCATGGCACCTAACTGCGTCACAGTATACATAAGCACCATTTGGGCCTATCCAACAATATACTGATACAGTCACAACGTGTAATGAGGTGTAGTGTTTGGAAATATGGGATACTGACCAGCTGCTCACCATTTTGCCCCCTAGATTGCAACTGCTGTGGATGAATAGGAGATGGCGACATCCCCCCGTGTACAGGTCACTGGTGGACTAGGCAACAATGGAGGACAGGCAAATTATCATCACCTATTGACTGGACAGCGCCACAATCACAGAGCTGTGTGCCCATTTAGAGCCTGATCTGATATCTGCTATCCGTCACCCCACCAGAATCCCCCCTCTTGTGCAAGTGCTATCAGTGCTCCATTTCTTAGCAACTGGTTCTATCCAGCAGGAATGTCACAGCCAATGTTCTCAATAGTGCTGACCAGAGTGTTGTCTGCCCTGATTAAACACATGCGCAGCCACATTGTTTTCCCCCAGGTGGAGGATTTGACCACAGTGAAAGCAGATTTCTATGCAATGGGACATATCCCACACAGGATTGGGGCTATTGATGGTACAAATATTGCATTTGTCCCCCCCGGAGAAATGAACAGGTGTTCAGAAATAGAAAGAGCTTTCACTCTATGATTGTACACATAGTGTGCCTGGCGGACCAGTACATCTCCCATGTCAATGCTAAGTATCCTGGGTCTGTGCATGATGCCTTTATCCTGAGGAATTGCAGCATCCCATATGTGATGGCTCAACTCCAGAGGCACATGGTGTGGCTAATAGGTGAGCCCTGGTTACCACCCAGTGTATGTTGGAGTATGGGTATGGTGTGGGCCCTAAGGGTAAGTGTGTGGTTAACAGCTGTCCCTTGATATTTGCAGGTGACTCTGGTTACCCCAACCTCTCATGGCTACTGACCCCCCAGTGGTTCCCAAACTGGGAGCCGCGGCTCCCTGGTGCGCCATCAAAACTAGCCAGGGGTGCCGCACACAGTTTGGGAACCACTGAGCTATTTCCAGTTCGGACACAATTAAACTACAGCCAGTGGTTCCCAAAGTGTGTGGCACCCCTGGCTGGTTTTGATGGCGCACCAGGGAGCCGCGGCTAACAGTTTGGGAACCACTGCCTGTGAGGAATGCCAGGACAAGGGCAGAGGAACATTACAATGAGGCACATGGGCGAACAAGAAGAATCATAGAGAGGACATTTGGCCTCCTGAAGGCTAGGTTTCGTTGCCTTCATCTGACAGGTGCTACTCACCCAAGAAGGTCTGCCAGATCATCGTGGCATGCTGTATGTTGCACAACATTGCCTTGGGCCTACGGGACTGAATATAAGCTTTCTCAGAAGGCAACCATCAAGCATACAGTCATAAAATTGCAAATGTATACAAAATCACATTTGGCAAAAAAACATACTTACTCTCTTAACTGGGTTTAACAAGGATAATCGCAATTCAAATCTTCTATACCTACGGTTTGTCTGAGGGGGTATTAAACACACAAAACCTGATGTGAAGAATGCTTCCAATAGGTCTAACCACAGGATTTTAACCAGGGTAGTATTCCAACTCATTGTTCTTTTACCACCATGCCACCTCAGCTTGGACCCAGCGATATGCAAATCAGTCTCCACCCTTTCCCAATAGGAACAGCCCAGCCCAAACTGCCAGGCCAGGTCCTCTGTGAACTAGAGCACAAGTAACCCAGACCAGACATATCACCGAGAACAGAGGAGTTACTCAGCATTAAAGGTGATTTCTTCCTAAGTTGGAGAGCACATAATAAGGGCATGTTTGTTTTTTGGTGTATGTTTATTGATAGGGAGAGCACATGTTTTTGTTGGTGTATGTTTATTGATAGGGAGAGCACAAGCTTGTACCTTGACCTAAAGACTCTATGTTTTCCAGGTTTCAGGTACTAAGGGCAGTGTATTACACGGTACTTGTATCACTATGAGTCTTTCTGTTGCACAGTCACACTACCCCACTGAGGTACCCATGCCTATCCCCTGCACATAAATACTTGTGCCAGTCACTCACTGCACAAAATTGACTGGTATGTACTACTCCACCCAACCACACTGCACAGACACAAATGCATGCAAAGTTTCTTACAGCAGAAAGAGACACACTGTGCAAGCCTTTGGACTGTAAAACACAGATGTACAAACTCTTCCTCTGCACTGGCACAATTGTGCACAAAATTCTAGTTGAAGATTCTGTCCTACTACTTCAAACACAGTTAACATACCACAACATTTGTTTGAACAACACAGTATTTCCCCTCAATGAGGTATCCTGACAAATAACATGTTTGTTACACAACAAAACAGAACTCATTTTATCAACCTTAGAAGGATGAAATGTTTTGTTGCCACATCAAATTTCAAACCTGTGTCCATTGGATCAAACACTGATCTTTGCAGCAGCTGTCTGATCCATGAGACTCAGTTCTCTTCGTTATTGAGTTACTGAGTGGTGTTCCACTTTAATATCGACTCAACAATATCATTGGTCATTCATATTATCAAAAAAAGTATCATGATTTGTAGAATATATTTAGACGTAATATCGCAAGTATGTATTTTTTTAAACTTATTTTGAATACTTTGATATCGTTGCAAATCAAATCTATTTTTATTTTGTTGCAGTGATTTTATGTGATTTAAATGTTTTATTTTATATATATTTTCTTTTTATGATTAGTATATTTTTATTGTTTTTTATTCTGATTATTTTTTGGCATTTTGTTTGTATGGGATTAGGGCTGGAAGTAATTTAAATTACATGTGTTTTATTTATTTATTTAAATTAGCAATTGGTTAATTTTTAAATGCTTTCATGCATGATTTATATGACAATACTTTTTAATGTTGATTGTTTATTTTAATTATTATTTTATTATTATTATAATTATTTAATTATTAAATGTGTCATATATGTTATGTATAATTTTTTTAAAAATTATTTTATATTTTATTGTTAATATTCAATCTATTAGTGCATTGTTGGGTTTGTATAAGAGCTGGGTGTGAATTGTTTAAGGATAATTGGTTTAAAAATCAATAATTATGTTATTTTTTAATGCATAAGTATTGTATGTATGTTTTTGATTCTATTTTTCAGTTTGTAATAAGTTTTATTCATAATATTTTTTAACTGTGGTTATTATTATTATTGTTATTATTATGATTATTATGATTTATTATTAGTATTATTGGAATTATTATTATTAATATGTTTTAAGTGGTTTGTTGTGGTTGCAGGTGAGTAGTGTGTGTAGAATTGTTTATTTAGATTTTTACATTTTTATTTATTGATTAGTATATATTAAACTAATAATTATTTATATTAATTAATGAACTGATTGTTTATTACATTTTCATTTTTAAATACTTGTTTAATTTATATGTAAATGAGTATAATATAAGATTTTTATTTTAATATTGAAATATAATTTTTTTGATGGCTTAGAGTTTTATCGTTTCACCAATGTGTTTAATATTGGAGTAGGAACAGTATATTTAACTCCTTTTGAATCCAACACATACCCTACAGTGGCTCAGATGGAGTAGAAATAGTAAATCTGACACTTTAAGAGTCTTACCAATAAGGCTATCTTTGAAATGAGAATAGTAAACCTGACCCCTTTAGAGTACAACACAATGTGGCTAAGGTTGGGGCCGTAATAGTCAATACGCCTCTTTACAGTAGAAAAATGTCTGCAATGTGAACACATTGGGAGTGGGGCTCTTTAGATTCAAAATAGAGTAAATATGGTTTAGAGTCCAACACTTTGCCCTAAGTGGATAGGTTTGGTGTGGTAATAATAATAAAATGTACTCTTTGGAGTCCCATTCTCTCCTCAGTGGCTATGTTTGGAATGGGAGTAGAGTATTTGACCTCTTTAGGGCTCCAACCTTTTCCTAATGTGGCTAATTTTAACGAGGGAGACGTCAATTTGATCTCTTTAAAGTTGAACACGATCCCCAAAGTGGCTACATTTGGAGTGGGAAAAGTACATCTGAAGGCTTTAGAGTTTAATACTTTCTCCAGCGTGACTAAATATGGCATGGGAAGCTCTCATCTTTAAAGTCAAACACTTTTCCCAATGCAGTTAAGGTTGGAGTGGGAATTGTAAACCTGACCTCTTTAGAGTCTAACACTTCCTCCAATGTGGCTACGTTTGAGGGGGAAGAAGTACATTTTGCCTTTCTAGTCTCAGCGTGTATCCCCAGTGTGACCAAGTCTGATGTGGGAATAGTAAATCTGACCTCTTTAGAGTAAGCGCAACGCTTTCCCCAAAGTGGCTAAGTTTGGACAGGTAATAGATAATATATATTACCACTTTAGAGTCAAACACATGCCTAAAATGTGGTTGAGTTTGGAGTGGGAATAGTACATTTCTCCTTTTTAGAGTTCAACTGTCTCCCCAATGGAGCTAAGTTTCGAGTGGAGATAGTAAATGTGATTCCTTTACAGTTCAAAACTTTCTCAGTGCAGAAATAGGGATTGTTACTCTGGCGGCTAAGGTTGCTGTGGGAATGTACATTTGATTCTTTTAGAGTCCAACACCTTCTGCAAAAAGGAGACATTTGGAGAATAAATAGTACATGTTACTCTTTAGTGCCTAACACTTTCCCCAGTGTGACTAAGGCCCTGATTATGAGTTTGGCGGATGGAAACACCCATCCGCCAAACTCCCCATAGGGTGGCTGCCACTGTAGTGGCGATCTCCCCCTCGGCACCATTATGACTTTCCCACTGGGCTGACCTACGGAAACCAAGGTTTACGCAGGTCAGCCCAGCGGGAAAGTGACAGCAGCATTGTCGCTAGCTCGTAATCAATGCTGCCACCCACAGCAGACAGTGCGCATTATGAGGGTGTTGGCCCCCTGCACCTGTTCTCCGCCAGGGTTCACCGCCATGAAAAGGCTGGCGGAGAACCAGGTTGTAATCAGCAGGCCGGCGCTGCGTGAAGCACCTCCCTGGCTGATTGCATCCTGCACCCGCTGTCAGCCCATCGGGATCACCGATCCCGGCAGAGACGTCGGTCCCCTGGCAGTCGGCCTGTCAGGGTCACAATGTGGTGGTCTGACTGCCACAGCAGCAGCGGTCTGACCACCACCGTGGGTCTTGTGGTCCTTGGACCCACATACTCTTAATTGGGCTCTAAGTTTGTTGCGGAAATAGTACATCTGGCCAGTTTAGAGTCCAGCATTTCACCTGAAGTGCCTAAATCTGGCCTTCTTGAAGCTTAACAATTCTCCAAAGTAAATTTGGTCTTCTTGAATTTTAGCAATTCCCAAAAGTTGCTAAGTTTGGAGTGGGAATAGTTAATTTGACCCCTTCACAGTCTAACATTTTCCCCAGTATGGTCAAGTCTGGAGTGGGAATGGTATCTGACTCCTTTAGAGTACGCTTTCCCAACAGTGGCTAAGGTTGGAGTGAAATTAGTTCTTCTTACCTTTCCAGAGGCCAGTTTTTTCACAATAATGTTAATATTATATTTGTTATAATTATTTAATAACTTTCAATTATTTTTACTTTTTAAATGTTACATTCATACATGTTTGATTAATAAACTAAAAGAAAATAGGGAAAGGAGCACGTGAGTCCTTCCCAAGTAATACATTTAAATCTTGTCTGGTCAAACACACAAGTTCAAGAATTAATCATGGACTCAACCACTGATAGCTATGGCACGGAGCTGACAGGCTTAATTTAAGGAAAATGTGTTAAGTATTTAGCAGATATACCAAGGTGGTCGTCCTTGTGCAAGTTTTTACCTTCTGACTGAGTCTCAGAAATGGAAGTTAAAATCCTCAGGCAGGGAAAGGTTGAAGGCTGCATCAGAGGAAGTCCACTCGAAGTCAGATACCTGTTGGCCGAGGACCAGCTAAAGCTGTTGGTTTTAGCGAGAAAACCTCGGAGTGGGGAAATTCAAATTTCATGCCAGCCGAAGTGCTCTCATCCATCAGATGCTTTTCACACCCTTGTCTGGTCAAAGTTTCTACCTTCAAGCTTCGGGCTTGATTTAGAGTTTGGCAGATGGAGTTACTCTGTCTCAAACGGGATGGATATCCCATCCACTGTATTTCGATGCCATTATATCCTAAGGGAGTCATAATACGGCGGCGGATGGGATATACATCACGTTTGTGATGGAGTAACATGTTCGCCAAACCATAAATCAAGTCCTTAGACTCTGTTTTAGAGCTCAGAATCCTCCAGCAGTAAAGGCCTGAAGCTGTATCCAACCTTGCCCTCGGACATCTTTGCCACCAGGTCCCGGTGAAACTCTGGAGGTCGCGGTAGTCCAAAAATTGTCTAAACCCCAACTTCAGACTTTCCAGAGCAGTTTCTCTTCTAAGACTCCCAGGACTTAAGGGACAACATTTAGGGGGTAGGGCACACTCCAGCAGAGGCAACCAGCAGAGCAGGGTCCAGTCCAGGTCAAGTTGCTACTGGTCAGCTGGTCACTCTAGGAAAAGGGATTCTTGCAGCTTGCTATATCCCTGTAGCTAGTTGTGGTTCCTCCTCAGGAGCGTTAGAGCATTGCCCTGCCAACTGAGACCTGCAACAAATACTATAAAATATCAGCATCAATTACCCCATATTTACTTAGGCTGAGTCAGCACTGCAACTCTGCAGTCAAGTGGTTCAGGAAGTGTAGCCCTCCTCCTCACATTGCTCAAGAGAGTGATACAGGCTATAAGAACATGGACATGTCATGCTGGGCAAGTATCTGGACTCTGCCAAACAGACATGCACACTTTGAAGTCTCTGAATTGGAGAGCCAGGTGGACAGTGACAGCATCCCCATTCTCTGATACTGAGGTGTCCTTCCTAGCCAGTCCGAGGCAGTGCCCATACACTGTTGAAAGAACATTGTGCTCTTTATTTTAAACAGTTGCATCAGGCTTGGCTGGACAGGTGGAAAGCAGAAACTATTGATCCTTTCTGAAAAAATAAAAGATCAGCGCAGGTTTGTTCGATCATGAACATTGCTTGAATATTAACACAGAGTTTGGAATCACAGCTCCAGGGTCACATCAGTAAACATATTTTCTCTTAAAAGACAGGTGAGATAAAAAGTCTTTAATTTTCAGTATGTGCCGTTACACATACTTTGAAACAGATGAGCTGGGGTCGAGTCCCGGTGTTGGCTGAACATCCTGTGATTCTGGGAAAATCCCTTAATCTCCTCATGCCTAAAAAGAAGGAATCGGACCTTGTGTAATTTAACTGGTGCTCTTGTAAAGTGCTCTAGTCCAATTTCATTGGGATGAGTTTGCAACATATATACAAAAAATATGCATGCATGCTTGCTTTTCGAACTTTGGAACAGTCTTTTATGCCCCACCACTTTTAAATCTAACCAGCCACCACTACCTGTAGCCACACAGTAGGTCAGCAAACTGACCCTTGGAGTTCACATCTCAGTCCTGAGTAGGAATAGGCCAAGCTCCCAAGTCTCCACACAAGTGACAGACAGCAGGCCCAGTCCTCTTCTGTTATTCCACAGGTCCAAAAATGTGTTCTAATTAGCTAGTGGTGGGGTACCACATATTTAGGATTCACTAGTCAGTGTGTGGGCATGAATCCTGGAGCCTCCCTAACCAATGGGCACAAAGTTCCCCATGGCACACCTCCCAGATTTTGCAACACATCGTGTTTCCCTTACTGGAAACCATCCCACAGAGCCATATTTTTAGGGAAATCCAACATGACAGTACCCTTCTGCCCTAAAAGAGGTTAGCGGCCAAGCCAGTGGTATGTCTAGGAATACAAGTAATCCCCTCCTTCTCAACCACATTAAACTGGTTCTGGGACCAGGTCCACCTCTTTTTGGGATGGTGCCAGGATAGCTACACTGTGCCTTAAGATCAAAAGGCCTCTCTTCTCTAGCTCTCACATTACACTTAACTGCGAATGGGCATGCCTCACCCAGGTCCATTTCAAGTTAATAAAGGACCTGAACTTTCCCAAACTAAAAGAGCATACCGGGTGCTTTATGAATGGAGCAGTATTGTGGAATTGCAAATTTGATGAAAGAATAAGCTGATATTAAAAATGGGTTGCTTTCTGAATTAAATGTATTATGGAATTAGAAATGTAGCCATAAAAATGAATTGCATGTCATTTTCAAACATGGCCATCAGGGCATTGGATTTTGTAAAGGAAAACAAAGCAATGGTTTGAACCAGATGTTGTAGGTGCTATGGTTTCCTTCAAAAACATTTCCACTCACTTGCAGCAGGAAATGTCCTGGTTCTAAAAGACAGATAAAAACAAATGTCCGGGTGTTCATAACTTGGAGCAAACGTTCTATAACTTCTTTTTTGGTGGCCTAAATATACCCCTGTCTTTTGGGCCTGCTACTTGAGTAGTAAAATACTAGTTCCCATGAGAAAATGCCCCACGTTTCCATTCAGGATCAGAGCCAAAATTCCAGTCTACTTTGGTCTTACTTTTGTCCTCCATGTAATGCAGCCCACTGTTACAGGGACTTTATACCATTGTCAGCTTTAGGAAAATTTGGACCATAGAAGCAGACACACCTAAATAGGTCCTGCACCCTTTTCTTCATTCGGGATCCCTGAAGATCAGCTTCTCTGGTCTTGAGAATAGCCTTAGAGTCAAAAGATTCAAGAGGAAGCAGGAGCAGTCCCAAATCATTGCTCAGGCAGATATTCTTTTTGTCTTTTCAGAATCCAGCAGCACCTTTTGTTGTGAGTGATGTTTATTTTATAACGTTGACCCCCTAGTGATGAATGCATTCCAAATAAAAAATCCAGCATAGTTGCCAGCATCCGTCCTCAACAGCGTCATCTGGTTTCTATGATTATTGGCAGGAACCACAAGATGTCAAGTAGAATACCAATGCTGAGCCCTGAGACTCCAAAGAGCATGTAATCTTGCGCAGGTGCAGCAACACAAACGCAAACCAATGAACAGCAGAGAAAAGGTAAAAGAGCACGGGGGTAAGGTACAAGAGGAACTGATGAAGGAAAACAAAACAAACATATGAGGATGTAAAGCTGAGTAGGTGAACTTGAAAAAGAGTGAAAAGCCAATGAAGCCATGAAATGTTGCCAAGTATAGGGTCACATTTGCAGTGGTGTCAAACAGGCTCTGCTGCTGCTCACCTGTAAATAACCGTCACACTAGGAAGTCTCATCCCTGTGATGGTTAGCGGTCTAGTTGTTCTTTATACAATCTCAAACCTGGCTGTGTCTACACTGGATGATTCTGAAATTCCTTTGGGGAATCTTGATAGAGTGCCCCTTCTTCCACAAATCTCTTAGAATGCGGGGTACTGAGTACACCCTTCCGTATTAGGTTCTATGATGGAATCGTGACCAACTGTTTTACAGTTGGTTTTCTCAAAGTATTCATTTTTATTTATTTTTTCTTTACTGTTTATGATGGCACAGGGAGCTGTGTTTAGCTAAGGAGTGGAAATACTATCAGGTTTTTGGAAAGAGATGTCTGACGAAGACATGTTTTAGTAGTGTTGAGGCAAACAGAGAGGGTTAGATGAATCTCATTTCAAAAGCGATACCATGTACGTCTTGCTGTTGGCACTTGGTATAACTATCCTCAACGTCCAGTAACTCAACTACCCTATTTAAAGACAAGCCCAAATAAAATTGTTAAATATGAACAAAAGCTACACCACAGTAGACCCATTGGAACTATCAAAACTCATTAAGAATGCCTTCCTACTGGTTTCCCGCCCAATTACACACACATGCATCCACTAAGACCAAAGTGGTATTGATACTAACATACAAGTGTATTCCTTTTCTTTAAAAGCATAAGGTAGAGATATGATGGAAGAATATTAGGCATCCAGGAGATTCAAAAGTCTGGTCTGTCTTATGACCACCACAGCACAACAGCGATGACTTGACAGCACCAATATTGGACAATGAAGAGTCACCTGCTGCTGCACCTAGAAGCAGCAACATAACTATGTCAGAGGCCCTCAAACCTATACGATTCAGGAATGGGCAATAAAAGGAATTCTCAACAGCAGTGTACTACCTCCGCTATCGAGGGCCCCAAAGAGCTGGCTGCGGGGACTGCTTCTCACTAGAGTTTTAAAGACAGGAGTTGGAGGGCGGCCCTCCAGATATTAGGTCTAAAATTAGCTTGAGACCGTTTGGCAACAATACCGACGTCAATGAGTTGGAGGCTGTCCAGGAAGACATTTTAAAAGGGTATCTTGTAGCGCAGCGTGATTGCTGAGCTATTTACTAACAGGGCAGCTGCAGCCCATCCAAATGGGCAAAGGGGCCACGCCCCCTCACCTTTCTCAAGAGAGTAAGAGAGTCTGTCAGGCTGATCAAAGGTCAGCCTGACAGACACTCTTCTTGTTCAGGTGAGACAGCCAAGAGCTAGATATAGCTAAATGTGCAGGATCCTGGCTGCCTGTGCCAGACTGAGGATTTCACAGCCCTGTGGGCATGATCTCCTCAGCCTAGCAAAAGTGCCTCGAGGCCTTCCCCCTTGAGACAAGGGGAGAGTCACTGATTGCCTCAGTTCTTGGAACTTCACTTTTAAGCCCTGAAGTGCCCAGGGCTGAATGTCAATCAGAGTGAGGTGAGGTCAGCAACTCTTACTGAGCTCACCCAAATCTGTAATGAGTTGGCTGCCTTCTCTTAATGGTTGACCTAAGGCCACCAATGAGGAAAGGCAGCAGTCTCAACCCTCCTGGTAACTCAGAGGTGTTCCCCTCCTGGAGCTGAAGGGCAGGTATGATTTATGATTTTGACTGTTTGGTGCATGTGTGCATGTATATATCACTGAATGAATTTGTTGTGAGTGTGTGTGTGTGTGTGTTCACGTTTGTGAATGCATGGGTGTGAGTCAGTGTATGTATGTGTAGCCCACCCACCCCCCTCCCTGTTAATATTACTGCTCACCACTGCAAAAGGGTGAGACATAGGAGAGCAATAAGAGCAGATGTGATCCCTAAGTAAAAACAGTCTCCTGTCAACACCAGAGCAGTACGCGCTCTATTGGCGACAAAAAATGCAAAAACCCAGCACTCTCAAAACAAAGTAATTTATGCATTGTGCTGATATGTTGTGGTTTAACCTTTTGCATTGCAGAGTTCAATCCTGAAAACTTATTTTTAATATGCTTACAAATACTGTTCCTTTGCAATGTATTGCTGCAGGTTTTCAGAGTGTGTTAGAGTGTGGACCCTTTCCAGGGCCTTCCAGAGACTTTCCCTGCAACATGCCTGGGCGTGGTTCTGGGCTGGGACAAGACTCTATAAAAGAGAGCCATCCCAACTCCCAGTGCTCACTATTCAGAGGTCCCGGTGCAGAGCAGCAGCTTCTTCCTGAGCTCCTGTTCCGGCAGCCTATTTGGATTTTCCAGTCTTCTGCCCTTCATCCTTCATTGGTGATCATTGTTCCAGGCGGTAAGACGGTGGTTGGACTGTCCCGACACCGTTATTGAGAATTTTCCTATTCTTGGTTTAATTCTTAAATGAGTAACAGATTACTTGCACGCTACCATTTCTTGACATTTATATGGTAGTTTACAAATAGGCAAGACGCGCAATTTATTTTCATAAAGGTTTGACTTTGTTATTCATTGCGTGCTACCATTTCTTGACATTGGCATTGTGGCTTAAGAGTCTGCAAGACGCGCAATTCGTTTTATGGTGTTTAAACATTGTTGTCCATTGCGCGCTACTATATCTTGACATTTACATGTTGTTTTACGAATTGACAAGACGCGCAACTCGTTTCATGAGGATTTAACTTTGTTGTTCATTGCGCGCTACCATTTCTTGACATTTACATGGTGGCTTAAGAATCGGCAAAAGAAGCGTGATTCGTTTCATTGTACTTTGATCTTGTTATTTATTGTGAGCTGTTATTTCTTGACATTTACATCGTGTTTTACGAATCGGCAAGACGCGCAATTCAATTAATGATGATTTGACCTTGATTATCATTGCGTGTTACCATTTCTTGGTATTTTACATGGTGACACTCGAATCGGCAAGACGCACGATTCTCTCCTCGAGTTTATTTCATGTTGTTTATTGTATGCCACTATTCTAAGATATTTATTATGTAGTATTCGAGTTGACAAGTTATGTGATTTGTTTCCTGAATCCGTATCGTGTTATTCATGGTGCACAATCCTTTTATGGTGTTTACTATATATATATGTATATATATATTTATATATATATGCAATATGCGCATTTTGTGTTGAAACATTTTAAGAGTACACAGAAGGCCAGAGTTTCTAGATGCAATATTGTATGGTCCTAGTATACATTCTCAAAACAGGATTTATATGACTGGTTAAAAATTTAGTCAGAATGTTTTTCTGATTCTCATGTAAAGGAAAGTACTTGAATAAGAAAGTTTTCATTTAATTCATCTTGATTCCCCTACAGGTATTCGGCCATCTTGAAACTTAATCATTTTAAACTTAACTCTTAGATTGTTCATGTTTTCAGAGTGACTAGGCTTAGAATCATAGTCTAGTATTGATTTCAGGAGATATAATTTTCATATCGTGTATTCTAACCTTTTTCTTACTACAGGTCTCCTTCCCAGCTGTTTCCTTCCTAATCCCCTCTTCCCCTATTGAACTCTCTTAGTCTCTGTGATTTATCTATCAGAGTCTTGGAGCTGTTCAGTGGTGGACGTGTTGGGAGCGTGCACAGACCCGAGGATCTGGTGACTCTGACATCTCCAAAATAAGCAGGCATGGAAAGATGAAGGGACCCAGTCCACTTCATCTCAACAATAGTCATCAGTAGTCGTTGGAACCTGAGAAAGTGGAGATTACCTTCAACATTTTCTCAAGGAGAATTAGGACCCAATTTATATTTTGGTTGAGAGGAACCTCCATCACAAAGGCAATGGAGTTCCCCCCTCCAAGACTACGGCCCTCCTGCCTGATTTAAATGCTGGACCATAGTTTGATGATGGCAGAAACTTCACCTTCTCCGCTGAGGTCAAATTTCTCAGACGTCCCGATGGAGTAAGGGCCATAAGAGGTTTGGCTATATGTCCACCTACCTAATTTAGACAAATAGCTGTTTTTTAATGCCCATCGCCACTTCCTGACAACGTTAGAAATGTCGAAGAGTAAGACTGAATTATGAACCACAAACATTGATCATGGGAATGATATTCCTCAAAAGCCGTATCGCTAAAAATATCAATATCCATAATTTTGTATGTCATATACTACAGCAATTTTTAGATGTACCGTTTGGGCTACAAACAGAATAGCCTAACAAGATAGAAGCTCCATCAACAATATATAATATTATTCAGTTCATTTACAGCATATTAAAGATATAAAACCAAAACCAAAAAGAAAACGTTGACATTCACCCAATTCAGTCATTCCACATTCATACCGGGCTAAAATCACAAAAAGTGCAGAGTGCAAAAATTACAAAGATGACAATATAGTGATCTTAATATCATACACTTTGTGCAATAACAAAATAGAATCCAAAGGTTACATATTGTTACCCAACATAACAGACTTAAAGATTGATACAGATCCAACAGTATTGATAAGACGAACTTATGCTCCGATCTAGATGAAAGGAATGTCCATGAAATATGATGATGATATTATGATCTCAAATGAGATTCAAGAGGAACCTATAGCCTACGCGCGTTTTGGTATTCCTCTATGTTAGAGGTCACCTTCATCAGGGCAGTTCCAAATGCTGTAAACCATTACTGATGCAGTCCCAATGCCGGACATTCTAGTACTGTCTTGTGCCAAATTCTGGGTATATGCCACAAATTCACATGATATCCGATAAAAAGAATTATATAAATAGGATATGTAAACTGGTAAATTCTAGTTATAGCTTTTTTATTATTTTAAGTAAATATACTCTTTTATATATTGAGACCCTTAGTCAGTTTAAAAAAATGGAGTACTGACAATTAAAGTGATAGTCCATACCACCAGTGAACAAACCATGCATAGATAGACTCAATCTAAAGAGTCAATGATACTCGGAGAAGAATTACTGACACGCCAATAGAAAGATGTATTATTTGAAAGATGCATCAGTATAGCTATTAAGTGCCCAGAAGTAAGCTGATTTAAGAATGATAAATAGAATAGAAAAATACTGTATAAGAGGACCGTACTATAGATTGGTTCCTCTTATTAATCCCCAAATTATACGAAGAGCTCCCAAGTGTTCTGTGAGGTTAGTGATAACAGAACATAGTTGTTTAATTTATATTTTTTTGCGGGGGTACCTGTTACAGCAGTCTGGTATAGAATCTAATATAGAAATATTTCATTCTCAAAGCAGCAACAGTGGATATCATTAGCAGTCAATCAAGATTCAAAGATCTGATGGAAAGAAAAAGACTTCAATCGGTGTTACAAAGACTGGGACCAGGGAGAAGAGAAGAAAAGTAAAAACCACACTGAGATAGAGCTAATTATATGTCAATGATTGACTAGAATAAAGAGGCTTCATAGATAGACAAGACTTGTAGTTACCTGGAATCCTAGTAGCAAAAGCCAAAGAGGAAATACTACTTCCTGGTCTTGGAATAGGTCCCAAAAATTGTTTCACCATAGTCTTTATAGGGGAACAGGAACATGGAAATAAATAGAAAAGCTTTTTAGCTATTACTCTACATAAGACTAATAAACTTGAATGGACCTAATTAGAGAAAATATCGTCATATTAGAGGTTAAAAACAACATAGGAAGAAAGGATCCTTGAGTCTTACCTGGGGTCTAGGAAGAATAACATTCGGTCTCTAGTGCGGCCGCCTGACTAGAGAGAGCCTTTTTATTTTCGTTGTTCCGTTGATAATAGGAAAAGAAAAAGAAACACTAAAATGCACGCAGGAATCAAAGCGTGCGTAGTGTTTGCGGTCGCCATTTTGGAATAGTCAGAGTTGCGGTTCTCTACTTAAAAGTAGCCCAAAACTGACTGGGATAGCAAGCGCCATATTTAAATGGTCAATATAGGTGAAATCAGCTACTAGATCACCTCGAAGTGGTCCAAATATAGGGAATGACCATTTCATTTTGTGTCATACTTTTTATATGCTAAAAAAGGCCCGGAGTAGGCACTCAGCATGGAGCATCTTAATCTACTGAATATTACAAAAGAAACAAATGGGGTTCCCAGGTATGTTAATCAATCTGGTCTCAACATTATAGAGCCATGTTCGATCTACATAACAGAATTTAGTGAGAATAAAAATCAAGAGATGGAAGAAAAGAATCTATCCTGTGGAGAATGAAAGGAAATAGAGAAAGAGGGAGGAAAGACTAAGAATAAAAACGCTATGATAATATGGACATGAATTCAGGGGATTAAGAAAATCTTTTATATTACATTTATTAATCTAATCAAGTGATGGCATTTTCCCAGGGGACATATTCGTTCAAACCTCTGTCACAACTGTCCAATATGAAAATCCAATACACTTCCCGTTTTTTCCTTATTAGGTTCCCTTCAGTCGGATTGGGTCTCTTGATCTTTTCGACTACTGTCCAAGTTAGGTCCTCTACTTTGTGTCAATGATGTTTCCAATGTTGGACTAATGGAGCACCTTCCTTATCATTCCGTATGTTAGACATATGTTCTAGGATTCTTACCCTAATCTCTCGACCTGTTTCACCAACATAGACAAGAGGACAAGGGCAGCAAATCGGATAGACACAGTTAGTTGTTCTGCAATTGGTCATATCAGTAAACTTATAGGTTTTCTGTTTCCATTGGAAGAAGTCTCCCACTATAGCCCCAGCACAGGCCTTGCAACTACCACATTTGTGGTTACCTTTGATCGGCTGATTTCCACAAATAGATTTCTGACAAAAGCTCTCATTTTTTGGACAGGAAGCTCTGATTAATTTATTAGAAATGTTTTGATTTTTCCGAAAGGCTAAAAGTGGACGTACCAAAGGTACCTGATTGGGATTGCTGTTAAGAATATTCCAATTAGCAAGAATTATTTTTCAGATTTTTTCATTCAGATTGGAATGTTGAACTACACATACCATTTGAGATTTTGAATTTTTGTTTTGTCTATCAAACATACTGTCCCTATTGTAGTACTTGTCTCTTTTATATGAGTCCTTGATGAGTCTTTTGGGGTAGCCTCGTAACTGAAATTTCTGCTGTAGAATATCGGCATGATATTCAAAGTCATGTAAATTAGTATAGTTCCTACGGATTCGTAGGAACTGACTGAAAGGAATCCCCTGTTTTTGGCTAGTAGGATGGAAACTGTCAAAATGAAGAATGGTAATCTTAGCAGTAGGTTTGATATATAACGACATCTCTAATTGGAAGTTGTTATGGCCGATCCATATATCGAGAAACTCTACTTTATCTCGACTGGCATGAATAGTGAACCTTAGGTTAGGATTACATACATTGATCCACTCACTGAATTCTTTGAAAAGGTCTTCTGGTCCTGTCCAAATAAAGAAAATGCCGTCAATATATCTTGGAACAGAAATACAAAGAGGAGGGACCAGGGAGATTAATGGTCCAGTGTACAGACTCCCATAGTAAGTAATGAAAAAAAGAGGGGTACACTGTTCCAAACAAAAGGAGGACTTAATTCTACAGGAGCGAGAACCCTCATGCATCCCATTGGATGACTGGCTTCATCATTGGGAAAGCTCCTCGTTAGGCCGGCGCTGCAATGCCTAACGGGCTCCCCAAGGGGGGCTCTTAACCGTTTTGCTCTATTAATAGTTTAAGGAATCATATCATTTAGATAAGGTACCTGGATTCAAAGCACCTGAGCAAAAATGGAGAGAAAGGAATAATTATTAAAATTCGTTATCCATCGACAAGTGTAAATCATAAATTTTAATCAGTATTAATGGGATGGAGACCAAGGTTAAAAACAAAGTAGGAGTCAAAAGTGAGTGATGATGCTCACGTACTCCCCAAAAAAATACAATATATCTTGACCAGAAAAAAATGTTTTTAAAAAAAGGCGCCATTTCATTATAGATATGTGTCTCCTCAAAGGAACCCACATAGATATTGGCTACACTGGGGGCACAGGCGGCCCCCATGCTGACTCCTTTCTTTTGTTGGTACAATTGTCCGTCAAATTCAAAAAAGTTTTCTTGTAATACAATATTCAAACATTGTAAAACAAATTGTAAATGTTCGGTCATGCCTTCTTTTTCAAATAAGCAAGCAACAGCATGCCATACTTCTCTTTGTGGAATATTCGTGTATAGTGCTTCGATGTCCATGGTTACTAGGATCTGAGTTGCAGGATTGAAGGAAGTACCTTCCAATTTAGAAATAATGGTGGTCATTACAACCCTGGCGGACGGTGTTAAAGTGGCGGTAAGACCGCCAACAGGCCGGCGGTAAAATTTTTGCAATTATTACCGTGGCGGGAACTGCAAACAAAGACAGCCAATTTAACACTCCGACCGCCACGGCGGTACAAACAAACAGCGCAGTGGTCACCGGCAACAGACAGGCGGAAGACAATGTACCGCCCACAGTATCACAACCTACCAATCCGCCACCTTTTCCGGGGCGGATTCACCGCAGATAAAAACACGGCAGAAACAGCCATTTCAAAGGGAAAACGCTCACCTCTACACACTCCACGAGGAAGGAGGGCACCATGGAGCCGGAACTTCATATTCTTCCAGCGCTAGTCTTCCTGCTCTTCTATGAGGAGCATCAACGCCGGCGGCGAAGACCACGGTGAGTACTGCACCTACGTTATAGGGGAGGGGGAGGCAAAAACACAGGGACACACACACTCAACCCTCCAACCCCCCACCCCGACCCTCATCCACTACAACACACACACCAATGCTTATCTATACATTACAGTAACACCCCCCACCCCCCCCACCCCCCCCGGGAAAATGAAAAGACAAAAGGAAATGAGTGGAACCATTGTAATATATCAAAATACAGTAAGCAAATATATACATATATATATACACAATAAACACAATATACTCCACGATTAGTAGTGCAGGTATTGCACCATTCATAGTCCGTGGACCACTGGGCCCAAAATGCATAGGCGAGGCCCACACAAGATACCCGATCCAAACGGAGAGAACACTGCAGGGGCATCAGATAGAAATACAACAGCCACCTCAGGGGGAAGGGAAGGGGGGGCACCTCAGCCGGATGAGTGCACCACGCCAAATCCACGAGGGGGCTCCATGCCCATTGATGTATCCTGGGGAGTGCAAAGCCACAGTCTCACAAGTCTCTACAGTGGGTGGGTTGCCCACTGTACCATCCTGGGGAGTGCAAAGCCACAGTCTCTCAAGTCTCTACAGTGGGTGGTTTGCCCACTGTACCATCCTGGGGAGTGCAAAGCCACAGTCTCTCAAGTCTCTACAGTGGGTGGTTTGTCCACTGTACCATCCTGGGGAGTGCAAAGCCACAGTCTCTCAAGTCTCTACAGTGGGTGGTTTGCCCACTGTACCATCCAGGGGAGTGCAAAGCCACAGTCTCTCAAGTCTCTACAGTGGGTGGTTTGCCCACTGATCCATCCTGGGGAGTGCAAAGCCACAGTCTCTCAAGTGGATGCAGGTCTCCACTGGTTCTGGAGGGGGACTGGTGCCCAGAGTACTTCATCCTGCCAAGGACAGACGGAGTGGATGCAGGTCTCCACTGGTTCTGGAGGGGGACTGGTGCCCAGAGTGCTTCATCCTGTGCAGGACAGACGGAGTGGATGCAGGTCTCCACTGGTTCTGGAGGGGGACTGGTGCCCAGAGTGCTTCATCCTGCCAAGGACAGACGGAGTGGATGCAGGTCTCCACTGGTTCTGGAGGGGGACTGGTGCCCAGAGTGCTTCATCCTGCCAAGGACAGACGGAGTGGATGCAGGTCTCTACTGGTTCTGGAGGGGGACTGGTGCCCAGAGTGCAGCACTCACCCCGTGACGGTCCCAGTTGCGTCACTGCCCCTGCTGCAAATGGGCTAGCGGTGCTTTCCATGACGGTCTTTGCCCTGTTCATCGGTCCTTGGCCTGTTCAGCGGTGCTTGAGTTGCCAGTGTCTGACCTGTTTAGCGGTTGCTTCCATGGCGGTCTTTGCCCTGTTCAGCGGTGCTTGGCCTGTTCAGCGGTGCTTGAGTTGCCAGTGTCTGACCTGTTCAGCGGTTGCTTCCATGGCGGTCTTTGCCCTATTCAGCGGTCCTTGGCCTGTTCAGCGGTGCTTGAGTTGCCAGTGTCTGACCTGTTCAGCGGTTGCTTCCATGGCGGTCTTTGCCCTGTTCAGCGGTGCTTGGCCTGTTCAGCGGTGCTTGAGTTGCCAGTGTCTGACCTGTTCAGCGGTTGCTTCCATGGCGGTCTTTGCCCTATTCAGCGGTCCTTGGCCTGTTCAGCGGTGCTTGAGTTGCCAGTGTCTGACCTGTTCAGCGGTTGCTTCCATGGCGGTCTTTGCCCTGTTCAGCGGTCCTTGGCCTGTTCAGCAGTGCTTGAGTTGCCAGTGTCTGACCTGTTCAGCGGTTGCTTCCATGACGGTCTTTGCCCTGTTCAGCGGTCCTTGCCATGGCGGTCTTTGCCCTGTTCAGCGGTCCTTGGCCTGTTCAGCAGTGCTTGAGTTGCCAGTGTCTGACCTGTTCAGCGGTTGCTTCCATGGCGGTCTTTGCCTGTTCAGCGGTCCTTAGCCTGTTCAGCGGTGTTTGAGTTGCCAATGTCTGACCTGTTCAGCGGTTGCTTCCATGGCGGTCTTTGCCCTGTTCAGCGGTCCTTGGCCTGTTCAGCGGTGCTTGAGTTGCCAGTGTCTGACCTGTTCAGCGGTTCTTGCCAAGGCGGTCCTTCATTGCCCAGCAGAGCTGTGGCTGGTGGTCCTTCATGGGTCAGCTGGGCTATGGCTTGCGGGGCCCTCCTGGCCAGCTGGGCTGTGGCTGGCGGTGGCCTCCTGGGTAGTGACTCTGGCGGTGGCCTCCTGGGCAGTGACTCTGGCGGTGGCCTCCTGGGCAGTGACGATGGGGCTGGCAATGGCCTCCTGGGCAGTGACGATGGGGCTGGCGGAGGTCTCCTGGGCAGCGGGGATGATGGCGTCTTCTCCGCCGTGCTGCTCCTCCCAGACTTTGGAGATTTCTTCTGCCCCTTCACCACCTTGGAAGGAGTCACAGCTGAGACAACACTCCCCCCAGGACCACTGTGAGCAGCTTAGCTGGCTGGAGTCTTCCCCCTCTCCCGCCGGGCACTGTCCAACTTCTGGTGCTTCACAGAGGGGGGGACTGGCTGTGCTGTGGCTCCGTGCCACACTGGCTGGCCTGGTGGCCGGTGCACTCCACATACCTGTAACAACAGGCACCACTGGTCCCGGAGATTTTTTGGCTGAGGTGCTAGTACGGGACCTATGAGTTGGACGGGGGGTGGTGGTGGGAAATAGGTTAAGGGTGGACAGGAAAAGTTGTTTGGAGACACTGGGACGGGTAGCTGGAGGGGGTTTGGGAGTGGAGGAAGAGGTGGTGGTTGTAGAGGTGTCCGTTTGGTGACTTTGGGTGAAAATGCAGGCTCTGGAGGCTGTCGTGAGGTGGATGGCTGTTGGGTGGGTGTGTGCCTGCGTTTGTGTATCTTCGGAGGGGGCATCACAGACACACTGGGAGAGGACACAGGGGACGTGTAAATGGTAGTGGGGGTGGTGAGTGCACGTGAGCGGGGTGTGGTGGTGGGTGTGCTGGTGCGGGACGTAGTGGCTGTAGTGGTAGTGCATGCAGGTGTGAGTGTAGACGGGACTGGGAGGGAGGAGGGAGACAAGGAGGAGGGGGACACAGTGGAGGCAGTGGATGTTGGTGTGTCTGTATGTGTGTGATGCTTGCGTGAGTGCCTGTGGGATGTGTGGTGCTTATGTTTGCCTGAGCTTCCTTTGTGTGTTGAGGTGTGTGCAGGCTGGTCTGATGGTGTGCTTGGGATAGGCAGAGGTACAGGGGACTGGGTCTGGGTGGAGGAAGTTGGAGGGGGGAGGCTAGACACAAGGACAATGGCTGCCATCAGTGCTGAGGCCAGAGTCTGAACGGTTCGATGAAGGGCAGCCTGACCAGAATGAATGCCCTCCAGGAATGCATTTGTGTGTTGCAACTCCCTTTCTACACCCTGGATGGCATTCAAAATGGTAGACTGCCCAACAGTGAGGGATCTGAGGAGGTCAATGGCCTCCTCACTGAGGGCAGCAGAGGTGACTGGGGCAGGGGCTAAGGTGCCTAGGGCGAAGGTGATGCCCACCCTCCTGGGTGAGCGGGCACGGGGCGAAGGCTGAGGGGCTGCTGGGAGGGCGGTGCTGGTAGGGGGGGTGGCGGCTGTACCTGTAGAACTGGGGGGCACAGATGTTGCCGCCACCACAAGGGAGCTCCCATCGGAGGATGAGTCTGTGTCGCTGGTTGCAGATACTGTGACTGCTGTGGTGCTCCCCTCGCCCTCCGTCCCACTGGTGTATTCTGAGTCCGTAGTGTGGCCCTCTATGGCCATGTGGGATGCAGCTCCCTCGTGCTCCGGTGCCACTGTACCTCTGCCTGATGATGCTAATGCACACAAGAACAGGGAGACCACAAAAAAGGGGGGGGGACGACAGAAGAAAGACAGGTTGAGTGCATGGCTTACTGCTACCGTTGGCAGACAATACAGACACAGCAGCCCCCTGCACTACGTCGCTCTGTTGGGCTCTACAGATGCAATTCCTGGGAAATGGCCTACAAAGCTATGGACGACATCTGCACACACAGATGACACAGGGGCATGAATACCTGTACTTGGCACTCTACAGTGGTGGGGTGGGGTGCCACATGGCCTGCCTTACAGAGGGGCCTTGCCTACAGAACTCGCCCTGGCCTAGGGAAACCCACAGCCTTCCTCCCCCACCCAGACACCTTCACTGCGCACAAAGTCTGCTGAATGAGAGTGTACTCACCCCCTTGTGTCTGCTGTGATGCCCTCAAGCGCCCATCCAACTCAGGGTAGGCCACCGCCAGGATCCTGAACATCAGGGGGGTCATGGTTCGACGGGCACCCCTCCCACGTTGGGAGGCCATCCCCAGCTGAGCCTACGACGTCTTCTTGCTCCAGCGGCGAATGTCCTCCCATCTTTTACGGCAGGATTCTTACCCTAATAGATTGAATAGATTGTGAGTTCCAGTTCCTGACATGTGATTCCTAGGAGCTCTATCCTAAGACCGGGGATGGTAAGCTCAAAATAATGATTTTTTCAAATAATTTCCACACATTTCATGTGAATGATGCACTAAACCACTATATTCACATGTGCACTTTAACCTGGACTATATTTCTATATGTGTTCCTTTATTTTTAGGGCGACCTTGTTTGACATAGCAAGTAGACTAAAGTAAGTGACTGTTATTTTGTATTCCTCCCCCTAATAGGGTCTAATCTATTTATCGTTTGGAGAAGTTGTTGTTTTTCTTTGGTCCTGATGAAGCGTCAATGGATCCGGATGGACCACCAGACGCGAAACATGTAGACCTTACACCTAGAGGCACCATAATTGGTTTAATCCTCTTGAATTTTTGTTGGGAGTACGTGAGCATCATCACTCACTTTTGACTCCTACTTTGTTTATAACCTTGGTCTCCATCCCATTAATACTGATTAAAATTTATGATTTACACTTGTCGATGGATAACCAATTTTAATAATTATTCCTTTCTCTCCATTTTTGCTGAGGTGCTTTGAATCCAGGTACCTTATCTAAATGATATGATTCCTTCAACTATTAATAGAGCAAAACGGTTAAGAGCCCCCCTCGGGGAGCCCGTTAGGCATTGCAGCGCTGGCCTAACGAGGAGCTTTCCCAATGATGAAACCAGTCATCCAATGGGATGCATGAGGGTTCTCGCTCCTGTAGAATTAGGTCCTCCTTTTGTTTGGAACAGTGTACCCCTCTTTTTTTCATTACTTACTATGGGAGTCTGTACACTGGACCATTAATCTCCCTGGTCCCTCCTCTTTGTATTTCTGTTCCAAGATATATTGACGACATTTTCTTTATTTGCACAGGACCTGAAGACCTTTTCAAAGAATTCAGTGAGTGGATCAATGTATGTAATCCTAACCTAAGGTTCACTATTCATGCCAGTCGAGATAAAGTAGAGTTTCTCGATATATGGATCGGCCATAACAACTTCCAATTAGAGATATCGTTATATATCAAACCTACTGCTAAGAATACCATTCTTCATTTTGACAGTTTCCATCCTACTAGCCAAAAACGGGGGATTCCATTCAGTCAGTTCCTACGAATCTGTAGGAACTGTACTAATTTACATGACTTTGAATATCATGCCGATATTCTACAGCAGAAATTTCAGTTACGAGGCTACCCCAAAAGACTCATCAAGGACTCATATAAAAGAGCCAAGTACTACAATAGGGACAGTATGTTTGATAGACAAAACAAAAATTCAAAATCTCAAATGGTATGTGTAGTTCAACATTCCAATCTGAATGAAAAAATCAGAAAAATAATTCTTGCTAATTTGAATATTCTTAACAGCAATCCCAATCAGGTACCTTTGGTACGTCCACTTTTAGCCTTTCGGAAAAATCAAAACATTTCTAATAAATTAATCAGAGCTTCTTGTCCAAAAAATGAGAGCTTTTGTCAGAAATCTATTTGTGGAAATCAGCCGATCAAAGGTAACCACAAATGTGGTAGTTGCAAGGCCTGTGCTGGGGCCATAGTGGGAGACTTCTTCCAATGGAAACAGAAAACCTATAAGTTTACTGATATGACCAATTGCAGAACAACTAACTGTGTGTATCCGGTTTTCTGCCCTTGTCCTCTTGTCTATGTTGGTGAAACAGGTAAAGAGATTAGGGTAAGAATTGCTACCCGGCTCGCGCGCGTATGGGAATAGCAAAAATAAACGACGGACTCGGTCTCCGTCTCAGTTAAAGGGCCGGTGACTGTTTTAGCAACTAGATCGAACAACAGTGCGGGAGACTCGCAATCTAAGAGTCTGTATGAATTATTGTAGTTAAGAAAGGGGCCAATCAAACTGATAAAAATGTATTAGAAACAGTGAAGTATTTTTAAATCAAATTTAATTTAGAATAAGGTTGGAAATAAAGGTAAAAGTCATTTGGTGTGTCTTATCTGACTGGATTAACAGTGACTAAGGAGTAAATTCGTGAGAGAATATCGGCTATGGTGTAAGTGTAGTCCATGGAATATCATCATTCAATCCCCATATAGAGGTCCCTAATTTGAAAATCCAGCGTTGTTCTGTTCTAAAAAGGACATTGGAGTCATTTGGTCGGACTCTGGGGGCTTCCAAGACCACCCACCATAACTCATCTGGAGTATGGGGAGAGTCTATAAAGTGCGCACAGAGTTTAGTGGTCACACGGCAACATCTGATGTTACTCCTGTGTTCATTAATGCGTATCTTAACAGGACATGTTGTCATCCCAATATAACGCAGTGCACAAGGACACGTAATCATATAGATACAATTCTTAGAATTACAATTTGTATGTTTTCTTACATGCCACCTCCCAATGGGATCAAGATCTAATGACATTGTTCGTCTAGTTAATGTGCCGACATTGCAATTACCACAGGGGTAATGGCCTTCAACTGGGGGAAGGTCCCACAGTGTTTTTTGTGTTGGAATATCATGAGAAATGCGTGGGCGAGTATGAACCACTATGTCTTTGATATTAGCGGTACGTTTAAAGGCAAATAGTGGTTTGGGCATTGAAATACCCCCACTCTCCAATATCGACCAACGTTTATTGACCAATTTTTTGATGTTATTGGACAATGGAGTAAACGTCGAAACACAAGTTATACGTGTCTGAGGAACCTTTTCCTTAGTTGCCAATAAACATTCCCTATGATTGTTTTTAGCTCTCTTACGGGCCAGGTTTACGATTTTGGGTGGACAGTGTCGTTCATGAAGTCTAGCTTGGAGAGTGCTTGCTTGTCGGTCAAATTCTTGTAGGGAGCTACAATTCCGTCTGAGCCGTAAGAACTGTCCCACAGGTAAATTGTCTCGTAGAGCCTTAGGGTGGTGACTCATACAGCAGAAGGCTATTATGATCTGTAGGTTTGTGGTATGTGCTAGTTGCCAGTACACCATTATCAACAGTGATCATCAAGTCTAGAAAAGGTAAGTGAGTGGATGATACTGTAGCAGTGAATTTCAGGTAAGGATCAAGGGAATTTATCCAGGTAGTAAATTCATCTGCTATTGATAGAGGTCCTTGCCATACGACCAAAATGTCGTCTACATAGCGTTTCCATAATTTAATGTCATTCTGAAAGGGGTTATCTTGTGACAAAATGAATGTTTTCTCAAAGTCGTACATATATAAGCAGGCTAGACTTGGCGCGAACGTGCTGCCCATCGATGTCCCCCTAATCTGATGAAAGAATTGATCTTCAAATTCAAAATAGTTTTCTGTCAGGGCCAAAGTGGCACATTGCATGATGAAGGCTATTGGTGTAGAGAGGGAAGTAGAATCATTCTGAAGTGCCGATTCCACAACCTGCAAGGTAGCCTCTTGGGGGATATTTGTGTATAATGCTTCTACATCTAAGGTAATGATACCTTGTATCTCCCCAGTGTGACTAACAGATTCAATTAAGTTGAGGACATCCTTAGTGTCCTGTAAATAGGTGGAAGAATTTCTCACTAGGGGCTGCAAAAAATGATTGCAAAAAATTGATAATGGTTCGAGCACAGAACCTATGCCTGATACAATCGGTCGACCTGGAGGAGGTCGTACGTGTTTGTGAATCTTAGGTAGGCAGTAAAAATATGGTGTTCTAGGATGGACCGTATCAAAAAATTCTGCCTCCTTTGCGGAAATCCATGAGTTATTTCTGGCTTCCTCCAAGAGGCATCTGATCTGCGTTTGTAATCTCTTGGTGGGATCACTGGTAATCTTGGTGTAATAGGTGGTATCGCTCAGCAGACGTAGGCATTCCCGTCTATAGTCAACTGTGTCCATAATCACAATTGCGCCGCCTTTGTCAGCCTGTTTGATGACAATACTAGGGTCAGTTGCTAGATGTTGTAAAGCCTGCTTCTCTTTCTTAGGGATATTAATGAAAGGGTGTTTTGGGCGTAGACGAGATACGTGAGCTAATACAGCCTTTTCAAAGGTCAATACTTCACTAGGCATCATAGTTGATGGTGGTACGTAGGTTGAGGGTTTCTTAAGGCCTGAGTCTCGTGTTAGTGGTTCCATTGGTTTATCTTTAAAGAACACATGGAGACGAATCTTTCGGAAAAACTGATCTAGTTCAATCTGTAAACGGAAGAAATCCTCATTAGGAGTAGGGACAAAGCCAAGACCTCTATTGAGGACATTGGAGCCGTCCACTGAAAGTTTTCTCTTAGACAGATTGACAACTAGGTTCTCGGCATGGGGTTCTTGGTTTGGCTCCTGGTTACCATTTGAGGTTCTTCCCTCGACCATTGAACATGCCTGCCTCTTCCTCTTCTTCTGCCTCTGCCCCGGCCGTGGCCTAAAAAAGGCACAAATGGCATCAAGGGGCAAGGTTGGAAAAACGGATAAGGTGGTTGCCAAGGCATAGAATGACTGACGGGGTAGGCAGGGTAATTGTAAAAGGGTCGTGAGGTATTATCATCAGTGCTCCAACCATCTGATGATGAGCCACTGTTGGAGTTCTGTGGTTTTTTTGTACGAAGAGGTTGATTCGCTGGAGGAACGTGATTGAGTATCTATGTCATAGTCCTCCTTGATGTAAGGATAAACCTTCTCCCTGCTAAACTTAACTATGTCCTTCTGAAGTTTAGTGATCTTTTGCTGAGCTAAAAACTCTTTTGTCTCGTTTAGTTCAGAGGTGATTTCAGCAAGGCAGTTTTTAAAGGCTGTCAATGTGACTATTGTCTTAAGGGTGTTCTCAATGGTACTGATTTGAATGGTAATGGAATCCGCAATGCGTTTGGAAGTGTTGATGATTAGCACCAGCCAATCTCTAGTGCACTTCCACGCGATCTGTGTCCAGTCTTTTCTAAAGGCTAGGTCTTGTAAGAAAATTCTCGGTATATTGGACACTAACAGGCCGTTCGGAGCTATATTAGCGCGCAGATACTCAGTCATGTTGTCCCATGCATGACTGTCTTTATTAGTTCTCGTTTCAAGGTCGATAGTTTGTTCCAATCTTCCTTGAGACTACCCGATGGAGCAGATCCATTATTCCCGAGGATTTAAGGTGTCTGTAAAATGGCTGACACCATCTCATCATCATAGCTGAGTCCCTGGAAATCATCCATTGTAGGGATTTCGACGGGATCAATTACTTAAAGCGGATAGTTTCTAACTAGAAACTGCTAATGGGTCCCACAGCAAGGCTGCTGCACATGAAACAGAAATACATAGAGGAGGGACCAGGGAGATTAATGGTCCAGTGTACAGACTCCCATAGTAAGTAATGAAAAAAAGAGGGGTACACTGTTCCAAACAAAAGGAGGACCTAATTCTACAGGAGCGAGAACCCTCATGCATCCCATTGGATGACTGGCTTCATCATTGGGAAAGCTCCTCGTTAGGCCGGCGCTGCAATGCCTAACGGGCTCCCGAGGGGGGCTCTTAACCGTTTTGCTCTGTTAATAGTTGAAGGAATCAGATCATTTAGATAAGGTACCTGGATTCAAAGCACCTGAGTAAAAATGGAGAGAAAGGAATAATTATTAAAATTGGTTATCCATCGACAAGTGTAAATCATAAATTTTAATCAGTATTAATGGGATGGAGACCAAGGTTAAAAACAAAGTAGGAGTCAAAAGTGAGTGATGATGCTCACGTACTCCCAACAAAAATACAATATATCTTGACCAGAAAAAAATGTTTTTAAAAAAAGGCGCCATTTCATTATAGATATGTGTCTCCTCAAAGGAACCCACATAGATATTGGCTACACTGGGGGCACAGGCGGCCCCCATGCTGACTCCTTTCTTTTGTTGGTACAATTGTCCGTCAAATTCAAAAAGTTTTCTTGTAATACAATTTTCAAACATTGTAAAACAAATTGTAAATGTTCGGTCATGCCTTCTTTTTCAAATAAGCAAGCAACAGCATGCCATGCTTCTCTTTGTGGAATATTCGTGTATAGTGCTTCGATGTCCATGGTTACTAGGATCTGAGTTGCAGGATTGAAGGAAGTACCTTCCAATTTAGAAATAATGGTGGTCATTACAACCCTGGCGGACGGTGTTAAAGTGGCGGTAAGACCGCCAAGAGGCCGGCGGTACATTTTTTTGCAATTATTACAGTGGCGGGAACTGCAAACAAAGACAGCCACTTTAACACTCCGACCGCCACGGCGGTACAAACAAACAGCGCAGCGGTCACCGCCAACAGACAGGCGGAAGACAATGTACCTCCCACAGTATCACAACCTACCAATCCGCTACCATTTCCGGGGCGGATTCACCGCGGATAAAAACACGGCAGAAACAGCCATTTCAAAGGGAAAACGCTCAGCTCTACACACTCTACGAGGAAGGAGGGCACCATGGAGCCGGAACTTCATATTCTTCCAGCGCTAGTCTTCCTGCTCTTCTATGAGGAGCATCAACGCCGGCGGCGAAGACCACGGTGAGTACTGCACCTACGACATAGGGGAGGGGGAGGCAAAAACACAGGGACACACACACTCAACCCCCCAACCCCCCACCCCGACCCTCATCCACTACAACACACACACCAATGCTTATCTATACATTACAGTAACACCCCCAACCCCCCCCCCCCCCCGGGAAAATTAAAAGACAAAAGGAAATGAGTGGAACCATTGTAATATATCAAAATACAGTAAGCAAATATATACATATATATATACACAATAAACAAAATATACTCCACGATTAGTAGTGCAGGTATTGCACCATTCATAGTCCGTGGACCACTGGGCCCAAAATGCATAGGCGAGACCCACACAAGATACCCGATCCAAACGGAGAGAACACTGCAGGGGCATCAGATAGAAATACAACAGGCATCTCAGGGGGGAAGGGAAGGGGGGGCACCTCAGCCAGATGAGTGCACCACGCCAAATCCACGAGGGGGCTCCATGCCCATTGATGTATCCTGGGAGTGCAAAGCCACAGTCTCACAAGTCTCTACAGTGGGTGGGTTGCCCACTGTACCATCCTGGGGAGTGCAAAGCCACAGTCTCTCAAGTCTCTACAGTGGGTGGTTTGCCCACTGTACCATCCTGGGGAGTGCAAAGCCACAGTCTCTCAAGTCTCTACAGTGGGTGGTTTGTCCACTGTACCATCCTGGGGAGTGCAAAGCCACAGTCTCTCAAGTCTCTACAGTGGGTGGTTTGCCCACTGTACCATCCAGGGGAGTGCAAAGCCACAGTCTCTCAAGTCTCTACAGTGGGTGGTTTGCCCACTGATCCATCCTGGGGAGTGCAAAGCCACAGTCTCTCAAGTGGATGCAGGTCTCCACTGGTTCTGGAGGGGGACTGGTGCCCAGAGTACTTCATCCTGCCAAGGACAGACGGAGTGGATCCAGGTCTCCACTGGTTCTGGAGGGGGACTGGTGCCCAGAGTGCTTCATCCCGTGCAGGACAGACGGAGTGGATGCAGGTCTCCACTGGTTCTGGAGGGGGACTGGTGCCCAGAGTGCTTCATCCTGCCAAGGACAGACGGAGTGGATGCAGGTCTCCACTGGTTCTGGAGGGGGACTGGTGCCCAGAGTGCTTCATCCTGCCAAGGACAGATGGAGTGGATGCAGGTCTCCACTGGTTCTGGAGGGGGACTGGTGCCCAGAGTGCAGCACTCACCCCGTGACGGTCCCAGTTGCGTCACTGCCCCTGCCGCAAATGGGCTAGCGGTGCTTTCCATGACGGTCTTTGCCCTGTTCAGCGGTCCTTGGCCTGTTCAGCGGTGCTTGAGTTGCCAGTGTCTGACCTGTTCAGCGGTTGCTTCCATGGCGGTCATTGCCCTGTTCAGCGGTCCTTGCCATGGCGGTCTTTGCCCTGTTCAGCGGTCCTTGGCCTGTTCAGCGGTGCTTGAGTTGCCAGTGTCTGACCTGTTCAGCGGTTGCTTCCATGGCGGTCTTTGCCCTGTTCAGCGGTCCTTGGCCTGTTCAGCTGTGCTTGAGTTGCCAGTGTCTGACCTGTTCAGCGGTTGCTTCCATGGCGGTCATTGCCCTGTTCAGTGGTCCTTGCCATGGCGGTCTTTGCCCTGTTCAGCGGTCCTTGGCCTGTTCAGCGGTGCTTGAGTTGCCAATGTCTGACCTGTTCAAACGGTTGCTTCCATGGCGGTCTTTGCCCTGTTCAGCGGTCCTTGGCCTGTTCAGCGGTGCTTGCGTTGCCAGTGTCTGACCTGTTCAGCGGTCCTTGCCAAGGCGGTCCTTCATTGCCCAGCAGGGCTGTGGCTGGTGGTCCTTCATGGGTCAGCTGGGCTGTGGCTTGCGGGGCCCTCCTGGCCAGCTGGGCTGTGGCTGGCGGTGGCCTCCTGGGCAGTGACTCTGGCGGTGGCCTCCTGGGCAGTGACTCTGGCGGTGGCCTCCTGGGCAGTGACGATGGGGCTGGCGGTGGCCTCCTGGGCAGTGACGATGGGGCTGGCGGTGGCCTCCTGGGCAGTGACGATGGGGCTGGCGGAGGTCTCCTGGGCAGCGGGGATGATGGCGGTCTTCTCCGCCGTGCTGCTCCTCCCAGACTTTGGAGATTTCTTCTGCCCCTTCCCCACCTTGGGAGGAGTCACAGCTGAGTCAACAATCCCTCCGGGACCACTGTGAGCAGCTTAGCTGGCTGGAGTCTTCCCCCTCTCCCGCCGGGCACTGTCCAACTTCTGGTGCTTCACAGGGGGGGGGGACTGGCTGTGCTGTGGCTCCGTGCCACACTGACTGGCCTGGTGGCCGGTGCACTCCACATACCTGTAGCAACAGGCACCACTGGTCCCGGAGATTTTTTGGCTGAGGTGCTAGTACGGGACCTATGAGTTGGACGGGTGGGTGGTGGTGGGAAATAGGTTAGGGGTGGACAGGAAAAGTTGTTTGTAGACACTGGGACGGGTAGCTGGAGGGGGTTTGGGAGTGGAGGAAGAGGTGGTGGTTGTAGGAGGTGTACGTTTGGTGACTTTGGGTGAAGGTGCATGCTCTGGAGGCTGTCGTGAGGTGGATGGCTGTTGGGTGGGTGTGTGCCTGCGTTTGTGTATCTTCGGAGGGGGCGTCACAGACACACTGGGAGAGGACACAGGGGACATGTAAATGGTAGTGGGGGTGGTGAGTGCACGTGAGCGGGGTGTGGTGGTGGTGGGTGTGCGGGTGCGGGACGTAGTGGCTGTAGTGGTAGTGCATGCATGTGTAAGTGTAGACGGGACTGGGAGGGAGGAGGAAGACAAGGAGGAGGGGGACAAAGTGGAGGCAGTGGATGTTGGTGTGTCTGTATGTGTGTGATGCTTGCGTGAGTGCCTGTGGGATGTGTGGTGCTTATGTTTGCCTGAGCTTCCTTTGTGTGCTGAGGTGTGTGCAGGCTGGTCTGATGGTGTGCTTGGGATAGGCAGAGGTACAGGGGACTGGATCTGGGTAGAGGAAGTTGGAGGGGGGAGGCTAGACACAAGGACAATGGCTGCCATCAGTGCTGAGGCCAGAGTCTGAACGGTTCGATGAAGGGCAGCCTGACCAGAATGAATGCCCTCCAGGAATGCATTTGTGTGTTGCAACTCCCTTTCTACACCCTGGATGGCATTCAAAATGGTAGACTGCCCAACAGTGAGGGATCTGAGGAGGTCAATGGCCTCCTCACTGAGGGCAGCAGAGGTGACTGGGGCAGGGGCTGAGGTGCCTGGGGCGAAGGTGATGCCCACCCTCCTGGGTGAGCGGGCACGGGGCGAAGGCTGAGGGGCTGCTGGGAGGGCGGTGCTGGTAGGGGGGGTGGCGGCTGTACCTGTAGAAGTGGGGGGCACAGATGTTGCCGCCACCACAAGGGAGCTCCCATCGGAGGATGAGTCCGTGTCGCTGGTTGCAGATCCTGTGACCGCTGTGGTGCTCCCCTCGCCCTCCGTTCCACTGGTGTATTCTTAGTCCATAGTGTGGCCCTCCATGGCCATGTGGGATGCAGCTCCCTTGTGCTCCGGTGCCACTGTACCTCTACCTGATGATGCTAATGCACACAAGAACAGGGAGACCACAAAAAGGGGGGGGACGACAGAAGAAAGACAGGTTGAGTGCATGGCTTACCGCTACCGTTGGCGGACAATACAGACACAGCAGCCCCCTGCACTATGTCGCGCTGTTGGGCTCTACAGATGCAATTCCTGGGAAATGGCCTACAAGGCTATGGACGACATCTGCACACATAGATGACACAGGGGCATGAATACCTGTACTTGGCACTCTACAGAGCTGGGGTGGGGTGCCACATGGCCTGCATTACGGAGGGGCCTTGCCTACGGAACTCGCCCTGGCCTAGGGAAACCCACAGCCTTCCTCCCCCACCCAGACACCTTCACTGCCCACAAAGTCTGCTGAATGAGAGTGTACTCACCCCCTTGTGTCTGCTGTGATGCCCTCAAGCGCCCATCCAACTCAGGGTAGGCCACCGCCAGGATCCTGAACATCAGGGGGGTCATGGTTCGACGGGCACCCCTCCCACGTTGGGAGGCCATCCCCAGCTGAGCCTACGACGTCTTCTTGCTCCAGCGGCGAATGTCCTCCCATCTTTTACGGCAGTGGGTGCTCCGTCTGTGGTAGACCCCCAGGGTCCGGACGTCCTTGGCGATGGCATGCCAAATATCCTTCTTCTGGTGGGCGCTGACCTACATGACATGTACAGGGGAAGAAGAGAAGTCATTACCAACTGCACCGTCAAAGTGAGTGGCCCACATCCCTACCCTTGCCATGTGGCACATGCATTCACAGTCCTTCATGCACGCAGAACTCTGCCCCCTTCCTTCTTACAACCAGCCCTCTCCACACAGGCATAGCCCATAGAACATGCTCCCTGTGTACTTACCTGTTGGTCTGGAGGACCGTAGAGTAGCGTGTACTGGGGGAGGACCCCATCGACGAGCTTCTCCAACTCCTCTGCAGTGAAGGCAGGGGCCCTTTCCCCAGACGCACGAGCCATTGTCCCGTGAGGAATCCCAGGACCAGGGCAGAGGAACACTACAATGAGGCCCATGGGCGGACTAGGAGGGTGATCGAACGCACCTTCGGCCTCCTGAAGGCCAGGTTCAGGTGCCTCCATATGACAGGTGGATCCCTATTCTACTCACCAAAGAAGGTGTGCCAGATCATCGTGGCCTGCTGTTTGCTTCACAACTTGGCTTTGCGACGACAGGTGCCTTTTCTGCAGGAGGATGGTCCAGATGGCGGTGTTTTGGCAGCTGTGGAGCCTGTGGACAGTGATGAGGAGGAAGCAGAGGAAGAAGACATTGACAACAGGGACTCAGTCATCCAGCAATATTTCCAGTGACACACAGGTGAGAAAACATTCCTGCCTACTACAAGTACTTTAACACTTCTACCTCTATCCTGTCTGTCGATTTCACCCAGTGTATGGTCACTGAGTTGTCATTTTCCCTTACGGTTTCACAGGTGTGGTTTCCAACTTGTGTCATCTGCTTAGATTCCTCATGGACTTGAGCTGTGTGACATAGGTATGTTGACATGACATTTGAAAAAGCATTTTGTCACTGTAATTGCTAATACACAATTTCAAAATCACAGACTGACTCCAGATTGTTTTGTGCTTCAGGGGGATTTATTGAAGTGCTCAATATTGGAGGGGGTTGTAAAATGGTGAGGGGGATGGTGGAGGAATGTCCATGGCAGAGTCCAGTCTATTAGTCTCACAGGTGCATTGCCCATATGGGCATAGGAAGTGGAGCTGGGGCAGTTCCAATATAGACAGGGTTACAAAGTGGGACAGTAGGATGACAATCAGGGTGGTCTCATTTCTTGGCGGGGGTCTTGGCATCATGCTCTGTCTTGTTCCTGGATCTCAGGGACCGCTTGCGGGGTGGTTCTCCGTCTGCAGTGGGTGGGGTGCTGGTGTGGTGGTCCTGTGGCGGTGCCTCCTGTCCACTAGCGCCGGCGGAGGTGGTGGGCAGTTCATCGTCCATGTTAGTGTCGGGGCCCCTTGGAGTGCCACAGTGTCCCTCCTGGTGTTAAGTATTTCCTTCAGCAACCCTAAGATGGTGCCCAGGGCGGAGCTGACGGTTCTTAGTTCCTCCCTGAAGCCCAAATACTGTTCCTCCTGCATGCACGGGGTGTCCTTAAACTTGGCCAGGACCGTTGCCATCGTCTCCTGGGAGTGGTGGTATGCTCCCATGATGGAGGAGAGGGCCACGTGGAGAGTGGGTTCCCTTGGCCTGTCCGCCCTGTCGCACGGCAGCCCTCCCAGTTCCCCTGTGTTCCTGGGCCTCCGTCCCCTGGACTGTGTGCCCACTGCCACTGCCCCCAGGTCCCTGTTGTTGTTGGGGTGGTGGGTTATCCTGGGTTCCCTGTAGTGGTGGACACACAACTGATTGATGTGTCCTGGGGACGGAGGTATGGGCCTGCTGGGTGGGTGCTGTGCTGGTGTTACCAGAGGGTGGAAGGTCTGTGGTGGGCTGTGCCTGTGTGAGGGGAACCAACTGTCCCGAGGCCCATGATGGTCCGGGCTGGTCATCTGGATCCAGTAGGACAGAGCTGCTGTCATCACTGTGGGCCTCTTCTGTGGGTGGGGTGGAGATGTCCGGACCCTCCTGTCTGGTGACGTTGGGTAGGGGTCCTGCAGGGGTGTAAAAACATGATTATTGCATCTGTGTGTGTCATGGTGTGCAATGGGTGGGTGACCGTGTACCCCAGTGCTAGCATTCCTGTGTGGGGGCTTGTGTGATGATGGTTGAGGGGGGTGTTATGGGTATGTGCAGTGGGCATGCTTTAGTGATGTGTGTCCATGCTTTGTTGTGTCATGCAGGGCTTGGTGTTTGGATGTGTGGTTTGTGTTATTGGTACATTTGTGAGGAGTTGGAGTGATAGGGGAGGGGGTGAGGGTGGGGGTCTGTGATAGCATGCAGGTGGGGTGGAGGATATGGTAGTTAAAGCTTTGACTTACCAGAGTCCATTCCTCCACCGACTCCTGCGAGGCCCTCAGGATGCAGAATCGCCAAGACCTGCTCCTCCCATGTTGTTAGTTGTGGGGGAGGAGGTGGGGGTCTGCCGCCAGTCCGCTGTACGGCCAGGTGGTGTCTGGCGACCACGGAACGCACCTTCCCCCGTAGGTCGTTCCACCTCTTCCTGATGTCGTCCCGATTTCTTGGGTGCTGTCCCACTGCATTGACCCTGTCGACTATTCGCCATAGCTCCATCTTCCTTGCAATTGAGGTGTGCTGCACCTGTGATCCGAATAGCTGCGGCTCTACCCGGACAATTTCCTCCACCATGACCCTGAGCTCCTCCTCCGAGTACCTGGGGTGTCTTTGCCGTGCCATGGGGTGGTGTGGGTGATGTGTGGGGTGGTGTGTGTGGTGATAAGTGTGGTGATATGTAGTGGTGTGTGGTGTTTTGTGCGTGGAAGTTGTGTGGGTGATGGTGTTGAGTGCCTGTGGCTGCTAGTTTGTGGATGATGGTGTCTCTCTCTGGCCTTCTTTCTGAATTTTTGGTAGTAGGGGTTTGTGGGTGTGTGTTTTATATTGTATTGGGTGTGTGGGAGTGGTGTGTGTATGTGTATCAGGTGTGTGTATTTCGAATTGTCCAATGTGGCGGTGTTTTATAGAAGTGTGTGTATTTTTAGCGCGGCGGCGTGTACCGCCAATGGAATACCGCGGTTGAAAGACCGCCGCGTGGATTCGTGTGTCGTGGTAGTGTGGGCGTATTTCTGTTGGCGTGACGGTGGAGGTTTTGTTTTTGCCAGTTTATCACTGACCTTTGGTGTGGCGGACTTGTGTGGGTGTCTGAATTTTGTCGGATTTCGAGATGTGGGTCATAATAGCTGTGGCGGGATTCCGCGGCCGCGGCGGTGTGCTGGCGGTCTTCTGCACAGCGGTAAGCGGCTTTTACCGCCAATGTTGTAATGAGGGCCAATGTGTCCTGTATCTCGAATATAGGCAGGAAGATTGGCCACTCTAGGATTCAAAAACTTCTCTACGTATTTGGCAGCGGTTCTGTTATAGACCCTACCTTAGAGACTATGGGTCGCAGCGGGGGATCTTCCTTATTTTTATGGATTTTAGGTACTCCATAGAAAACTGGAGTCCTAGTCTTCTGAGCGTTTAAATATTGAAGTTCTTGTTGGCAGATTAGTCCTTTACTTAACGCCTCACTGCTTATTTTCAATATCTCTTGTTTGACTCGTTGATGCCAGCTATTTTTGGCCTTTTGGTAGTGTTCGGGTTCATCTAGCATGGTCTGCATTTTAGATTTATATATTTCAGTATCTAGCAGCACTATACCTCCCCCTTTGTCACAGGGTTTGACCGTAGTACGTTTATCATTTTGTACGTTTTTTAGAGCCTGTTGTTCACATATGCTCAAATTATCGTGGGGTTTAGGGATACATTTCAACATAGTTTTGATCTTCTCCAAAACAATATTTTCAAAAATCTTGACTTACGGTCCTACCATCTCAAGATGAGGAGTAAACGTAGAGACTGGTTTTAAGACTGATATGTTCCTCTCACTACTGTCTATTCTATCCTCAAAGAATCTCTTGAGTCTAATCCGCCGGAAAAAAGCATGAAGATCAGATAGAAGTCCGAACTGGTTGATAGTAGTACTGGGAATAAATGACAACCCTTTCTTAAGAAGAGATTCAGTGTCTGGGTCTAGTGCGGTAGATCTGAGATTAAAGACCGGTGCAGCTTTTAATCCCTCCCATATTGTTGTCTCCGCGTTTGTAAAACATGTGGTTGATTGTTCACATTCTGAAATCTCCTCCTGTGATAGTTTCTGAATCTTGTTCTGTGTCTTCCTCCCCGGGATAAAAAATGATTGAGACGACTAGGTCCTTCATTGTGACCTGTCCTGGCTCCATATTGATCAAACTTGTTAGAATTACCTTCTCCCTCAGACTCGGATGTGTCAGAGAATGTTACAATCTTTTTGTTTGTCCAAAATTGTCTATCCTGTTCAGGTACATTCTGTTGATGATTTTGATAATATTTTTCCGATAGATAGGGATAAGCTTGTTCTTTGGAGTACCATCTAATATCTTTCCTCAACTTCTCTGTCTTTCTTTTGATGAGATAGAGATTAAAGGACTCAAGATCTTGGTTAATAGCTTCAATTTGCTTTTTGGCTTCCTGTAGTGAGTCTTGTGTCTTTAATTCGTCCTCTAAGGACTGAATTTCCTTCATGAGTATTTCCATCAATTCTCTCGCTGTTTCTACTATGAGGACCATCCAGTCTTGAGAGCAACGGTTAGAGATTAAAGACCATTTTTCTAGAAATTGTTTAATTTCAACAAACAGGCCTGGTATATTTCTTACCCTAAGGCCTGAAGGAATAACTCCTGCTCTCAGATATTCTAGGATGAAATCAGCATGAAGTTCAGTGCGTTTCATCTTTTTCCTCAATTCCAATAGTCTATACCATCCTTCTTTAGGTTGGTTAACAGCGAGGGGTGTCCCTGTTCCCAGCCTAGGTTGTTCTGAGAGCTTATTTAAGTCATCTTCACTGAACCCAAAGGTTTTAATTGTATCCATATTAAATTTTAAAGCTACGTCCAGGGGAAATGACCACTGTAACAGGACAAGAAAGAAAGAAAAAAAGAAGAAAAGAGAAAGAATGATTCTCTACTGACAGCAAAGGACGAGGATCCCAACCCGTGAGTCACCGGGAAAAGATATATATTTGTGAGGGTCTCATGAGAATAGTATAAAACTAGCTAACTATTCACCGATAGTCTATAGATACATAGAAATAATAAACAAATGGCACAATACAAAATGACATACACGAAATACAAATGAAGAGTACAAAAATACATTAGAAATGTCCCCTGGGCGGGCAGATATTTCTAAATTTGGCGGTCAGCACCTCCATCAGAGAGACTGAGTAATTTACTCCATCACCCTGGCGGAGGTTGGGCTGACCACAAAAAAATACACCAGACCCTAAATTAGAGATACACACAATCAAGTTGGACTGTAAAACTTGTTTTACATAGCTGAAAAATGTCCTATATCCCTCAGACAACCCATCACTGCAACTAGATTGCATCCACCGAGTTGAAGCTGAGGAACTAGGTCTCAGCACAACCCCAGACATATCCCATGTGCATATTTTTCAGTATAGGGAAGAGCTAAAGGCTCTGGCATGCAAAACCCTGGAACTGACATTTCAAGGACATACATTTTAGATCTACCTAGACCTCGTCACTTCAGCAATGAAGAGGATACTTCTGTGAGATACTAATTTCTTTTGAACCCAGAAGATCCTTATACCAGAGGGGTCACCCATCCACCTGATAAGTCTACAGTATCCCATGCTAACGTTCTCCAACAGACCACACTTCTGTTTTGGGATCAGAGACTCTGACAAAAACAATACAGGCTCAATTAGTGTCACTAAGACTAAGGTGCTGTGGTTGGAGTAGGGGGGCACTGATTTGGTTTATATGACATGCATAGTTTTGGGACTGGTGATCTTAGAAGAGAGGGGTTCCCTGAGCTTTTTGAACTAGCTAAGATTTTCTTTCCACATTCCTTGTTGACATTTAGTGGAGTTTTTAGTTATGTGGAATATTAACCCCTTCGCGGCCAATCCTTTTCCCCCTCAGGTGCCATGCCTTTTTTTGGCAATTTGGGGCAGTTCGTGCTAAGCCCTCATAACGTTTTGTCCACATAAGCTAGCCAAGCCAAATTTGCATCCTTTTTTTCCAACATCCTAGGGATTCTAGAGGTACCCAAAGTTTGTGGGTTCCCCTGAAGGAGACAATGAACTTAGCCAAAATGCAGAGCAAATCTCGTTTAAAAAAAAAAAGGGACAAAAGGGCTGCAGAAGAAGGCTTGTGGTTTTTTCACTGAATATGGTATCAACAAAGGGTTTGGGGTGCTAAAATCACCAGCTTTCAGGAACAGGCAGACTTGAATCAGAAAACCAAATTTTTCAACACAATTTTGGCATTTTATTGGGACATACCCCATTTTTACTATTTTTTGTGCTTTTAGCCTCCTTCCAGTTAGTGACAGAAATGAGTGTGAAACCAATGCTGGATCCCGGAAAGCTAAACATTTCTGAAAAGTAGACAAAATTCTGAATTCACCAATGGGTGATTTGTGTAGATCCTATAAGGTTTGTCTACAGAAAATAACATCTGAAATAAAAAAATATTGAAATTGAGGTGAAAAAAACAGCCATTTGTCTTCATGTTTTACTCTGTAACTTTTTTCTGCAATGTCAGATTTTTTAAAGCAATATACCGTTATGTCTGCTGGACTCTTCTGGTTGTGGGAATATATTGGGCTTGTAGGTTCATCAAGAACCCTAGGTACCCAGAGCCAATAAATGAGCTGCACCCTGCAATGGGTTTTCATTCTATACCAGGTATATAGCAATACATTTGGTAAAATATAAAGAGTGAAAAATAGGTATCAAGAAAACCTTTGTTTTTCCAAAATGGGCACAAGATAAGGTGTTGAGAAGCAGTGGTTATTTGCACATCTCTGAATTCAGGGGTGCCCATACTAGCAAGTGAAGTACAGGGCATTTCTCAAATAGACGTCTTTTTTACACATTGTCTTACATTTGGAAGGAAAAAAATGTAGAGAAAGACAAGGGGCAATAACACTTGTTCTGCTATTCTGTGTTTCCCCAAGTCTCCCGATACAAATGGTACCTCACGTGCATGGGTAGGCCTAATGCCCGTGACAGGAAACGCAACAAAGACACATCACTATTTCCCAAAGAAAACAGAGCTGTTTTGTTGCAAAGTGCCTAACTGTGGGTATTGGCCTCTATCTCAGCTGGCACATAGGGAAACCTACCAAACCTGCACATTTTTTAAAACTAGACAACTAGGGAAAACCAAGATAGGGTGACTTGTGGGGCTCTCACCAGGTTCTGTTACTCAGAATCCTTTGCAAACCTCAATATGTGGCCAAAAACCACTTTTTCCTCACATTTCGGTGACAGAAAGTTCTGGAATCTGAGAGGAGCCACAAATTTCCTTCCACCCCACGTTCCCTAAAGTCTCCTGATAAAAATGGTACCTCACTTGCGTGGGTAGGCCTAGCTCCCGCAACAGAAAATGCCCTAAAACACAACGTGGACACATCACATCTTCCCAAAGAAAACAGAGCTGTTTATTTGCAAAGTGCCTAGCTATAGATTTTGGCCTCTCGCTTAGCCGGCACCTTGGAAAACCTACCAAACCTGTGCATTTTTGAAAACTAGACACCTAGGGGAATCCAATTGGGGTGACTTGTGGGGCTCTCACCAGGTTCTCTTACCCGGAATCCTTAGCAAACCTCAATATTTGGCCCCAAAAACACATTTTACTCACATTTCGGTGACAGAAAGTTCTGGAATCTGAGAGGAGACACACATTTCCCTCCACCCAGCGTTCCCCCAAGTCTCCCGATAAAAATGGTACCTCACTTGTGTCGGTAGGCCTAGCACCCTCAACAGGAAATGCCCCAAAACACAAAGTGGACACATCACATTTCCCCGAAGAAAACAGAGCTTTTTTTTGCAAAGTGCCTAGCTGTGGATTTTGGCATCTAGTTCAGCCGGTACCTAGGGAAATCTACCAAACCTGCACATTTTTGAAAACTAGACACTTAGGGGAATCCAAGATGGGGTAACTTGTGGGACTCACCAGGTTCTGTTACCCAGAATCCTTTGCAAACCTCAAAATGTGGCCAAAAAATACTTTTTCTTCACATTTCGCGACAGAAAGTTCTGGAATCTGAGAGGAGCCACTGATTTCCTTTTACCCAGCGTTCCCCCAATCTCCCGATAAAAATGGTACCTCACTTACGTGGGTAGGCTTGGGGACCACGACAGGAAATGCCCCAAAACACAAAGTGGACACATCATATTTTCCCAAAGAAAACAGAGCTGTTTTTTGCAAAGTGCCTAGCTGTGGATTTTGGCCTATAATTCAGCCGGCACCTAGGGAAATCTACCAAACGTGCGCATTTTTGACAACTAGACACCTAGGGGAATCCAAGATGGGGTGACTTGTAGGGTTCCCACTAGGTTCTGTTCCCCAGAATCCTTTGCAAACCTCAAAATTTGCCCAAAAAACACTTTTTCCTCATATTTCGGTGATAGAAAGTTCTGGAATCCGAGGGGAGCCACAAACTTGTACCCAGCGTTCCACCAGGTCTCCCGATAAAAATGATACCTCACTTATGTGTGTGGCCCAGATGCCTGCAACAGGAAAAGGCAAAAAATGTGTAGAGATTGAGGGGATGGCACAGCAAGTTGATAAGCACATATTTTCTTTTATACATCTTTAGGCTGACTCTGCTTTGGGGACCCACACAAGTGAGGTATCATTTATTTGGGAGACTGAGGGGAACGCTGGGGGGTAGGAAATTTGTGCCGGAGCGGTGATCCTACGAAGAAAAGTGAGGAAAATATGCTTTTTTTAAGCAAATTTTGAGGTTTGCAGAGGAATCTGGGTAAGAAAATGTTGAGGGATCCACGCAAGCCACACCTTCCTGGACTCTTCTGGGTGTCAAGTTTAAAAAAATGTCTGGGTTTGGTAGGTTTCCCTAGATGACCGCCGAACCCGGGACCAAAAACACAGGTGACCCCTCCCCTTGACAAGCAGTTAGTGTTGCAATTGATCATTTTGATGTGTCCATGTCCTTCTGTGATGTTCCAAACACTAAAACTGTGAAAAGAAACACACTTAGGTTATGTTAAGAAGACCCCTCACCCACCAACACAGTTGGTGGCATGCTTCATCATCGGGGTCCCACCCAAGACAACTAGCATGTCACGGGTGTGCTCGGATGCCTGATTACAGCGGAGAAGGTTTTGTTATTTTTACCACACAATCATTTTTATCACACATACTGGTTGGATTTGCCAAGAGTGTGAGTGATGGTTCAGCAGATCACATTTTTTTAACAAGAGATTCCACAAAAATGAAATTCACTGTTAATAACTGAAAGACCAAAAAACTGAACCGATAAATCACAGCTCGTGAGCTGTAAAGCAGAGTCAAGGCACCAACCGCTTTACAGTCCATTCACACACCTTTCATACGTGACATGGACAAGACCATTCATGCCGCCAACCGTGGGCCCAGCACATTACAACACTTGCACCAGCAGACAGCACCATTCAAGGGCCCATCACTTTCATACGCCCACATTCCTGATACAGCAATCACACCAGATGGTGGGAGTGCGTGTACTGGCGTTTGGCTGGCAGTGTGTTGCAATAGTCAACAGCAAGTCACTATTTACACTGCCAGCCACGCGCCACTCCTTGCACACCGCCATCACTTTTTTTTTTTTTTTAAAAGACCACTAACTAATTACAATAAGTACAAAACTACAATCTCAAAAGCTCTAACTAAATGCATGACTGTAATGCCAACCGTGAAACTGAACAAAAAAATAAAACAAAACAGAACAGGCAGTTTTCACTCATGGTAGCTCCCAATAATTATTTTGGGTGTGGTAACTTCTAAAACAGCCGGCCACACACAGCCCAGGTTTAGAAGGACAATCAGCGCAGTAGTTTCGAGTCTCCCTCCAGATACCTCTTTGGGCACAGACTCTACATTTCTTAGTGGGAAAGTCTTTTTTGGGAGTGGGAGGAATGTGATCAGGAAAGTGGCGACATCCTCCACCACTGCTACTCTAGGAAATCTTGCCTGTTCCACCACAATAAGGCTCTCTATCACCAACTCCTTAAATTTAACAAATTTCATCCTTGACTCAGGGAAACAATCCTTAAAAACAATAAAAACATCAAAAGTTTCTGAATGAAACAAATGGATGGCCAACTTTTTATACCAAACGTAAGACTTACAAATAGGAGTGTAAGGTTTCAACCTCTGGTCTACTCTATCAACACCACCCATGTGCTTATTGTAGGCTAAAATGCACACAGGTTTGAGCACTTCAGCAACTTGACCCCAAACAGCCACAGATGAAGTACTCTCATCATGTATGGTAGTTAACATGTAAACATCTCTTCTGTCTTCAAATTTCAGAGCTAGCAGCTCATCATTCCGTAAGGCACTGCACTGTCCTCTCTCAAGTTTTTTACAGACAAGCTCCCTTGGATAGCCTTTCCGGTTAGAGCAGATTGTGCCACACGCAACAGAGTTCACTATGAAGAATTCCTTGAACAACTGCATTCCAGTGTAGAAGTTATCTACATACAAATGGTGACCTTTGTTAAACAGTCGTCTACCAAGTTCCCACACAATTTTCTCAGTAACTCCAAAATTGGGCGGACAACCAGGGGGGGCAATACTGGAATCCCTACCAGTGTAGACCTGGAAATCATACACATACCCTGTATTATTTTTTGACAGCATAAACAATTTAATTCCATACCGTGCCCTCTTGCTAGGAATGCACTGCTTAAAAAACAAACACCCTTGAACAGGACCAAAGACTCATCTACAGATATTTCTTTCCCTGGAACATAAACCTCTGAAAACCAATCTACAAAATGATCAAGGATAGACCTAGTCTTAAAAAGACAGTCACAGTTAGGGTAATCTCGTGATGAGGCTAAAGGCTAAAGCATTGTCAACAAAATGCAGCATCCGAAGAAGAAGCAAATACCTATTACAAGTCATGGTTGCAGGAAATATAGCCGTTGCTATCAAGGGACTAGTAGACCAATAAGAAGCCAGCAACGGCTTCCTTATCAACCCCATCAAAAAAGTCAAACCTAGGATCTCTTTCAGATTTGTGGGAATCCACTGGGTAACTCTAAACTGAGACCTAAGTCTGGCAGCGTTGTCCCTCAAATACTGCTCTGCATACAAATTAGTCTGCTCAACAAACTCTTCCAAAAATACATCATCCATAAACAACTGACAGAAACTGACGGGCAAAAAGTTTTCCGTATTGACTCTACAACCTGGGAGACCAGGCAACTGTGGCTGCTCCATGTTTGGGGCAATCCAGGTATCAGGTCTTCCAATGGGAAACCCTTCAGCCCCAGGCTGCTGCACTATTGGCAAATCAATGTGCTCCTCTAAAACAGGCAGTTCATCTGCACTGAGAGTGGCTTCCTCATCAGAAGATTCCTCTCGGACAGAAAACTCACTCCCAGAATCTCTCACTTCCTCCTCTGCCTCAGATGCAGAGTCAGTTTCATAATCATGGTCAGAAGACGACTCAAAAAGCATGCCAACAACCTGCTGAGCAGTCACTCTGTGGCTGGCCATGATCCTTTCTAAGAAGTGTAACTTGACAAAAGTGCCAACAATAAGTAATAAACAAAGTGAGGCTATATCAAAAGAGTTATGTACTCAAAAACTATACCAGTCACTTGCCTGAAAAAGCTAGACACACCAGCACCAACTCTGCAGAAACACAGCAATCACCAACGATATCCTACTAAACAGAAAAAAGAAAAGCAAATTAGACATAAGACAACACAAATATCATTGTGCACAAATCTAAGGACAATTTCACACACAATCCTGCATTGCGTACACCACCTACAAACATGTTATTCATGCATGTCAACAATACTCCTTTGGAGTAAATTGCTTTTATTTACCTAAAACATAAAACTACGCAAACCGCATGTCAGCTACTGCCAAAACATTAAAGATCCAAGGAAAGGAAGCAAAAGCAGTAAAATACTAGTTCCCATGGGAAAATGCCCCTCTTTTCCATTCAGGATCAGAGCCAAAATTCCAGTCTACTTTGGTCTTACTTTTGTTCTCCATGTAATGCAGCCCACTTTTCCAGGGACTTTATACCATTGTCAGCCTTAGGAAAATTTGGACCATAGAAGCAGACACACCTAAATCGGTCCTGCACCCTTTTCTTCATTCGGGATCCCTGAAGATCAGCTTCTCTGGTCTTAAGAATAGCCTTAGAGTCAAAAGATTCAAGAGGAAGCAGGATCAGTCCCAAATCATTGCTCGGGCAGATATTCTTTTTGTCTTTTCAGAGTCCAGCAGCACCTTTTGTTGTGAGTGATGTTTTATTTTATAATGTTGACCCCCTAGTGATTAATAATATAAATAGAAGGTGAAGTCCCACTCAAGAGGTTCTTGAAATTGTAAAAGTAAAAGTTTATTTCATTGTTGTACAGGCGTTGTAGTTCCAAATATTCAAAGAGTCACTTATTTATAAAACAAAATGCAGAATCCAGGGTCCAAAAGTGATGGCAAGAGAAAAAGAGAGGATCAGCCAACACGTGTTTCGCCCCCTCTGGCTATATATAAGCCGGGGCTTTCTCAAGGCTGAAAATAAAAGGAAAAATCAAATTTTCAAATAGAGTTGATCATATAAAAGGGTAAGATACCATCAAAAGCACCATCAAAAAAGTGAGCAAAGAGAAAATCCCATGCAAAAGTAAATTCGGATGTGATAATCCAAAATGAGAAGATTTTATTTAGACCTATTGCATGACTAGAAATTAGTAGGTGATTAGGATAGGACTCAAAGCTTTGGAAGTCCATGAAGAATCAGGAAGGCAAACAGTGACATGTCATTCGTGCTCCCAAAAGGTTGTGATGTTAGAAAAAATGGTGATGTTTAGGAAAAAGATTTTTGAAAAAGAGAAAATCCGCGATTGCATGCAGTGTACCCAAAACCAGAGAAATCAGAAAATGTCCCTAAATAAGCCAGTGCTTGAAAGTGAGAAATAGTAATAAGAGAATACTGAAATATTAGCAAACATACCACGAGAAGTAAGGCAAACATTTATGGGATGAAAACTGAAAGAAACAATAATCTATCGGTTGAGGCATACTAAACTTTTCAAAACTATGATAGAGGATATTGGAAAGCTTATAACAATCATATCAGCTATGGTACAGATAATTAATAAGTTAAGAAATACATACAAGTTGTATTTAGGCGTATTAAACAAAACAGTTGACATTCACGGAGTTTAAATAGAGAAACCACCTTCTGAAAAGTAAGCTGTATTACGAAATTCGATGAGAGCCAGTGTTAGAAAGTAAGTGGAATGAGGGAAGATTCCGTGTATTAATAAATCATTATACAGGTAGCGGGAGTACTCCTATCCTTACCTTGTTTAGAGTGCACAAAATCAAAACGCGTACAAATACGGTCAAAAACAGAGAAAAACGGGACGGGCGCGTACGAGTCTAGGTCGCGTTCAAATACCTGTGGCTGAATAAGCGAAATAAAGATAAAGAACGGACTCACAGTCTACAGGGCGGAGAGCGCCATTGTGGTGAGCAACGAGGAAAGCAGCTGCCATCTTTAAGTGGCTGAGTTAAGTCATCGGAGCTAATAGTACCGTCTTTTGGAAACCATGTACTACCAAATTTATATAGTAAAATAATGCTCAGTGAAAATCATAATAAGTAAAAACCAGGTAAGTTATATCGGAAAAATAGTGAAATACGTGGAAAAGAAAAAAGAAAAAAAGAAAAGAAGAAAAAAAGAAGAAAAAGAGGGGAAAGGATCAAAGAAAATTATTGAATACAGATAAAGAAAAAGAAAACTAAAAGACTGCTAATAAATAAAGAACAATGCAATTGGGAACAACATTGTTGCTAGATATCAAGGGTACAATAAAACAAGACAAAAACAAACAAAACAATAGATCGAGCATGTACATTTTCAGAGAAAAAGCCTGGAGTTGAGCTCGGCAAATGTCAAACATGTACACTTTTCAGTTCCTGGAAAGCAAAAGAAGGAAAATGCAGGAAACCTTATATTATTTACATTAGCCAATAATGCCATTCATGATCTTTGTTGAGACCATTATTAACTGTATCATGTTTAATTATTAAACGGCTCTCTTCTTGACGTAATCGCAGTGGTGTGTTACCTCCTCTCGGGGAGGGTGTAATACGTCGTAAACCACTAAAAGTAAAAGTGCGTTGATATTGATGGCACTTGATAAAATGTTCAACCATAGGTGCTTGAATATCAGACTTTTGTATGTTCCGAAAATGTTCCTGTATTCGAGTTTTTAAAGGACGGACCGTGCTGCCAATATAAGTTAGGTTGCAGGGGCACCAAATGGCATAAACAACAAAAGTGCTGGCACAGTTAATAAAGTCAGTGATCCGATGAGTACAGTTGTTGATGTTGACTGATGTAGATTTGGAAAGACCCAGTTTACATACAGAACATTTGCTGCAGGTGTGAAAGCCTTTTGGTTTGGATGGTAAAAAAGTAGTAGAAGACCTTCGTTGAAAAAATGAGGGACAAAGTTTATTGCGTAGGTTAGGTGCCCGCCTAAAGCCTATTTGTGGATGGTTAGCGATATGTTGATTAATCGAAGGGTTATTCAGAAGTAAGAACCACAATTTTCTTAATGATTTTCGAATATGATTATGACCATTGTGAAAGGCTGTGATAAAGCGGATAGTTGTGTTCTTGTTGATGTTTTTTGGTTTGTTCAACAAAGAGTTCCGGTCCATATTTCTCACTTCATTTCTGATTGTATTTAAAGAGGCCCGATTATACCCCCTGGATGTAAGTCTCATGGTCATTTCAGAGGACGTTTTATCATAATCAGAAATGTTAGAACAATTAAGTCTGGCTCGTCTAAATTCACCTTTGGGTATGTTCCGAATAGTACTAGACGAGTGACAACTGGTGGCATGAAGAATCGAGTTAGCAGATGTCGTTTTGCAAAACAACTTTGTCTGGAGTTTATTGTCCTCAACAAAGATCAATAGATCTAGATATTCAATTGAAGAATTAGAAATTTGATAGGCTACCTCTATCTCCCAAGGGTTAGGTGTTAGGGACTGAATAAATTGGTGAAGGTGGACCTCTGAGCCTTGCCAAATAAGCAAGATATCATCAATATATCGTCCCCAAAAGATGATGTGTTTAGTGAAGTGTTCCGAGCGGTCTGACCAGAGCCAAAAATGTTCAACACCTCCCATCAGGATACAAGCGTAGGGCGGAGCAAATTTTGCCCCCATCGCAGTCCCTTGGAGCTGTAAATAAAAGTTTCCATCAAAAAGAAAATAATTATTTTCGAGACTGAATTTATGAAAGTCCAGAATCATTGTATTCCGTGTCAAATACTGAACTGATCTGGTAGACAAGCATTTGCTCACTGCTGCTAGGCCATCAGTGTGTTTGATAGAAGTATAGAGACTGACAACATCAACAGTTACAAGAAAAAAGTCTGATTGCCACTCTATGGGGGTGATTCTAACCCTGGCGGTCGGTGATAAAGCGGCGGCCAACCCGCCAACAGGCCGGCGGTCCAAAAAATTGAATTCTGACCCTGGCGGGAACCGCCACATTAACACTCCGACCGCCACCGCGGTACAGACAAACAGCGCGGCGGTCACCGCCAACAGGCAGGCGGCAGACAATGTACCGCCCACAGTATCACAACTCACCAATCCGCCACCTTTTCCGGGGCAGGAGCCCCGCCGATAAAAACACGGCGGCAACAGACTACGGACGGGAAAACGCTCACCAAAACACACTCCACGAGTACGGAGGACAGCATGGAACCCAAATTAAACATCCTACCTGCACTCGTCTACCTGCTCATCTACCACGAGTACGAACTCCGGCGCAGACGACAACGGTGAGTACTGCACCTACGACACACGGGAGGGGGGAGGAGGAAAGGTTACGGGCACACACATATGCGACCCCCACCCCCCCAAACTATGTACACACCAATGCAGAGCAACAATGCACAGTGACACCACCCAAACCCCCCTGAAAAATGCAAAGACATAATTAAATTTTGAACCAAATTTTTATATAAAAAATAGACTCTGAGACGTATCGGCAACTATGCAAAATATCCATAACAAAATAATACTATACACACTGCCATGGCGATCCGAGGCAATTAGTCCGCTACATCCAAGTCAAATGGAACAGTCCGTGGGCTACAGTGTAGCGACACAAGGGCAAAGCCCACACAGGAGACCTGAGTCCTTTGGAGAGAACACTGCAGGGGCATCTGATGAAAATACTACAGGCACCTCAGGGGGAAGGGAAGGGGGGGGCACCACAGCCACATGAGTCCACGACGCAAGATCCACGAAGGGGCCACCATGTCTCAAGTCTCTACAGTGGGTGGGTTGCCCACTGTACCATCCTGGGGAGTGCAAAGCCACAGTCTCTCAAGTCTCTACAGTGGGTGGGTTGCCCACTGTACCATCCTGGGGAGTGCAAAGCCACAGTCTCTCAAGTCTCTACAGTGGGTGGGTTGCCCACTGTACCATCCTGGGGAGTGCAAAGCCACAGTCTCTCAAGTCTCTACAGTGGGTGGGTTGCCCACTCTGCCATCCTGGGGAGTGCAAAGCCACAGTCTCTCAAGTCTCTACAGTGGGTGGGTTGCCCACTCTGCCATCCTGGGGAGTGCAAAGCCACAGTCTCTCAAGTGGATAACAGTCTTCACTGGTCAAGGAGGAGGCATGGGGGGCACAGTGAACCATAAACAGTGCTTGAGATGAAGGAGCCCAGCGGAGCGGTGCTTGACAGGAAGGGCCCAGCGGAGCGGTGCTTGAGACGGCGGGGCCCAGCGGAGCGGTGCTGGAGCCGGCGGGGCCCAGCGGAGCGGTGCTTGAGATGAAGGGGCCCAGCGGAGCGGTGCTTGAGACGGCGGGGCCCAGCGGAGCGGTGCTGGAGATGAAGGGGCCCAGCGGAGCGGTGCTTGAGATGAAGGGGCCCAGCGGAGCGGTGCTTGACAGGAAGGGCCCAGCGGAGCGGTGCTTGAGACGGCGGGGCCCAGCGGAGCGGTGCTTGAGATGAAGGGGCCCAGCGGAGCGGTGCTTGAGACGGCGGGGCCCAGCGGAGCGGTGCTTGAGACGGCGGGGCCCAGCGGAGCGGTGCTTGAGACGGCGGGGCCCAGCGGAGCGGTGCTGGAGCCGGCGGGGCCCAGCGGAGCGGTGCTTGAGATGAAGGGGCCCAGCAGAGCGGTGCTTGAGACGGCGGGGCCCAGCGGAGCGGTGCTGGAGATGAAGGGGCCCAGCGGAGCGGTGCTTGAGATGAAGGGGCCCAGCGGAGCGGTGCTTGACAGGAAGGGCCCAGCGGAGCGGTGCTTGAGATGAAGGGGCCCAGCGGAGCGGTGCTTGAGATGAAGGGGCCCAGCGGAGCGGTGCTTGACAGGAAGGGCCCAGCGGAGCAGTGCTTGAGACGGCGGGGCCCAGCGGAGCGGTGCTTGAGATGGAGGGGCCCAGCGGAGCGGTGCTTGAGATGAAGGGGCCCAGCGGAGCGGTGCTTGACAGGAAGGGCCCAGCGGAGCGGTGCTTGAGACGGCGGGGCCCAGCGGAGCGGTGCTTGAGATGAAGGGGCCCAGCGGAGCGGTGCTTGAGACGGCGGGGCCCAGCGGAGCGGTGCTTGAGACGGCGGGGCCCAGCGGAGCGGTGCTTGAGATGAAGGGGCCCAGCGGAGCGGTGCTTGAGATGAAGGGGCCCAGCGGAGCGGTGCTTGAGATGAAGGGGCCCAGCGGAGCGGTGCTTGAGATGAAGGGGCCCAGCGGAGCGGTGCTGGAGCCGGCGGGGCCCAGCGGAGCGGTGCTGGAGATGAAGGGGCCCAGCGGAGCGGTGCTTGAGACGGCGGGGCCCAGCGGAGCGGTGCTGGAGACGGCGGGGCCCAGCTGAGCAGTGCTTGACAGGAAGGGCCCAGCGGAGTGGTGCTTGACAGGAAGGGCCCAGCGGAGCGGTGCTCTTCTGCACGGCGGGCCCTGTTCAGCGGTGCCTATCTTCACGGCGGGCCCTGTTCAGCGGTGCTCTTCTGCACGGCGGGCCCTGTTCAGCGGTGCCTATCTTCACGGCGGGCCCTGTTCAGCGGTGCTCTTCTGCACGGCAGGCCCTGTTCAGCGGTGCCTATCTTCACGGCGGGCCCTGTTCAGCGGTGCTCTTCTGCACGGCGGGCCCTGTTCAGCGGTGCTCTTCTGCACGGCGGGCCCTGTTCAGCGGTGCCTATCTTGACGGCGGGCCCTGTTCAGCGGTGCCTATCTTCACGGCGGGCCCTGTTCAGCGGTGCTCTTCTGCACGGCGGGCCCTGTTCAGCGGTGCTCTTCTGCACGGCGGGCCCTGTTCAGCGGTGCTCTTCTGCACGGCGGGCCCTGTTCAGCGGTGCCTATCTTCACGGCGGGCCCTGTTCAGCGGTGCTCTTCTGCACGGCGGGCCCTGTTCAGCGGTGCTCTTCTGCACTGCGGGCCCTGTTCAGCGGTGCTCTTCTGCACGGCGGGCCCTGTTCAGCGGTGCTCTTCTGCACAGCGGGCCCTGTTCAGCGGTGCTCTTCTGCACGGCGGGCCCTGTTCAGCGGTGCTCTTCTGCACGGCGGGCCCTGTTCAGCGGTGCACATCCAGTAGGTTCAAGGGAGCCAGACCTGGCCTGGACTCCGTGCTCAGACGCCCTCCGGCCGTGATGTTCCTGGGCCCTTCGGTGACGGAGTCCTGGGCCCTTTGGTGTCCTCCTTTACAGCTGGGATGTGGCATGTGGGGCCCACCTGCTCCGCGCTCCTGCTGGCTGACGTCTCCGCCCTGCTGCCCTTACGCTCCTTAGATGGGGCTCTCGGGCCCTTGCCTCCCCTAGACGTTGTGGCTGGTGAAGTGGGCAAACTCTGCTCCTTGGGGGCAGCCGTGTCAGTCTTCGCACGGCGGCCCTTGTGTTTCCTGGTCCTCTTGCCGGGGGGGGGGGCTGGATGTGTCCTTGCTGCTGATGGAGGTGTCACTGCTGGCAAAGGGTGGGCTCCAGAACCCATGCACAACAGTGACACCCGAAGTTGGGCTGGTGGTGGCTGTGGTGCTCTTGGGACTCTTTGCAGATGGAGGGGGTAGGTCATCGGAGGGGAAGAGGTCAAGATTAGCCAGGAAAAGTTTTTTAGGGCCAAGGTAAAAGGTAGAAGTGGAGATGGAAGTGGAGGAAGAGGATGTGGTTGTAGGAGAGTCAGGTGTGCTGTCATTGGGTGAAGGTGCAGGTGCTGTAGGCTGTTGGGTGGGTGTCTGCCTGCGTTTGTGTGTCTTGGAAGGGGTGGTGACAGACACAGTGGGAGAGGACACAGGGGACGTGTAAATGGCAGTGGGGGTGGTGACTGCACGCGTGCGGACTGTACAGGAGGGTGTGGTGGTGATGGAAGCACTGGCTGATGTTGGTGTGCATGCAGGTGTGAGTGGAGACGTCACAGGGAGGGAGGACGGAGACGAGGAGGAAGGGGACACAGGGGTGGTAGTGACTGTTGGGATGTCTGCATCTGTGTGTTGCTTGGGTGAGTGTTTGTGGGATCTGTGGTACTTGTGTCTGGATGAGCTGCCCTTGGGTGTTGAGGTGTGTGCAGGCTGGTCAGATGGTGTGGATGGGATAGGCTGAGGAACAGGAGACAGAGACAGGGTGGAGGCAGTCAGAAGAGGGAGGCTGGAAACAGGGACAATGGCTGCCGTCAGTGCTGAGGCCAGAGCATTGAACGATCGTTGATGGGCAGCCTGACCCGAATGAATGCCCTCCAGGTAGGCATTGCTCCGATGCACCTCCCTTTCTACCCCCTGGATGGGATTCAAAAGGGTAGTCTGCCCAACAATGAGTGTCCTGAGGAGATCAATGACCTCCTCACTGAGGGCAGCAGGGGTAACAGGGGCAGGGGCTGAGGTGCCTGGGGCGAAGGAGACGCCCGCCTTCCTGGGTGAGCGGGCACGGAGCTTAGGCTGAGGGGCTGCTGGGAGGGCGGGGCTGGTGCGCTGGGTGGCGGCTGTACCTTTAGAGGCGGGGGGCCCGGATGTTGCCGCCACCGCTAGGGAGCTCCCATCCGAGGACGTGTCGCTGTCGCTGCTCTCATCAGCGGTCCCCGTCGTGGTGCTCCCCTCGCCCTCCGGCTCACTTGGGCCCTCGGTGTCTGTTCCTGTGCCCACCGGGGCCTTGTGGCTTGCAGCTCCCTCGTGCTCCGATGCCAAATCTCCTCCGCCTGATGATGCTAATGCACACATGCACAAGAAGATGAAGAAGAAGGGTGGGGGGAGAAAGAGAAGACCTGGTTGAATGCATGCAATGTCAACACCGTTGGCGGAGACGACAGACACAGGAGCCGCATGCACTAAGCCGCGCATTCGGGGCACACTACTCAGTACTTCTGACTCGGACAACAGGTCAGGAGACGACAAGCGTGCACATGTGTGAGGCTGGACCATCAATAGCTGGACTTGTCACCCTATGGAGGTGGGGGCCGGGAGCACAGGGCCATGCCTAAGGGAGAGGACTACACTACAGAAAGCGCCCTGGCCTAATGTCACCCCCAACCCTCCTCCCCCACCCAGACGCCTCCACTGCGCAGAAAGATAGCTGAATGTGCTGATACTCACCCCCTTGTGTCTGCTGTGATGCTCTCAAGCGCCCATCCAAATCAGGGTAGGCCACCGCCAGGATCCGGGACATCAGGGGGGTCAGGGTACGACTGGCACCCCTCCTAGGTTGGGAGGTCATCCCCAGCAGTGACTCGGCGGTCTTCCTGGTTCCGCGGCGGATGTCCTCCCACCTCTTGCGGCAGTGGGTGCCCCGTCTGACGTGGACCCCCAGGGCCCGGACTTCCTTGGCGATGGCACGCCAAATCCCGACTTTCTGATGGGCGCTGACCTATGTGACATGTACAGGGTGGGAAGGAAACAATCATCAACTTACTGCATGTTAGATGTGATTGGCCCCCCCTCCCCAACCTTGCAATATAGCACATGCTCTCATCTGTCGTGCGTTGCACTCCTCATTCGCCCCCCACCCCACCAACTTACATCCACCCCACTCCACACAGGCATCGCCCATTCCATGTGCACCCGGTGTACTCACCTGTTGGTCTGGAGGACCGTAGAGTAACGCATACTGGGGGAGGACCCCATCCACGAGCTTCTCCAACTCTTCAGACGTGAAGGCAGGGGCCCTTTCCCCAGTCGCAGCAGCCATTGTCACTTCCAGACCGAGTTCACAGCAGCACTTGCAGTATAGGTCCTCTCCTGTGGATGATCAGGTCTCGAGTGATTAAGCAGATAGAAAATGGCGGTCACGCCCGTGGCGGTGCGTACCGCGACCGCCGGCGCACATCGTCATTGGCTCCTGAAACCCATAGGCTTCAATGTTATCCAATGCGGCTCCGTATAGGGGTCTTCGACCGCCTACCGCCACGGTGTGCTCCGCCAGCGCAGTGACCTCACATCCCATTGTCCCACTTCACAGGTCAGGCAGCCGCCATTTCAAGGGCCCACATGGCATAATCTCTACTGCGACACACAGGCCTAGGCCTGGCATTGCCACACATACACGCCTTTCAATACCTAGATAACCGTGTGCCATGCAAGCAGTGGTGAACGTAGCAGTGATTATCTTGACTCTGTGCTCCATGTTGTCCTTCCTAGGCACCGTCCGCTGGGATTTGCGAGGAGAAGGATGAATCCTCGCGTGTACCGACCGCTGGTGGACCTGTCGACAATGGAAGAACGCCACATCATACTACGATACCGACTTGACCGTGCCACCATCCATGAACTGTGTGCCCAGCTGGAGCCAGCCCTGATGTCCCCCATCCGCCAACCCACAGGAATTCCCCTCTGGTGCAGGTGCTGTCAGTCCTCCATTTTCTTGCAAGTGGCTCATTCCAGACAACAGTGGCCATGTCATCTGGAATGTCTCAGCCAATGTTTTCAAAGGTTTTGTCTAGAGTGTTGTCTGCCCTGACGAAACACATGCAGAGTTACATTATATTCCCAGAGGAGGTTGATTTGCCCACTGTGAAGGGTGATTTTTATGCCCTTGGACATATTCACAACATAATTGGTGCCATTGATGGGACCCATGTAGCCTTAGTCCCCCCAAAAGACGATGAGCAGGTGTACAGAAACAGGAAGAGTTACCATTCTATGAACGTCCAGGTGGTCTGTTTGGCTGACCAGTACATCTCCCATGTGAATGCAATGTTCCCTGGTTCAGTGCATGACGCGTATGTGATGCGTAATAGCAGCATCCCTTTTGTGATGGAACAGCTACAGAGACAACGTGTGTGGCTAATAGGTGACTCTGGTTACCCCAACCTGCCTTGGCTATTGACCCCAGTGAGGAATCCCCGGACCAGGGCTGAGGAACGGTACAATGAGGCCCATGGGCGAACTAGGAGGATCATAGAAAGGACCTTTGGGGTTCTGAAGGCCAGGTTTAGGTGTCTGCATATGACAGGGGGATCCCTGATGTACTCACCAAAGAAGGTGTGCCAGATCATCGTGGCCTGCTGTATGCTTCACAATCTGGCATTGCGACGTCAGGTGCCTTTCCTGCAGGAGGATGGTCCAGATGGTGGTGTTGAAGCAGCTGTAGAGCCTGTAGAGAGTGAAGAGGAGGAAGACTCAGAGGACGACCCAGACAACAGGGACAGAGTTATCCAACAGTATTTTCAGTAGCACACAGGTAAGAATCACACACGCCATTTTAATTTTCCTGACTGCCTCGTTTTTCTCAACTTTGTCTATGACCCCCCAGTTATTTGAAACTGATGTTTGATTCTCCCTTCCCTTTTCAGTGCTGGATGACCCACTGCGTGACTTCTGCTTGGATCTCGGTATGTGTTCAGCACAAAGTTTACAGAACATAATTGATCGGTAATGTGTTTTACATTTGTAAATAATACAGCCTGACTCCAGCATGATTTCAGTGCATTGAGTGATTTATTTTTGGTGCTAGATAATGGTACATGATATTCACACGGTGATGGGTGGGGGTGGAGTAATGTCCATGGCAGAGTCCAGTTCTCAGTCTCACAGGTGCATTGTCCATATGCCTGTGGAAGGATGGAGCAGGGGCAGTTCAAGGTTGGACAGGGTGGCAATGTGGGACAGTGGGATGACTTCAGGGGGTATCTCATGCTGGCGGGGGTCTTGACATCCTACTCTGTCTTTTTTTTGGATCTCAGGCTCCTCTTGCGGGGTGGTTGTTCTTCAGCAGGAGGTGGGGTTCTGGTGGCCTGTCGTTGTGGTGGGGCCTCCTGTCCACTAGCGCCGGCGGAGGTGGTAGGCTGTTCCTGGTCCGGGCTAGTGACAGGGGCCCTGTGTGGTGCCACATGGTCCCGCAACGTGTCTTCTATCCGGTGGAGGGCCTGGACTAGGCTCCCCATGGCGGTAGAGATGTGGGTGAGATGATTGTTGAACCCCATTAGCGTTCCTCCTGCTGTGCCTGGATCTCCTGGAACCTGGCCAGTACCGTCGCCATCGTCTCTTGTGAGCGGTGGTAGGCTGCCATGGTGGTGGTGAGGGCCTCTTGGAGAGTCGGTTCCCTGGGCCTCTCCTCCCCCCCCTGTCGCACAGCAGCCCTCCGAGTTGCCCTGTTTCCCCCGGACTCTGTCCCCTGGACGGTGTGCCCACTACCACTGCCCCCAGGTCCCTGTTGTTGTGGGGGTGGTGGGTTAGCCTGGGGGCCCTGTAGTGGCAGACACACCGCTTATTGACCTGTCCTAGAGTCAGAGCCATGGGCCCGCTGGGTGGGAGCTGTGCTGTTGTTCCCAGAGGGGGTTGGGTCTGCTGTGGCCTGTGTGTGGGGAACCGACTGTCCAGAGGTCCCCGATGGTCCGGGCTGGTCGTCAGGTTCCAGGTCGACAGAGCTGCTGTCATCACTCTGGGTGCCTCTTCCGGGGGGGGATGGACATTTCTGGACCCTCCTGGCCAGTGTGTTGGCGTTCGGGTCCTGCATGGGGTAAGAGAGTATGGTTATTGTTTCTGTGTGTGCTATTGTGTGCGATTTATGGGTGCCCTTGTCCCCCAGTGCTGTCATTCCCTTGGGGGAGGTGTTGTGGGGGTGTTGGGGGGGAGGGTGGAATGTGCAGTGGTCATGCTTAGGTGATGGGTGTCCATAGTTTGTGGTGGCATGCAGGGGTTGGTGTTGGGTGGGTTGTGCTGGGGAGACATTCTCAGGGAGGATGTGTGATGGGGGGTTGGGGGTGAGGGTGGTGGTGGGGGTTGGCATGCTGGGGGGGGCGAAGTAGTTGAGATTGTACTTACCAGAGTCCATTCCTCCGTGTACTCCAGCGAGGCCATCAGGATGCAGGATGTTTAGTACCTCTTGCTCCCATGCTGTGAATTCGGGTGGTGTGGGTGGGGGTCCCCCGCCAGTCTTCTGCACTGCGATGTTGTGTCGCGAGACCATCGAGCGCACCTTTCCCCGTAAGTCGTTCCAACGTTTGCGGATGTCCTCTCGATTTCTGGGATGCTGTCCCACCGCGTTTACCCTGTCCACGATCCGCTGCCATAGCTCCGCCTTCCTGGCTATAGTGGTGTGCTGCACCTGTGAGCCGAAGAGCTGGGGTTCGACTCATATGATCTCCTCCACCATGACCCGGAGTTCTTGGTCCGAAAAGCGTGGGTGCCTTTGGGGTGCCATGGGGTGGTGTGGATGAGGTGTGGGGTGGTGTATATGGTGAAGAGTGTATTGGTGTGTCGTGCTTTGTGCTTCTATGTGGTGTGTGTGATGGTGTAGTGTGCCTCTGTGTGATGTAGCTCTCTATTCTGTGATGTGTCTCTCTCTCCTTCGTCTATGATCTTCGGTCGTAGGGGTTTGTGGGTGATGTGGGTGTGTGTTTTATAGTTGGTTGGATGTGTGGGAGTGTTGTTTGTATGTGTGTCAGGTGTGTGTATTTCAAATTGTCCAATGTGGCTGGGTTTTGGAGCTGTGTGTGTATTTTGACCGCAGCGGTGTGTACCGCCAATGGAATACCGCGGTTGAAAGACCGCCGCGTGGATTCGTGGGTCAGAATGGCATGGGCGTGTTTGTGTTGGCGTGACGGTGGAGGTTTGGTCATCTCCAGTTTTCCGCGGCCCGCTGATGTGGCGGCCTTCCTTGGATGTCGGGATTTTGGCGGTCCCGCCGTTGTGGGTCAGAATGACCGTGGCGGTTTACCGCGGCCGCGGCGGTAGAATGGCGGACTTCTGACCGGCGGTAAGGGCCTTTTACCGCCGAGGTCAGAATGACCCCCTATATCTTGTAGCTTTTGTAGAATATCTTTAGTGTCTCTAACATAGGAAGACAAGTTGGTCATGAATGGTTGAAGCTCTTGTGGAAATATTGGAAATATTGTTATTCTCAATACAGATGACTATCTCACCGAAGCCCATCGCCAGCTCCAAGACAAGACATGTTACAAGAAATTCTCATATAACCCAACAGCTGAAATACAACAGAAACTGCTAGAACTCCTGGAGCACTGGCACTCTTGCCATACTCTTTCCAGCTCCGAAAAGACTGCCCTTTTTCTCCAACATCCTACCATTCCGACTCTGTATCTTTTACATAAAATTCACAAAGCAGGACATCCTCCAAAGGGCAGACCTATTATCTCTGGAGTAAACTCCATATGTTCGAAACTGGGATCCCTTATCGACCAGGAGCTTCAACCATTCATGACCAACTTGTCTTCCTATGTTAGAGACACTAAAGATATTCTACAAAAGCTACAAGATATAGAGTGGCAATCAGACTTTTTTCTTGTAACTGTTGATGTTGTCAGTCTCTATACTTCTATCAAACACACTGATGGCCTAGCAGCAGTGAGCAAATGATTGTCTACCAGATCAGTTCAGTATTTGACACGGAATACAATGATTCTGGATTTTCTTAAATTCAGTCTCGAAAATAATTATTTTCTTTTTGATGGAAACTTTTATTTACAGCTCCAAGGGACTTCGATGGGGGCAAAATTTGCTCCGCCCTACGCTTGTATCCTGATGGGAGCTGTTGAAATTTTTTGGCTCTGGTCTGAACGCTCGGAACACTTCACTAAACACATCATCTTTTGGGGACGATATATTGATGATATCTTGCTTATTTGGCAAGGCTCAGAGGTCCACCTTCACCAATTCATTCATTCCCTAACACCTAACCCTTGGGAGATAGAGGTAACCTATCACATTTCTAATTCTTCAATTGAATATCTAGATCTATTGATCTTTGTTGAGGACAATAAACTCCAGACAAAGTTTTTTCGCAAAACGACATCTGCTAACTCGATTCTTCATGCCACCAGTTGTCACTTGTCTAGTACTATTCGGAACATACCGAAAGGTGAATTTAGACGAGCCAGACTTAATTGTTCTAACATTTCTGATTATGATAAAACGTCCTCTGAAATGACCATGAGACTTACATCCAGGGGGTATAATCGGGCCTCTTTAAATACAATCAGAAATGAAGTGAGAAATATGGACCGGAACTCTTTGTTGAACAAACCAAAAAACATCAACAAGAACACAACTATCCGCTTTATCACAGCCTTTCACAATGGTCATAATCATATTCGAAAATCATTAGGAAAATTCTGGTTCTTACTTCTGAATAACCCTTCGATTAATCAACATATCGCTAACCATCCACAAATAGGCTTTAGGCGGGCACCTAACCTACGCAATAAACTTTGTCCCTCATTTTTTCAACGAAGGTCTTCTACTACTTTTTTACCATCCAAACCAAAAGGCTTTCACACCTGCAGCAAATGTTCTGTATGTAAACTGGGTCTTTCCAAATCTACATCAGTCAACATCAACAACTGTACTCATCGGATCACTGACTTTATTAACTGTGCCAGCACTTTTGTTGTTTATGCCATTTGGTGCCCCTGCAACCTAACTTATATTGGCAGCACGGTCCGTCCTTTAAAAACTCGAATACAGGAACATTTTCGGAACATACAAAAGTCTGATATTCAAGCACCTATGGTTGAACATTTTATCAAGTGCCATCAATATCAACGCACTTTTACTTTTAGTGGTTTACGATGTATTACACCCTCCCCGAGAGGAGGTAACACACCACTGCGATTACGTCAAGAAGAGAGCCGTTTAATAATTAAACATGATACAGTTAATAATGGTCTCAACAAAGATCATGAATGGCATTATTGGCCAATGTAAATAATATAAGGTTTCCTGCCTTTTCCTTCTTTTGCTTTCCAGGAACTGAAAAGTGTACATGTTTGACATTTGCCGAGCTCAACTCCAGGCTTTTTCTCTGAAAATGTACATGCTCTATCTATTGTTTTGTTTGTTTTTCTCTTGTTTTATTGTACCCTTGATATCTAGCAACAATGTTGTTCCCAATTGCATTGTTCTTTATTTATTAGCAGTCTTTTAGTTTTCTTTTTCTTTATCTGTATTCAATAATTTTTTTTGGCCCTATCCCCTCTTTTTCTTCTTTTTTTCTTCTTTTCTTTTTTTCTTTCTTCTTTTTTCTTTTTTCTTTTCCATGTATTTCACTATTTTCCGATATAACTTACCTGGTTTTTACTTATTATGATTTTCACTGAGCATTATTTTACTATATAAATTTAGTAGTACATGGTTTCCAAAAGACGGTACTATTCGCTCCGATGACTTAACTCAGCCACTTAAAGATGGCAGCTGCTTTCCTCGTTGCTCACCAAGATGGCGCTCTCCGCCCTGTAGACCGTGAGTCCGTTCTTTATCTTTATTTCGCTTATTCAGCCACAGGTATTTGAACGCGACCTAGACGCGTACGCGCCCGTCCCGTTTTTCTCTGTTTTTGACCGTATTTGTACGGCGTTTTGATTTCGTGCACTCTAAACAAGGTAAGGATAGGAGTACTCCAGCTACCTGTATAATGATTTATTAATACACAGAATCTTCCCTCATTCCACTTAGTTTCTAACACTGGCTCTCATCGAATTTCGTCATACAGCTTACTTTTCAGAAGGTGGTTTCTCTATTTAAACTCCGTGAATGTCAACTGTTTTGTTTAATATGCCTAAATACAACTTGTATGTATTTCTTAACTTATTAATTATCTGTACCATAGCTGATATGATTGTTATAAGCTTTCCAATATCCTCTATCATAGTTTTGAAAAGTTTAGTATGCCTCAACCGATAGATTATTGTTTCTTTACAGAAAATGACTATTTCAGTTTTCATCCCATAAAAGTTTGCCTTACTTCTCGTGGTATGTTTGCTAATATTTCAGTATTCTCTTATTACTATTTCTCACTTTCAAGCACTGGCTTATTTAGGGACATTTTCTGATTTCTCTGGTTTTGGGTACACTGCATGCAATCGCGGATTTTCTCTTTTTCAAAAATCTTTTTCCTAAACATCACCATTTTTTCTAACATCACAACCTTTTGGGAGCACGAATGACATGTCACTGTTTGCCTTCCTGATTCTTCATTGACTTCCAAAGCTTTGAGTCCTATCCTAATCACCTACTAATTTCTAGTCATGCAATAGGTCTAAATAAAATCTTCTCATTTTGGATTATCACATCCGAATTTACTTTTGCATGGGATTTTCTCTTTGCTCACTTTTTTGATGGTGCTTTTGATGGTATCTTACCCTTTTATATGATCAACTCTATTTGAAAATTTGATTTTTCCTTTTATTTTCAGCCTTGAGAAAGCCCCAGCTTATATATATAGCCAGAGGGGGCGAAACACGTGTTGGCTGATCCTCTCTTTTTCTCTTGTCATCACTTTTGGACCCTGGATTCTGCATTTTGTTTTATAAATAAGTGACTCTTTGAATATTTGGAACTACAACGCCTGTACAACATTGAAATAAACTTTTACTTTTACAATTTCAAGAACCTCTTGAGTGGGACTTCACCTTCTATTTATATTGTATACTCTTTTTAGAGGACGTGGGTCCTTGTCCTCTGGTCAAGTGCCCCATCTCATGAAGTAGGCATTTAATACAGGAGAATAGTGACTTTGGACCCTCTCCAGTCTTTGGAGCTTTGTTCCCCTGGTGATTAATGAATTCCAAATAAAAATTTCAGCATAGTTGCCAGCATCCGTCCTCAACAGCGTCATCTGGTTTCTATGATTATTGGCAGGAACCACAAGATGTCAACCAGAATACCAATGCTGAGCCCTGAGACTCCAAGGAGCATGTAATCTTGCGCAGATGCAGCAACACAAACGCAAACCAATGAACAGCCGAAAAAAGGTAAAAGAGCACGGAGGTAAGGTACAAGAGGAACCGACAGGTAACGGATGAAGGAAAACAAAACAAACGTATGAGGATGTAAAGCTGAGTAGGTGAACTTGAACAAGAGTAAAAAGACAATGAAACCATGAAATGTTGCCAAGTACAGGGTCACGTTTGCAGTGGTGTCAAACAGGCTCTGATGCTGCACACCTGTAAGTAACCGTCACACTAGGAAGTCTCACCCCTGTGGTGGTTAGCGCTCTAGTTGTTCTTTACACTATCTCAAACCTGGCTGTGTCTACACTGAATGATTCTGAAATTCCTTTGGGGAATCTTGATAGAGTGCTCCTTCTTGCACAAACATCTTAGTATGCGGGGTACTGAGTACACCCTTCCGTATTAGGTTCTATGATGGAATCGTGACCAACTGTTTTACAGTTGGTTTTCTCAAAGTATTCATTTTTATTTATTTTTTCTTTACTGTTTATGATGGCACAGGGAGCTGTGTTTAGCTAAGGAGTGGAAATACTATCAGGTTTTTGGAAAGAGATGTCTGACGAAGACATGTTTTAGTTGCGTAGAGGCAAACAGAGAGGATTAGATGAATCTCATTTCAAAAGCGATACCATGTACGTCTTGCTGTTGGCACTTGGTATAACTATCCTCAAAGTCCAGTAACTCAACTACCCTATTTAAAGACAAGCCCAAATAAAATTGTTAAATATGAACAAAAGCTACACCACAGTAGACCCATTGGAACTATCAAAACTCATTAAGAATGCATTCCTACTGGTTTCCTGCCCAATTACACACACATGCAACCACTAACACCAAAGGGGTATTGATACTAACATACAAGTGTATTCCTTTGGAAGAATATTAGGCGTCCAGGAGATTCAAAATTGTGATCTGTCTTATGACCGTCACAGCACAACAGCGATGACTTGACAGCACCGATATTGGGCAATGAAGAGTCACCTGCTGCTGCACCTAGAAGCAGTAACATAACTATGTCAGAGGCCCTCAAACCTATACGATTCAGGAATGGGCAATAAAAGGAATTCTCAACAGAAGTGTACTACCTCCGCTATCGAGGGCCCCAAAGAGCTGGCTGTGGGGGCTGCTTCTCACTAAAGTTTTAAAGACAGGAGTTGGAGGGCGGCCCTCCAGATATTGGGTCTAAAGTTAGCTTGACACCGTTTGGCAACAATACCATATAGAACCGACTTCAATGAGTTGGAGGCTGTCCAGGAAGACATTTTAAAAGGGTATCTCGCAGCACAGCGTGATTGCTGAGCTACTTACTAAAAGGGTAGCTGCAGCCCATCCATATGTGCAAAGGGGCCACGTCCCCTCACCTTTCTCAAGAGACTAAGAGAGTCTGTCAGGCTGAGCAAAGGTCAGCCTGACAGACACTCTTCTTGTTCAGGTGAGGCAGCCAAGAGCTAGATATAGCTAAATGTGCAGGATCCTGGCTGCCTGTGCTGAACTTTGCTAGACTGAGGATTTCACAGCCCTGTGGACATGATCTCAGCCTAGCAAAAGATCTTGGAACTTCACTTTTAAGCCCTGAAGTGTCCAGGGCTGAATGTCAATCAGAGTGAGTTGAGGTCAGCAACTCTTACTGATCTCACCTAACTCTGTAATGAGTTGGCTGCCTTCTCTTAATGGTTGACCTAAGACCACCAATGAGGGAAGGCAGCTGTCTCAACCCTTATACGATTTAAAACTCAGAGGTGTTCCCCTCCTGGAGCTGAACGGCAGGTACGTTTTATGTTTTTGAATGTTTGGTGCATGTGTGCATGTATATATCACTGTATGAATTTGTTGTGAATGTGTGTGTGTGTATGCGTGTGTTCACGTTTGTGAATGCATGGGTGTGAGTCAGTGTATGTATGTGTACCCCACCCACCCCCTTCCTGTCAAAATTACTGTTCACCACTGCAAAAGGGTGAGATGTAGGAGAGCAATAAGAGCAGATGTGATCCCTAAGTAAAAATAGTCTCCAATATAGGCAGGCATGGAAAGATGAAGGGACCCAGTCCACTTCATCTCAACAATAGTCATCTGTAGTCGTTGGAACCTGAGAAAGCGGAGATTACCTTCAACATTTTCTCAAGGAGATTTAGGACCCAACTTCTGTCTTGGTGGAGAGGAACCTCCTTCACAAAGGCAATGGAGTTCCCCCCTCCAAGACTACTGCCCTCCTGCCTAATTTAAATGCCGGACCATGGTTTGATGATGGCAGAAACTTCACCTTCTCCGCTGAGGTCAAACTTCTCTGACAGCCCGATGGAGTAAGGGCCGTCAGATGTTTGGCTATATGTCCACCTACCTAATTTAGACATATAGCTCTTTTTTAATGCCCATCGCCACTTTCTGACAATGTTAGAAATGTCCCCTGGGTGGGCAGACATTTCTAAATTTGGCCGTCAGCACCTCCATCAGGTAGACTGTGTAATTTACTCCATCACCCTGGGGGAGGATGGGCTAACCACTAAAACATACATCAGACCCTAAATTAGAGATACACACAATAAAGTTGGACTGTAAAACTTGTTTTACATAGCTGAAAAATTTCCTATGTCCCTCAGACAACCCGTCACTGCAACTAGATTGCATCCACCGAGTTGAAGCTGAGGAACTAGGTCTCAGCACAACCCCAGACATATCCCATGTGCATATTTTTCAGTATAGGGAAGAGCTTAAGGCTCTGGCATGCAAAACCCTGGAACTGACATTTCAAGGATATACATTTTAGATCTACCTAGACCTCATCACTTCAGCAATGGAGAGGATACTTCTGTGAGATACTAATTTCTTTTGAACCCAGAAGATCCTTATACCAGTAGGGTCACCCATCCACCTGATAAGTCTACAGTATTCCATGCTAACGTTCTCCAACAGACCACACTTCTGTTTTGGGATCAGAGACTCTGACAAAAACAATACAGGCTCAATTAGTGTCACTAAGACTAAGGTGCTGTGGTTGGAGTAGGGGGTCACTGATTTGGTTTATATGACATGCATAGTTTTGGGACTGGTGATCTTAGAAGAGAGGGATTCCCTGAGCTTTTTGAACTAGCTAAGATTTTCTTTCCACATTCCTTGTTTACATTTAGTGGAGTTTTTAGTTATGTGGAATATTAACCCCTTCGCTGCCAATCCTTTTCCCCCTCAGGTGCCATGCCTTTTTTTTGGCTATTTGGGGCAGTTTGTGCTAAGCCCTCATAACTTTTTATCCCCATAAGCTAGCCAAGCCAAATTTGCATCCTTTTTTTCCAACATCATAGGGATTCTAGAGGTACCCAAAGTTTGTGGGTTCCCCTGAAGGAGACAAAGAAATTATCCAAAATGCAGTGCAAATCTCGTTTAAAAAAAAAAAAAGAAATGGGACAAAAGTGCTGCAGAAGAAGGCTTGTGTTTTTTCCCCTGAATATGGTATCAACAAAAGGTTTGTGGTGCTAAAATCACCAGCTTTCAGGAACAGGCAGACTTGAATCAGAAAACCACATTTTTCAACACAATTTTGCCATTTTATTGGAACATACCCCATTTTTACTATTTTTGTGCTTTTAGCCTCCTTCCAGTTAGTGACAGAAATGAGTGTGAAACCAATGCTGGATCCCGGAAAGCTAAACATTTCTGAAAAGAAGACAAAATTCAGAATTCACCAAGGGGTCATTTGTGTAGATCGTACAAGGTTTTTCTACAGAAAATAACATCTGAAAGTACAAAATATTGAAATTGAGGTGAAAAAAACAGCCATTTTTCTCCACGTTTTACTCTGTAACTTTTTTTCTGCAATGTCAGATTTTTGAAAGCAATATACCGTAATGTCTGCTGGACTCTTCTGGTTGTGGGAATATATAGGGCTTGTAGGTTCATCAAGAACCCTAGGTACCCAGCGCCAATAAATGAGCTGCACCCTGCAATGGGTTTTCATTCTATACCAGGTATATAGCAATTCATTTGGTAAAATATAAAAAGTGAAAAATAGGTATCAAGAAAACCTTTGTATTTCCAAAATGGGCACAAAATAAGGTGTTGAGAAGAAGTGGATATTTGCACATATCTGAATTCAGGGGTGCCCGTACTAGCAAGTGAATTACAGGGCATTTTTCAAATAGACGTCTTTTTTACACATTGTCTTACATATGGAAGGAAAAAATTATTCTGCTATTATGTGTTCCCCCAAGTCTCCCAATAAAAATGGTACCTCACCTGCATGGGTAGGCCTAATGCCCATGACAGGAAACGCAACAAAGACACATCACTATTTCCCAAAGAAATAGCTGTTTTTTGCAAAGTGCCTAGCTGTGGATTTTGGCCTCTATCTCAGCCGGCACCTAGGGAAACCTACCAAACCTGCATATTTTTCAAAACTAGACAACTAGGGGAAACCAAGATGGGGTGATTTGTGAGGCTCTCACCAGGTTCTGTTACCCAGAATCCTTTGCAAACCTCAATATTTGGCCATAAAAACACTTTTTCCTCATATTTCGGTAGCAGAAAGTTCTGGAATCCAAAAGGAGCCGCAAATTTCCTTCCACCCCGCGTTCCCCAAAGTCTCCGATAAAAATGGTACCTCACTTGTATGGGTAGGCCTAGCTCCCGCGACAGGAAATGCCTCAAAATACAACATGGACACATCACATTTTCCCAAAGAAAACAGAGCTGTTTTTTTGCAAACTGCCTGTAGGAGGCTGGCCTGGCTTATAGTGGGTACCTTGTGGTACTTACACCTTGTGCCACGTCCAGTTATCCCTTATTAGTAGAATAGAGGTGTTCTAGCAGCTTAGGCTGATAGAGGTAGCTATAGCAGAGCAGCTTAGGCTCTGGGATTTTTAGGTAGGCTATCAACAGATTGCGATCACTCTCAATTTGTTGCTCGATTATAAAATCATCAACCAGGTGCCAGGAATTCAGATTAATCAAAACGTAGTCTATCAGACTTGTATGCTTCCCTGCTTAAGAGGTATGGTGAGCTGGCATATCAGAGAGCATGGCTCCATTTAGTGGTTGAAGATCATAGTTAAGCGCAAGAGAAGTAATTGCAGCTCCTTTCTTTGTGCGGCAGGTTAACAAGGAACGTGGAAATTATGGTTTCACCCAAGTGTAATTATAGAGCACATCAAGATTAGCCATTGCATTATCAGGTTTTGTGCTAAAGTGACCATATACCAGTAAGAAATGTTGTTTTGATCGTACCAGACTCAAAGAAGTGGAGGACTCAAGGTTGTAGCTGATACTAACAATATGCTTTTCCAGTTCAGCCATCTGCATGTAATAATCTGCTCGCATGCCCGGTGGAAAATAGATCTTCATCAGGATCAACACCCAGTGATCACCAGAAATTGCCAGTTTTTGAAAGCTCTCATTAATTGGGGTAAAAACTTGGCTCTCAGTACTCAATTTGGTAGAGATCCAAATTTCGGTCTACCCTTGTTGCCTTTGTGGCATTTGTCAAGAATGCAGTGAAACCATCCATATTAAGCTCATTCGGGGCCTAGGTTTCTTGAAAACAACAAATGCTGTTTGATTTAACAAAACTGACCCAGTTCGCATCATCCATCTTTGGTTTTAGGCCAGCAATATTCCAACTGAGCACCTTTAGCCTGCCTTGAGGATTCACTCCAGTACCCTGTTCCAGTGGGGGATGAGTGACATAAGGTGGAAGTTAAAGCCGTGCATAACCTTTCCATGACTCCACAGGGGTTAAATGGCCCCTTTGATTTGTCTTTGGTTGGTTTCAACAAGGTAGTGATTGAGGCTTTCACTAAGCAGCTGTATATTAACTTTTGCTACCTCTTTGGATGTGGTACTGGTGGCACCCAATGCTGACAGCAGGACTGTATAATTTGCCTTGTTGTCTCATCATACCCTAGTCGGGATATTTTAAGGTAGGACTCTGGGCTACCTTCCTTGACCAGTATTCCACTTTTGCCAGAAATAGAACTGGATCAATCAAGTTTATACCCCAAAGAAACTCTGGGAATAACAACACAAAGAACTGGTACTTAACAGACAACACTTACAAAAAAGCTGTTCTCTTATCACTTTATGTTGACAAGGAGTTTAACTGAGTGGATTGGGTGTTCCTAGGGAGCTTCCTTCTGAATTTTGGAATAGGACCTAGATTCAGTAAGTAGGTTTTGGTGGGCTATAATGACGGCAACACATGTATTAAGGTAAATAGGTGCTTCTCCCTCACATTTCCAATACAGAGTGACGAGGTACAGCTGCCACCGTCAGATTTTTGCCCAAAAATTGGTGAGGGTCTCAGAATGAAAAGAAATGCACTTGAGGCCAACATCACAGAGGAAATCTGGATACAGCACTTTACCTCAATATTCCTAGGAGACCTCTAGAGAAATAATCATGACTGAGATGAGAAATCTGTTTGGAAAGATCTTAACAGAGGAGAACCTCATATTGACAATAAACAAACCAACAAAAGGAAAGGTGCCATGTTCAAACATGATAACAGGAGCGGTGTTCCAACACACCACAGAGTGCTGGCAAACCATTCTAACCCATTCGTAAAATGTCACGCACACATGGAAACCATGCCTCACATAATATTGATTGTTATCCAACCAAAAGTGTTGTGAGGCAATTTTAGTGGGATTTTATGGCCACATTATTTTAGCCATAGGCCTGCAGCTTGTGCCATTTCGCCTAAAAACAATTAATTTTATTCAGTTTAATTTCTGATCAGAACCTTCATTCTGTGGTGATGTTTTAGTTCTCATACATGTTTAGCACAGAAATAGTTTTCATTCTTTTTTAGTCTGACATTCTTGCTCTGTACTCTGCTATAGGTTGTATTCAGTAATGTTGTCAGTACAAAATGGAACATTGCAATCTTTGTCTTTTCACGAGAAACATACATGTTCTTATGTTAGGGCAGTTTTCTCAGAACACCAGCTGTTTTACTATAAAACATCCCGCTGCCCCTATAAATTAGAGGGAGTGTTCCAGCCAGAAACCTGCCACTGCCTACTGTTGCTTCACTGCAGCTGTCTCCTGAGACTTGACGTCTTTTCTGCCTATCCAGGAGAGAACTCTCAGTAGACCAACAGTCCTCTTCGCTAGTATCATATTCAGGTACAGGGGATGGTGTCTTCCTAGAAATCCGAAAGGGTGGATTAGAGCTAACACTGCTGTGCTCTAGTAATACCTTAGTGAGGTAGGTAGGAATTCCAAACCCATAGCATTCTGACACTATGGTGGGACTTTTCTTATGTTTCACTTTCCTTGCACCGCATTGATATTATTATGTTTTATCATCCTAATCATTGCAGTACATGAACGCAGTTGATTCAATAAAATGTATTGAACCAATTCTTGTCTCTGTTTGTCTTTGCATGTGTGAGACAAATGGAACTGAGAGAAAATGCTGAGATCTGTTAGACCACAATTTCCCTGAGAAATCAGAATGTTAGGCACACGGCTGCCACAAATCACTGCCACTTTTAGGAGCTGGTAAAGTACTGCTAGCTGGCTGGAGTGGTTAGACTGACAGCTGTCACATGGTGTGGAATTGGACTCATTTTTTCACAACCTGGTGGTGCTGCCACCCAAATCCAGCAGTCTCATTGGTACAATGAGAGGCAACATAACATTACACCACCAACGTTTGGTCAGGCACTGAATTACGGATCTCTCTGAGTACCTCTGTCTCACTATGTGCTAAAGGCACCCCAATACTCTATGTGGAGACGTCTGTGGTATGGAAGATTTCCTCCTCAGCTAGATAGGTAGCACCTCTTTTAGATTGAAGGTTGTTCAAGCTTGAACCTTAAAAAGAATAATCTCCAATTGGTGTCCTTATCTCTGAACCACTATATTTAATATGGCGAAACCACAGTGGGTGGTAATTGCAGTAAACATGAGGCCCACCCTTACTAATCATTTATTAAATAATGGCCTTACAGCCCAGTGGGGTGCTGTTACATTTGTGGTTGAGGCTTATCCAGCTTATAGACAAGAATTTTTCCAGTCTTGGGTCAATTTTCCAGCAGTTGATGGGAACGCTAATACATTACGTCATTATACACCTGTTAATGCACCTGCACAATATAAAGCATACACATACATAGAGATACCTCTATCATTTCAAGACTACCAGAACTGGCTTGATGGCACCCTACCACATACGACACTACATGTTAGGTTAGGTCCTCTGAGTAAGGATGGTCCTACCTGGCCTCAATTTGCCAAATACACACCGTATCCTGAGGCAAGCACCTTGGCTGTAGCTGAGGTTAGCCGCTTATTCATTGAGCTTGTAGCAATATATAGATTATTAGTACAGTTTGTAATACAAACATTAAATACAAACCCAGCACGTGCTGCTCCAGCACAAGCGTATACAGTCACACCAGGCATTAACCCTCACACAGTCGGACCAGGCATTAACCCTGCAACAATGCATTCGACCATGGGTAAAGTACCGGCCACACATGAAGAAATTCCGTTTTGGTTAGCTTAAAAGATTAACGCACTGGAAGTTGTGTTTCCCCATACAGGACCTCAGGATAAACACAGGATTCTCACTATGTGCTTGCCATTTGGAATGGTTCCCGCAGTGGATAACTGCAACACTTGGGGTACAGTATTTGCCACGCTGTACGCTACCGCACATGATACACACACACTTGCCAATCTTCTGGAAGTGTTAAAACAAATTCAAGATGAATACCCTGGATTTGGGGATGTAATTAATGGGCAATTTTGCTACAGTGCCCTCAATAAAATTAAGTAACCTTAAAGGAGAGGCAGTAGCACTAGCAGTGCACATGCAGCTCTGGGATGTGCCTGCACAGGATCAAGAACACAAGCTGCCTAAAATGCAGCCAGACGTAGTAAAGCACAATTCCAAAGTAAATCCAATAATGATTCTACCAAGCAAGTGACTGAGGCTTCTAAAAATGCTGGGCTAAGCAAAAGCAACCATTTAAAAAGGACAGGGGAGAATTTCCACATTCGGAGACCCCTGAGAAATGATATAACTTAAGAAATAGGGATAATATAAAACCTCCTGATAGATATCACTATACTGATATGCGCCCGACTCATTCCTTTCAGGACTCATTGGATAAACGTAGTGAGAGAGGTGGGCAATCAGAACAACGAACAGAGTGCGTGAAACTGAAAAAAGATTCACAACACTCAGCAGAAGTTTCAGTTAAAAAATAAGCAAAACTTCCACAAAAAGTTTTATTGAAGAACAGGAACTGGGCAGCGGCTCTGCTAGACAGCGCAACAGAGGTCACAATAGTTCGCTGGAATCTTCTAGATCATCTGGAGGTAAAAGCAACTGATGACTTCATAGAAGTCGAGACTGCAGACATACGCCACACCCCCTCCCAATAGGGTGTATAAAATGAAAATACAATTAGAGGGAGACATTGAGCCCACAACTGATATAATATTCTAGTAACGACTGACTGGCATTTATGACATTTTATTGCCCGAAATAGATTGGCCACCAGAATTTGAAGTCCTGCAAGGTAATTTAGCCTTTCTCCTCGCCCCTCATTCCTATAGAGTTAATAGAGTCATACTCATTTGATTGGGCATTGGCACAGGCTCCCATGCTGTATCACACCGTACGGTGGATAAAGATTCTCCCTACCATTTAATACCATTTAGGTCCCAATCCCAGCCTCAACCGCAATAACCTACTAAGCATGAGGCTAAAACACCTGTGAGAGAAATTCTTGCACAGTTACAATGCCAGGGTGTAACTGAACCCTGTGTTTTGCTAATTAACAATCCTCTATTTCCCGTTGCAAAACTGGACCACTCATATAGAATAGTCTTAGATTATAGACATTTAAACAGTCCTACACACACATTTACTATCCAAAATGCGCATAGCACAGCAGTAATCAACAATATAGTGTGCAGAAAATACAAAACGGCGCTGGATAATTGCAACGGCTTCTTCTGTCAAAATATAGCACCTAAAAGCAGGAATTTATCAGCATTTAGCATCTTAGGATCGCAGAAAACAAAAGTAGGCTCCCACAGGGGTTAAAACAGTCCTGGGCAGTTTTCAGCACTGTAACATTAATTTTACAAAACATTGTCTCTGACGAGTTGAGGTCTGTTAATGATTTCTATCTAACTGGTGATGATCTCATTTACCACCTGAGGCGGGTCGCCTGCATTGTTGCTGGATTTGCCGAACTCAACTACAAATTAAATTTTAGGAAAACAAATATTACCTGTCTAAGTATCTGATTTTTGGGATATGAGTTATCAGATGGAGGCAAAAGCCTAGCGCCTCACTTTCTAGAAAAGTGTGCACAATTGCAACCACCAAATACCATAAAAAAGCTCCAGTCTTTACTGGGCTTTTTAAACTTTAGCAGAACTTACATTCCAGATTATGTACAACGCATTAAACTATTATACCATTTAATACTCCCCAACTTTTCAAGCAAATATTGGGCAGTCTAACACGCACGCATTTTCAGAGCTTTACAACAAGACAAGCTCACAGCAAAACATTTACACACAAGGGACAACAAAACACATTTGGTCATTAGAGTAATTGCTGGTGCCATCAATTTCACCTATGTAACATTTAATGAGGGTGATACCGTCCCTATTGCGTACAAATCTTACTTATACTCCACAGCTGAACAATGTTTTGGTCCCACAGAACAGATTCTGATTGATGTTCAGATGGCTGTCATTAAAGAGAGACATCTGGCTCAGGGGAAACGCATCATTGTCGTGTCTCTGATCCCAGCCCTTGAGGCTGTCACAAAGGCCAGCATCCTGACCGCTAAGGCATTACATCCACATTGGATTCAATGGGCAATGTCTCTGACAGTAACTTATGTTGACTATATTTTCAACCCAAAATTACAAACTCAAGAATTCCTTCAATACGAAATAGAATATCCAATACCCGCAAACAAATTGCTAACTGATCAATATCAAACAATTTTTTACACTGATGGATCAGCTCAACCAGCCATAGGCACAATACAGCAAAACTCTGCTGCTTGAGCGGCTGTGAGTGGCTACATGAAAGATGGTGAATTCCATGCATAAAACACTTACATGCAGACCTTAGGAGACTGCACTGTACAACTAGCAGAGCTTAATGCTCTGCTCATGGCACTGGAACACACGGATCCAGAACAGCTAATGCTGATAGTCTGTGATTCATACTACTGTGTTCAGTCCTTCAATAAATATCTGCTTTGCTGGCCTCAGAATGGTTTCAGAGATTCAAAAGGCAACACCATCAAACACAGGTTACTGTGGGGGAAAGTAGTGGATCTGAAGGAAACGCTACCTAATGGCGATGTAGTTCATACATTGGGACATCAACGTGTAGGAGTACACGTTGCAGGCAATAGCTTGGCTGATGAAGTGGCCAAGTCAGCAATAGCTACAGCTTCTGTTGCTGCAATAACTCGTTCATGATCGAGGTTGGATGATGAAACTCTTGCTGCTGTGAAAGCTTCAGCTGACGGCAAGCCGTTACCAAAAGCATATCCTGCCAAATTTTCCTACTGCATAACTAGCCTCAATACTGCCTCAGTAACAATACCAGGGGTAGGTGATTTTGTGATTTCCCAACCAAGATCAAAGATCTGAGTTGATGAAAGCAGAACATGAGGTAGTTGCTTCTGCCCATGCAGGTGTGGCAGCAACTATTTCTTTACTTAAAAAATGCTATTGGTGGTCAGGTCTATCTCAAAAGACAAAACAATATGTCCTTTGCTGGGACATCTGTCAGCATATAAAAGGATCCACCGTTAAACACCCACCTCAGACACCCCTTCAAATTTCAAACAAACGACTAGAATGTGTGTACCTGTACCTTTGTGCCTTTGTGGTCCCTTGACACCGGATGGTGCATACATTCTAGTCACTATTGACTCATGCTTTAGATTTCTCTGGGTATGGCCACAGCGATCAGCTGACGCTCAAACTGTTATTAAAGATTTGCAAGTCTTTATCACTACATATGAAGTTGCAGCTTTCCACTTGGACCAGGGCCCTGCTTTCACCTCAGGGCATTCAGGGACACCATGGCTTCGTTAGGGGTCCAACTACATTTCTCATCCCTCTACCATCCCGGGGGTAACAGTGTAGTGAAGCAGAGGAATCGAGATTTAAAGCAATCCTTAACAGCGAGAGTAATAGGCACAGTTTGTAGTTGGATTGGTCACCTGCCTGGACTCCATAGAGCACTCAATAATCTGCCCAGAATGTCCTTGGGAGGGCACACCCCATATGAGGTGCTGTTTGGGACACAAATGTATGTTCCAGACCTTGATGGCTCTGGCACGGAGGCGGCAGACACACCTTTTGACATGAATGATTGTGTCACTGTCTTACAGGAATTACAACATTTCTGTGATGAAAACGCGTCTGCCTGTGATGCCTCCTTGGGACTAAGGGATGCGCCAAAACATCTACTGGCTGGTTTCCGAACGGTGGGGATCTAGTATGAGAAAAGATTGCTGTGAAAAAGGAGTTTGGTCCTTCATATTGTGCACCGGTTCTAGTCCTGGGAATACACAGTACTAGAACTGTTATTTTACCACCACTGCCTGGATCAAAAGAAAATCGCTTTGTCTCCATTGATAATGTCATGGGGCACTATTTGGCCGATCCTCCACAGCAGACTTAGTGGACTCCTGGGTAGTTCCCGAATCCCTCTCACTACAGACCAGGATGTTCCTCTACAGGTTTTGAGCAGCAATGCTGAACATGCCCCAAGCTTGGGGAGGGTGGAAAATGATCTTTCACTACTACCATTATCTCAATCTGTAACAAGAAACAACCAAGGTAATAAGCACTACTACTCATATGCAACTCAAACTAATGGCATTGTTTACTACGAACCACTGAGGGAGACTTCTGTTAGTTCTCCATTTTCTAACACAGCTCCAGATTTTGCACTAACTGCTTCTGGATATTTTGCCAATCAAGATGATTCCTCTTTTGACTCATCTACTTCTTCTGTGGCACCATTATCAAGACACGGAAGCTGATACATTGGCTAAGGCTTAAACCAACTATCTCATTCATCCATGGAACTATCTGTGGTTTTTATTAACTGCACTTGCCTTTCTAATTTTTATTGGGTTTGTTATCGTCATTTTCTTACTGATCCATGGTCATTACCTTCCTGAACGCTCTGCAGTCGAACTGTAGGACGAGGTCCTAAAACCACATTTTTCTTCACACAAGGTCCGTCAAGACTTGTCCATAGTGAACTTTTCAGCTATACCATTTCCCGATTGAATTGTTTGGGATAAAGTACCTTTTGATATATTCGGTCTGATGGAAATTCTGCAAATGCTATATGTTTTTAAACTTTCTTTAAATGATGTGATAATACCTGGGGTTCTTTCTGATGACTGGGATGTAAAAATTGTTGATTCTATATTATCTGAATTAGAGTACTTTACTGTATTTGAAAGTGAAGACATTTACCAAACAAAAGAAAATTATGGTGATATGTTCTGTTACAATTATTATGGACATCATTTCATTCAATGGGAACATTGTCCTACCCCGCCAATAGGGGATTCTAAAACATATATGGATACGTTTACATATTTTTCTAGGCATAATGTTCAAGATGCTGCATCCTATTATTTCAAATTGCCCATAGTGTATTATTGATTGTTCCAAAATTGATTTATTTTGATTCCTTTACTTTCAGGTTGACTATAGAAGGCTATGAATATTGGATGAAGTTGATTGACTTGAAGAGTATTTGGGGAACTAAACATTGGCATATACAGAGATGAGAAACTTTATCTAGAGCATGCCTGATACCTTAACAAATTATATTTTCAAATGACAGTGAGGCAGACAGGTTGTTTAGGCTTGGTGAAAATTAAAGAGTTAAATAAGCCCAGTATTCCCACTCCTGCAAAATTTTACAAATAGCAAAAATACATGAATGCAACCAAAGAACAGCTTGATGGATGGGTCCAAGATGGAACATTTAACACAATACTTTCACGTCCTGGATGGTGGTTATTTTGGCCAGTGGACACAAAGGGTTGTCATGCATATTTTCTAAACTCCACCGGGGGGTTTTAGAGCGAACAGACCATTGCTATGTGTCATCAGAACATTCGGGTATTGTGACAACATACAGCGTAGTAAAAGTATGCCAGCAATGGCTAAACAGTTCCTCACTAGATGCTATGAAAGAACACCTCAGTCTCCTGTCCAGTAACACAGATGCACAAGACTTTCAGTAAGGCCCCAGAAGACAACGTAAAAAGCACTTCTTATATGCAATTTATAATGAAATTTGGAAACTTTTGCAACAAGAAGCCGCAGCCCGGTTAAGACAAATAGATCAAGAAAATGTACATAAAGCATTAGCTGTTGTAGATAATGGGATTAACACCTTGTCCAACCGCATATACACTCTTAATAACATAATTTGTTCTGCAATTGACATTATGCAAACTGACATGTCATCTTTACAACATGGACAAATTCAACGTAGGTTCTTTTTGCAGTTAGGTTGGAAACTACAGACATTGAATAATGGTCGCGAAAACAGCAAATAATGACTAAGAAAGAAGCTGCTTATTTTATGCTGAACATCAAAAAATTAGAAAAGTTGCCTTTTAAGGTGTTGGAAACACCATCTGCTGCGTGGCTCATTCATGGGGTTCTTAATCTGCCTATTTCAACACTCCAATTCACAACCTGCTTGAAACACATTCCTGTAGGCAGATAGGAGAGGCTGGAAGATAGTTGCATTCATGAGGTGTGGAAGCTACCCTTTGCGTACAAATGTTTCAATGGCATGAAGGAGGTCTTTCTTAGCAGCAGCGAATGTGAAACTTGTGTGAGCTATTTGATGGTTTGTAAACAGCTTTCATTGCACAGAGCTTGTAACGTAACTTGTTGGGTAACGCCCTTTTCCCCCCTACACAACAGACGAAAGTAGCAGACATCTGGCCTCATATTGCTACTTGTAATGTACATTTTGACAAGCTGAGCAGACTAAAAGCTTTACTGTTTCAGAAACATGTAGCGCTGACATCTGCCCACAAGCCCTACGTGCTCCAAATAGCAAGATCATCTGCAGAAATACAGTCCCTTTTAAATACAAACTTTCTGAGCTACTTTGGTGAGCTTGTGGGACGAATATTTAATGTGTCCAATACTGCTGGGATTGTACACTTCTTTAAGGCTGTTAGTTCTGGGTTCGGCTGCACCTTTTCATCTATATTTGGAGTATACCTTCAGCCACGCACTCCGTATTTTCCGGCATTTTTGGGGGATTCCCAATTACTTTGGCCTTAATTAGTGGCATTTTGCTGTTGCTATTTTCCATGTGCGATGGCTGCCCCATCTCAACAAGGAGGGCTGATGGCGCTTAAACCACGGCAACTGTGTTGTGAATGTATGATGCAGCATTTCAGAGCACCATTCCTTGAGGAGCAAATGATCTCTGTCATTCCGACTGGTACTGGACTGTGTGCAGCCCGTGTTTTGTTGCCGTTGGTGCCTTTTCGAATGTGCACTACAACTGTGTCTTTCTAAGCGGTGCTTACTTTCACTGGACGCTGATCTGTTGATGTTCTCGATGAGGGTGACATGCGCATTGAGGGTGCATTTGTTATGGGAAGCCTCCTATGAGCTGCCCTTTGTGGATCAAGTGGCTCTGAGCACTCCAACATCTGGCACTACACAGAATTCTACCGCCTCAGCTGAAGCTGAGTTCTTGGAACACAAGTGCTATTTGGTTTTCCTTGGCACCAATTTGGTTACATTAACATCTGTTGAAGTGGGATCTTTCCTTAATTCTGTTGTCCTGGATATAATCAGCACTTTTCAAAATGACAATGACTTTTTAATATGACATGCGACTTTTTGTTTCTTTCTGAATTTATCATTTTAATTTGGCATGCTTTAGTATGCTATGCTTGTCAACGTGGACTTTTGTGTATTTGCCTCATTTTTCATGTAGTACTGATTGGGTTTTCCTCTACACTTTGAACCAGCAAGGGAAGGGTATTGTGAGGTGATTAGAGTGAGCTTTTATGGGCACCTTATTTTAGCCATAGGCCTGCGGCTTGTGCCCTTTCACCTAATAACGATTTATATTATTCATTTCAATTTCTGAACAGAAGCTTCATTCTGCTGTGATGTTTTATTTTATCTCATACACTTTTAGCACAGAAATTGTTTTCATATTTTTTAGTCTGACATTCTCGTTCTGTACTCTGCTCAAGGCTGTACCCTGTAATGTTGTCAGCACAAAGTGGAACACTGCAATCTGTCATTTCACAAGAAACATATGTGTTCTTATGTTAGGACAGTTTTCTCAGAATACCAGCTGTTTTATTATGAAACATCCACCTGTCCCCTACACGTTAGAGGGAGAGTTCCAGCCAGAAACCTGCCACTGCATGCTGTCGCTTCACTGCAGCTGTCTGCTGAGACTTGACGGCTTTTCCGGCTACCCAGGAGAGGACTCTCAGTAGACCATCTTCGCTACTACCATATTCAGGTACGGAATGGTGTCTTCGTAGGGATTCTGAAAGGAGGATTAGGGCTTACACTGTTGTGCTCTAGTAATACCTTAGTGCATAAGTAGGGATTCCAGCCCATAGCATTCTGACACTATGGTGGGACTTTTCTTATGTTTCGCTTTCTTTGTCACTGAAATGCTATTAATATGTTTTATCATCCTAATGATTGCAGTACATTTTATTTTATCTAGAATGCAGTTGATTCAATTAAATATATTTTTGAACCAATTGTTGCTTCTGTTTTTGCATGTGTAAGACAACTGTAACTGAGAGAAAAGGCTGAGAACTGTTAGGCCACAATTTTCTTGAGAAATCACAATGTCATGCACACGGCTGCCACAAATCACTGCCACTTTTAGGTGCTGGTGAGGTACTGCTAGCTGGCCGGAAGGGTTAGGCTAACAGGGCTAACAGTTGTCACATGGTATGGAAATGGACATGGAGCCTGAGTCAGGTACCCCCAACCCCGAGTGTAGGGAGCTCCTCATTATAACTGCACAAATGGCTTTGCGTTCAAGATCTAAATTATACATAAATATAAGTTGCCAATGACGGATTGACCAGAAACAATATATGGTAGTAGATAAGATGTTAAGAATACCGTTGTCATTTCGAACATATTCATTGCCTATTCCTGCTGTGTTTCTGCAATTTGTTGACCTATAACATTAGAGTCTGTGTCTGGACCGCGTAGGAGTGTTAGCATCCCATCCCAGCTGACGGATAGGGGATATTTGCGCATGCCCAGTGTATCCTCGTGTCTCAACACCACCCCCTAAGCCTCCGCCCATGCCAGAAAAGAATTCTTCCAAGCCAGCCCGGATGGTGGTTCAGTAGCTTTCCATCTCCGGGTGATTAGACGTTTGGCTCTTAGAAGCCCAAGGTCTAGGAATCTCGTGGAAGCTTTATAGTTTTTGTTTCTGGGAAACAGACCAAGGATACAGGATTCCCAGTTATGTAGTAGCGGACGTGATGTGTATGCCGATAGACACAATGTGATTGCGCACCAGTAGGTGCGTAAGGAGGGACATGACCACAACATGTGGAGAATGTCTGCATCTACTTGCTTACAGCGGGGACAGGCCGCATCAACACGGTTAAAACATTTATTAATGCGGCCCGGAGTGAGATATGCTCTATGGATAATATAAAACTGAATAAGGTGGAATCTAGAAATGCGGGGAGTAGTAGTGTGGCTGGACAGGGCTGATCCCCACATTGCATCAGTAAAAGGATCAGTGGAATCGCCTTCCCAAGCTGCGCGCAGCGCAGTATTAGCAAGCAGTGTATGCGTTCTAAGGGCGTCTGTGAACCATCGTATCAGATGCCTGCCCTGTCCCATAACCTGCATATATTGTACTAGTAAATGAGTTGGGGGTTTGGCTGTCAGATCCCCCCATTTACTCCATAATGCCCTCATCAATGAATTGTATAGTAGAAATTGTCATGCCGGGAGGACTGTCTCTGCCACCAGTTCATTAAATGGGCTCAGCTTGTTGTCGCTGTAGGGATCGCCCAGTGTATATAAGTCCACAGGATGCCAGGGCCCAAGTTCAGTAGCAGATGTGACTCCTGGACCGCATGGTGTACCTAGTAGTGCTAATGCTGGAGCAAAGGGGATGATTCCCCTTGTAAGGTTTAAGCATCTACAGTAACAACGATAGGCCACATTAAGAAAAAGTTCTACAGGTGGTGCTGAAGTCATGAGTGGATGAAAAAGGTGTGTTAGTTGCGCAAGTATCCAGGGCTTGGAAGTGGTCACTGTGTCGGAAAGCTGAAGTTCCGCCAGCCATCGGGCCACACATTGAAGTTGCGAGGCCAAATAGTAATGCTCCATGTTTGGTGCTGAGAGGCGCCTTGAGCTAAAGGCAAATAAAGTTTTTTCAGCGCCACTCTGCATTGGCCTTTGTTCCAGATAAATTCTGTTATTCTGGGTTCTAGATCCCTAAAAATCTGGTTGGGACATAGTATGGTAAGTTGGAAAAGTAGTACAGTAAGCGAGGGAGCACTATTATCTTCAAGAGGGCTATCCTTCTTGCTACTGAGAGTGGCAGTGATTGTCAGAAGGTCATTTGAAGCACATTCCTTGTCGCTGAGCGGAGTTCCGTGATAGGACTGTGGTCCTGTTCTTGTCGAACCTGCCAGGCCAACAGTTTACCCGATTTATCAGCAGAAGCATGTGTGCGAGCTGAGTGGGCTGCATAATTTAAACAACCTAGTCTCTCTAAGAGGGATATATGTTCTGCCCGGGTAGATGATAATTGTGCCGTTTCTGAAGGGTGCGGAGTAGCATACTGTTCATGTTGCATCAGACAATGGCCCCTAATGAAGACTTTAAATGCTTCCCATTCAATCAAGCCATAAGATGCCATGCCAGTGTTATGCTTGAAATATTCAGGAATCACCCCATCCAAAGATGTCCTAAATGTCTCATCCTCCAACAGCTCAGGGCGCAGTCTTCAGGTAGGAACACTTGAGGGAGAAATGTCCCATCCCAAGTGCAGAAGTTGCGGGTTGTGGTCTGAGTGAGTGCGTCCCAAGTAGTCAGTTTCTAGCACTGCAGCATATAGGTTAGTTGTACACAGTATTCTATCAAGGCGAACATGCAGTGGTGTGGAGCAGAAAAATATGAATAGACTCTTGCATTAGCATTACGGTGGCGCCAAATGTCCAAAAGGTGCCAATTCTGGAGCCAGTTGTTCATTGCATGTGCAGCCACCACAGTAGGTGCAGTAGGTAATGGGGGGAAGGAGCAGTCCAAACAAGGATTCAATACACTAATAAAGTCACCTCCCAATAACCAGGGGAGCTCACTCCAATCTGAAAGCTGGTTAGATAACCAATGGAGGAAGGAGGCCTGATCTGTGTTCGGTGCATATATGGAACCCATCACCAGCCCTCGTCCTGCAAGACGTCCCCGCACCAGGGCATAGCACCCCTGCGTGTCAATAATTTGTTCTTCTGCCACAAAGGGGGTGCCCGGTCTAATCCAAATAAAGGCTTCTCTGACGTAGGAAGAATAACCTGTCGCATAGAGTTGTCTTCTCCATCACCATTGCAATCTGGTCACCTCAGGGTGCGCAAGGTGTGTTTACTGCAAAAGTGCTATATGAATTGAGTATCTTTTAAGGTATGAGTATATGCAATATCTGCATGCTGCCGTATGTATGCCTCACACATTCCACGTAAGGATGGTAAAGGTGTTCATGGTGGGTCATTGTGATGATAATGTCCAATTGGCCGACCGCCAGGGAGAGGGGAGATTGTGTTGCCAACAGCGAAGCTCCTGCGGGCCAGCGGGCGGAGGGGTCCCAGATTCCATACCAAAATAAAACAAATAGAATACCATTAAAGCAGAGGGACAACTGGTATCTGCCCAAACTAAGCAACTTGTAGAGTTAACAGAACAGGTGTAAGCAAGAGGTCTCCGCTAATATAGGAGTGGGATGGGCAAGTCAAGGTGCGTACAATTGAGATTAGGACGATTACCCCAGTTCAGCAGAAACGCAGAGTATAGTTGTGTGTGGGGGGGGGGGGGGGAAACAGAGGGTGAGGCACCATTCAAGGAGCTGCCACCAGTTGTCAGGGATGCCGGAGCCGGCATCGGCACAGCCAGGTCATCCGCCTGGTCACAGGGGAGACAGCAGAGACACCATCCAGTTAGTCAGAGACTGCGACAGTTGGGGATTTCCCAAGTTTCCTTTGTGGTACCACTGTGAGGTGAAGGTCATCAGGCATGGGGTGGTAGGTTAAGGTTAGAGCTAGTTGTCTGCTCTCTGCGGTGTCACCGCTGGGTGAGCTGAAGATCCCACTTCAGATGAGGTTTCGAGGGAGGAAAGATCCTTTCCATTAGACTGTGAGAGCTTGCCTCTGCATCCGAGACAACCGGAAGGGCATTAATGGCCACTGCAGACTGCAGTGCACAGCAACGTTCTTGTATGATTTGTTCCAGATCAGGGACATGCTTCACCTCTCTTGGGGCAGCCACTCGCTTTCTGCGACTTCTTCTTTTGCGAGGGTTCGGACCTTACATTGGTGATGATTCTGCTTCTCTGTCCCGCCTGCTGATCCAGTTCATGGACTCCAGCCACTCGCAGGCTGCCCCTGGTGTGGTAAAAAAGTGCGTCTTGCCCTCGGTTACTATTCGAAGTCTGGCTGGAAATAGGAGGGAGTATGATAAGTTAAGGGCACTGGGTTTGCGTTTTAAAGGCAGAAATGAGGCACGTTCCCTTTGTACAGCAGTTGTATAGTCTGGGAATAGCATGACCTAGGCGTTATCCACTCGGACTGCCGGTAGCGATCTGACCACCGGGAGGATAGTATCTCTGTCTGCATAGTGGAGTAGACGAAGCAAAAAAGGACGCATTTCAGAGCCCGGTGGTCGTGTCCTGGTAGGGACCATGTGAGCTTGTTCCACAGAAAAGAAAGGTGTCAGTGAGCCCTCCGGTACCAGATCCTGAAGCCAGGATTCAGAGTAGGCGACCACATGTAGGCCCTCTGCGCCCTCCGGAAGGCCTATAACTCAAATGTTATTCCTCCTGGTACGACTTTCAGCATCCTAAACACAATGCTTCAGCATGCCTATCCAGTCCAGTGCGTCCTGTAGCGAAGACTCCAGTTGAGTCGTCTTAGGTGCCAGTTCTTGAAGCTTGTCCTCCAGTGTGCGTGTTTTGTCTGCTAGCTTGTGGTGATCCACATGGAGCAAGGTAAGATCGCTTGCCACCTTGCCGATTTTGCCCTCCAGTGAAGCACGGGCTTGTTCTAAAGAGGTACCTATGCATTCCACTGCCACTAGTACAGGGTCTAACTTGTGGCTGTCTGGGTGCAGCGTCTCTGACAGCGGCCTAGTTCCAGTCCCTGAACGTAGGCGGCCTGCACCCGCCATTTCTATTCCAAGGGAGACTATGTGGAGCGATGCAGATCACTGCCTCAGGTGCCAGTCAGACCTCAATCAGCATGGGTGTGGCGGGCCCGCTTGCATGCGCCGCCTGGTGGAGTAGGCGCTACAGCACGAGCAGTCCTCCCCTCTGTTGCATTCACACCACTAAAGATGGCTAGAAAGTGTTCCTGTAGCAAATGGCTGAGGTGGTCGAGTGGGCCAGCACAATTAGATATGCATCAGGGGTGGGCTATCGGATAAAGAAGGGTTACTTCCCTCCCCCTTGGGTTCATGAACCTCAGCGATCAAACACTGGCTCCGAGAAGGGGCCTGTCTTCAGCAATTTCGGGTGCTGCCTGTAGTGGGATTCAGGTCAGTGGACTACCAGAGTGGAGATGGGATAGGCCCGCTTGCATGCGCGACTGAGCAGGTAGAGCGCAGCAGCACGAGGAGCCTCTCCCTCCGTCGCAGTCATGCCACAGGTAAGTTGCTTGATAGCCACTCCAGTGGCAAATGGCCGCAGTGCTTGACCATTCCAGTACCTACAGTTAGTCTTGAGGGGAGTTAGCCTAACTAGGAAATGTCGCCTCCGTCTCCCAGTGCCCCGTATACTGCGATGCCCAGTCTCAGGATTGCAATCCGTGTCAGGTGTCCAATCGACTATTGATAGGTGGAGGTGAGTCACTACCTCCCACAGGGCTCAGCATCTAATCATTACGGTTGCTTCGTGGATGGCGTCGCTTGTCTTACCCCACCTGAAGGCGGCCGTAAATTTCTGCTCCTGCAGGACCTTTACACTTGGGCGTTGCCGTGCAGGCTGCTCCCAGCAGCGCGTCTCCCAGGTCGGCGGCCTCGGCGAGATCCTCAATGCTCCCCCAACCACTCTGAGTGACACAACTCACTCCCAGGGAATTCCGCCTGGTGCCATGCAAGTCGGCCGCCGGGAATCAGCCCCTTATTGCCATATCTTGGATGGATAATTGGGGTTAGCCACGGAGCTAGGCTAGATCGCGCCCGCCATCTTGGCTTGCAGGCCATGCCCCCCTGTCTGCAGCTGTCCTGATGGGACAGATTGTCTACAGTTAAGACGACAATCCTTTTATTTCTATTTCAGACATTTCCTCTACCAGTTTCGCATGTCCTGCTTGTGAAATTTGAATAAACCAACTGATACGTTTATTTAGGTGGAAAAAAAACAGCCTAGCTGACAAACGTAGGATAACAAGACAGAAGGGAGGGCTGGGACTACCTAGCATACTAAAATACTATTAGGCTGCCCAACTGTGATATCAGAACAGATGAACATCTGCAAGGTCCCTTGCATAAATAGGAAACCTCATAACATGGCCTTTACTCTTCCACAGACAATAGGTCTACTTTAGCAGCATGGTACAAAGTGACGTGCCTTTTTTGTGTCCCAGTTCATGTTGATTATTGGTAACCCAGATTTAACCCTATGAATGAAAAAGGACACTTTTACCAAAAGGGACACAAGGGAGCTGTGGGTGGTGGGTGAGTTGTTTGATGAAGAGGGGATCAAGGGCTTCAACACATTGATGAGAGAGTGTGGCCTTCCAGAAATGAGAGGTACAGCGATTATCAGGTTTGACAATGAGTGCTACACAAATCTATCAAAGCCTTAACTGACAGGTCACCCTATTAAAAGGTGGCTACGTAAAAAACAAGGCCATAATAAAAGGGCCAACTCGCAGCTGTATAAAATATTTTTCTGTAATCCTAAACTCAATAAATTCCCAGGGCAATGTGGATCGGAAATGGAATTGGGACCAGTTTTCACAGATAAATATTGGGAGGACACCTTAAGCAGATTGTCCTCCACTGCTAAAAGTAAAACCGCAAATAAAGCTCAAGTGAGTCTTTCATCATATTGTATCAGACCCCAGTCAGACTAACTCACTGCAACATAAACCACTCTATGAATGTTGGAGGAGATGCAGTAGAAAGCGTAACCTCACTAACACCCCTGGGATTAGCCACTAGTGCAGATGTATTGGTTAGAGGTATTAGATGTAACTGATACCATGATTCATGTCAACATCACCAAATTCATAGCGCCTTCCAGATGCACAAATGCTCCTGCTACACTTGTTGAGGAGGGAGCAAATGTCCATGGATATTTGCGACCCCAGGCTAGTGATGATCTCTGGACAAGGTAGAAGGGATATTCCAGACAGCATAGATTGGTGTTATCAGAAGTAGAAATTGCCGGAAATGTAAAAACTACTCTCAGAAATAGAACAGAGCGAAAATGCTTATCCTCTCAATTAAGAGAACCCAATTGCCCCAAAATCTTCAGAGTCCTGTAGATTAATGGTTCCCAACCTTTTAACTTCTGTGAACCCCCTCTTTATCATCACTGGAAACCGGGGACCCCCCAATGAATCATTATTGAAATCTGGGAACCCCTCACTGAGTGATTCCTGTAAACCGGGAATCCAGGCCTAAACATTGGCGATGATTTGAACTGCAAAACAATACACAAAAAATACAGACACAAGCATTTATCAAACACATACACAAATTATAACACATGTTATTTACTGTGCAAACAAATATGCAGCTCCCACAAATCAATCTAAGGATACTAATTTAATTTGTATCTGTTATGGTTTCATGCATTTGTAATTCACTGTGCAGTCGTGTGGGGTTCCAGGGATGGTGAGGTAATAGGTGGAATCCTGTGATGGGATTCCAGAGAGGACGGTTGGAGTAGGACGAAGGTGAAGGAGAGATGGAAGATTCATGGGCTGCCTAAGGGTGGATGTTCATTGTACCAGAAGTTATTTATCTACGAATAAAAGTATTGAAAAGATACATCTTGTCATTGGCGACGAGCTACGGGACGAACATCCACCGTTTTTCAAGAATCCACGCGTTGTATATTCATTGTGTTTTTCTGGAGTGTCAAGCGCTGCAAGGGAAACGAAGGACTCAACTACGACTGGAAGTATGAATTTTTTTTTTTTTTTTTTCATGAGCTGAAATACTGTTTTAAAAGACGTGTTCATTTTTAGAAATACGCTGTTTGGATTTACGCGTATGTTTTTGTGTGTATTTGGGGATACAAGTGATACGTGCGGCAAGCATTTGACGCTTATACTACGAATGAGAAGTTCACGTTTAATCTTCTGAGGAATTTAATTTGAACTTGTGTGATTTCAAATCTAGACTGTACCGTTAGTGTACACGCGCTTGATGATTGTGCTGCAACGCGTTTTAATCTGAATTTCAACTCCAAACTGTACCGTTAGTGTACACGCGCATGACGTTTGGGCTGCAACGCGCCTGGCATTGAGCGCGTGTGAATTTCCGATTTGTTGTTGTCCAACATACGCTGCAGGAACGCGTATTATTTTTTTTTTTTCTTCAAGTACAAGCATTTGGAGCAGTTTACCTCGTTCTTGAAAGGGAACCAGTTCGGTTGTGCCGATCTCGATATTTTTTTTCACAGGAAGTAAGGAAGGAAAATTAAAAAAAAAAAAACGGAAGAGCTATAAAGAGCCGACATCTAGACTGCTGACCTATTTAGAACTATGGAACACAAACAAGTTATTTAGACACCGCTTTAAGAGCTAATAACTAGAGTGCTGACTTATTTTGAACTGTGTTAAGATTCTTATTTAATGTATATAGTTAAACTATCTTAACTTCTTATATATTTGTTATCTCTTATTAACACACATTATGTCGCAGCATTCTCCTCTCAGCATGGCTCAACCACCTCAATTTTTGTCTGAACGCGGTGAACCTGTTTTGCCATGGAAGAAATGGATAAACTTATTTGATTCGTATTTGATTGGCATTGGTGGAGAGAAATTCTCACCAGCAAGGAAACAGGGAATTTTATTGCACAATTTGGGGATTGAGGGACGTAACATATATGATAGCCTTGATTTCATAAACATTGGTTCTGCTGAAGGTGAACCAAGAGATGTGTATGAAATGTCTCTCATGATGCTCAAGAAACATTTTGATGGTCGCATCAACGTTGTTATGGAAAGACATAAAGTTTTTATGAGACATCAAGCGAAAGATGAGAGAGTTGGAAATTACATTGCGTCACTTAAAACATTGGCTCAGACGTGTGACTTCGCAAATTTAACTGAATCTTTAATACGTGATCAGTTGGTTCGTTGCACAAACAATCCCAGAGTTCAAGAAAAGTTGTTGGCCAAGAATCCTTCGCTAAATGATGCTATTATAATTGCTGAGAGTATTGAACATGCCATTCTTTGGGTTAAGGAAATAAAAGATGTGGGTCCTATTACTGGTACTCATATGGACTCTGGACAAACAGCAATGTTAGCTGCGATTTCAACTTCAGATGGCATTTGTGAGAATGAGTTAGTACATAAAATTGCTGAAAAGATGAGAATCAGTAATGATGTACAGAGAGATTCTAAAATTAAATGTTTTGAGTGTGGAAATGCTGGTCATCTGGCTAACAATCCTAAGTGTTTTGCAAGGAATGTTAATTGCAGGAAGTGTGGGAAGAAAGGACACTTAGCGAAGGTTTGCAGAAGTTCTAAGATAAATATGGTTGGGGAGCCTGTGGATAGTCAGCAAATTGTATTGTGTATTAATAACACGGATGCTGGGGATTTGCAATCTAAGGAAATTTCATGTGATAAACTTGTTATGCCTAAATGTGATATCGACATTGGGGGGAGAACTGTTTCAGTACTTGCTGATTCTGGATCCCCTTTTACATTGATAGGTGACATGAATTGGGAAAGAATTTTTGGAGACAATAACATCAAATTGATTCCACCTGATATTGCTCCTATTGGGTATGGCGGACAAAAAATTGATTTATTTGATTACTCCATAATGTCAATTAAATTTAAAGGGCGTGAGACCGTAGGAAACGTTTATGTTGCTAAGCGTGGCAATAATCTTTTGGGGTGGAGTCATCAAAGAGATTTGGGAATAATTCTGAATCCAAATGCTCCTTACCAGGTTCTTTCAGTTTCCATAATGGGTGATGCTGAGAGGTTTGCCATTGCGTTTCCTGAAGTTTTTTGTGACAAATTGGGCCTACTAAAGAATTTTAAACATAAGATCATCTTGAAATCAAGTGCCAAACTGATTGTATACAAAGTAAGGAAAGTTCCCCATTTGATGTTACAGCCATTACAGGAAGAACTGAATAGATTGTTGGATTTAGGAGTCATAGAAGAAATTGAGTCTTCTGAATGGCTGGCCCCCATAGTTTTGGTCCCTAAAGACAATGGTAAAAAAATAAGATTATGTGTTGACCTTAGAGGTCTTAATCAGTCTATATGGGTGGACCGTCAACCATTACCAAATATCAGTGAAACTTTGACTATGCTTAATGGTGCTAAAGTTTTCAGTGTCATGGATCTATCAGCAGCCTATCACTAGATTATGCTTCACGAGGAGTCGAGACATCTTACCTCTTTTGTTACTCCTTTGGGAGCGTTCAGATTTCTGAGGATGCCTTTTGGGCTGGCCTCAGCTGCTGCTTGTTTTCAGAGAGTGATGAGAGAGGTACTCAAGGGTCTTGATTCAGTCTTGTTTTTTCAAGATGATATACTTGTTTATGGTGAAGATACAGTTAAGCATGATGTTGTTCTAAGAACTGTGCTTGATAAACTAAGAAGTAACGGTTTGACTTTGGGAGGGAAAAATGTTTGTTTAGAGTTAGCACAGTCTCATTTCTTGGTCACACCATTTCTGGAGATGGCATTAAACCCAAGCTGGAATTGGCCAAATCAATTTTGTCTGCACCAACACCTATTAATAAAGATCAAGTCAGGTCATTTCTTGGTCTTGCAGAGTATTACTCGAAGTTTGTTAGGAACTTTGCATGTGTTGTTCAACCTATTAGAATGGTTTTAAAGAAAGGTGTACAATTTGAATGGTCTCCAGAGTGTGATGAAGCATTTAAGGCAGTAAAGGAAGACATTGGCAAATTGCCTACATTGGGTCATTTTGATGTTAAACGCAAAACTATTTTATCTACTGATGCCAGTTTAAAGGGACTGGGTGCTGTACTATCTCAACTGGTTGATGGAGAGGAGAGAGTGGTTGCTTTTGCCTCACGTTCCCTTAGGGGAGCGGAAGAACGCTATTCGGTAATAGAGCGTGAAGCTCTGGCTTGCACATGGGCGATTAACCATTTCAAGTTTTATCTTTGGGGTCTACCATTTACTCTCAGAAGTGACCATAGACCTTTAGTACAATTGTTTGCATGCAGGAATAATGAGAACACCACACCTAGGATTAGGCGTTGGGTTGAGAGTTTACTGGATTTCAACTTTTTATTGGAATATTATCCGGGGAAAAAAAATATTCCTGTAGATTTTCTTTCTAGAATGGCAGTGATGGATGGTGTTATTGAGGAGCCTACTCTGGTATCATGGATTAAAGAGACTGCTCTTGATGCGGAAGAATGGAGTGAGGAATGCAGTAAGGATATTGTTCGTTGTACAGTGATGAACTATGTGGTGCAAGGGTGGCCGTGTTTGAATGAATGTTTGGTAGAAGTTGGTGCGTTCTGGGGTGTTAAAGATGAACTTAGCATCATAGAAGGGAATTTGTACAGGGGATATAGATTAGTTCCTCCTATCGGTTTGCATGGGAAATTAATTAATTTGGCCCATGATGGACACTCGGGTAAGAATCTTACCAAAGCTAGTCTTAGAGAGCGCTATTGGTGGCCGGGTTTAGACAAGCAAGTTGAAGCAGTGGTTAAGGATTGTGTGCAATGTGCTAGTAATGATAAATCTAAAGTGGTACGAACAACCCCTTTGTCTCCCTTACCGCTTCCGGATGAGCCATGGGTCAAACTAGGTTTGGATTTAGTTGGACCTTTTGAGTTGTTACCGCCTAGTGAGAGGTTTGTAATTGTTCTTGTTGATTACACCTCAAAATGGGTTACTGCTAGCTGTGTAAGTTCCATCACTACAAAGAATGTGATTGAGTTTTTGACTGAAGTTTTTGCGTGTGAGGGTATTCCCAAGATTATTGTTACGGATAATGGAGTGCAATTTACTTCTTTGGAGATGAAGTCATTTCTTAAGGATTTGGCTATTTCTCATCACCGTACTGCTTTATATTCTCCCCAAGCCAATGGATTTGTGGAGAAGATGAATCAGTTGGTGAGAGCAAGTGTTCAGGTAGCACTTGAGCATAGATTGCCGTTGAAGTGTGTTTTAAGAGAAAAGTTATGGGCTCATAGGAATGCACCCAATGTTATCACAGGTATGTCTCCTTTCCGTATTTTGAAGGGCAGATTGGCAGGTTCCAAGTTTAATCCTTCATGGTTGCATTCTGGATCCCAGAAATTAGAAGATGTACCTGATTTTAAGTCTGTCCGGGCCAGAATTGTTGAGAACCAAAATAGGTATAAGAAGAGATTTGATGGAAGGATGTGTGTTAAACAAAGGATTTGGTCCAAAGGAGATTTAGTGTATATTAAAAAACCTGTTTGGTGTCAAAAAGGTGTTTCTAAATTTTCTGGACCTAAGAAAATTGTGGAAATAAAAAAAAATGTGGTTGTTCTTGAGGATGGAGAAGTTTGGAGTATGTCTCGTCTTGCCAAGTGTATTAATACTAGGGAATTGAAGGACTCATTGCAACTCGATCCAAATGTGGGTGAGGAAACCAATCCAGGTGTGAGTGAGAAGTTGAGGCGGAGTGTAAGGAACAGAGTTTATCCGAAGCATCTCTCAGATTTTGTGAAATATTAGGATATTGCATTTTTTGTGGAAATGTTTTTCACCTTGGAAATGTAATTTCTGTTCATTGTATTTATGATGCTTACATTGTTGTATTAATTTTGTTTATCAAAGCTCTTTATGTAAATGTTGTATTATAGTTATTCTCTTTTACAATGTTTTCTTTTGTAATTTATTTAATGGGTTGTAAAGGGGGAGATGTGTTATGGTTTCATGCATTTGTAATTCACTGTGCAGTCGTGTGGGGTTCCAGGGATGGTGAGGTAATAGGTGGAATCCTGTGATGGGATTCCAGAGAGGACGGTTGGAGTAGGACGAAGGTGAAGGAGAGATGGAAGATTCATGGGCTGCCTAAGGGTGGATGTTCATTGTACCAGAAGTTATTTATCTATGAATAAAAGTATTGAAAAGATACATCTTGTCAGTATCCTCCAATTTCAAATTCACTGACATTTACAGTACATTTTAACATTTTCAATTTTACAGTTAGACACTTTATTTATATTCGCTTTATTAATTTGTTAATACTATTTAATTTTCTAAGCAGCTTCGGACCCCTTGAAGAGGTTTCGCGGACCCCCAGGGGTCCCCGGACCACAGGTTAGGAACTGCTGCGTAGATCATATCACCAAGGACACAAGTGATGCCTGGAATAAAGACTGCACAATTGGGCGGAAATATCATGAATCACTGTGTCTGAATGAGCATGATTTCACGTTGCTTGAATACAGCATGCTTTTGTTGGATGTGGGGGGCTGTTGTAATATATCAAAAGAACATGTTTTAGCAATCAATTGAAATCTGTTAATGGTTAAATATTTCATATTTCATTTACTAAGTGCTTAATTGGCATGTATAATAGTAGTATGTTCCAAACCCCCTTTTCCCTAGTAGAGTTAGTACGTTCCAGTGCTCGAGAGAGTTGATAGGAGCTCACAGTAGAATGTTGGTGTGTTCAGAGGAAAACAACTATGTGAAGATTGAGAAGTAGAGATGGAATAAAGATCTACACTTGAAGAATTCAATGCGTCTTCTTTACAACACTGGCGACGAGTAATGGGTGATTGAAGCATTGTTCATTGAGCCTTATATTGGTCCTGCTGCCCAGTGGTTCGTTGTGGTTGTCATGTTTTAACTTGCTTAAACCTCAATGACATGTTTCAAACTAAAAATCGCATCTAAGAAGCTAGGCACAAGGTAGTTTGTTCACAAAATATCTATGAATTCTTTTAGAAAGGTTAGACATGAATTAGAAAAGCCGTTCATTACTGAATAGGCAGAAAAATAAAATGTTATTTCTTAATCAAAAATATGAACACGACAACAAAGCATCTGTAAACATAAAAATGTCAATACATGAATCACATCAAAAGCATCATAAACAACAATAGAAGACAACATAAACAAACCCCAGATATCGTAAAAGTGTTTCATGACTATCATATTTCCCTATATACAACTCAGGTAAGTAATGCTGCTAGTTCAGATAGGTATTTGGCTGAATGTACATTCTCTCAAGTTGATGAACCCATACCTGAAGCTAGATTTAGAGCAGCCACCAGAAGTTTACCTAGCAACAAAGCACCACAATACGATGGCTTTACAGGTTCCTTTTACAGATCACTGGAAGACTTGATACGTCCATTAAGGTCTTCTAATAACTTCTGCAGTCAAGAACAGTAACAGATACAATGACCGAGTCAACACTGACTGTATTATTAAAATTAGGCAAGGATCCAACATTATGTAAAACATACAGTCCTATGGCATTACTAAACCTACATGAAAAGATTTTGGTCAAAGGTTTAGTTACCTGTCTCATCTCTATCTGGTCAACATTAACATAAGTCTATCAATCCGGTTTCATAAAAAAGGCAGGTTTTGGATAATATATAGCTGACAGTCGATGTGGTAAATAATGCAGAACGCACCAACACCGAATGACTTTTCTTAAAAGTGGATGCCTCAAAAGCATTTGATGGGTCTGAATAGATGTTTTTGATAAACTTACTACACAAGTTTGATTTAGGTCCAATAAAGAGTTATTTACCATCTCCCATTGGCAAAAACTGAGGTCAATGGTAAGCTCTCAGCTAATGTAACTCTCTTTAGCGGAACAAGGAGGGGCTGCTCTCTCTCCCCTCCTGTTTCCACTTTTTGTGGAACCTCTCATTCACAAAATGCAAAATAATCTTTCTATCCTGGGTGTATCAGCCATAAACAGTTACTATAAACTCCTTTTGCTGATGATGTGCTTTGTTTTAGAACTCATCCCAAAAGCTCCATATGTCCTTATCAGCAAACATTTTAAGTGGTTTGGAAGTCCCCAGCTTCAGAATTACCTATGTTGGTGGCAATGATTATCTCAGCTCTGAATAATAACAATTGTCAACCACTTCACCTGATCTAAAAGTCTATTTAAATATTTGGGGATTTATTTGCCATACTCATTGTGAAATCTCCAGGAGTGCAATGTACCACATGTCCTGGATACCCTCTATACAGATGAGGAATTATGAAGATCTCCTGTTGTGTACATGTTTCATGCATTAAAATAAACGTTATTCTGTGACTTTTGTACATTGCACAAACACGTTCCTCAAATTTTCAAAATCACTTATTTGCTTGATACAACAAAAGCTGATACCATTTATCTAGCTTAAAAAATCACCCAGGGTAGCAGAAGGCACGTGGTATAAGTCAATACGTGAAGCAGACATAGCGCTCCCAATGTCAGAAACTACATACATGTTCCACATCCAGGCCCAGTTACTGACTGCCCAAAACACCCATATGGTAAAGCTAAGTTGTTTAGAAAATGAGAGGATTATGATTCCTCTACATAGCATTGTATGGCTACCACCCAAACATAGGGGGTCATTCTGACCTTGGCGGTCCATGACCACCATGGCGGAGTGCGGCGGAAGTACCGCCAACAGGCTGGCGGTGCTTCCTTGGCGATTCTGACCGCGGCGGTAAAGCCGCGGTCGGAAAAGGGGAGCCGCTGGTTTCCCGCCGGTTTCCCGCTGGCCCAGGGAACCCGCCATGGCGGCGCTGCTTGCAGCACCGCCATGGGGATTCCGACCCCCTTACCGCCAGCCTGTTTCTGGCGGTGTCCACCGCCGGAACCAGGATGGCGGGAACGAGTGCCGTGGGGCCCCCTAACTTAGCAGACAGTGAAAATCGCGACGGGTGCCACTCCATTCCGAGCCGGCTTCATTGTTGAAGGGGCTGTCCCGCTGGGCCGGCTGGCGGTCTTCCGGCGGTCGCCCGCCGGCCCAGCGGGAAAGCCGGAATGGCCGCCGCGGTCCTTTGACCGCGGTGCGGTCTTTCGCCGGGAACCGCTTGGCGGGTGGCGACCGCCGACCGCTGCGGTCAGAATGACCGCCTTAGAGTGTTGGATGATTCCACTTGGTTTTCAGTGTTGATTAAGTGTTGGGATTTGGCTGTCTGTAAAGGTAAAGTCACAACCTCTCCCTAAGCATAGCCATAATTCATAATCTAGAATTTCGGTCTGACCCATACAAGATTTCAGAGCTGGCAGCAAACAAATGTTCCACCAGTACAAGGTGTGAGTAAATCATGTTGTGTTCGTCATAGTTTCATGAACCCTGCAGCTGCACAAAGAATGACTTCTGCAGTTAGGATGAGGAGGGTAAAAGTCCATGAACTGTTTATTCTTGTCAACCTCTCCTTATGTTTCACAACTGAAGGATTAGGTAGATAAGAGGTAGATAAGAAAGGACGACAAACAGCAGATGTTGAAACCTGCATCTGTCCTCAGCATTGTGAGAATATAGGCCCTCATTACAACCCTGGCGGTCGGTGTTAAAGCGGCAGTAATACAGCCAACAGGCCTGCGGTAAAAAGAATGGGATGTGGACCCTGGCGGTTACCGCCATCCAACAACGCCACTTTAACACACTGACCGCCATGGTGGTAACAGCCACTGGGCTGGAGACTTCAGTCTCCAGCCCGGCGGCTGTCACATTCCCACCCTCGGGATTATGACCTGGCCTACCACCATGGTTTTTGTGGTTTTTGTACCACAACGAAAACCATGGCGGTAGGCACTATCAGTGCCAGGGAATCCATTCCCTGGCACTGATAGGAGTCTCACCCACCCTCCTCCCCAGAGTCCTCCTACACCCTCCCCCACCCGCTCATGCCCTGCACATATACACACGCGCACCCATATACACACATGCACACACGCATACCCACCTCCACCCACGCATGCACACATACATACCCACACTCCACACCCCACACCAACATACCTTGTCAAACACATGCATCCACAACACACAACACTCACAATCACTCATTCACGCATGCATCCAACACGACTCACACCCGCATGCACGCATCCCAAAACATACACCCCCCCACAACAGGGGGTCCTCCAACTGGAGACGGTCTGTGGTGCTGCTGTCAGCAGCAGTGTCCTCCAGCAAAACATTGCCAGGCCGTATCATTGCTCATGATACAGTCGGCGGTGTTTTGCTGGCGTGGCGGTGATGCTGTCAGCAGTGCCGCCTTACCGCCATCCGCTGCCATGACCGTCGGCGGTGTTCCGCCAGATTTCTGGTGGAATACCGTCGGCGGTCATAATACGCATTGCTGGCTGGTAGCCACGGCGGCAGTATGTTGGCGGCCGTCGCCGTGGCGGTAGGCGGTCAATACTGCCAATGTTGTAATGAGGGCCATAGTCATGCTTTGATAAGATTCCTGTCAATATTTTACTTGAGTTTAACTTGCATAATCTATTATGTGCATGCATGTCTGATTCAGCTATTGCAATATATGTCAATGATGTTTCAAATGGTATAAGTAGATTGCGCCAGCTGTGTCTGGTAGCGTATACTTAGTAAGCTGACTTCTTTGTATCTCTGAAGCTTTCCTAGGGTTTGACCCATACAATATTTTAGAGCTGCTTTGTATCTTTTAAGCTTAAGCTTAAATAAATATGTCTTCACAACTGTTTGGTAGCTGTCTCTCATTAAAAGATAAGTGAACCTGATTTGTGCGTTCACAAACTGGGGGCTCATCGGGGATCCATCAAGTCAATCCAGATGGACCAGAAGGAGCCACAGTCAAGGGGCTGGTTGGGGAACCGACTGAATTCAAAGTACATATTCACCGAGGGGATCGCATTTCCCTCAGTCGCAGTCTGAGGGGATCACTAGTACCCCGAGACATGAGGTTGACTCAGCTGGATTCAAAGAACTCAGAAGCAACACAGCCGTCAAGAGCTAGTAAGGAGTACCATGGATGTGTGTAATGATGTGAAATGATATAGAGACTTCTAATGATAAATATGGCCATAGTAACAGTCCAGTATCATTTTACTTTGTTATGTGATAGTCTCATATGATTTTTAGTGGTGTGACGGGAAGCATTAGCATTGTGAAAAAGAAGATTCACCATTACTGCACTGAAATAATTATCTTGTAGAAGTGGTGAATCAAATCAAATCAAATCATTAACATTTATAAAGCGCGCTACTCACCCGTGCGGGTCTCAAGGCGCTAGGGGGAAAAAGGGGGGGTTAACGCTGCTCGAACAGCCAGGTCTTTTGGAGTCTCCGGAGTGGTCCTGGGTGGTCCTGAGGCTGGTGGGGAGGGAGTTCCAGGTCTTGGCCGCCAGGAAGGAGAAAGATCTCCCACCCGCCGTGGAGCGGCGGATGCGAGGGACAGCAGCAAGTGCGAGGCCAGAGGAGCGCAGGTGGCGGGTGGGGACGTAGAAGCTGAGGCGTCTGTTGAGGTATTCCGGTCCCTTGTCGTAGAGGGCTTTGTGTGCGTGGGTGAGAAGTCGGAAGGGGATCCTTTTGCTGACTGGGAGCCAATGCAGGTGTCTCAGGTGTGCGGAGATGTGGCTGCTGCGGGGTACGTCTAGGATGAGGCGGGCCGAGGCGTTTTGAATGCGTTGCAGGCGATTTTGGAGTTTGGCTGTGGTCTTGGCGTAGAGGGTGTTGCCGTAGTCCAGGCGGCTCGTGACGACGGCGTGGGTCACGGTTTTTCTGGTGTCGGCGGGGATCCAGCGGAAGATCTTACGGAGCATGCGGAGGGTGAGGAAGCAGGCACAGGACACGGCGTTGACTTGCTTAGTCATGGTGAGAAGAGGGTCCAAGATGAAGCCGAGGTTGCGGGCGTGGTCTGTGGGGGTCGGTGCGGTGCCGAGAGCCGTGGGCCACCAGGAGTCGTCCCAGGCGGACGGGGTGTTGCCGAGGATGAGGACTTCCGTTTTTTCAGAGTTCAGCTTTATGCGGCTGAGCCTCATCCAATCTGCGACGTCCTTCATACCCTCTTGTAGGTTGGTCTTGGCGCTGGCGGGGTCCTTGGTGAGGGAGAGTATAAGTTGGGTGTCGTCGGCGTAGGAGGTGATGATGATGTCGTGCTTGCGTACAATGTTGGCGAGGGGGCTCATGTAGACATTGAAGAGTGTCGGGCTGAGTGATGAGCCTTGAGGTACGCCGCAGATGATCTCGGTGGGTTCTGAGCGAAACGGAGGGAAGTAAACTCTTTGTGAACGGTTTGCGAGGAAGGAGGCGATCCAGTCCAGGGCCTGGCCTTGGATCCCGGTGGAGCGGAGGCGAGTGATTAGGGTGCGGTGACAGACGGTGTCAAAGGCAGCCGAGAGGTCGAGGAGAATGAGGGCAACTGTTTCACCGTTGTCCATCAGGGTTCTGATGTCGTCTGTGACTGAGATGAGGGCAGTTTCAGTGCTGTGGTTGGTTCGGAATCCGGTTTGTGAGGGGTCGAGCAGGTTGTTGTCTTCCAGGAAGGTGGTCAGCTGTTTGTTGACGGTCTTCTCTATTACTTTGGCTGGGAAAGGCAGAAGAGAGATGGGGCGGAAGTTTTTCAGGTCGCTCGGGTCAGCCGTAGGTTTCTTTAGTAGGGCGTTGACTTCGGCGTGTTTCCAGCATTCGGGGAAGGTAGCAGAAGAAAAAGAAGAGTTGATGACGGTCTGGAGGTGCGGGGCGATGATGTCGTCGGCTTTGTTAAAGATGAAGTGCGGGCAAGGGTCCGAAGGGGCGCCGGAGTGGATAGAGTTCATGATGGATTTGGTTTCTTCCGTGTTGATGTGGGTCCAGTTGTTGAGGGTGATGGCCGGGGGTGCGGGTTCGGTGGTGTTTGGTTGGGTCTGGTGTCCGAAGCTGTCGTGGAGGTCGCTGATCTTGCGATGGAAGAAAGTGGCGAGGGATTCGCACAGATCCTGTGAGGGCGTGACGGCGTTGGCGTTGGCGCTGGGGTTGGAGAACTCCTTGACGATGCTGAAGAGTTCTCTGCTGTTGTGGCTGTTTTTGTCCAGTCTGTCGGTGAAGAAGTTCCTTTTGGCAGCGCGGATCAGGTGGTGGTGTTCGCGGGTAGCGTTCTTGAGGGCGTTCATGTTGTCAGCGGTGTGGTCCTTGCGCCAGGCTTTCTCAAGGGCGCGACAAGTTTTCTTTGATTCTTTGAGGGTGTCAGAGAACCAGAGAGGTTTTTTGGTGTTGGTCTGTCGATGTGTGCGTTTGAGGGGAGCAAGGTTGTCTGCGCAGTTGGAGATCCAGTTTGTGAGTTTGAGGGCTGCGTCGTTGGGGTCGGTGGTGAGGGTGGGTTGGTTGGCGGCTAGTGCGGAGAAGAGTTGCTCTTCAGGGATCTTGTTCCACTGTCGATGAGGGATGGGTTGAGTGCGGAGGTGGCGGGTCTCGCGTCGGAATGTGAAGTGGACGCAGCTGTGGTCGGTCCAGTGTAGGGCGGAGGTGTGGCTGAAGAAGACGTGTTTGCTGGCGGAGAAGATAGGGTCGAGAGTGTGTCCGGCGATGTGGGTGGCAATGTTCACCAGTTGTTTGAGGCCGAGGTTGGCGAGGTTGTCGAGCAGGGTGGTGGTGTTGGGGTCGTTGTTTTGTTCCAGATGGAAGTTGAGGTCGCCTAGGAGGATGTAGTCCGGTCAGGCGAGGGCGTGCGGGGAGATGAAGTCGGCGATGGCGTCGCTGAAAGGGGCGCGTGGTCCGGGAGGACGGTAGACGAGGGATCCTCTGAGGGTGGTCCTCGGGTCGGTGCGAATCTGAAAATGCAGGTGTTCAGCGGCGAGAGGGGTGTCTTCGGTGGAGATGGTGACGCTGATGGAGTCTTTGAAGACGATGGCGATACCTCCTCCTGCTTGGTTGGTGCGGTCTTTCCTGGAGATCTTGTAGCCTTCAGGGATGGCGGTGGCGATGTCTGGCGCAGAGGAGGCGTTCATCCAGGTCTCCGTGATGAAGGCGACGTCCGGTGCTGTGGAATCCAGGAGGTCCCAGAGTTCGACGGCGTGTTTGTGGACGGAGCGAGCGTTGACTAGGATGCACTTGAGGTGGTTGATGGCGCGTGGGCTTGTGGTCGTGGTAGTAGCGTGGTGGAAGATGCGTTTGCAGGAGTTGCAGGCGAAGGGTCCATGGGTGCGTTTGGGGTGAGCTTGGAAGCAGGTGTTGGAGCGTCCTGGGTTGAGGGCGTGGAGGGTGGTGGGGTCGTAGCGGATCAGCGGGGCTTGGGAGAGCTTGGGACCAGGGGTCGCGCAGCGGCCACCATATGAGGTAGGAGGGGGGGGAGGGGTCAGCTGGGGGCGAATGGGAGCTGGGGGGCGGGGGCGTGCAGGAGGTCGCGGCGGGAAAGCGCGAGGGAGGGGGGGACAGGTAGAGTGAGAAGAGCTGGGGGAGGGGGGTTTAAGGGTGGAGGGGGTGAGTGTTAGGAGGTTTAGGAGATTAGGGAGAAAGATAGGAGTAGGGTTGTGAAGATAGGGGAGGGGGGTTTGTAGAGGTGGGTGAGGGTGAGAGGTAGAGTGAGAGGATAGGTAATAGAGGGGGTGGCGGGAAGGGGGGGAAAGATAGAGAAGTAGATAGAGAAAATAGATAGATAGAGAAATCGATAGATAGGGAAATAGATAGAGAGATAGGAAGATAGGAGGAGTGAGGGAGGTAGATAGTGAACGGGTTAGATAGGGGAGATAGAGAGGGGGATGGGAGTGAGGGAGGGGGATGAGGTAGGAGCAGGAGGGCAGGCGCGGGGAGAAGAAGACGGAGGAGGCAGAAGAGCCGAAGGCAGAAGATAGAAGACCAGAGGACCGGAAGAACAGAAGAACAGAAGACCGGAAGAACAGGGAACAGAAGACCGGAATAACACAGAAGAACACAGAAGAACACAGGAGAACACAGAAGAAGATACAGAAGACCACAGAAGAAGATGAGGAAGAAGAGAGAAGACGGGGAAAAGAAGAGTACAGCAGAAGATTACAGACGAGGAGCGAGGAGGAAGAGCAGAGAAGAAGAAAAGAAGCAGGAGCAGGAGAGAGGGTGAGTAGCGCGGGGCAGAGCGAGGGGCTGGGAGGTGGGGGGTACTTACTGTTAGGTGGGTCTCAGGAACTCAGGAACCTGGAGGAGCTGGAGGAGCTGCAGCGGCAGGGGGAGCGACCTACCTTTGGGTCAAGGGTCGCTACCACTGTTGCGCAGCGGCCGCCATATGAGGTAGGAGGGGGGGGAGGGCTCAGCTGGGGGTGAATGGGAGCTGGGGGGCGGGGGCGTGCAGGAGGTCGCGGCGGGAAAGCGCGAGGGAGGGGGGGACAGGTAGAGTGAGAAGAGCTGGGGGAGGGGGGTTTAAGGGTGGAGGGGGTGAGTGTTAGGAGGTTTAGGAGATTAGGGAGAAAGATAGGAGTAGGGTTGTGAAGATAGGGGAGGGGGGGGTTGTAGAGGTGGGTGAGGGTGAGGGTGAGAGGTAGAGTGAGAGGATAGGTAATAGAGGGGGTGGCGGGAAGGGGGGGAAAGATAGAGAAGTAGATAGAGAAAATAGATAGATAGAGAAATCGATAGATAGGGAAATAGATAGAGAGATAGGAAGATAGGAGGAGGTGGAGAGTGAGGGAGATTAGATAGTGGGATCGAGAGATAGAGAGATAGGTAGATAGGAGGAGTGAGGGAGGTAGATAGTGAACGGGTTAGATAGGGGAGATAGAGAGGGGGATGCGAGTGAGGGAGGGGGATGAGGTAGGAGCAGGAGGGCAGGCGCGGGGAGAAAAAGACGGAGGAGGCAGAAGAGCCAAAGGCAGAAGATAGAAGACCAGAGGACCGGAAGAACAGAAGAACAGAAGACCGGAAGAACAGGGAACAGAAGACCGGAATAACACAGAAGAACACAGAAGAACACAGAAGAAGATACAGAAGACCACAGAAGAAGATGAGGAAGAAGAGAGAAGACGGGGAAAAGAAGAGTACAGCAGAAGATTACAGACGAGGAGCGAGGAGGAAGAGCAGAGAAGAAGAAAAGAAGAAAAGAAGCAGGAGAGAGGGTGAGTAGCGCGGGGCAGAGCGAGGGGCTGGGAGGTGGGGGGTACTTACTGTTAGGTTGGTCTCAGGAACTCAGGAACCTGGAGGAGCTGGAGGAGCTGCAGCGGCAGGGGGAGCGACCTACCTTTGGGTCAAGGGTCGCTACCACTGTTGCGCAGCGGCCGCCATATGAGGTAGGAGGGGGGGGAGGGGTCAGCTGGGGGCGAATGGGAGCTGGGGGCGGGGGCGTGCAGGAGGTCGAGGCGGGAAAGCGCGAGGGAGGGGGGACAGGTAGAGTGAGAAGAGCTGGGGGAGGGGGGTTTAAGGGTGGAGGGGGTGAGTGTTAGGAGGTTTAGGAGATTAGGTAGAAAGATAGGAGTAGGGTTGTGAAGATAGGGGAGGGGGGGTTGTAGAGGTGGGTGAGGGTGAGAGGTAGAGTGAGAGGATAGGTAATAGAGGGGGTGGCGGGAAGGGGGGAAAGATAGAGAAGTAGATAGAGAAAATAGATAGATAGAGAAATCGATAGATAGGGAAATAGATAGAGAGATAGGAAGATAGGAGGAGGTGGAGAGTGAGGGAGATTAGATAGTGGGATAGAGAGATAGAGAGATAGGTAGATAGGAGGAGTGAGGGAGGTAGATAGTGAACGGGTTAGATAGGGGAGATAGAGAGGGGGATGCGAGTGAGGGAGGGGGATGAGGTAGGAGCAGGAGGGCAGGCGCGGGGAGAAGAAGACGGAGGAGGCAGAAGAGCCGAAGGCAGAAGATAGAAGACCAGAGGACCGGAAGAACAGAAGAACAGAAGAACAGAAGACCAGAAGAACAGAAGAACAGAAGAACAGAAGACCGGAAGAACAGGGAACAGAAGACCGGAAGAACACAGAAGAACACAGAAGAACACAGAAGAAGATACAGAAAACGAAGAACAGAAGGCAGAAGACCACAGAAGAAGATGAGGAAGAAGAGAAGAAGAGAGAAGACGGGGAAAAGAAGAGTACAGCAGAAGATTACAGACGAGGAGCGAGGAGGAAGAGCAGAGAAGAAGAAAAGAAGAAAAGAAGAAAAGAAGAAAAGAAGAAAAGAAGAAAAGAAGCAGGAGCAGGAGCGAGGGTGAGTAGCGCGGGGCAGAGCGAGGGGCTGGGAGGTGGGGGGTACTTACTGTTAGGTGGGTCTCAGGAACTCAGGAACCTGGAGGAGCTGCAGCGGCAGGGGGAGCGACCTACCCTGAAAAATGGGTAGTTGTTGAAGCAAATTGTGTGGAGTAAATAAACATTATGGAGATCAAGTGCTGCCATGGCCAGTAGAAGGGAAGAAACTCCAGCATAGGAAATAGTGACTAAACAAAGGATGGAGGCTAGACTGTTTTGCATTTATGGCATAAGTATACAAAAAATGGATCCCTTATTACGGTTTTCAATGAATGGCACCCTTGATTATGATAGATTGAATTACCTAAGGGAATGTATGTTTGAGAAAGTAAAGAGGAAAGTGAGACTGTTTTAGTTTGATGTGCTGAATAGATGGAAATAATATGTCAGGCAAAAACATATTAAGGAAGTAATGAAGATGGAAAGGGAGAAAGCAAGGGAACATGACAGAATGAAAAGGGCTGATGAATTTGCTGAAGAGATGAGGGAACATAATATGAAGGAGATTAAGACATTTGTGGTATAGAAACTAGAACAGATGGCCTCATTTCCTTCCATTTCGGAGGACTCTATAATTGAACACATTTTCACTAAAAGACCGTTCCCGCCACCCTATCAAGCAGCCATTGATCACTTAAGGCAAACACAGGTGATATCGGAGACCTCTGGTTCTGATATGCCTGCATTAGAAGAACAGGGAGGCCCAACGGAGGATGACCCTCCTTTTACTCCTCCTCCAAATTTGCTGCCTACTGGGGGATCTTCTCCCAGTACTAAATTATTAAGAAGCACCAAAACACCAGAAGAGAGCTCAAATTTAGACATCCATTCAGAACTGCATAATACATGGCACTAAGCAAGATGCAGTACAGGAGGATAGGAATTTGAACACCTGCGTACATGCAGCGAAAAACTCTAAAATACGAGAAATGGGAAAGTTATACACCCTCTATGCATTAGGTATAATTCAGTAAGATTTCACCCCTTATGAAAGCCAATCTAAGACATTTGGCCTGAAGGACGCTGAATGTGATACCTAGTTTGCCCTATATCTTGAATGGATTGACATGTACCAATCTTTATGTGCCTCTATGATGGCCCTATGCGTAAAGTACCAGGTTTTAACACCGATAACCCTTGTTATCATGTACATGTCTGCTGGACTAAAACATATCTCAATGGCCTGATGAATCATATACCATAACAGAAAAGATATTGCGCATAGGCCAGTTAACATTGAATGACATAGCCCAAATGTTTTCCTGCATTCTTGCATCTGCTACATGGAAGAAGTGCAGGAAACAAAACTTTGAAGATGTTGACTGGACCAAAATTAATTCTACAGAAGATGCCCGGAAAGCTGATGGTCAAGCACTTGATTGAAAGGCAGATTAATGGTTAGATTGCAAGAATTAGTACCCCGTAAGGGACTAGATTGGACAAAATTGGACAACCGTAAACAAGAAAAGAAAGAAATTATAGCAGCCTTCTTCTCCCAATTACAAAAGGTGTTCTCTGCCCATGGTGGGTTGGATACTGCTGATGAGGGGGCCCCAACAAGCCCTCTCCAGTTGTTTTGTAAATGGCTTCCAAGACTGTATAAGATTATCCATCCACACCTATGAGCCAACATGGGGAGTAAAACCACTAACAGAAGTATTATCCATTGCCCAATACTATGCTGAGAGACAGGCACAGGAAAAACAGAATAAGGATAAAGAACACAATGAGTTAAAGAGTAAAGTGGTGCTCCAGCAACTACAGCAAGGGAGAGACAGGTCCACATTTGGCGGACAATACGGAGGAGGTGGGACCAAGGGGATACGTTGCACAAATTTACAGACTCCAGAATACCCAAATAGATAACGTGTGCCACAATTGCAAAGAGTCTAATCATTGGATTAGAGACTGTCTGTTTCTATAGAAAACTAACAGAGGGAGCTCCATGTCAAAGGACGTACCCAAGGGGGTTGAAGAATTCTTTTAACAGAGGGACACAACAACATAATGCTATGCCCAATTATGGCCCCTATGTCGCAAATTATTCTAATGACACCACTTATCAGGGAGACTCAAAAAGCTACTTTCACAGGCAGGCTAACGAATCCCAGATGGTAACGGTCCCCTTGCCTGATTATGATTTTTCCCAATATGGTGGCCCAGTAGGGAGAGAGGAACAGATGGAAATTCCAATTCTTGGCAAATTATCCCACATGCACCCCTCTCAGGAAAATATATTAAATCTGTGGGATTTTCTAATGTACCTAGTCCCGTCTCCACCCCTGACATATACCATTGGTCCAATAATTGATAAATATTGTTTTGTAATAACAGACAAATGCACCCTTAACTTGTTGGGCATAGACTTACTTCAAAAAATGAATTCAACAATAAAATGCACTGAAAACTCTCTTTTTCCCACTAATATCTATTATGCCCGACCCCAAACTGAAGTACCGAAATGGGTGTTTGACAAAGTAGACAACAATGTTTGGGCCTCCAGTACGAATGATGTGGGATGCATGACAGTAGCACCTGCACAAATAACAGTGAAACAAAATGTTCCTCTTCCACCAGTGCAACAGGATAAAAAGATACCAGAAGGAGAAAAGGGGATGGAAATAGTGATACAAGGCTTACTTAGGAACGGGGCGATAATAGACATGCAAGAGGCCAACTCTCCCTGTATTAAAAAAGAGTGATGATCCTACTAAGGAAGATGTCTGAAGGTTAGGTTAGTGGTTGACCTGCGTTAGGTTGAAACAATAGTTAAACCATATTTCACAGTGGTACCTAATATTGCCACAGTTTTACCTGGCATTCTGCCATGTTACTTTTCTGTCATTGATTTGAAAAAATGTTTTCTTTTGCATTCCTCTCCATGAAGTCCCACAGTACCTATTCAGTTTTTTATGCAAAAATCGCTGTTATTGCTTTACATGTATCTTATAGGGCTTCATAGAAAGCTCTTCCATTTATTTACTGGCACTAAAAGCATAACTAGATAATTTTCAGTTGACATCAAACACAACTCTCATACAAAACATAGATGATATATTACTGGCCAGCACCAGCGAAAGAGACTGTGCTTCTGATTCCATTGCATTACTAAATGTCCTTGCTATACAAGGTATCTCCCACTAAATTGCAATTTGGTCAACAGGAAGTTGCCTATTTAGGACACCTCCTCTCTAAGGGGGAAAGGAGACTTGCCCCTTAAAGAGTGAAAGCTATATTGAATATTCAAGCCCATACAGCACAAGTACAAAACTTTCTTGGCGTGGCAGGTAACTGCAGACAATGGATCCTTACATTTTCCCTTCTTTCCAAACGCTTGCTAAACCTTATGACTAAAGACACCTCACAAACTTTACCATGGTTAACTGAACATCAGAATAGTTTTAAACAAATCAAACAGGAACTCTGTGAAGCTCCTGCGCTTGGAATGCCTGACTATACTAAAGAATTTCATCTTTTGGTACATGAACAAGATGGGTGTACACTTGCTGTTCTTACACAACAGGGTGAAAGGAATAGACTGTTCACTTATTTTTCCATCTCAGACATGTTTGCTCGAGCCTTACTAACATGTCTGAGTGAAACTACAACAGTAGCTGTTTCCCTAAAACATGCAGAAATACAGATTCTAAGACACAAAGTACATCAGTATGTATCTCACGCTGTAGATATATTGTTAAACAAAATACAAACTCAACATTTGACAAATGCCAGACTAACACATTATGGGGGTTATTACAACTTTGGAGGAGGTGTTAATCCGTCCCAAAAGTGACGGTAAAGTGACGGATATACCACCAGCCGTATTATGAGTTCCATAGGATATAATGGACTTGTAATACGGCTGGTGGTATATCCGTCACTTTACCGTCACTTTTGGGACGGATTAACACCTCCTCCAAAGTTGTAATAACCCCCTATGAGTTATGTTTAGTCAGTCCTCATTTTACCATACATCTATGTAACACACTTAGGCTCTCATTACAACCCTGGTGGTCGGTGATAAAGCGGCGGTAACAACGGCAAAAGGCCGGCGGTAAAAAAAAATGAATTATGACCACGGCGGAAACCGCCAACAACAGGCCAATCCGCCACCTTTTCCTGGGCGGTACCAACACCATCAAAAGCACGGAGGAAACAGTACACAGAAGGAAAACGACTCACTTCTGGACTATCAGGGAACAACCACGACGCCATGGAGCCCGAACTACAGGTGTTACCCATGCTGGTCTACCTCCTCCTACACCAGGAATACCAACGAGAGAAGACGGCTGGAGAAGACGACTACGGTGAGTACCGCCCATAGCACACAGGGGACGGGGGAGGAAAAAGAGAGTGACACACACGCACCCCCCAACACCATACACACAAACAGATGCAGTAACATTACATATACACCCCGTACCCCTCAGGAATAATGCAAGGACAAAAGGAACTGATTACAGTGAGTGTAATAAGATAAAATAACAGCTATACGTCCTCAAAAATAAACACAGTATATACAGAAATACAAATGGAGGGACACTGCCCTGTCCATAATGTCCGTGGGCCACAGGGCCATATCGCATAGGCCAAGGCCCCACTTGACTTCTGCCTCAATACAGAGACAACACTTCTGGGGCATCAGGTCAAAAATACACAGGCACCTCAGGGGGAAGAGGTAGGGGGGCACCTCATCCCGAAGATGGTACAATGCCACTGGTGCTGGAGGGGGCTACATGCCCAGTGCTTGGTCCTGGGGATTGCAAATCCACAGTCTCTCAAGTGGGTGGTTTGCCCACGGCTTGGTCCTGGGGAGTGCAAAGCCACAGTCTCTCTAGTGGGTGGTTTGTCCACTGCTTGGTCCTGGGGAGTGCAAAGCCACAGTCTCTCTAGTGGGTGGTTTGCCCACTGCTTGGTCCTGGGGAGTGCAACGCCACAGTCTCTCAAGTGGGTGGTTTGCCCACTGCATTTACCTGGGGAGTGCAAAGCCACAGTCTCTCTAGTGGGTGGTTTGCCCACTGCTTGGTCCTGAGGAGTGCAAAGCCACAGTCTCTCACCTGGGTGGCTTCTTCCACTGGTTCTGGAGTGGGCTTTGTGCTCAGTGTGCTTCATCCTGGCGTGGAGGGAGTGAGTGGATGCCTTCTTCCACTGGTTCTGGAGGGGGCTTTGTGCCCAGTGTGCTTCATCCTGGCAAGGAGGGGGTGAGTGGATGCCTTCTTCCACTGGTTCTGGAGGGGGCTTTGTGCCCAGTGTGCTTCATCCTGGCACGGAGGGGGTGAGTGGATGCCTTCTTCCACTGGTTCTGGAGGGGGCTTTGTGTCCAGTGATGCAGCACTTGGGGAGTGCCAGGTCACAGTCCCTCACCTGGGTGTCAGACCCACAAGATTTGCAGTGGGCAGGATGCATGACACTCCATGGAGGCAGGACTACAGTCCATCCGCCGGCGGTGACGGCTGCACAGTGGTGGTAGTGCCGGTGCTGGTGGCGGTGCTGGCAGTGGTGGGGGGAGGCTACAGCCCTTCCCCTGCAGCCTCGGATGGCTGCCCACTGGGGCTGCTGCTGCTGGCAGTGGTGATAAGAGTGGTGCAGGTGGCGCTGCAGGTGGCGATGCAGCGGCGGTGCTGGTGGCGGTGCTGGCAGTGGTGGGGGGAGGCTCCAGCCCTTCCCCTGCAGCCTCAGACTGCTGTAGTGCCATGGTTTGTGTTGTGTGCTCAGATTCAGCTCCAGCACCAGGCCCCCTATCCATCCTGCCTGCAGTGGCCGGACCTTTGTCTTTGCCCTTGGCAGCTGGTGGTCCCTTCTTACTCTTTCCAGCTGGTAGTGCCTCCTTGCCCTTGGTAGCTGGTGGTCCCTTCTTGCCCTTTCCAGCTGGTGGTGCCTCTTTGCCCTTGCCAGCTGGTGGTGCCTCCTTGCCCTTGGTAGTTGGTGGTCCCTTCTTGTCCTTGCCATCTGGTGGTGCCTCCTTGCCTTTGGTAGCTGGTGGTCCCTTCTTTCCCTTGCCAGCTGGTGCAGGCACACTGGCAGTGCTGATGGGTGTCTCCTTGGAGCCTCTCACACCTGCAGTAGCTGCCGAAACTACAGTGGACGTGGACTGGGTGGCTGAGGTGCTGGCCTGGGTTCTGCCTACCCTGGCCCGAAGTGAAGGACGGGGGGTGGGAAAGGGCAGGGAAGAGGTCAAGGGTGGAGAGGAAAAGCTTTTTAGGGACACTGGGGTGGGAAGAGGGAGAAGGTTTGGGAGTGGAGGAAGAGGGAGTGGTGGTTGGAGGTGTCTGCCTGCTGTGTTTGGGTGCAGGTGCAGGAGCTGGATGCTGTTGTGAGGTGGATGGCTGTTGGGTGTCTGAGTGCTTGCGTTTGTGTACTTTGGGATGAGGGGGCACAGACACAGTGGGAAAGGACACAGGGGACGTGTGCATGGATGTGGGGGTGGTGACTGCCAGTGAGGGGTGTGTACTGATAGGCATGATGGTGATGGAGGTACTGGATGAGGATGTAGTGCATGTAGGTGTGAGTGGAGATACTACTGGGAGGGTGGTGGATGACAAGAAGGAGGGGGACACAGTGGAGGCAGTGGATGTTGGCATGTCTGGTTCTGGATGGTGTTTGTGTGAGTGCCTGTGGGATGATGTGTGGTGCTTGTGTTTGCCTGAGCCACTCCTGTGTGTTGTCTTGGGTGCATGCTGGTCTGATGGTGTGCTTGGGATAGGCTGGGGTTAAGGGGAATAGGACTGGGTAGAGAAAGTTGGAGGGGGGAGGCTCGAGACAGGGACAATGGCTGCCATCAGATAAGAGGCCAGAGCCTGGAATGATCTCTGTTGGGCCGCCACCCCAGAGTGAATGCCCTCCAGGAATGCATTTGTTTGTTACAAATACCCTGCCAGCCCCTGGATGGCATTCACAATGGTTGGCTGCCCAACAGAGATGGATTGCAGGAGGTCAATAGACTCCTCACTCAGGGCAGCTGGGCTGACTGGGCCAGGGCCTGAGGTGCCTGGGGCGAAGGAGATGCCCACCCTCCTGGGTGAGCGGGCACGAAAAACATGTTGAGAGGCTTCTGGGAGGGCGGTGCTGGGACGGGGGTGGCGCCTTGTAGGCGGGTGTCGCTCACCTCGCCTACCAGCGCACAACAATGGCAGCTGCCGCCCGCTTCCCCCGGCACCAGTTCCCGTCGTCAAGGAGACGCGTGGGGGCGGAGACGACGGTCGGCACCGGACTTCCGGGTTGCCGCAGCGACACAAAAGGAAGACGCCGCCACCGAGGGGGGCGGAACAGAGCTGGAAGAGCAGGAGATACGCCGCACCGCCGCATCCGGAAAGGAGAAGCCGAACGAAGACGCCGAACCGGAGGACCCAGCCAACACCGGCGCTGAAAGAAGTGCGGAGCCGAGGTCCAGCCCAGGCACGGACGCCAAGGAACCACAGAGAGAGAGCGAGACAGCCCGCCACGACCCTGGAGGGTCGTGGCTGTACAAGGCACGTGCGCTCTTCCGAGGCAACCCTCGTAAAGGGGGAAAAGGGGAGTTGGAGGGAGGAAAAGGAACCTGGGGAGGACAGGAGGAGGCTAAGGAAGGCTATTCACGGAACAGGGACTGGGAATTCACAGACCACCCTCCCACCCGATCACCAGCCTGTCAGAGTACCTTAACAGCCTGCTCCCTTAATTCCTAAACCCCAACTAAAACACCACCTCCTATAATTCGTACCGCCACACTCCCCCTTCCCCCTTGCACTAAACACTTAATTGAGAAATAGAGAAATATCGTCCCACTCACCTGGCCTTTTTGTTCTTCCGAGAAACCGTGAGACCCAGAAGAAGCCACCTGAAGGTCGCCACCCAGGAAGAAGAAAAGAAGACGTACCATCATTGCTATTATCCAATCTATCCTATAATACAAATAAATAAAACATGTATCAGCCCTAATAGGGGCTCTGAAATGTAAATGTAAATTGGCACTTGTATAGCGCACTACTCACCCGTTAGGGTCTCAAGGCGCTGTACTCATACCGCTATGGAACCCCTCCTGGCTTTTCCCTGTGAGGCGCCCACTCCTGAGCACCCCCAGGGTGAAGCCAGGCATCCAAGCGCTGTTGGGGCCGTTGTGGAGATTAAGCAAGCTATTGCCCAGAGTTGCAGAGTGGGACCCATGAATTAGATTAGGCACCGAGGCGAGAATTATCTGGTCAAGGGGAATTGAGCCCAAGACCTGCCGAAGCGGGACTTGAACCCTGGTCTTGAGCCAGATCTCTGCTTCAGGGTCTGCCGCTCTAACCATTGAGCCACACTTCTCCACTGATCAGAGTCCGCGTCCTCTGTACCCCTGAGCCCAACCCCACAGTGGTGTCAGAAGTGGGATGAGCGTTGGTCTCCACTTCATACTGGGTGTACAGAGGTATTACTAATATGGAGGAAAAACCCAGCCTCGAGGATATGATAAAACAACTCGCGGAAGGTCAACGCCACCTCCAGTTGGTGTGGGAGGCGCAACAGAGGGAGGCCAAGGAGGACAGGGAGGCTCTTCAATCCGCCTTGAAGAGTCAGGCCACCATAATGGCCAATAATCAACTGGTTCACGAGACCGCTCTCCAAAAACTGACCGACACAATCGCAGCCAGTAAGGTACATCCGAACGTGCCAAGTTCGGTATTACAAAGATACCAGGAGGGAGAAGACCCCGATTCTTTTTTCACGAACTTTGAAAGAGTAGCTTCCTCAGCTCAATGGCCTGAAAATAGGTGGGGCCAATACATCGCTCCCCTCTTGACAGGCACTCTTCAATCCGCTTATCAGGCTGCAAATCCGGGTGGTACCACCCCCTATCCTGATATAAAGAAAAGTATTTTAGAGCGAGTGGGACATGATACTGAGTATTATAGGACAAAATTCCGCAAAGTTAAATGGGGACCCCACGAAGACCCACGTACCTATTATTACCGGGTGAAGGACTTAGGACTAAAGTGGCTGGGACCCATAGGGACTGACCATGAAGATGTTATTAAAGCCATCATTTTAGAACTGTACCTAGATTCCCTGCCTCCAAGCACCCGGAACTGGATAAGGCAGCACCCTAAAATTGATACTGAGACAGCCGTTGACCTGGCATGCGCCTACCACAGGTCAGTGGATGTGAAGAGCCAAAACCCCAGACCCCTGGGTAAACCGCCTTTAACTCCTCCCCAATATCCACCAAGACGAACCATTGAGGAACCCGGACCCTCCCGGAGTATCGAGAGAAATCCCATGCAACAACCTCAGTGCTTCAGCTGTGGGGAGTGGGGCCACATCGCCTGAGGATGTCCAAAAAAACATGAGGGAGTAGAGCCGATGGAAATAGGGGTCACTCGAGGGAGAGACCTGTGCCTGGGGAAAAGTGATGCATCCTTCAAACACCCCCTTCGGATAAATGGACAATCGGTCATGGCCTTGATTGACTCCGGATGTAGTCAGTCAGTAATACGTCGCGATATGGTCAAATCTATCAATCCTAATAACGATCACTGGGTGACAATATGTTGCGTTCGTGGGGACCAGGCTCAGTATCCCCTTGAAGTGGTAGAAGTAGAATGGAACACTCACCATGACTTCCTCTCCATGGGGCTCATGGATAACTTAATAGAAGACTGCGTCATTGGGACTGATTATCAAAGATTTAATGAGATCTTGGATCAAACACGGAAGCACAACCCTATAGATGATTGGTGGGTTGCTGCTCCTTTTCGGGATGACCCTATCTATAGTCCCCCCGAACGGAAAAAGTTAACCCGAAAAGAGAAGAGAGCAGAGAAACAGAGATTTACTACTAAACAAGGCCAGAAAGAAGTAGGGAAACTAGTGGCCAATATAGACAGCGCCCTTATATTGTTTAGAATGAGCCACCGCGAAGATCCCACCCTAGGAAACGCCTGGAGGAGTGCCAAAAACGACCCTACCGGAGAGGTAGGTCCCTATTTTTTAGTGCACAAGGACTTGCTGTATAGGGTAACCACAGCAGTAAATGGGGAGAAGAGACAACTAGTAGTTCCAGAACCATACCGGACTCAGGGACTATTCCTAGCCCACAACCAGCCGGGGGGAGGTCATTGTGGCCGTGAGAAAACCGAGGAATACTTACTAAGACGGTTTTACTGGCCAAGAGTGTATGCGCATATTCGAAGGTACTGTACTCACTGCCCAAAATTTCAACTAGTAGAACCGGGGGCCACCAGAAGAGCCCCGTTACGTCCATTACCTATTATCGATACACCCTTCAAACGAGTAGGTATGGACTTAGTTGGACCACTTTTACCATCTAGTAAAGGACACACCCATATACTCGTCCTGGTCGACTATGCGAGCAGGTATCCCGAGGCAATTCCCCTTACCAGTACTACCACTAAGGCAATTGCACAAGCCATGATCACATTTTTCTCCCGGGTTGGTTTCCCCGAAGAAATTCTTACCGATCAGGGGACACCCTTCATATCTGGACTTATGAAATAGATATGCAAATCCCTAGCCATTATACAGATAAAGACGTTGGTATATCATCCATAAACGGATGGTTTAGTGGAGCGATATAACCGCACCATCAAAACCCTCTTGAGGAAAATGGTGAGCGACTCAGGAAAAGACTGGGACCAGAAACTTCCCCTAGTGTTGTATGCAATAAGGACACATGAGCAATCCTCCACCGGGCATAGCCCATTTGAACTTGTATTTGGGAGACAACCCCGCAATTTACTAGATATGGCGGCAGAGTTGTGGGAAGAGGAGAACAACGAGGAGAGACCCATCCTAGAGTATATCCAGAAACTAAAGACCCACCTTCAGATGGTTTCGGAGGATGTAAGGCACCATTTCGAAAAAGCACAAGAAGCTCAAAAAGGTTATTATGATCAGGGCACCAAATTGCGGGTACTACAGCCCAACGATAAGGTATTGATCCTACGACCCACCTCTGAACATAAACTACTAGCCAAATGGCAAGGGCCATATAGGGTGGTAAAAGCAGTCACCCCTGTTACGTATTTGATTGAATTAAATAGTCACCCGAGACGGACTCAAATTTATCACATCAATCTGTTAAAGAAATGGGAGAATCTGGAAAACAATAACGACCCTTCCGCGAGGGGATGCCTGATCACCCCAACAAACTCGCTAGGGTTGGAGCTAGTATCAATGAGTCCCTTTCTGAACTGGAGAAACAGCAATTATTGGGGTTAATCCAGAGTTATGCCAACTTCTTTTCAGAACTTCCTGGACGAACGTCTTTGGTCCAACATCATATTCGAACATCTGAGGGACAAACTGTTCGCCTACGTCCCTATTGAATCCCCGAAGCTAGAAAGAACCTTATAGAGGAAGAGATCACAAAGATGTTATCTCTAGGAGTCATTGAAACATCCACGAGTCCATGGTGTTCTCCTGTCGTCTTAGTGCCTAAACCGGATGGTTCGGTCCGATTCTGTATTGATTTCAGAAAACTCAATGAGGTATCACTCTTCGATACCTATCCTATTCCCCGGGAAGATGAGGTTCTAGAAAAAATCGAGCAGGCCCGTTTTATGTCCACCATTGATCTGACGAAGGGATATTGGCAGATACCCTTAGCCCCACAGGACAAAGAAAAGACAGCCTTTGCAACCCCTTCGGGTTTATATCAATTTACCGTCCTCCCCTTTGGCCTTCACGGTGCCCCGGCGAGATTCCAACGCTTGATGGACCGACTCCTAAGGCCCTTCCAGGACTTTACGGCCGCCTATCTCGATGACATTGTCATTTTTAGTGCCACGTGGCCAGACCACCTCCTCCACCTAGAGAAAGTGTTCTCAGCGTTAACAACCGCAGGTCTTACCGCCAATCCTACAAAATGTGTCCTGGGACAGACTCAAATTGCTTATCTTGGATATGTCATTGGTAGGGGAGTGTTGCGTCCTCAAAAAGATAAGGTAGACACCATTCGGCGGATACCTCTCCCCAAAACAAAGAAAGAACTCCGTTCATTTCAGGGGTTGGTAGGGTATTACAGACGGTTCATACCACAGTATTCTACCATTACTGCCCCCCTTACTGACTTGTTAAAAAAACTATTTTCCAACACCCTTCCTTCTTTCTCTCCTTCACAACTCCAAGGTTTTGAATGTCTTAAAGAAGCCCTCTCTACAGAACCGGTGTTAAGATGTCCTGATTTTTCCAGACCTTTTCACCTTTTTGCCGACGCTTCTAATGTGGGTTTAGGGGCCGTTTTGGCGCAGCCTGACGATCAGGGTCATGAACACCCCATTGTATACATCAGTCGTAAGTTATTGCCTAGGGAAACGAACTATCCCACTATTGAGAAGGAATGCCTGGCCATAAAATGGGCAATAGAGTGTCTCCAATATTATCTCCTGGGTCGTCCTTTCGTCCTTTATACCGATCATGCACCACTGACTTGGTTGGCCTCCCATAAGGATACTAATTCCCGAGTGTTGCGCTGGTTCCTTGAACTACAACCCTTTACCTTTCAGGTCTGTCACATTTCTGGGTCACGCCAATGTCCCGCTGACTTTCTCTCCCGCTGCCCGGACGCCACGGTACTCTACCAGTCCCGTTCATGGGATGGGGTATGTAGGCGGGTGTCGCTCACCTCGCCTACCAGCGCACAACAATGGCAGCTGCCGCCCGCTTCCCCCGGCACCAGTTCGCGTCGTCAAGGAGACGCGTGGGGGCAGAGACGACGGTCGGCACCGGACTTACGGGTTGCCGCAGCGACACAAAAGGGAGACGCCGCCACCGAGGGGGGCGGAACAGAGCTGGAGGAGCAGGAGATACACCTCACCGCCGCATCCGGAAAGGAGAAGCCGAACAAAGACGCCGAACCGGAGGACCCAGCCAACACCGGAGCTGAAAGAAGTGCGGAGCCGAGGTCCAGCCCAGGCACGGATGCCAAGGAACCACAGAGAGAGAGCGAGACAGCCCGCCACGACCCTGGAGGGTCGTGGCTGTACAAGGAATGTGCGCTCTTCCGAGGCAACCCTCGTAAAGGGGGAAAAGGGGAGTTGGAGGGAGGAAAAGGAACCTGGGGAGGACAGGAGGAGGCTAAGGAAGGCTATTCAGGGAACAGGGACTGGGAACGCACAGACCACCCTCCCACCCGATCACCAGCCTGTCAGAGTACCTTAACAGCCTGCTCCTTTAATTCCTAAACCCCAACTAAAACACCACCTCCTATAATTCGTACCGCCACACTCCCCCTCCCCCCTTGCACTAACCACTTAATTGAGAAATAGAGAAATATCGTCCCACTTACCTGACCTTTTTGTTCTTCCGAGTTCAGCCGACATAAGCACATTTTGGGAATAAACATAAACATACTATTTCTGTCACAACATGCAATGCATTGTACAATGAGGAAATGTTGAAAACTGACCAGATGCTCATTGTTTTTCCCCCTAGAGTACAACCGCTGAGGATGAATAGGAGATGGAAACATCTCCCGTGCACAGGCCCCTGGTGGACTTGGCAACATAGGAGGACAGGCACATTGTCCTCACCTACAGACTTGATAGGGCCACAATCCAAGAGCTGTGTGCCCAATTGGAGCCAGACCTGATATCTGCTATCCGTCAGCCCACTGGGATCCCCCTCTTGTGCAAGTCCTATCAGTGCTACATTTCTTGGCAAGGGGCTCCTTCCAAGAGACAGTGGCCATGGCAGCAGGGATGTCACAGCCAATGTTCTCAAACGTGCTGGCCAGAGTGTTGTCTGCCCTGATGAAACACATGCACAGCTACATTGTTTTTCCCCAGGTGGAGGATTTGGCCACAGTGAAGGCTGACTTCTATGCAATGGGACATATCCCCAACATCATTGGGGCAACTGATGGTACACATATTGCCTTTGTCCCCTCTCCCCCCCGTAGAAATGAACAGGTGTTCAGAAATCAAAAGAGATTTCATTCTATGAATGTGCAGATAGTGTGCCTTGCGGACCAGTACATCTGCCATGTGAATGCAAAGTATCCTAGGTCTGTGCATGATGCCTTTATCCTGAGGAATAGCAGCATCCCATATGTGAAGGCTCAACTTCAGAGGCACCGGGTGTGGCTAATAGGTGAGCCCATGGTCCCCACCCAGTGTCTGTTGGTATATGGGTGTAGGGTTGGCCCTAAGGGTGAGTGTGTGGCTAACAGGTATACCTCGATATTTGCAGGTGACTCTGGTTACCCCAACCTCTCATGGCTACTTACCCCAGTGAGGAATGCTAGGACAAGGGCAGAGGAACGTTACAACGAGGCACATGGGCGTACAAGAAGAATTATTGAGCACACCTTTGGCCTTTTTTTTTGCTACTCACCCAAGAAGGTGTGCCAGATCATCATGGCATGTTGCACAACCTAGCCTTGAGACGCCAGGTGCTTTTTCTGCAGGAGGATGGGGCTGGAGATCGGCATGTGGCAGCTGTGGAGCCTGTGGACAGTGACAAAGAGGAGGCAGAGGATGAAGATGTGGACAACAGAACAACTATCATACGACAGTACTTCCAGTGACACACAGGTAAGACACTGTAACTTCAACTTCCATTGCAGTTTTGTGTAGTTAATTTTCTCTAGGGAGGCTGCTGTTCCCACTACTCTGGCCACTTACTGTATCCTTTGACATGTCTATTCACAGATCTTTTTGCCCTACTCTGCCTCCTGGTGTATTGACTGCAGCACATTACAGGTCATACCTATGTATACATAACTGTACAGTCTAATTGAAATGTCTACAGATTGTTAAACGGATACATCCTTAAATCATTTGACAAACTCCATACTTGTATTTTTTAAGAGGGTGTTTATTTCAGTGCTGAGAAGTAAATGGGGATGTGCAATGGGCTGGGGTGATGATGCAGGAAAGTGCGGAGTAGAGTCCAGTCTCTTGGTATCACAGATGCATTGTCCAAGAGGGCATAGGAAGTGGAGCAATGGCAGTTCAAGGTGGACAGGGTGACAGTGGGACACAAGGGTGACAATCAGGAGAGCCTATAGCGGGAAGTATCTTTATTGTTTAGTTAAGAAAAACCATAACAATCAGCTCATAATATACCATATAAAATTCTGTTAAAATTCCATAAACTCCTTTACCATACAAATCCTTTCATATGATTAAAATCAATTTTTATAAGTCTAAAGTGCAGAGTGCCAGCTTTCAGTTCTAAAAGAATTAAGATTCATTAATTAAGACTGTATCCCGGGGAGCTGATTAACATCTTTGGTATGTAGAGTCAGAAATTTGATAAATCTGCATATTGACTGTACATCACAAGGGTCAAACATTGACATCACTGCTGGCCGACAGGAGCGAGTCCCATTTCTCACAAAGAGCGGTTTTAATAGTTGTTGACGCGCTTCTTTTAAGGCCGGACAAATACAAATCAGGTGGACCATATCTTCCTTAGGGCCGTTACATAGCCTGCAGGAAATTTCTCCTCCGTTCTTCCACGATGGTTGGTTCGCTCTGGCTGGTAAAGCTCCTAAGCGAAGCGCCATGAAACGATGCTTGATATGAGATGCAAAAGTTGCGGACAGATAATGTGATGGCGCCAAGATGGTATAAGTATGCATTAATGACCAAGCGTGTGAGCGCTGTGCAAATTTAACTTTATCATCTAAAAATGATTGGAAGCCTATTTCCTTTTTTATCGCTCGACACAAAAGAGGATATGAAATGTTGGAATCCCATAGGTACTTTGTTTGTGTTTCTTGCAAGGAGTTATACAAGTACCTGTGGTATACTGAGGTTGCATTGTTATTCACTGAATTCCATAGTGCCATGACTAGAGGGCTGACAGTATTTGTACTTATTTTGTACCAAGTTTTTATTGTGTGGGCTTTCCTGTCCAACTGCTGTGTGTTAGACCGAATTCCAGCCTAACCTGTGGTGGGGAAGCAGAACGAGGAAGATTGAAAACTTGCTTAAAGATTTTTATTTGTTGGCGATCCAGTAGAAAAGCATCTTTCCTATGTAGAGCCGCACTTCCATATGTAGTGGTTGGGAGGAACTTGCCCAACATAACAAACAGTAATGGTTTGTATGATGGACCTTTTAATCTTTTAGCTAAGGTGCAGAAAGCAACCGCCAAGGATTTGCACTTCTGTGCAATATACTGCTTTTGTGGTACAAGACTGGTCTTATTGTCTATAGTAAAACCAAGGTATTTGTAACTGCAAGTCGTGTCAAGTGCAATACCGCTCAACTTTATTTTATTTGCAGAATTCAAAGGGCATCCTATGGACATGATTTTAGTTTTTGAAATATTAACTTCTAGTTTGTTTGTCTTTGTGATATCGCCCAAGGTACTAACCAGCCGTTGCAGCCCTATTTTTGTGTGGCTTAGCAGAACAATATCATCCGCATATGATAGATGAGATATGGACAGACTTCCCATCCTGGGAGAATGCGAGTTGGTTGCATCCAGCATATCTGAAAGATCAGCCATAAAGAGGTTAAAAAGATGGGGGGCTAAGACGCAGCCTTGCTTTAGTCCTATATTTGTTGATATTCTCTAAGAAATTTTTGAGCCGTCTGCTACCTTGACCTGCACCCAAGTTTTGTCATACAATAATTCAATACACCTCAGAATATGTTCCTGCAAGCCCCAGCTTCGCAGTTTACTCCAGAGAATTGCTCTGTCCACTCGATCGAACGCACTTTTGCAGTCCACAAAGCATAGATATAAAATTTTCTTTAAGCACTTCGCTTGCTTGGCAATGTCACCTAGCGTAAGAATGTTGATCACTGTGCCGTAGCCCTTCCGGAAACCAGTTTGATTCATGGGAACCAGGTTGTTTAGATTGGACCAGTTATGCAGGTCTGCTAAAATTAAGGAGGCAAAGTATTTGGCCTCACTGTCAATTAGCGCTATCAGTCTGTAACTGGCTGGGTTGGCTCGACTAGCCCCTTTATATATCGGATTAATGATGGATCCTTTCCAACTGTCTGGAATGATTCCATTGCGCTCAACTTCAGTATATAATATTGAAAGTGTTGCTGACCAATAATTCAGATCCGCCTTGAATATGGCTTGCGGGAGGCCATTAGGGCTGAGCGCCCCGTCCCTGCGGCCCCTACTGATGACTTGGGCAATTTCCTCGGCACTGAATTCTGCCTCTGTAAGCCTAAAGTTTGTGGGTTTTACCGCAACCTTTAGTTGATGGTTTTCTTCAGGAGAGAGTGGCTTGAAGAAGATGTCAGTGAAGTGATCTCCCCATTTGTCTTCTGGAATTGATGTACAATTTATTATCCTTACCTTTCGGCCAATTTCGTTCACTGACGCTCAAAATGCTCTAGAGTTGGCCTTTCTTGAATTATCAAGTAATTTGAGCCAGAATTCATCCTCCTTTTTTGTTTGTATTTGCCATACCTGTTTCTTATAGTTTTTTCGTAAGGTTTTTATTTGTGCGCATAAAGATTCCGTAAGAGGTCTATCTTTTGTAGATCTAAGGTTGTGCCTTAGTTCCTTTCTTAATTCTAGGATTTCTGATGGCATGCTTAGTGACTTCCGATTATTATTTGGAGCATGACGCCTGGCCGCGCCAAGTGAAGGTATTGACCGTAGAAAGCTAGCCCACACATCCACGGTTGACTGATCTTGACACGCTGTCGATTGAAGCAGAGTTTTTATATTTTTGCACAGCCGTGATAGTGAGGACTCCATCCAGATCAGGCAATTTAGGTTGATGGATGTTACTATTCCCTATTAATTTGTAGCTGAAAGAAAGCATGGAGCATTCCAAACCAATTCTATGTGTTGAAATGAATGGTCACTGTGGAGAGTCGGTTTGATTTCGAATTTACTGACATGTGCTAGCAGGGGAAGAGAGAAGACCGTGTGATCTATTGTGGTAGCTGATTTTGCAATGTAATAAGTGGGCCATGGCGGGAGATTGTCTTTCACCCTGCCATTTAGTACTCTCATGCTCAGATGCTCTAGGGCCTCTACCAGTTGTTTTCCCCTTATATCTAGTCTTGTCTATGCCGATGGAAACTGCAGCAGCACAGACCATATAGCATTTTCAGCTGCCAGTTGGTCGTCCGGTTCTGGAGTTTATATCAGGTTGGTGTTAAAATCGCCTGTCACTAAAATGTCCAATGTTGGATTGACACATCTTATCTCTTCTACCTTCTGGAGTAGTTGTTCAAAGAGAAGTGCTTTCCGATGCTTCCGTGGATGAGAACAGACATTGAAGATGATCAACGGAACGTGATGGCTATTACTAAAATAGATTTTTATAGCCTGTAGGACTGTCGTTGAGAATGCCAGCTGCTCTGTTGTGGCATGAAGTGCCGTGGAGATATATGTGGCTAGGCCACTGCATGGTCTGCCCGATTTATTTGATTTTTCGGCTTTGATGTGATGTAGAGAGTAGCCTACTAGTTCTATTGGATCTACCAGCCATGTTTCTTGGAGTACTATTATTGAATAATTACAACTGGTCATTACTTTAAATCCATCTGTAACAATTGCTTTTGCTCCCGCGATGTTCCAAGACATAATGGTGACAGCCAGCCTTTGGTCTATATCTACTACATTACGCGTGCTAGGTCAATTACTTCTCCTCGAGTTTAAGATATGCGCCATCCATCTACATTCATCCTGTACTCCAATCCCTACAGATAGCCAGTCAGTGGAAGTTTTTGAAGCATTTTCCTCCCTCTTAGATTGGTGCTGTTCGAGTTCCCCAAAATCTGGGCCCCATCCAAGTTCGTGGGCCTGTAGAGTTCAGTCTATTTGTATCACAGGTGCATTGTCGAAGTGGAGCAATGGCAGTTCAAGGTGGACAGGGTGACAGTGGGACACAAGGGTGACAATCAGGAGAGTCTTATTTCCTGGCGGGGGTCTTGGCAATGTTCTCTGGCTTCTGCCTGGATCACAGGGACCGTTTGCATGGTGGTTCTCCTTCTGCAGGGGGTGGGGTGCTGGTGGCCTGTTGTTACTGTGGCAGGGCCTCCTGTCCACTAGCGTTGGCAGAGGTGGAGGGCTGTTCTTCGGCATGGCTAGTGTCAGGGGCCCGTTGGTGTACCACTGCCTCCCTCATGGTACTGGCCATGTCAGCCAGCACCCCTGCAATGGTGACCAGGGTGGTGTGGATGTTCCTCAGGTCCTCCCTGATCCCCAGGTACTGTCCCTCCTGCAGCCGCTGGGTCTCCTGCAACTTGGCCAGTATCTGGCCCATCGTCTCCTGGGAATGGTGGTATGCTCCCAGGATGTTGGTGAGTGCCTCGTGGAGGGTCAGTTCCCTAGGCCTGTCCTCCCTCTGTCGCACAGCAGTCCTCCCAGCTTCCCTGTTGTCCTGTGCCTCTGTCCCCTGAACGTGTGCCCACTGCCACTGACCCCAGGTCCCTGATTGGCCTGTGTTTGTGGGGTTGCCTGGGGTCCCTGTAGTGGTGGACACACTGCTGATTGGCATGTCCTGGGGACAGAGGTATGGGCCCGCTGGGTGGGTGCTCTGGTGGTGTTTCCTGAGGGGAGAGGCTCTGTGGTGGTATGGGACTGTGGTTGGGCAACCGACTGTCCGCAGGTCCCTGATGGGCCAGGTAGGTCATCCTGATCCAGGCGTGCAGAGCTGCTGTCATCACTGTGGGCCTCTTCTGTGGGGGATCTGGATGTTGCTGGCACCTTCTCTCCGGTGACGTTGTGTGGGGGACCTGTGGGGATGTAAATGCAGTGTTAGAGCTTCTGCGTGTGTCATCTTGTGCATGGGTATGTTGCCCACTATAGCTGGTTTTGCCATGGCAGATTGGCCTTAGTGAGAGTTGTTATTTGGTGGGCTAGGTGATTGTCTCTAGTGTGCATGCAGTAGTGATGGTTGTCCATGCAGGTTTGTGAGTGATGTCCATGCATTGGTATATCATGCAGGGCTTAGAATTGGGATGAGTGGGTTGTGATGGTGGGGTGTGAGGGTAGTGGTGGAGTGAGGATGGGGGTATGTGATGGCATGCAGGTAGGGGGTGTGAAAGTAGTAAAGATTTGACTTACCAGAGTCCAGTCCTCCAGCTACTCCTGCCAGGCCCTCAGGATGCAGTATTGTCAAGACTTGCTCCTCTCATGTTGTTTGTTGTAGGGGAGGAGGTAGGGGTCCACCGTCAGTCCTCTGTACAGCTATTTGGTGTCTTGCTACCATGGAATGCACCTTCCCCCGTAGGTCATTCCACCTCTTCCTGATGTCATCCCTTTTTCTTGGTTGCTGTCCCACGGCGTTGACCCTGTCCACGATCCTCCGCCATAGCTCCATCTTCCTAGCAATGGATGTCTGCTGCACCTGTGATCCGAATAGCTGTGGCTCTACCCGGATGATTTGCGCCACCATGACCCTTAGCTCCTCCTCAGAGAACCTGGGCTGTCTTTATGCTGCCATGGGTGTAGTGTGAGTGGTGTGTGTGAGGGTGTGAGGGTGTGTGGGGTGATGTTTTGGGGTGTGTGGATCATGTATGGGTGATGGTGTTCTGTGGCTCTAGTTCTGTGGGTTCTTGGTGTCCCTCTCTCTCAGTTGTCAATTTCTTTGAGTCGTAAAGGTTTGTGGGTAATGTGGGTGTGTGTTTTATAGTGGTGTGGGTGTGTGGGTGTGGTGTGTGTATGAATGTCAGGTGCATGTAGTTTGAATTGTCCAATGTGGTGTAGTTTTGTATGTGTGTTTTGAGCGCAGCAGTATGTACCGCCAATGGTTACCGCAGTTGAATGTACGCCGCCGGGGATTCGTGGGTCATAATGCTGTGGGCGTAGTTCTGTTGGCGTAATGGTGTGGGTTTTGCTACTGCCATTTTATCACTGAAATTTGGGTTGACGGACTTGTGTGTGTGTCTGTATAGTGACGGATTTCTATGTGTGGGTCATAATATGGGTAGCGGTATACTGCTGCGGTATGTTGGCGGCAGTCGGCATGGCGGTAAGCGGAACTTACCGCCAATGTCATAATGAGGGCCTTAATCCAGCGATTCTCTTGTCCCTTTCCCAGAATGATACTGGCATGCTCCATGATTGTATACTGATCACAGAAGAGCAAAGCAAAGGGAAAACAGATTTCCAAGACACCCCGATGGAAGAAAGAAATTGTGACTTATGGGTTGATGGCTCTTGCTTTAGGCTTAAGGATGAGACAACTACTGCAGCCTGTGCTGTTACCTTCTTACACAATGTCATTGAAACCTGTAGATTATTAGAATTATCTGCACAAGCAGCCAAATTAATAGCATTAACAAGAGCCTGTGAGCTGAGCACTGGATTAACTGTGAATATATACACTGATAGCCAATATGCGTTTGGAAATGCACAGAATTTTGGGAAGCTTTGTGCAGAAAGAGGTTTCCTCACATCTTAAGGAATAAAATACAACATGGTCCACTGATTGTTAAATTATTGAATGCTTTATCATTGCAAGAAATAGAGGTATCATCAAATGTATTGCACACAAAAAGATAGTGGGTGACATAGGCAAAGGGAATGCTTTTGCTGACGAGACAGCCAAAGAGACTGCACAGAATGTTATGTCATTAACATATGTTTCCCAAAGAATGTATGTTGAAGGGAAAGAAAGTGCACATGACTTCAGTGATGGGGCACAGCCGATTTGAAAAAACAAGCAACTAATGAAAAGATACAAAAATGGCAATAATATGGTACTCTAGTGAATGGCTGTGGAAAGGATTCATGCTACCTGATAAACTGTTATATCCTATGATATTGATGATGCATGGCCCTTCCCATTTTGGAAGAGATGGCACTGAAAACAGCATGAAACAGTTCTGAAAAATAATATACAAACATTTGCAGACAAAATATGTAAACATTGCATGGTATGCACACAGTATAATGCTGGGAAAGGAATTCCTACCCCTACAGGGTATTTTGCACCTACTGATGCACCATTTAAACATTTGCAAATGGACGTTATTGAGCTGCCTCCTATAAATAGGTATCGGTATGTACTGCCTGTGATATGTATGTTCAGCAAGTGGATCAAAGGCTACCCTACTAATCGAAGCAATGCTATGACCACAGCTAAATGCTTGCTGAAAGAATTATTTCCATGCTTTGGTTTGGCCTGGATGATTTCAAGTGATAATGGGGTGCACTTCATTAATAAGATAATGGAATTGATCTGCAAGGCAATGAGAGTACAACAGAAATGTCATTGTGTGTATCGCCCTGAAGAAGCTAGTGTCATTGAAAGGACAAATGGCATCCTGAAAGCTAAGACAGCTAAAATATTTGCACAATCCACATTGACTTGGGTAAATGCCTTGCCACTTGCCCTTATGAGTATGTACTTATGAGTATACACCAGATGTTGTAACACATCTCAGCTCACATGAAATAGTGACTGGACAGGCCTTCACCTGTTGCGGGTCCCAAAAATATTACTAACAACATAAATATCAGATACACTGCTCTGAGAATATTGTGTTGAAATGACAAAACATATTTCTGCCATTAATAAACAGGTGAAATACCCCTTGCCATTACCTCTGCAGGGTCCTGGACACAATCTTCAACCTGGCAAATGAGTAATGGTTAAGAACTTTCAGAGATCTAACTGTCTTCAGCCTCGCTGGAAGGGCCCCATACAAGTTCAGCTAGAAACACAAACAGGCTTGAAATCTCCTGGATATAAGAATTGGATTCATGCCTCAATATGAAAAGAGCTCCGTGCCTCAGACCTCGCCACCTGCTGCAGCACATAGGATTGTCCCAACGACTGTGCCACCTCAGCCCATGAAGTACACTGGCCTTGATTCAACCTATGCCCACATCTCTACAGTAAGCCCACCTTGTTGGCCCAGCCAATGATAGTATACTATCAAATCCAGTGCTACAAAGTACTGGCGACCTCTCACAGTTTCATGATAGGGAACAACATGGCCCAACTGCTCAAGAGGAACAAATAGGATGGAAAGGAACCAAGCTAAAACAAACTGTGCATACCACATGCCCTGATCATCATCACTAACATAACAGCCATCATCTTCTACTTATCTGATCTATACTTCCCTAAATTACTGGGTTTAAACAACAATACGCCTACTGAAGATCTGCCCTGCCGCCATTCTAAAGAGTACCATGAAAATGTTGCCATACAAATGATGAACGCTTATTAGTAGGAAAGAAAGTCTCAGACTGTTGGACTTATTTAAAATATTCTTTTGTAACACAACACAGGATGCCTTTGTTGCCTTTAAGTCTTGCGGTTAACCACTTCACAGCTATGCCTACCCCTCAGCTACTCCCCAGGCCACCCCCAGTGCTGAGCCCTTTTTTAGCTATTTGTGGTAGTTTGCACTTAGGGCTCTGTAACTTTGTTTCCATATAAGGCATCCATGCCATATTTGCATCATTTTTCCAACATCCTGGGGATTCCAAAGATACCCAGGGCTTGTGGCTTCCCTTTGAGGGGACCAAGAAAATAGTCAAAATATAGCATAATTTTGAGTTTTTCCCCAAAAAACAGGGAAAGAGTGCTCCAGTTAAAAAGTGTCTTTTTTTCCTAAAAATGGCATCCACAAACGGTTTTCTGTACTGAAGTCACCATCTTCCCAGCTTTCGGGAACATGCAGAGCTCAATCAGAAAACCTAATTTTGTACCACACTTTTGGCATTTTTCTAAGAGGTGGCCTACTTTCCATAGGTCTTGTGCTCTCAACCTACTTTCAGTTTGTGGTGGAAATCAGTGTGGAATCCATGGGTGATCCAGGAAACGTATAAACTTCTGAAAAGTAGACAATATTCTAAATTCAGCAAGGGGGCATGTGTAGATCCCTCAAGGTTTTCCCAAGGAAAATAACTGTTGAAATAAAGAAATATTGAAAATGAGTAAGAAAAAATGGGAATTTGTGGCAACATTTTCATCTGTAACTTTTTGTCACGATGGCCAATTGACAAAAGCAATATACCATTACATCAGTTAGACCCTTCTGGTGTCAGGGATATATATGGTTTGTAGGTTCTCCAAGAACCCAAGGTACCAAGAGCAAACAATTGAGCTGCACTGCATAATGTGTTTTTCATTAAGTACCTAATATAGACCAAATCTTTTAGCAGAATAGGCAGAGTAAAAAATGGGTATCAAGGAAACATTTATTTCTTAAATGGACACAGGATGAAGAGTTTAAAAGCACTGGTTATTTCTACATTTCTGAATTTGTCGGTACCCGTACAAGCATATAATTTGGAGGGTCATCTTTCTTATACACTAGTTTACATTTGAAAGGCACAAATGCAGCAGAATCCAATTGGTTATAACAAATGCTCTACTTTTCTATGCTCCCACAAGTCTACTAGTAAAAATGGTACCTCCTTGTGTTGGTAGACCTAGGGCCTGCAGCCCAAAATAGAAACATAGAGGCAGCACATTTTCCACCCAAAACTGACCATCTTTTTCCAATGAGGGTAGTTTTAGATTTTTACCCCAGTTCAACTGGCACCTAGTGAAATATAGCCAACCTGTACATTTTGTAAAACTAGACTCCTAGGAGTATCCAGGGTGGGCTGACTTGTGTGGCTCCACCACGCTTTGTTACCCAGAATCCTGAGCAAGCCCCACATTTTGGCTAAAAAACACATTTTCATCAAATTTCTGTGATGGAAAGTTCTAGAATCTGTGGGGAGCACCGAACTTCCTTCCACTCTACATTCCCCAAGTCTCCTGATAAAAATGGTACCTCACTTGTGCTGGTAGACTTAGTGTCGGCGACTGTATTGCTACATGCACTACATGCAAGGTAAACAGTGGTGCAGGGTGTGGACCATTGGCCTCTGCTTCCATTTTGGTTCACGACTCCATTTTGTCGAGTCTGGTTCTGTGCGTAAGGCACTGTTCTGTGTTTTTCCACAAGCTTCGGCAAGCTGCAGGGTGGGGTGTTTTTCTGCTCAACTTCGCTCCATCTGCCTGATACGAAGAGTACTATTTACATTCCACGAGCTATCAGTTAGGACAACAGGGAGATGGCGCCTGTACTCAAGGAGGAATGCAAGCTTCACCTTGGAGCCCTCTTCTGGGAACTTGGCCCGTTCCAAGGAGACGTCTCGAAGGGTGAACAAGGTACCGCCGATTGCACAATTTGTAAAGGAGGGGGTCTTTTTCTAGAAAAGACTCCTGGGCGTTAGTAAATACTATAAAGGTCAGGAGCCTGGATGGACTGGTTTAGGACTTGACCCGAAGGAGGCTCCCTGTGCCAGCCGATTTAGGTTCCCCGGCTTCGTGTACGGCGGAGGGATGCAGACTCTCTTTTCGTTGAAGCTTTTCAATTTATGAGCACTGAAGCATATTGTGTGTGTGCGTGTGTAATATTCACTTATTCTTGCAATCATTTTCGTGTTATTCTTCATGATATCACAGAGTGTTTATTCTCATGTTATTTTTCATGATATATATTAGTGTGGTCAGTTTTGCTATATGAGAGCTTGCCCTATAAATAAACCTGATTATTCTACCTACTAAGGTGTGTAAGAGTGATTGTTTCACCTTGTGCTCTAAACTATCCTGAAGTGCATAGTTCTGTTATTCTGAAGGGTGAAACAACACAAATTGGCGTAGACGTTTGCAGGATTCGAAAAAAAAAAGAAAAAAAAGGAAAATGTTTCATAAGATCAAAGCGAGTTCTAAAGCAAGTTCTCATGTATCAAATCCGGACATAGAAATACCGGGGTGGGAAACTGCCCCGTATAAACTTTTAGCTCAGGAATGGTCACGTTGTGCTGGTTTGTGTGAAAATTGGAATGCGTGTATGTTGAATGCAGAACCTGAAGATGTTCTTATATGTTTACAGAAAGTGTCAATTGACAAGGGAAAAGAGATTTGTACGTTAGGGAGGCGAGGCTGGATCTTGCTCTCTGCGTACAGAAAGTTGCATGAAAAATGTTTACAGTTACAGAAAGACCACGAGCAGCTGGAGAAGGAGTTAGTAGAAGCCCGAAATTCCTCTCCCATGTTAGCTTGTCAAAATAAATTGTTAAGTGATAAGCTTGAAATGTACCAGCTGGTTGCAGAGAGAATGGCCGTTAGCGTCGCTCAATATAAACACAAGAAACGAAGAGGGAAAGTTAATAAGAAGAAGGTACATTTAGCTATCTCCCAGGCAGGATTAGCCTTTGACCCTGAATTTTGGGATGGAAACATCTGGGATACGTCTGATTTTTCAGATGAGTCGGGGGGTGATAACTGTCAAGATGTGAGACAGGAAAAGATAGAGCACAGGAATGTTGTCCGTGCACAGCCAATATATTGGCGAAAGTTACAGCATAGCCCAGCTAACCCCGGAGGGGTGATGCTGGATGCTCTGGAGGATTATACACAGCAAGAACTAAGTGATGTGATAGACAGATTTCGACAGAGGTCTGGGGAAACATTGCTTACGTGGATGGTGCGAGTGCATGATATGGGGGGCCAGGGGGTTCAATTAGATCACGGTGCAGCCCCGAGGCTTTGTATGTTAAGTACGGACCCGGTTATCCAAAATGAGGTTAGGACTTATCCAGGGAATGGTCCCATGACCAATCTGTTGGAGTTAGCGGCGCAAGGGTGTGCTCAGAAGTATCCGACAGAGTCAGACTGGCCACCTAATGATAAACCTTGGTATACTTTGAGAGATGCAGTACAGAGATTGAAGGAGGAAGGGATGAAAACAGCTATCTTTCTAGGTAATGCTCATAATTTGACGAATGGAATTTTAAATGTGTCTGTGCGAAACCGGCTGATTAGGTCCGCTCCTCCTGCATACAAGCATGTTATCATGACTTTGTTGATTAATCAGACTGGTAACCCACTGTCTCAGGTGGTAGAAGCGGTGCAGGAGTTAAGTGATTTAGGGGAGTGGGCTAAGCCAGAGAGGAATTCACGGTCTGAGAATCGTACTGATAACAACAGGGTGACAAGGCGGGACATGTTTCTGGCCTTGCTGCGAGATGGGGTGGCCAGGGATGAAATTGATGGGATAACCACCAAGGACATGTGGGAGATGTACCGCAAACGCGGTTTGGATAAAAAGGAAGGGAGCAGGAAGGGGAACAAGAAAGATAACAAACTGGTGAACCAGAGAAAGGCAGGATGGGAGGAGCGCGAGGATGAACAGGGAGAGAGAGAGAGAGAGTCCTGCAGTAGAGAGAGATCCCCAGATAACGGAGATTGGGAGCAAGAGCACCGAGGCTCAGAGGGAACCCGGAGCAGAGAGAGAGACCGGGAACAGACAGGTCCAGAGAAAACTCGAGGCAGGGAGTGGGAGAGGGAGCTGGTAAGCTCAGAAAGGTTGCGAAGCAGAGACAGGGAGGAGTAGTTCCCTGAAAATTACCGCAGACTGTATCCAGATCTGACTTGGGCAGACTCCGATGTGCGCAGAGTAAAAATAGACTAGGAAACAGGTCAAACTCTGGTGCAGGGATGGGCTCGCAAAGATAACAGACCACATGTCAAAGTAGAAATTTATTGGAAACGTGGAAATGTTCAAAAAGTTCGAGCCCTTGTTGACACCGGAGGGGAGGCCTCTTTAATTCATGGAAACCCAAGAAAATTCAAGGGACAGTACTTCACCATTACGGGATTGGGCGAAAAAGAAACCCCGGCAGTGCAGATAGTGGTTCCCATGAAAATAGGGGCACTCCCAAAGAGAGAATACACTGTCTTGATTGTGCCCATTCCCGAGTACATTATTGGGATTGATATTCTGAAAGGGATGACCCTACATTTGAAAGATGGATGTTATCAATTTGGTTCCAAAAGATTTATATCAATAGCCGCCACGAGGGTGGGGCTGTTGAAGATTCCTCCAGTAACACTTCCCCAAGCCACTAAGGTGATTCAAATGAAACAGTACAGAATACTGGGAGGACATGAAGAGATTAGCCAGACTATACATGACTTACTGGAGGCCGGGGTAATAATTCCCATCACTACTGCGTGGAATAATGCCCTCTGGCCTGTTCGCAAAAGTGATAACAGTTGGAGTATTTGCATTGATTATCGCCAGTTGAATAAATATACCCCTCCTTTGACGGCGGCGGTCCCAGACACTGTTACCTTGATTGAAAACATACAAAAACACAGTGGGACTTGGTATGCCACAATTGACATTGCCAATGCGTTCTTTACGATACCAATAGCTACTGAGAGCCAGCCTCAGATGACATTCCAGTGGGCGGGGCGCCAGTACACCTTCTGTAGATTGCCGATGGGGTATTTACATAGCCCCACTATCTGTCACCGGCTGGTGGCAGAGCATTTGGATGAAATACCAGTGGTTCCCGGAGTGCACATTTCCCACTACATAGATGATGTGATGATGCAGGGAGAGACACAAGAACAGGTGCAAATTCAGCTAGACAGGGTGGTGGAACATTTGCAGAATAAAGGGTGGGAGATTAACCCCGAGAAAGTGCAGGGACCATCTCAGAGCGTGAAATTTTTGGGCATTCAGTGGAATCAGGGACACAGAGAAGTGTTGCCAAAAGTGAAACAAAAAATTAAAGAATTTGCAGTGCCGCGAAACCGGAAGGAAGCCCAGAGGTTTATTGGACTATTGGGGTATTGGAGACAGCATATACCCCATTTGTCTCAGATTTTGGCCCCTTTGTACAAAGTTACACGTAAGAAGAATGCGTTTGAATGGGGAGAGCAGGAGCAGCGCGCCTTTGAATTGGCAAAAGACGCCATTCAGCATGCTTTGGATTTGTGGCCAATTCGGGAGGGAGACATCGAGCTGAATGTGACAGTCCAGGGGCTGCATGCTAATTGGAGTTTATGGCAAAAACAAGGAAGAAAGAGGGTGCCCCTGGGATTTTGGACAAAGAAGTTACCTGAGGCAGGAGAGCGGTATACTCCCTTTGAGAAGCAGCTGTTGGCTAGCTATTGGGCTCTGGGCGATACCGAGCAAATTACATTGGGACATAATGTGATTTTAAGGCCTGAGATCCCCATCATGCAGTGGTTGATGAGTTCTCCTAAGACTCATAGAATTGGGCATGCGCAGAAAGCCAGTATTATAAAATGGAAATTGTATGTCCAAGACAGGGCACGAGCGGGTCCAAAAGGAACCGCCGTTTTGCATGAGCAGGTAGCGCAGGCTCCGGTGGAGAATTCAGAAATGTTGCACGATGTACCTCCGGTGTGTGAATCCCCGGTAGGGTGGGGCCAGCCGTTCGTAGACTTGTCTGCAGATGACAAAAAACATGTGTGGTTCACAGATGGCTCAGCAAAATATGTTGGAGCGAAAAGGCACTGGAAAGCAGTGTCCTATAATCCTGTTACAAAGAAGCTTTTAACAACTACAGGACAGGGAAGAAGTAGCCAGTTTGCAGAGCTTTATGCCGTGTATCAAGCTTTGAAACAAGAGCTACCCGGAAAATGTCACATTTATACAGATTCCTGGTCTACCGCCAATGGGTTAGCTACTTTGCTTCCCACGTGGCATGCACATCAGTACAAAATCGATAACAAAGAGGTATGGGGGAAGGAGTTATGGCAGGAGATCTGGGAGATGTTACCTCAAAGCACCGTGACTGTCTATCATGTGGACGCTCACTGTCCAACTGATTCATTAGACCGATGGTTCAATTGTCTTGCAGACGATTGAGCCAAGATTCAAGAGGCTGAAGTGGAGGCGCAGAATTCTGATTTGGTGGGAATGGCTAAATGGGCATACCAGAAATGCGAACATCTTGGAGAAAAGGCTACTTACAGGTGGGCAGAAATTAGAGGGATGCATCTTCCCCTAGATTTAATTAAAACAGTAATCATTGAATGTCCCATTTGTCAGCATACACAGCACAGACCGGTCACACAGGTGGTGAGAGGCCAGCTAGGCAGAGGTAAATTGCCAGGATAGATATGGCAGATTGATTACATTGGACCAATGCCAGTAAGCAGAGGGTGTCAGTATGCCTGCACAGTGGTAGACACTTAGGCGGTCATTCTGACCGCCGCCCGCCATGCGGTCACCGCCATTTGGCCGCTCCGCGGTCAAAAGACCGCGGAGGCCATTCTGGCTTTCCCGCTGGGCCGGCGGGCGCCCGCCAAAGGAGCGCCCGCCGGCCCAGCGGGAAAGGCCCTGCAACATAGAAGCCGGCTCCGAATGGAGCCGGCGGTGTTGCAGGGGTGCGACGGGTGCAGTTGCACCCGTCGCGATTTTCACTATCTGCTAAGCAGACAGTGAAAATCATGCTGGGGCCCTGTTAGGGGGCCCCTGCACTGCCCATGCCAGTGGCATGGGCAGTGCAGGGGCCCCCAGGGGCCCCACGACTCCCGTTCCCGCCATCCTGTTCCTGGCGGTAAAAAACGCCAGAAACAGGGTGGCGGGAAGGGGGTCGGAATCTCCATGCGCCGCCATGGAGATTCAGCCCAGACAGGGGAAATCCGTCGGGAAACCGCCGGATCCCCTTTTCTGACTGCGGCTTTACCGCGGCTTTACCTTTGCCAGCCTGTTGGCGGTGCTTCTGTGGTCATCCACCCTGGCGGTCGATGACCGCCAGGGTTGGAATGACCCCCTTACTCTGGTTACCTCATAGCCTTTCCCTGCAAGCGCGCAACTCAGCAGAACACCCTGAAAACATTAGATCTGTTGATTCTGTACTATGGGGTGCCGCTCCAGATTCAAAGTGATAACGCCAGCCACTTTAAGGGCAGACTATTGCAGGACTACTGTGCACAACACAACATTGATTGGATTTTTCACATACCTTACTACACACAAGCAGCGGGACTGATTGAGAGAATGAATGGGTTGTTGAAAGAACAATTACGCAAACTGTCTGATGGGACAATGAAGGGGTGGAGGGATAATTTGTACGATGCTTTGCAAATTTTAAACAACCGACCCCTTACGAATGCCGAGACACCTCTCATGAGAATGCTCACACCTGCATTACAGATTAATCCGTTTACAGCAAGAAATACCATTGTGTATTGGGAAACAGCTCCAGGAGCTTTGGCCCCATATCGAGCTACACCAGAATCTGCAGGACTTGACCTGCATGCTTTACACATGCATCGATTGAAGCCTAGAGACATCACTCTGATTGAAACAGGGGTGGGAATTCAGATTCCCCCTGAGCATTACGGTCTGATCGCCCCTCGATCTGGGCTTGCCCTGAGGGGCATTCAAGTTTTAGGAGGCGTGATAGATGCAGTCTACCAAGGCGAGTTAAAAGTCATTCTCTTGAACAGTGGTGACAAAGACCTAGTGGTGCAACCCGGTGATCGCGTTGCCCAAATTGTCATCATGTCGGTTTATGGAGGTGTTGTTAAGAAGGAGAGCGCCCCAGCCCTTCTCACTGTCAGAGGCAAAGGAGGGTTTGGTCTACTGACAAGAACCCAGGGGCCAAAGTGTGGATTGAATCCCCAAATAACCCTCCTCAACCCGCTAATGTCATCGCCACTGGACCAGACAATGTCCTGGTAGTTATGCGACCTGGTCAAGACAAATGGGAACATGTTCCCGCTGACAAATGCTATTTGCAAGAATGATAATACGAGTTTTGTCTTTTGTTCCTTTCAGATCATCCTGTGGAGTGTGGTGTATGGAGCCCTTTCGGGAGACTCCACCGAGGAGCGGGAGGGGCTCATAGCCCAAAAATTCAACCGTCAGCCGCAGATGCCTATGCTACTGCATCAACCGAACAATGTTTGGATTCATCTGGCGCAGGAAGTGCTGAATATATCTCACTTCTGTATGAGTAACATGCAAAGAGTTCAAGATTTGATTACCACTTGTCTAGTGGCGGTGCCCACTCCTGCTGCGGTATTACTGCACATCTTTAACAATACAAACCAGGATGGAATGGTGGATGTGAGTGACGTTCGCTCCCATCTGTCACTCTATGAGTACTGCTGTCATTGCCCGGAGGTGGGCAGGCGGTTGTGGAAGAACATGACATCCATACTCACGTTTAACATCTCAAATGGGGATGTGTGCTATTCATTGACTTGTGATCCTATGAAAATAGGTAAATGTGCTCAGCTCAAATTGGAGAAAAGAGACAAAAACTTAACTGCTGCACAACAGACATTGTGCCACTCACGAAATGACCTGACCTGTTTGAATGTAAATAATTCAATGTTCTGCCAGAATGTGGTGCCTGTTGCTAGCCACATTCAAATCGTTAAGTTGCCTAAAGGTTGGCTCTTTTCATGTGGTAACATTTCTTTTACCTATATTCCAGCCAATCTAACCGGAGGGCCTTGTGCCTGGTCACGCTTAGGCTTTCTCATGTTTCCTATGGATACTGCTCTACACCCTCGCTATACTAGAGACACTATTCAATTACCTACAGATTGTGATTCTGAAATTTCATTGCTTTCCAAAACAGAATATGTCAGTTTAGCTGGTTCTATCGTAGGGGTGCCAGGACTCGCAGTGTATAATACCAGAGTTATTAATAAACTTGCATGTTTAGTAGTCAAGAATATTAATTATACATCAGCTGCTTTAGCTGAGCTGTTATTAGATGTACAGGGAACTAGAAAAGCTGCTTTGCAGAATCGCGCTGCTATTGATTATTTACTGCTTAAACACAACCATGGCTGCAGTTATTTTGAAGGGTTGTGTTGTTTCAATTTATCCGACCACTCCATATCAATCAACTCCCACATAGAGGCCCTGCATAAGTTGGTGAAGGGGGTGCAGCAGGATGTTGACAAGGGGTGGTGGGATTGGGCTTTTGGATGGCTGCCTAATTTAGGCCAACTGCATTATATCCTTGGTGTAATCATTATCATAACAGTTATTTTAATTTTGTTATGCTGTTGTATTCAGTGTGTGCCTAACCTTCTATCTCAGTGTCACCCAAGAGCATTGCCATTTCAGCTTATAGGATATACTTCGTTGTAAGTTGGCCAAATGGTCCAAGGGTGGAATGTATTGCTACATGCACTACGTGCAAGGTAAACAGTGGTGCAGGGTGTGGACCATTGGCCTCTGCTTCCATTTTGGTTCACGACTCCATTTTGTCGAGTCTGGTTCTGTGCGTAAGGCACTGTTCTGTGTTTTTCCACAAGCTTCGGCAAGCTGCAGGGTGGGGTGTTTTTCTGCTCAACTTCGCTCCATCTGCCTGATACGAAGAGTACTATTTACATTCCACGAGCTATCAGTTAGGACAACAGGGGGATGCGCCTGTACTCAAGGAGGAATGCAAGCTTCACCTTGGAGCCCTCTTCTGGGAACTTGAGCCGTTACAAGGAGACGTCTCGAAGGTTGAACAAGGTACTGCCGATTGCACAATTTGTAAAGGAGGGGGTATTTTTCTAGAAAAGACTCCTGGGCGTTAGTAAATACTATAAAGGTCAGGAGGCTGGATGGGCTGGTTTAGGAACTCTCTTCTGGGTTGGACGCAACGCCAGGAGGACTGATTGTCCCGAAGGAGGCTCCCTGTGCCAGCCGATTTGGGTTCTCCGGCTTCGTGTACGGCGGAGGGATGCAGACTCTCTTTTCGGTGAAGCTTTTCAATTTATGAGCACTGAAGCATATTGTGTGTGTGCGTGTGTAATATGCACTTATTCTTGCAATCATTTTCGTGTTATTCTTCATGATAGCACAGAGTGTTTATTCTCATGTTATTTTTCATGATATATAATAGTGTGGTCAGTTTTGCTATATGAGAGCTTGCCCTATAAATAAACCTGATTATTCTACCTACTAAGGTGTGTAAGAGTGATTGTTTCACCTTGTGCTCTAAACTATCCTGAAGTGCATAGTTCTGTTATTCTGAAGGGTGAAGCAACACAGCGACAGGAAACAACCCAAATGCAACATGGACATATCACATTTTTCCACCCAAAACTGATCCTCTTTTTTCAATATGGGTAGATCTAGATTTTGGACCCTAGCTCAGCTGGCACCTAGGAAAACCTAGCCAACCAGTAAATTTTTTAAGAATAGACATGTAGGGGTATCGGGGATGGGCTGACTTGTGTGGCTCTCACCAAGTATTGTTACCTAGAACCCCTTGCAAACCTCAAAGTTTAACTAAAAACACATTTTCCTCACATTTCTGTGATGGAAAGTATTAGAATATGTGGGGAGTCATAAACTTCCTTCCACCCAGCATTTCTCTGAGTTTCCCGATAAAAATTGTACCTCACTTGTGTGGGTGGACCTAGTGCCTGCAACAGGAAACGTCCCAAAACGCAACATGGACGCAGCACATTTTTCCACCCAAAACTGACTCTCTTTTTCCAATGTGGGTCGCTTTAGATTTTGGACCCTAGCTAAGCTGGCACATTGGGAAACCTAGCCAACCTGTACATTTTAAAAAATTAGACACCTAGGGGAATCCAAGATAAGCTGACTTGTGTGGCTCTCACCACGTATTGTTACCCAGAATCACTTGCAAACCTCAAACTTTGACTAAAAAAGCACATTTCCCTCACCTTTCGGTGATGGAAAGTTCTAGAATATGTGGGGAGTCGCAAACATCCACTCAGCATGCCGATAAAAATGGTACCTCACTTGTGTGGATAGACCTAGTGCCTGCACCAGAACAAATCAAAGCAATGTCAATAAGGTTCCCTTTGCGAGGACTCCCATTTATTTTAGTTTGATCAGTTCCTGTCACGGGCGCTAGACCCAGCCGCATAAGTGGGGCAACATTTTTATTGGAACAAGTTGGGTAACACTGGGTGTCAGGAATTTTGTGTTTTCCTTCTGATTCTGGAAGAATAGGGCACAGAAATGTAATGAAAATATGTGATTTTTAGTCACACTTTGAGGTTTGCAGGGCATTGTGGGTAAGAAAACCTGTGGGGCTCTTGAGAGGTTCAACACCCTGTACTTCCCTAGGTGTCTAGTTCACAAAAATATCTAGAGTTGGTAGATTTTCCCTAGAGACAATGTATTCCCTGGCAGAGAAAGACGGAAAAAACAAACATTACTACACAACCATCTATTTCTCAAGTACACACACATACTGGTTGGATTTGGCACGAGGGTGAGTGAAAGGTTCAAAATATGAATTTTATTAACAAGATATTTCACAAAAATGAAATACACTGTCAATAATTGAAAAGTCAAAAAACTGAACCAATGACTCACAGCTCGTGAGCTGTAAGGCAGTGTCAATGCACCATCTGCTTTACAAGCCATTCACACACCTTTCATGCATGACACACACAAGACCATTCATACCACCAGCCGGGGGCCCACCACATTACAACATGTCAAAAGACAGTGCAATTCAAGGGCTCATCACTTTCACATGACTGACACAGCAATCACACTGGCTGGCGGCTGACTGAGTTTGTGGACTGGCATTGGGCTAGCAGTGTGTTTAGTGACTAGCAGCAAGGCATTACTCACACACCGCCAACCAAGCCCCGGTCCACGCACACCGGCAGCCAAGTGCCAGTCCATCCACACCACCAGCCAAGCGCCAGCCATGCACACTGCCCTCCAACCACCAGTCCACGCACACCGCCAGCCAAGCCCCAGGTCATGCACACCGCCAGCCAAGCCCCAGTGCATGCACACCGCCAGCCAAGTGCCAGTCCACAAACATCGCTAGCCAATTGCCAGTTCAAGAACACCACCATCACATTTTGTTTTAACAAAAAATAAACCACAATCCAATAGGAAGTAGATACATAAGTATATTTACAAACACAAAAGCTCTAAATAAATATATCACACTAATGCCAACCATGAAATCTTAACAAAAATTAGAAAAACAAAACAGACCCGTCATTCACTTTTACGCTCAGTGCTGCTCCCAATAACTCTGTTGCATGTGGTACAATTTAAAACATGCTGGCACACATAACCCAGAATTAGAAGCACACTCGCGGGGCAGTACAAATGACTCTCCGTCTTCACGCCACTTTGGACACAAGCTCTACATTTTCTACAGGGAAAGGTTTTTTTTAGGTGTGGGAGGAATGTATTCAGGAAAGTGTCGATCTTTCAATCTAGCCACATTCTTCACCACTCCAACTCTAGGAATACTTGAATACAACAAAAACATTGAAAACTGCTGATGGAACAAATGGATAGCCAAATCCTTATACCAAGTGTAAGCCTTACAACCACCAGTGTAAGGTTCCAACCTCTGATCTACTGTATCTACACCGCCCAGGTGCTTACTGTAGTGTAAAATGCTCACAGGTTTGCGCGGCAACCAGACCTCAAACAGTCATAAGTAAAGTACTTTGATCATGGATGGTAGTCAGCATATAGACATCTCTCGTGTCTGCAAATTTCACAGCTAGAAGTTGATCACTATGCAAGGCACTGCACTGTCCCCTGTCAAGTTTTCTACAAGCAAGCTATTTTGTGTAACCTTTACTAGAGCAGATTGTACCGCAAGCAACAGTGTCCACTTAGAACAATTCCCTGAACAATTGCACACCAGAGTAGAAGTTATCTAAGTATAAATGGCGACCTTTGTTAAAAAAGTCCTCTAACAAGTTCCCACACAATTTTCTCACTAACTCCAAAAGTGGACAGACAACCAGGGCAGTCATTAGTGGAATCCCTACCAGTGTACACCCTGAAATTATAGACATATCCAGTACTACTCTCAGGCAGCATATACATCTTAATTCCATAACGTGCCATCTCTTGCTAGGAATTTACTGCCTAAAACCAAATGGCCCTTGAACCGGATCAAAGACTCAGCCACAGCTATTTCTTTCCCTGGAACATAGATTTCTAAAAAATGATCTACAAAGTGATCAAGAACAGGCCAAATCTCAAAAAAGACGGTCACAATCAGGGTGATCTTGTGGCAACACTGAAGCATTAGCAACAAAATGCAGCATCTAAAACAGAAGCAAATACCAACTCATGGTTGCAGGAAATATAGCTGTTGCCATCAACGGACTGGTAAACCAATATGAAGACAGTGACAGCTTCCTTGTCAAGCATAGCAAAAAGGTTAAACCCCAAAACTACTTCAACTCATCCAGATTTGTGGGAGTCTACCAGGTAGCTCTAGAGAAGGGCTTAAATCTGGCATTGTTGTCCCTCAAATACTGTTCAGCATACAAATTAGTCTGGTCAACAATCTCATCAAAAAATACATCATCCATAAACAATTGAAAGAAATTTATAGACAAAAAGATTTCAGTATTCACTCTACATCCTGCAACACCAGTAGAGGCAGGCAACGCCGGCTACACCATGTTTAGGGCAACCCAGAGTTCAGCACTTCTAATGGGAAGTCTTTCAGCCCAAGGCTGCAATCCTGATGCCTATTGCTCTGCATTTGCACATCAGTGTCCTCCTCTAAAAGAGGCACTTCTTCCGCACTGAGAGTGGCTTCATCATCAGATGATTCATTTCGGACAGTAAATTCACAGTGAACTTCCTCCTCTGCCTCAGATGCACAGTCAGGCTCATAATCATGGCAAGAGGAAGATTCAAAAAGCATGCCAACAACCTACTGAGCGGTAATCCTGTGGCTAGTCATAATCCTTACTAATAAAAGTAACTGGACAAATAAATCAACAATAACCAACACTGTGTAAAATAAGTAATAAACAAAGTGTGGCTTTATGAAACAAAAATTAAAACTACTTGCATATAGCAATCTGGAAGGAAAAGTCAATCAATACAAAGTACACAAAAACCCATACACTTAAATACGACACCACTCACTTGCCAGAGTCAGCTAGACTCAGCATCACTTGCACCGACTCTGCACAGACATGGCAAGCACCAACGATATCCCACGAGAAAGGTAAAATAAAAGAAAGATTACACACAAGACAACACAATACACATCATGCACAAATACAAGCAAAACTTTCATACACAATAAAACAGAAGCTAAATATGCTGCTATTATTACACCACTTACAAAAAACGTATTCATCCATGTCAATGATACTCATTTGGAGTAAACAGTACCCAAAAGTTTTTTTTAACAAACACATGCAACTGTACAAACTGCAGATCTACCAGTGCCGAAACTGCAAGCAGGAGTCAATGCAAAGGAAATCAAAATCTTTGCACTAGAATAAAAAGGTGAAATAAAACATTACGATCACAAATGCATCTGATGATGAAAAATAAAACAGTTAACATGATAAAACACTATGAAGTCTGCCCATCACCATCCAAATGCCAGCCTCACACATCAGAAGCCAGTCAACACACACCATCAACCAGATGCCAGTCCACACACAATGCCAGCCAGGCGCCAGTCCACACACACCGTCAGGCAAGTGCAAGTCCACACACACCGCCAGCCAGGCACCAGTCCAATTGGCAGTACAAACACAGCCAGCTAAATGCCAGTACATGCAGACCATCAGCCGGACTCCAGTTCACACACACAGAAACTTTCCCTAGTGTCTAGTGGTTTGGGCTTAAAAGTATGGTCACTCTGACCTCAAGGGGACCAGAAACTGTCAAAATTCATGCCACCAGTAAAGGGGAGAGACTCTTGCTTAAGGGGCCACCTCCTGACATTCATAAAAATAATATCTCTGATGTCTAATGGCTTTCTGCTGTCCCTATAAAACATGGCTGATCTGCCCCCAAGAGGGGCAGAAACAGCCAAAATGTATGTCCCAGTAAGGGGGAGCAACCCATGCCTAAGGGGGAGCTCCCCCACATTCATATAAATAATATCCCTGGTGTTTAGCGGCTTTCTATCCCCCTTGGGCGGCCCATACCTCTGTCCCCAGGATACGTCAATCAGCAGTGTGTCCTCCACTACACGGACCCCAGGGCACCCCACAAACACAGGATGATCAGGGACCTGGGGTCAGTGGCAGTGGGCACACGGTCCAGGGGACAGAGGCACAGGACAACAGGGAAGCTGGGAGGACCTCTGTGTGACAGGGGGAGGACAGGCCTAGGGAACCTACTCTCCAGGAGGCACTCACAGTGATCCTGGGAGCATACCAACATTCACAGGATACGCTGGGCCAGATACAGGACAAGTTGCAGGAGAACATGCAGCTGCAAGAGGGACTGTACCTGGGGATCAGGGAGGACTTGAAAAACATCAACACCACCCTGGTCACCATTGCAGGGGTGCTGGCAGACATGGCCAACACTACGAGGGAGTCAGTGGCACCCCACCGGGCCCCTGCCACTAGCCAAACTGATGAACAGCCCTCCACCTCCGCTGCCGCTAGTGGACAGGAGGCCACACCACAGGACCAACAGGCCACCAGCACCCCTCCCCCTGCAGAAGGAGAACCACCCCGCAAACGTTTCCTGCGATCCAGGCAGAAGCCAGAGACTATTGCCAAGACCCCCGCCAGGAAATAAGGCTCTTCTGATTGTCACCCTTGTGTCCCACTCTGTCACCCTGTCCACCTTGAACTGCCATTGCTCCCCTTCCTATGCCCCCTTGGACAATGCACCTGTGATACAAATAGACTAGACTCTATCCTGGACTTTCCTCCATCATCCCCCCAGCCCATTCCACACCCCCCTCTACTTCTTAGCACTTAAATAAACACCCTTTGAAAAAATACAAGTATGGAGTATGTCAAATGATTTAAGTATGTATTTGTTTAACAAGGCTTAAACATTGCAATTCAACAGTACAGTCATGTATACATAGGTATGAAGTGTAGTTAGCTGTAGTCAACACACCAGGAGCAATAGTGGGGCACAAATATCTGCAAATAGAAATGCTAAAGGGTACAGTGAGTGGCCATAGAAGTGGGAAAATCAGCCTGCCAGTGACAATGTCAAACACAAAACTATCAATTAAATGTGAAGTTACACTGTCTTACCTGTGTGTCATTGGACGTATTGACAAAATATTGCACTTCTGTTGTCCTCATCCTCATCCTCTGCCTGCTCATCTTCACTGTCCACAGGGTCCACTGCTGCCACACGGCCATGTCCAGCCTCATCCTCGTGCAAAAAATGCACGTGGCGACGTAAGGCAAGGTTGTGCAACATACAGCATGTCACGATGATCTGGCAGACCTTCTTGGGTGAGTAGTACAGGGATCCACCTGTTAGATGGAGGCAACGAAACCTTGCCTTCAGGAGCCCAAAGGTCCTCTCTATAATTCTTCTGGTTCGCCCATGTGCCTCATTGTAACGTTCCTCTGCCCTTGTCCTGGCATTCCTCACAGGAGTCAGTAGCCATGAGAGTTTGGGGTAACCCGAGTCACCTGCAAATATCGAGGGACAACTGTTAGACACACACTAACCCTTAGGGCCCACACCATACCCCAACATATACTGGGAGGGAACCAGGGCTCACCTATTAACCACACCCTGTGCCTCTGGAGTTGAGCCATCACATATGGGATGCTGCTATTCCTCAGGATAAAGGCATCATGCACAGATCCAGGATATTTTGCATTGACGTGGGAGAAGTACTAGTCAGCCAGGCACACCATCTGCACATTCATGGAGTGAAAGCTCTTTCGATTTCTGAACACCTGTTCATTTCGCCAGGGGTGGACAAATGCAATATGTGTACCATCAATTGCCCCAATAATGTTGGGGATATGTCCCATTGCATAGAAATCAGCTTTCATTGTGGCCAAATCCTCCACCTGGGGGAAAACGATGTAGCTGTGCCTGTGTTTTATCAGGGCGGAAAACACTCTGGTCAGCACTATTGAGAACATTGGCTGAGACATTCCTGTTGCCAAGCCCACTGTCCCTTGGAAGGAGACAGTTGCCAGGAAATGGAGCACTGATAGCACTTGCACAAGAGGGGGGATCCAGGCGGGGTGACAGATAGCAGAGATTAGGCTCCAATTGGGCACACAGCTCTGTGATTGTGGCCCTGTCCAGTCTATAGGTGAGGATAATGTGCCAAGTCCACCAGGGGTCTGTACACTGGGGATGTCTCCATCTCCTATTCATGTGCAGCGGTTGCAATCTATGGGGCAAAATGGTGAGCAGCTGGTCAGTATCTCTTATTTCCAACCACTACACTTCAATGCATGTTGTGATTGTAACAGTATTTTGTTGGAGAGGTCCAAATGGTGCATATGTGTACTGTGACGCAGTTAAGACCCATGGCCTGCCCTCCCCCCCCCCGAAATAGCACCCGCCTGTCCTGTCCTGTATGGAGGGACTTGTGGAAATGAGGTAATTCCGCTGATGTTGTGCGCTATTGTGGGAGGCGGTCCAGAACCACTGTGCAACTCCTCATTGGTTATTATTGGGCCCTGTGGGGTACAGTGGCCAATGGTGATGTACACCCGCGGTGACAGTATGCACGGCTGCGGAGGTGACCGCCATTTTCTACCTGTTCACTCACTTGCTATCTGACCTTCAACAGGAGAGGACCTACACTGCATGTGCTGCTGTGACCTGTGTCTGGAACTGACCATGGCTCGTGTCACTGGGAAAAGGACACCTGCCTTCACCTCAGCGGAGTTGGAGAGACTGGTGGATGGGGTCCTACCCCAGTACTGACTGCTGCAGGGGCCTCCAGACCAACAGGTGAGTACACTGTAAGCACAATGCATGGGGCATGAATGCATGGAGTGGTGTGTGTGACGGCCTCGTTTAGGGGGTGGTTGGTGGATGGGCTCTGGGCAGCGTACATCATGTATGCTGGGCCATGTCTGTGCGTAAGGGGATGGGAAGGGCTATGGTGGGCCATGAGTGTAATAGGCAGGACGGTCGGACTAATACCTTTTACTATGTCCATTTCCCTGCAGGTCAGCGCCCATCAGAAAAAGGGTATATGGCGTGCCATCGCCAAGGACGTGCGGACCCTGGGGGTCTACGGCAGGCGGAGCACCCACTGACAGAAATGGTGGGAGGACCTCAGACACTGGGCACGGAAGACGGCGGAGGCCCAGCTGGGGATGACCTCCCAACGAGGAAGGGGTGCCGATCGAACCCTGACCCCTCTGATGGCCCGCATACTGGCAGTGGCCTATCCAGAGCTGGATGGGTGCTTGGGGGCATCACAGCAGCCACAAGGGGGTGAGTACTGTGCCCCAATATACAACTTGTGCGTGGTGGGGTAATACCCGGGTGGGGCATGTGGGCCTGTGGGTGCCCCTAGGCCAGGCCTGGCATTGCAGAGTAGGTCCCATGTTGGGCAGGGTTCTGATGTGAAAGCATTCCAACCAAGCTAGTAGGCATCCACTACTAGGCAGGTATCTATGTGTCTCCGGTATGCTGCAATTGGCGTTAGGTTTCACTATCCATGGCCTGGTGACTAGCATTGTGACTGGTAGTGCATTGCCTAGTGCGTAGGGCTGTTCCCTGTGTGTCGTGTACGCCAACGGTGGTGTTGGTGCCGCCACTGACCAAATGTATTCTTTGTTTCTCCCCCACCCTTTTTATTTTGTCACCCTGTCCTTATGTGCATTAGCATCATCTGGCGGAGGAGCAGAGGCACCGACGACGGAGGGGGCTGCATCCCACAGGACCCAGGATGCCGAATCCACAGACGGTGAGGGCACTAGTGGGACGGAGGGCAAGGGGAGCACCACGGCGGAGACTGGAGGGGACAGTTCAGACACGGATACCCCCTCCGATGGAAGCTCCCTGGTGGTGGCGGACACCTCTGTGCCCACCCCAACTACAGGTACAGTCGCCACCCCCATACCAGCACCGACCTTCCAGCAGCCCCTCAGAGAGTTTTCCGTGCCCGCTCACTCAGGAGGGTGGGCATCTCCTTCGCCCCAGGCACCTCAGGCCCTGCCCCAGTTAGCCCTGCTGCCCTAAATGTGAGGAGGCTATTGACCTCCTGTGATCCATCTCTGTTGGGCAGTCAACCACTGTGAATGCCATCCAGGGGCTGGCAGCCCAAATGCAACAGACAAATGCATTCCTGGAGGGAATTCACACTGGCATGGCGGCCCAACATAGATCAATCCAGGCTCTGGCCTCCTCTCTGATGGCAGCTGTTGTCCCTGTTTCTAGCCTCCCCCCTCCAACTTCCTCTATCCAAGCCCATTACCCTCAACCCCAACCTATCCCAACACAAGCACCACACTTCATCCCACAGGCACTCACACAAACACCACATAGAATCAGACATACCAACATCCACTGCCTCCACTGTGGCCCCCTCCTCCTCGTCATCCACCTCCCTCCCAGTTTCGTCTTCACTCACACCTGCATGCACTACATCCTCATCCACTACCTCCATCACCAGCACACTTAGCAGTGCACACCCCTCACTGGCAGTCACCACCCCCACATCCATGCACATGTCCCCTGTGTCCTCTCCCACTGTATCTGTGCCCCCTCCTCCCAAAGTACACAAACGCAAGCACTCAGACACCCAACAGCCATCCACCTCACAACAGCATCCAGCCTATGCACCTGCACCCAAACACAGCAGACACCTCCTACAACCACTTCTTCTTCCTCCACTCCCAAACCTTCTCCTTCTTCCCGCCCCAATGTCCCTAAGAAGCTTTTCTTCTCCACTGTTGACCTCTCCCCTACCTCTGCCCCCCTGTCCTTCACGTCAGGCCAGGGTGGTCAAAACCCAGGCGAGCACCTCAGCAACCCAGTCCACGGGCACAGTAGTGTCCACAGAAACTCCAGGAGGGAGAGAACCCCGGGCACCAGGCAGCCACACTGAAAGGGTGCTTGCACCAAGTCCTGCAAGGAAGGGCAAGGAGGCACCCCTAGATGCTGCAGGGAAGGGCAAGGAGGCACCCCCAGCTGCTAAAAGGAAGGGCAAGGAGCAATCCCCGGCTGCTGACAGGAAGGGCAAGGAGCAGTCCCCAGCTGCTGTCAAAAGGAGCAAGGAGCCATCCCCAGCTGCTGACAGGAAGAGCAAGAGGCCTACACCAGCAGGCAGAAAGGACAAGAGGCCTGGTGCTGGGACTCGGTCGGAGCCCCCACCACCAACCATGGTGGTTCAGCCATCCCAGGTTGCAGGGGAAGGGCTGGAGCCTCCCCCCACCACTGCTAGCACCACCACCAGTTCTGCCACTAGCACCACTACCAGCAGCAGCAGCCCCAGTGGGAAGCCGTCCAAGGCTGCAGGGGATAGGCTGGAGCTTCCCCCCACCACTGCCAGCACCTCCACCAGCACCACTACCAGCAGCAGCAGCCCCAGTGGGCAGCCATTCAAGGCTGCAGGGGATGGGCTGGAGCCTCCCTCCATCACTGCTAGCACCGCCACCAGCACCGCCAGCAGCAGCCCCAGTGGGCAGCCGTTGGAGGCTGCAGGGAGTGGGCTGGAGCCTCCCCCCCCCCACTGCCAGCACCTCCACCAACACCACTGCCAGCAGCAGCAACCCCAGTGGGCAGCCGTCCGAGGCTCCAGGGGATGGGCTGGAGCCTCCCCCCATCACTGCCAGCACCTCCACCAGCAGCTGCAGCCCCAGTTGGAAGCCGTCCGAGGCTGCAGGGGATGGGCTGGAGCCTCCCCCTACCACTGCCAGCACCTCCACCAGCAGCAGCAGCCCCAGTGGGCAGCCGTGCGAGGCTGCAGGGGATGGGTTGGAGCCTCCCCCCACCACTGCCAGCTCCACAAGCAGCACCACCACTGTCACCACTGAGCAGCCGTCACCGCTGGCGGACAGTGTGTAGTCCTACGTCCATGGGCTGTTGTGCGGCCTAGCACAAGTAAATCCTGTGGGTCTGACACCCAAGTGAGACACTGTGACCTTGCACTCCCCAAGATCTGCATCACTGGGCACAATGCCCCCTCCAGAACCAGTGGAGAAGCCATTCACTCACCCCAACTTTCCCAGGATGAATCTCACTGGGCACAATGCCCCCTCCAGAACCAGTGGAGAAGCCATCCACTCACCCCATCCTTCCCATGATGAAGCTCACTGGGCACATTGCCCCCTCCAGAACCAGTGTAAGTAGTCACCCACTTGAGAGACTGTGGCCTTGCACTCCCCAGGACCAAGCAGTGGGCAAATCACCCACTTGAGAGACTGTGGCCTTGCACTCCCCAGGCCCAAGCTGTGGGCAAATCACCCACTTTAGAGACTATGGCCTTGTACTCCCCAGGACCAAGCAGTGGGCAAATCACCCACTTGAGAGTCTGTGGCCTTGCACTCCCCAGGACCACTTGAGAGACTGTGGCCTTGCACTCCCCAGAACCAAGCTGTGGGCAAATCACCCACTTGAGAGACTGTGGCCTTGCACTCCCCAGGACCAAGTTGTGGGCAAATCATCCACTTGAGAGACTGGCCTTGCACTCCCCAGGACCAAGCTGTGAGCAAATCACCCACTTGAGAGAATGTGGCCTTGCACTCCCCAGGACCAAGCACAGGGCATGTTGCCCCATCCAGGATGAGTGGTGTTGTACCATCTTCCGGCTGACGTGCCCCCCCATTCCCCGTCCCCCTGAGGTGCCAGTCTATTTTCGACCTGATGCCCCTGCAGTGTTCTCTACGTGTTGTTGCAGGAGTAAGGTGGGGTCTTGGACTATGTGATGTGGCCCTGTGGCCCACGGACATTGAGGACGGGCAGTGTCCCTACATTTGTAAATATCTATATACTTTTTGATTTGGATATACGTATTTCTACTATGTTGTCGTATTACACTCACTTTAATCTATTGGTGTTGTCCTTGCATTATTCCTGAGGGGTATGGGGTACATATGTTATGTTGCTGCATCTGCTTGTGTGTATGGTGTTGGGTGTGTGTATCACTCTCTTTTCCCTCCCCCCACCCCTGTGTGGTAGGCGGAAGTACTCACCGTGGTTGTCTTCGCTGGCGTTGGTGTTCGTAATGGAGCAGAAGGTAGACGAGTATGGGGAGGACAGGGGAAGACATGCAGCTCGGGCTCCATGGTGGCGTGGTTGTTCCCTGAGTCTCCAGAAGTGAGTTGTTTCCCTTCTGTGCAGTTCCGCCAGGCTTTTGATGTCGTTGGTACCACCCCGGAAAAGGTGGCATATAGGTGTGTCATATTATCGTGGGAAGAACATTGTCTTTCGCCTGGCTGTTGGCAGTTCCACCATGGTGCTTGTTGATTCCGCCCTGGCAGTAGGTGTGTTAAAGTGGCTGGCTGTCTGAGCGGTTTCCGCTGTGGTCACAATTCCATATTTCTTACCGCCACCTTATCACCGACCGCCAGGGTTGTAATGAGGGCCATATTAGTTAACAGGCTGTGTCCCATATATGGTGGGTGTAGGAAGCTGTCTCTGTATATACTATTTCAAAGTAAGAAATAGTGTGCACAGAGTCCAAGGGTTCCCCTAAGAGGTAAGATAGTGGCAAAAAGAGATCATTCTAATGCTCTATTTTTTGGTAGTGTGGTCGAGCAGTAGGCTCAGAGGGTAGTGTTAAGCATTTGTTGTATACACACAGGCAATACATGAGGAACACACACTCAAAGACTTACTCCAGGCCAATAGGTTTTTATATAGAAAAATATATTTTCTTAGTTTATTTTAAGAACCACAGGTTCAAGATTTACAAGTAATACTTCAAAATGAAAGGTATTTCACTTAGGTACTTTAGGAACTTTGAATCATCACAATAGCATGTACAGTTTTGGCTAAAATGGCAATAAGCTATTTTAAAAGTGGACACTGCAAAAATCAACAGTTCCTGGGGGAGGTAAGTAGAGGCTAAGTTCACAGGTAAGTAAAACACTTACAGGGTTCAAAGTTGGGTCCAAGGTAGCCCACCGTTGGGGGTTCAAGGCAACCCCAAAGTTACCACACCAGCAGCTCAGGGCCGGTCAGGTGCAGAGGTCAAAGAGGTGCCCAAAACACATAGGCTTCAATGGAGAACATGGGTGCCCCAGTTCCAGTCTGCCAGCAGGTAAGTACCCGCGTCCTAAGGGGGCAGACCAGGGGGGTTTTGTAGGGCACCAGGGGGACACAAGCAGGCACAGAAAGTACACCCTCAGCGGCACAGGGCGGACGGGTGCAGAGTGCAAACAGGCGTCGGGTTTTGTATAGGAAGCAATGGGGAGACCCGGAGGTCTCTTTAACGATGCAGGCAGGCACAGGGAGGGCTCCTCGGGGTAGCCACCACCTGGGCTAGGCAGAGGGTCGCCTGGGGGTCGCTCCTGCACTAGAGTTCGGTTCCTTCAGGTCCTGGGGGCTGTGGGTGCAGTGTTGGTTCCAGGCGTCGGGTCCCTTGTTACAGGCAGTCGCGGTCAGGGGGAGCCTCTGGATTTCCTCTGCAGGGGTCGCTGTGGGGGCTCAGGGGGGGTCGTCTCTGGCTACTCACGTGCTCGCAGTCGCCGGGAAGTCCTCCCTGTAGTGTTGGTTTTCCGCAGGTCGAGCCGGGGGCGTCGGGTGCAGAGTGGAAAGTCTCAAGCTTCCGGCGGGAAACGTGAAGTCCTTAGAGTTGTTTCTTTGTTGCAAGAAAGTTGCAGATTGTTGAACAGGGTCGCTGTTCACGGGAGTTTCTTGGTCCTTGGTTGCAGGGCAGTCCTCTGAGGCTTCAGATGTCGCTGGTCCCTGTTGGATGCGTCGCTGTTGCAGTTTTCTTCGAAGTTGGGAGACAGTTCGGTAGGGCTGTGGCCAAAGCAGTTGTAGTCTCTGTCTTCACTGCAGGGCTTCAGGTCAGCAGTCCTTCTTCTTGTTAAGGTTGCAGGAATCTAGTTTCCTAGGTTCTGTGGACCCCCTAAATACTGAATTTAGGGGGTGTGTTTAGGTCTGGGAGGGCAGTAGCCAATGGCTACTGTCCTTGAGGGTGGCTACACCCTCTTTGTGCCTCCTCCCTGAGGGGAGGGGGGCACATCCCTAATCCTATTGGGGGAATCCTCCATCCACAAGAAGGAGAATTTCTAAAAGTAAGAGTCACCTCAGCTCAGGACACCTTAGGGGCTGTCCTGACTGGTGGGTGACTCCTCCTTGTTTTTCTAATTATCTCCTCCAGCCCTGCCACCAAAAGTGGGGGCAGTGGCCGGAGGGGCGTGCATCTCCACTAGCTGGGATGCCCTGTGGTGCTGTAACAAAGGGGGTAAGCCTCCTGCAGGGGGAGGTGAGAAGCACCTCCACCCAAGTCCAGGCTTTGTTCCTGGCCACAGAGTGACAAAGGCACTCTCCCCATGTGGCCAGCAACATGTCTGGTGTGTGGCAGGCTGACAAAAACTAGTCAGCCTACACTGGAAATCTCTAAAATGCCCTCTGGGTGTATTTTACAATAAACTGCACACTGGCATCAGTGTGCATTTATTGTGCTGAGACGTTTGATACCAAACTTCCCAGGTTTCAGTGTAGCCATTATGGTGCTGTGCAGTTCGTGTGTGACAGACTCCCAGACCATATACTCTTATGGCTACCCTGCACTTACAATGTCTAAGGTTTTGCCTCGGCATTGTAGGGGCATAGTGCTCATGCACATAAGCCCTCACCTGTGGTATAGTGCACCCTGCCTTAAGGCTGTAAGGCCTGCTAGAGGGGTGACTTACCTATGCCACAGGCAGTGTGCGGTTGGCATGGCACTCTGAGGGGAGTGCCATGTTGACTTAGTCATTTTCTCCCCACCAGCACACACAAGCTGTGAAGCAGTGTGTATGTGCTGAGTGAGGGTTCTCTAGGGTGGCATAAGACATGCTGTAGCCCTTAGAGACCTTCCCTGGCATCAGGGCCCTTGGTACCAGGGGTACCAGTTACAAGGGACTTACCTGGGTACCAGGGTTGTGCCAATTGTGGAGACAAAGGTACAGTTTAGGAAAAGAACACTGGTGCTGGGGCCTAGTTAGCAGGGTCCCAGCACACTTTCAAATCATAACTTAGCATCAGCAAAGGCAACAGGTCAAGGGGTAACCATGCCAAGGAGGCATTTCCTTACAGTGGGCTTGCCCCAAAAGGTCCAACTTAATTGGAAAAAGATTTTGGAGCTGATATCTAACAACACTGGTGTCTCCTTAGATTCTGATCCATTGGTATTTTTGTGTTACTCAGGGGAATACCAGTCTTATCCTTTCATAATTCCAAAGGACAGATAACTCCAATGACACTAGCTGCCCATTTACCTATTGCCTACTTCTCAAATCATCAGACCTTCCCTAAGTGAATCTCATGAGGTCAAGATGTGGTCAAATAATGCTATGGAAAAGTTAAATCTCTGCAGCAGAATGACTAAATTCACAAAGATCTGGGCCACCTTCAAAGCATGTATCAAAAGGCAGATATTGAGTGGAAATATATTACATATTCTGCACTGTATGAATTAGAATTTTGATTTAGAAGCTCATACAAGAGACATCTATCACTGCAGTCCATGTCCCATCACTTAAGCTCCTCCCTAGCTCTAAATTCCATCTCTCCTTTGCAGATTCCAAAGATACCATTGTCATTCCTGTAATTGACTGCATGCCTCGGATTGTACTTTTAACTCAAGTCAGAGTACCCAAGAGTGGGTTATTTGAAGATTGATTCAAGTCATGCTCTTTGGTGGATTTCACACTTGTGGCTATTATACTGTAAACTAGAAACTACTGTTCGGCAACAGGATATTATTGACATTTTCCAATGTGAGGATTTTGAAATAAACTTGGTGTAGACCACTTTATAACCTTAACCATCTCAGCTGCTGCTCTAATCTAGGAGCAGGGCCTCGGGGAAGGATGGGTACGTATGCTTGTCTAACCCCGGTGTCGCCAAGACTTAGGTGGTCATTACAACCCTGGCGGACGGTGTTAAAGCGATGGTAAGACCGCCAACAGGCCAGCAGTAAAAAAATTGGTATTACGACCGTGGCGGAAACCGCCAACAAAGACAGCCACTTTAACACTCCGACCGCCACGGCGGTACAAACAAACAGCTTGGCGGTCACCGCCAACAGACAGGTGGATGACAAAGTACCGCCCACAGTATCATAACCTACCAATCCGCCACCTTTTCCGGGGCGGATTCACCGCGGACAAAAACACAGCAGAAACAGGACTTCGAAGGGAAAACGCTCACCTCTACACACCCCACGAGGAACCAGGACGCCATGGAACCAGAGCAGCAGATCCTGCCAGCCCTTATCTTCTTTCTCCTCTACCAGGAGCACGAACGCCGGCGGCGAAGACCTTGGTGAGTACTGCACCTACGACACAGGGGAGGGGGGGAGGGAAAAAACAGGGACACACACACGCAACACCCCCACCCCCACCCTCACCCTCACCCACGACAACACACACACTACTACATCATGATAAATTATAGTTACACCCCCCAATCCCCCCGGAAGAATACAAAGACCAAAGAAAATGAGTGTAACCATTGTAATATATTAAAATCAAATACGCAAAAATATATATATACACTATAAACAAAATATACACCAAGAATAGTAGTCCAGGTTGTGCTCCATTGAAGTCCGTGGAACACTGGGCCCTCACGGTATTGTCGCGGTTCTCAACGGTCTTACCCTCGCAGCGGAGAGGCGTAGGGGAACGGTCCTTGTTCCGACGGGTTCTGCTCTGGCCAAGGTAGGGGCGACCCCTTCCGGTAGCCACGGTGCTGTTTGGTATGAGCGAACCACTACAGTCCGTGCCCTCCAGAAGGAGTCCCAGAGGAAAAACCCCAGTAGGGTAAAAAACCTCCACAGGAACTCCCTGAAACGAAAGGAGGACACCAGGGTATTAGGACCGCAGTTCAGGAAGGCAGGAAAACGAAGCAAATCAGGAACAGACAGGATTCGCAGAAGGATATCAAATAGGAGCGTGACTATCACCAAGGAGTGTTGCAACGCAATGAACAGGCAGTTGGAATCCCCTTAAATACCCCTGGACAGGAAACAGGAAACAGGAAGTAGAACACCGCCATCTTGGATTGGGGAAAAGAAAACAGTAATGAATTAGGTATGTGTGTTAGACAATGCATGCTGGGTAGAGAGGAAGTGGTAAGCATGCTGGGAAGAGAAAAAAGGCAAGTATAAAGAACCCCCAGTGTAAGGGTTCGGTTTGTCCTAGGAACATCGGTAAGTGGTGGTGGGCAGGTGAATACATGCAAGAGAAATAAATGTTAAGCGCATAATGCGCTGTGTGCGGCCATGCCTGAAAACCCCTCGGGGTTTCAGGCTCTGCCGCGTCTGCCTTTAAGGCAGAACTTGAAAAAGGGGGAGCGGCGAGCGCCGTGACCCCCAGACCGGCTCCCTGGAGCCTTCATGGCCCTCGCCGGAGCCGCGGCGACCCCCGCGACCTGGGTGTCTGCCTCGGCGTCTACCGCGGCCCGGGCGTCGGCCGCGGCAAAATTAACGTGCCGCGCCGCGGCAACCTGAGCCCGCGGCCGCAGCGAGCGCTGCGGTGTAACAGTATGCCCCCTCCCCGAGGCCCCGGGTTTGTGAGGGAAGAGCCGAAAAAAGCGGCGGATTAAAAGAGGAGCATGGACTGAAGAGGCATCCTCCCAGGAACACTCACTCAAAGGGTACCCCTTCCAATGAATAAGGTATTGGAGGCGCCCATGGAAAAATCGAGAGTCACAGACCTCCTGCACTTCGTATTCAGGCACATTGTCAACCAACAAAGGAGGGGGACAGGGCAACTGCCTATGAAAGAGATCAGGACGGTAAGGTTTCAGTTGCGAGACATGGAATACTGGGTGGATGTTCCATGTCCGAGGTAGGCGAAGACGCATGGACACTGGGTTGATCTTCTTGAGAATGAGAAAGGGACCATAAAAGCGGGGCTTGAATTTGTTTTGGGTGAGTCGGAGAGGTAGGAATCTAGAGGAGAGCCAGACCTTATCATGGACTTGATATAGAGGAGCCGCACAGCGTCTCCTATCTGCTATTGTCTTCATGCGGGACTTGGTGGACACAAGGTTAGAATGGATAATTCGCTGTATACCCCGTAGCTGTCGAACGAAAGAGGAGATGGCGGGAAGGTTGGAGTTGTCTCTCAGGGGAGTTGGGAAGGCCCTGGGATGGAAACCATAGGAGCCATAGAAAGGAGAGACTTTAGAGGCACTGTGTAGAGAGTTATTATAGGAAAATTCGGCAAGCGGTAAGTAGGGAGCCCAATTACTTTGTGTAGCGTTACAGAAGCTACGTAAGTACTGCTCGAGACCCTGATTGAGTCGTTCTGTTTGTCCATTGGTTTGAGGGTGGAACCCTGATGACAAGGCCACCTGGATCCCCAAGATCTTGCAGAATTGGTTCCAGAAACGGGAGATATATTGGGGACCTCTGTCTGATATAATAACTTGGGGTAGCCCATGTAGCCTGAAAATTTCTTGAGTAAAGACCTGACTTAACTCCTTTGCCGTGGGTAACTTTCTCAAGGCCGTGAAGTGGGCCATCTTGGTGAAGGAGTCCACAGTTACCATTATGACGTGGTTTCCCATTGAGGAAGGTAAGGCGCACATAAAATCGGTGGATATGGTAAGCCATGGGCCTGGGGGAACAGGTAATGGGCGGAGTAAGCCCACAGGTCTGGTTCGGGGTGTCTTGGCTTGAGCACATGTAGGACAGGATAACACATATGCCTCAGTGTCAGCCTTGAGAGTTGGCCACCAGAAAAAGCGAAGCAAAAGATCTTGAGTCGCTTTCACTCCTCGATGACCCGCAATAGGAGAATCATGGCACATGTGTAAGGCTTCGATTTGCACTGTTTTAGTGGGTAAAAACAGGGCCTTATCATGATAATAGTAGTCATGATCTATGTGCAGCTGTGGACGTAACCTCTTTAGTTCTGTTTCGTGTAGACGGGCATATTCAGACTTAACTTGATCTAAAAAGGTCTGTGCTACCCCTATGATTTTATTGTTGTCGAATAAGTTTTGAACCGCGGAATCACCACACCCAGGATAACGTCGGGACAGGGCATCCGCCAGGATGTTCTGAGAACCAGGGATGTAGGTGATATAGAAATCATACTGGCTGAAGAAGAAGGCCCATCGAGCTTGCCGGCTATTTTGGCACTGGAAATTTCTTAAACACTGTAGATTTCTATGATCGGTCCGGGCTTCGAAGGGCTCCTTTGATCCCATCAAAAAGTGTCTCCATTCAGTGCACGCGACCTTTAAGGCGAGTAATTTGCGTTCTAGCACGGAATAGTTTCGCTCAGAATCAGATAGAATGTGGGATAAATAGAATACAGGGTGTTCTAGGTCATCATCGTCTTGTCTTTGTAACAAGGCAGCCCCAATGGCTCTTTCTGAGGCGTCTGTGACAACAATGAATTGTTTGCTAGTGTCTGGGTGTCGAAGAATAGGGGCTTGACTAAAGGCTTTCTTTAAGTCCTGAAAAGCTGACTCAGCGCCTGGTGTCCAACAAAAACCTTTCTTTAGGTGTTCCTTTTTGAGGGTTTGAGTAATGAAGCTGGTTCTCTGGGCAAAGTCTGCTATGAACTGCCGGTAGAAGTTGGCTAGTCCCAGAAAACATTGAGTCTCCTTGATGGAAGAAGGAGATGGCCAGTTCAATATAGCCTGTACTTTGTCTGAGTCCATGGCAATTCCGGTTTGGTCTATACAGTATCCCAAATATTTCACTTCTATCTGATCAAATTCGCATTTTTCAGGCTTACAGAACAGATGATGTTGTCGGAGTCTTTCTAAGACTTGGCGGACGTGTTTGGAATGTTCCTCTGGATGAACCGAATAAATTAGGATATCGTCAAGATACACTACCACTGTTTGTTGCAAAAGATCAGAAAAGATAGAATCCATGAATCTTTGAAAGATGGACGGGGCATTAGTGAGTCCGAAGGGCATTACTCTATATTCGTAGTGACCAAAAGGTGTTCTAAAGGCGGTCTTCCACTCATCACCTTCTCTGACTCTTAGCAGATGATAGGCTCCTCGGAGATCCAGCTTAGTGAACCTCTTGGCTCCTCTGACTGCTTCTAAGATGTCTTTGATGAGGGGTAGCGGATACCGGTCTTTGATAGTGATCCTGTTTAACCCTCTGAAGTCGATACAGGGACGCAGGTCTTTGGTTTTCTTTGGTACAAAGAAAAGAGGAGCCCCGGCGGGTGAAGAGGAGGGAGTTATTAACCCACTTTGTAGATTCTCATCTAGGTACTCCTTCAGAATTTGTTTCTCTGGTTCGGTGAGGGAGTACATCCGCCCAAAAGGAACTACAGTGTCTGGCTCTAAAGAAATGGCACAGTCGTATTCTCTGTGGGGTGGCAATTCAGGTCTTTCTGGCTTCTGGATTACATCGATATAGTCCTGATACTGTCTGGGAACTCCCTGACAAACATTAATGGATCATCCCACCTGGGCAGGTGCTGTTGAGAGACTTTTTGGGGACCAATAATCCCCGGCCGGATAGCAATGGTGTTGACAAAAATGGGAGGATAACAAAATGGTTTTTGTTTCCCAGTTGATGTAAGGATTGTGCCGTGTAAGCCATGGAATTCCCAGGATCATGACATGGTGTGGTGATGAGATTAAGTCAAACGAGAGAATTTCCTGATGTTTACCGAACTGTAAACAGAAAGTAGGGGTGGTGTATTGTACCGGTCCAGAGGCCAAGAGTGACCCATCAACAGTATGTACCTGTTCTGGTATTTCTTTGGGTATTTGTGTTATTTGTTGTTCTTTGGCCCAGGTTTCATCTAAATATAGGCCACTGGCTCCGCAATCCAATAAAGCCAAAGTTCTTGCTTCACGGCCATCAGTTAAATGGAGGATAACTGGTAAGAGAAAAAGAGCAGTTCCTTCCTCCCTGGAAGAGCAAATAGAAGGTATATCACGATATCCCGTCCTCACCCTTCTTACTGGGGACGGGAGTTGGCGTTTCCCAAGGGCTTGGTTGGACGAATGGGGCAGGCGCGAATTAGGTGACCAGCTGCACCACAATATAGGCAAAGCCCCTTCCTTCGTCTATGTTCCCTTTCGCTGGCGGATAGAGGTCCGCGAGCTGTGTCAATCTGCATGGGCTCTTCCTCGGTATTCCCTTTGGATTCAGGGCGGGCTTCCTCGGAACGATGGGCGAAGGGACGAGATGGTACTGAGTTAAAAGGCAAACGACTCTTCTTTTTCTCCATTCGTCGTTCATTTAACCGATACTCTATAGTTAGTGCTTGGTCCATCAACCCTTTGAGGTTTTCTATCCTGGCAGAATGTACTAGTTCATCTTTGATGTCCTCTCTTAGACCTCTACGGAAGAGTGTCACCAAGGTACGTTCCACCCAGGTTGTTTCTGCAGCTAATTGTCTGAAACGGGTGATGTATTGTAATACATCCTGACTCCCTTGTTGGACTTCGCAAAGAGCCTCTTCTGCTGACGCCTCGAGTCCAGGGCGTTCAAACATCTGTTTAAAAGTAGTGATAAAGGTGGAATAATTAGATAGACAGGGATCGTTTCTGGTTACTAGAGGTGTGGCCCAGGCCAAGGCTGGTCCTGATAAGGCACTAATCAAATACCCCACCTTGGTCTTATCTTGTACAAATTGCGAGGGGCGAAAGGCAAAGTACACCGTTAAGGCATCCAGGAATTCTTTTAATGTGGTGGGATCCCCGGAAAATCGAGGTGTAGAGGCGGCTACTGCAGGGACATCTGTGGTCCTGGAGGCAAAGGTTTGTCGATAAACAGTATTCTCAGTACGTAATTGCTGGAGTTCTTGAGCCTGTTGTTGTATCGTCGCCAGCAGGTCCTGGTTAGTAGGTTCCGTGTTTACCACTGGGTTATCCATAGTTCCGGACTGCAACAGGAATTGTGGGCGTTGCAATCTGTCGCGGTTCTCAACGGTCTTACCCTCGCAGCGGAGAGGCGTAGGGGAACGGTCCTTGTTCCGACGGGTTCTGCTCTGGCCGAGGTAGGGACGACCCCTTCCGGTAGCCACGGTGCTGTTTGGTATGAGCGAACCACTACAGTCCGTGCCCTCCAGAAGGAGTCCCAGAGGAAAAACCCCAGTAGGGTAAAAAACCTCCACAGGAACTCCCTGAAACGAAAGGAGGACACCAGGGTATTAGGACCGCAGTTCAGGAAGGCAGGAAAACGAAGCAAATCAGGAACAGACAGGATTCGCAGAAGGATATCAAATAGGAGCGTGACTATCACCAAGGAGTGTTGCAACGCAATGAACAGGCAGTTGGAATCCCCTTAAATACCCCTGGACAGGAAACAGGAAACAGGAAGTAGAACACCGCCATCTTGGATTGGGGAAAAGAAAACAGTAATGAATTAGGTATGTGTGTTAGACAATGCATGCTGGGTAGAGAGGAAGTGGTAAGCATGCTGGGAAGAGAAAAAAGGCAAGTATAAAGAACCCCCAGTGTAAGGGTTCGGTTTGTCCTAGGAACATCGGTAAGTGGTGGTGGGCAGGTGAATACATGCAAGAGAAATAAATGTTAAGCGCATAATGCGCTGTGTGCGGCCATGCCTGAAACCCCCTCGGGGTTTCAGGCTCTGCCGCGTCTGCCTTTAAGGCAGAACTTGAAAAAGGGGGAGCGGCGAGCGCCGTGACCCCCAGACCGGCTCCCTGGAGCCTTTATGGCCCTCGCCGGAGCCGCGGCGACCCCCGCGACCTGGGTGTCTGCCTCGGCGTCTACCGCGGCCCGGGCGTCGGCCGCGGCAAAATTAACGTGCCGCGCCGCGGCAACCTGAGCCCGCGGCCGCAGCGAGCGCTGCGGTGTAACAGGTATGGGCAAGGCCCACACAAGATCCCCGACCATGACGGAGAGAACACTGCAGGGGCAACACATAGCAATAAAATAGGCACCTGAGGGGGAGGGAAAGGGGGGGCACCCAAGCCGGTTGAGTGCACAACGCCAAATCCACGAGGGGGCCACATGCCCACTGTTCAATTCTGGAGAGTGCAAAGCCACAGTCTCTCAAGTCTCTACAGTGGGTGGTTTGCCCACTGTTCAATCCTGGGGAGTGCAAAGCCACAGTCTCTCAAGTCACTACAGTGGGTGATTTGCCCACTGGTTAATCCTTGGGAGTGCAAAGCCACAGTCTCTCAAGTCTCTACAGTGGGTGGTTTGCCCACTGTTCAATCCTGGGGAGTGCAAAGCCACAGTCTCTCAAGTGGATGGATCTCTCCACTGGTTCTGGAGGGGGCATGGTGCCCAGAATGCTTCATCCTGCCAAGGACTGAGGTAGTGGATGGGTCTCTCCAATGGTTCTGGAGGGGGCTTGGTGCCCAGAGTGCGTCATCCTGCCAAGGACTGAGGTAGTGGATGGATCTCTCCACTGGTTCTGGAGGGGGCATGGTGCCCAGAGTGCTTCATCTTGCCAAGGACTGAGGTAGTGGATGGATCTCTCCACTGGTTCTGGAGGGGGCTTGGTGCCCAGAGTGCTTCATTCTGCCAAGGACTGAGGTAGTGGATGGATCTCTCCACTGGTTCTGGAGGGGGCTTGGTGCCCAGAGTGCGTCATCCTGCCAAGGACTGAGGTAGTGGATGGATATCTCCACTGGTTCTGGAGGGGGCATGGTGCCCAGAGTGCTCCATACTGCCAAGGACTGAGGTAGTGGATGGATCTCTCCACTGGTTCTGGAGGGGGCTTGGTGCCCAGAGTGCCTCATCCTGCTCGTGACGGACTCAGTAGCGTCAGTGCCCTTGGCGCTCATGGGCCAGCAGTGCATGTGGCGGCGGTGCCCTGTTCAGCGGTGCTTGTGGCGGGCGGTGTCCTGTTCAGGGGTGCTTGTGGCGGCGGTGCCCTGTTCAGCGGTGCTTGTGGCGGCGGTGTCCTTTGCGGTGACTCAGCTGCTGGCGGTCCTTCATGGCCCAGCGGGGCTGGTGCTGGCGGTCCTCTCTGGCCCAGCGGGGCTGGCGGTCTTCTCTGGCCCAGCGGGGCTGGCGCTGACGGTCCTGTCTGGCCCAGCGGGGCTGGTGCTGGCGGTGGCCTCTTGGGCAGCAGGGCAGGTGCTGGCGATGGCCTCTTGGGCAGCAGGGCAGGTGCTGGCGGTGGCCTCTTGGGCAGCGGGATGATGGCGGTGGGCTCCTGGGCAGCGGTGATGATGGCGGTCTTCTCCGCTGTGCTGCTCTATCCAGACCTGCTGACTTTCTTGTGGCCCTTCTCCACCTTGGAAGGTGTCGCAGCTGACTCCACACTCCCACCTGTACCCCTGGGAGCGGCTTTGGTGGCTGGAGTCTTCCCCCTCTCCCGCCTGGCACTGGCCAACTTTTGATGCTTCACAGGTGGGGGACTGTCTGTGCTGTGGCTCCATGCCACACTGGCTGCCCTGGTGGCCAGTGCACTCCAGATTCCAGTGACTACAGGCACCACTGGTCCCGGAGATGTTGTGGCTGAGGTGCTAGGTTGGGACCTGGAGAGTCGGGCCCTAGGAGACGGACGGGGTGGGGGAGGTGTGGGAAAGAGGTCAAGGTTGGACAGGAAAAGTTTGTTGGAAACACTGGGACGGGTAGCTGGAGGGAGTTTGGGAGTGGAGGAAGAGGTTGCGGTTGGAGGAGGTGTTCGTTTGGTGACTTTGGGTGAAGGTGCATGCGCTGGAGGCTGTTATGAGGTGGATGGCTGTTGGGTGGGTGTGTGCCTGCGTTTGTGTATCTTGGGAGGTGGCGTCACAGACACACTGGGAGAGGACACAGGAGACATGTGAATGGCAGTGGGGGTGGTGACTGCATGTGAGCGGGGTGTGGTGGTGTGTGTGCTGGTGATGGCAGTAGTGGCTGTAGAGGTAGTGCATGCAGGTGTGAGTGGAGACGAGACTGGGAGGGAGGAGGGAGACGAGGAGGAGGGGGACACAGTGGAGGCAGTGGATGTTCGTGTGTCTGCATGTGTGTGATGCTTGCATGAGTGCCTGTGGGATGTGTGGTGCTTATGTTTGCCTGAGCTTCCCTTGTGTGTTGACGTGTGTGCATGCTGGTTTGAAGGTGTGCTTGGGATAGGCTGAGGTAGAGGGGATGGGGTCTGGGTGGAGAAAGTTGGAGGGGGGGAGGCTAGACACAGGGACAATGGCTGCCATCAGTGCTGAGGCCAGAGTCTGAAAAGCTCGCTGAAGGGCCACCTGGCCAGAATGAATGCCCTCCAGGAATGCATTTGTTTGTTGCAACTGCCTTTCTACACCCTGGATGGCATTCAAAATGGTAGACTGCCCAACAGTGAGGGACCTGAGGAGGTCAATAACCTCCTCACTGAGGGCAGCAGGGGTGACTGGGGCAGGGCCTGAGGTGCCTGGGGCAAAGGTGATGTCCACCCTCCTGGGTGAGCGGGCACGGGGCAAAGGCTGAGGGGCTGCTGGGAGGGCGGTGCTGGTAGGGGGGGTGGCGGCTGTACCTGTAGATGAGGGGGCACAGAAGGTGCAGCCAGCACAAGGGAGCTCCCATCAGAGGATGGGTCTGTGTCACTGGTGTCAGCTCCTGTCCCCTCCGTGGAGCTCCCCTCGCCCTCCATCCCACTGGTGAACTCCGAGTCCGTTGTCTCGCCCTCCAGGGCCATGTGGGATGCAGCTCCCTCCTGCTCCGTTGCCACTGCTCCTCCGCCTGATGATGCTAATGCACACAAGAACAGGTAGACCACAAAAAAGGGGGGGAACGACAGAAGAAAGACATGTTGAGTGCATGCATTACCTCTACCGTTGGCGGACACAACAGACACAGAAGCCCCCTGCACTACGCTAGCACTTGGCCTCCACTGTTCAATCCCTGGGACATGGCCTACAAGGCTATGGACGACTTCTGCGCACATGGATGACACAGGAGCCTGACTAGGTGTACTTGGCACTGTACACAGGTGGCGTGGGGTGCCACAGGTTCTGCCAGAACAAGGGGAACTTGCCTTCAAAACTCGCCCTGGCCTAGGGAAACCCACAGCCCACCTCCCTCACCCAGACACCTCCACTGCGTGCAAAATCAGCAGAATGAGAGTGTATTCACCCCCTTGTGGCTGCTGTGATACCCCCAAGCGCCCATTCAACTCCGGGTACGCCACCGCAAGGATCCTGAACATCAGGGGGGTCATGGTGCGACGGGCACCCCTCCCACGTTGGAAGGCCATCCCCAGCTGGGCCTCTGCCGTCTTCTTGCTCCAGCGCGAATGTCCTCCCATCTTTTCCGACAGTGGGTGCTCCGTCTGGACGTCCTTGGCGATAGCACGCCAAATATATTTTTCTGGTGGGCGCTGACCTACATGAATTGTACAGGGGGAAAAGAAAAGTTATTACCAAATGTACCGTCACAGTCATTGGCCCCCATCCCTACCCTTGCCATGATGCACATGCACTCACCATCGTTTCATGCACGCCTCAATCTCCCCCCCATCTTTCATCCACCCCACTCCACACAGGCATAGCCCATACAGCATGCTGCCAGTGTATTTACCTGTTTGTCTGGAGGACCGTAGAGTAGCGTGTACTGGGGGGGGACCCCATCCACAAGTTTCTCCAACTCCTCCGATGTGAAGGCAGGGGCCCTTTCCCCAGTCGCACGAGCCATTGTCTCTTCCAGACCGAGGTCACAGCAGCACTTGCAGTGTAGGTCCTCTCCTGTCGAAAATCAGGTATCGAGTGATTGAACAGATAGAAAATGGCGGTCACGTCCGCGGAGGTGCCTTCCGTCACCACCGGCGTACATCATCATTAGCTCCTGGGACCCATAGGGTCCAATGTTAACCAATGCAGCATTGCGCTGCGGTCTTCGACTGCCTACTGCGACGGTGTACAACTCCAGTGCAGTTACCTCACATCCCATAGTCCCACTTTACAGGTCAGGCAGCCGCCATTTCAGGGGCCCACATGGCTTAATTTTTAACTGCGTCACACATACCTAGGCCTAGCCTCAACACACATACAGGCCAATTTTCGGATTATGATTCATGTTCTGTGTAAGCTGTGGGTACGTACCTCTGAGTTGTTTGACTCTGCTCGCTGTTGTCCTTCATAGGCACCGTCTGCTGGGACATGTGAGGAGATGGCGGCATCCTCCGCTGTACAGATCGCTGGTGGACCTGTCGACAATGGAGGAAAGACATGTGATCATCACCTACAGGCTTGACCGTGCCAAAATCCAGGAACTGTGTGCCCAGTTGGAGCCAGACCTGATGTCAGCTATCCGCCATCCCACAGGAATCCCCCCTCAAGTGCAGGTGCTGTCAGTACTCCATTTCCTTGCAAGTGGGTCATTTCAAACAACAGTGGCCATAGCATCAGGGATGTCCCAGTCTAAGTTTTCCAACGTGTTGTCCAGAGTGTTGTCTGCACTGCTGAAACACATGCGGAGCTACATCGTTTTCCCTCAGGTGGAGGATTTGCCTACAGTGAAAGGAGACTTCTATGCCCTGGGACATATCCCCAACATCATAGGTGCCATTGATGGGACCCATGTGGATTTGGTACCCCCCCCCCGCAGGAGTGAACAGCTGTACAGAAACCAGAAGAGTTATCATTCCATGAATGTGTAGATGGTGTGTTTGGCAGACCAGTACATCTCCCATGTGAATGCCAAGTTCCCTGGCTCAGTGCATGACGCCTACATCCTTCGGAATAGCAGCATCCCTTATGTGATGCGTCAACTCCAGAGGCACCGGGTGTGGCTAATAGGTGAGCACCTGGAAGCAAGTCAGTGGGAATGGTTGTCTGGGTCTGGGGATATCCCTCCAGGTTAGTGTGTGTCTAACAGTCGTCCCTCGCCATTTGCAGGTGTCTCTGGTTACCCCAACCTGTCATGGCTACTGACCCCAGTGAGGAATCCCAGGACAAGGGCAGAGGAACGCTACAATGAGGCCCATGGGCGAACTCGGCGGATAATAGAGCGGACCTTCGGCCTCCTGAAGGCCAGGTTCAGGTGCCTCCATATGACAGGTGGATCGCTATTCTACTCACCAAAGAATGTGTGCCAGATCATCGTGGCCTGCTGTATGCTTCACAACTTAGCTTTGCGACGACAGGTGCCTTTTCTGCAGGAGGATGGTCCAGATGGCGGTGTTGTTGCAGCTGTGGAGCCTGTGGACAGTGAAGACGAGGAAGCAGAAGAAGAGGACATGGACAACAGGAACTCAGTGATCCTGCAATATTTCCAGTGAGACACAGGTAAGAATACAAACCTGCCTACTACATGTACTTTAACACTACTACCTCTCAACTGTCTGTCCTTTTCACCCAGTGTATGGTCACTGAGTTGTCACTTTCCCTTACGATTTCACAGATGTGGGTCCCACAGTGTGACATCTGTTTTGTTTCCTCATGGACTAGAGCTGTGTGACATAGGTATGTTGACATTACAACTGAAAGAGCATTTTGCCACAGTAATTGCTAATACACTATTCCGAAATCACAGACTGACTCCAGATTGTTTTGTACTTCAAGGGTGTTTATTTAAGTGCTCAATATTGGAGGGGGTTGTAAAATGGTCAGGGGTGATGGTGGAGGAATGTCCATGGCAGAGTCCAGTCTATTAGTCTCACAGGTGCATTGCCCAAATGGGCATAGGAAGTGGAGCTGGGGCAGTTTGAGGATGGACAGGGTGACAAAGTGGGACAGAAGGAGGACATTCAGGGTGGTCTCATTTCTTGGCGGGGGTCTTGGCATCGTTCTCTGTCTTTGTCCTGGATCTCAGGGACCGTTTGCGGGGTGGTTCTCCCTCTTCAGGGGGTTGGGTGCTGGTGTGGTGGTCCTGTGGCGGTGCCTCCTGTCTACTAGCTCCGGCGGAGGTGGTGGGCTGTTCATCGTCCATGCTAGTGTCAGGGGCCCCTTGTTGTGCCACAGTGTCCCTCCTGGTGTTGAGTACTTCCTTCAGCCCTCCTACGATGGTGAACAGGGTGGAATTGATGGCTCTGAGTTCCTCCCTGAAGCCCAAATACTGTTCCTCCTGCAGGCGCTGGGTCTCCTGAAACTTGGCCAGTACTGTTGTCATTGTCTCCTGGGAGTGGTGGTATGATCCCATGATGGAGGAGAGGGCCTCGTGGAGAGTGGGTTCCCTTGGCCTGTCCTACCGTGTCGCACAGCAGCTCTCCCAGTTCTCCTGTGTTCCTGGGCCTCCGTCCCCTGGACTGTGTGCCCACTACCACTGCCCCCAGGTCCCTGTAGTTGTTGGGGTGGTGGGTTAGCCTGGGTTGCCTGTAGTGTTGGACACACTGCGGATTGACGCGTCCTGTGGTCAGAGGTATGGGCCTGTGGGTGGGTGCTGTGCTGGTGTTTCCAGAGGGGGGAAGGTCTGTAGTGGCCTGTGACTGTGTGAGGGGAACTGACTGTCCCGAGGTCCCCGATGGGCCGGGCTGGTCATCTAGATCCAGTTGGACAGAGCTGCTGTCATCACTGTGGGCCTCTTCTGTCTGTGGTGTTGACATGTGTGGACCCTCCTGTCCGGTGACGTTGGGTAGGGGTCCTGCAGGGGTATAAAAGGATGTTTATTACATCTGTGTGTGCCATGGTGTGCAATGGGTGGGTGTCCGTGTACCCCAATGCTTGCATTCCTGTGTAGGACCTTGTGTGATGGTGGTTTAGGGGGGTGTATGGGTATGTGCAGTGGGCATGCTTTGGTGATGGGTGTCCATGCTTTGTTGCTGCATGCAGGGCTTGGTGTTGGGATGGGTGGGTTGTGATAGTGGGACATTTGTGAGGAGTAGGAGTGATGGGGTGAGGGTGGGGCTATGTGATAGCATGCAGATAGGGTGGGGGGATGTAATAGTTAAGATTTGACTTACCAGAGTCCATTCCTCCATCTACTCCTGCGAGGCCCTCAGGATGTAGAATCGCCAAGACCTGCTCCTCCCATGTTGTTAGTTGTAGGGGAGGAGGTGGGGGTCCGCTGCCAGTCCACTGAGTCGCAAGGTGGTGTCTTGAGACCACGGAACACACCTTCCCCCGTAGGTCGTTCCACCTCTTCCTGATGTCATCCCGATTTCTTGGGTGCTGTCCCACTGCCTTGACCATGTCCACTAATCTGCGCCATAGCTCCATCTTCCTAGCTATGGAGGTGTGCTGCACCTGTGATCCGAATAGCTGTGGCTCTACCTGGACGATTTCCTCCACCATGACCCTGAGCTCCTCCTCCTGGGTTCTTTGCCGTGCCATGGGGTGGTGTGGGTGATGTGTGGGGTGGTGTGTGTAGTGATAAGTGGGGTGATATTTAGTGGTGTGTTGTGTGAGGTGCGTGGAAGTTCTGTGGGTGATGGTATTGTGTGCCTGTGGATGCTTGGTAGTTGTTTGTGGTGTCTCTCTCTGGCCTTCGCTCGGGATTTGGTCGTAGGGGTTTGTGGGTGATGTGGGTGTACAGGGAGTGCAGAATTATTAGGCAAGTTGTATTTTTGAGGATTAATTTTATTATTGAACAACAACCATGTTCTCAATGAACCCAAAAAACTCATTAATATCAAAGCTGAATATTCTTGGAAGTAGTTTTTAGTTTGTTTTTAGTTTTAGCTATGTTAGGGGGATATCTGTGTGTGCAGGTGACTATTACTGTGCATAATTATTAGGCAACTTAACAAAAAAAAATATATACCCATTTCAATTATTTATTATTACCAGTGAAACCAATATAACATCTCAACACTCACAAATATACATTTCTGACATTCAAAAACAAAACAAAAACAAATCAGTGACCAATATAGCCACCTTTCTTTGCAAGGACACTCAAAAGCCTGCCATCCATGGATTCTGTCAGTGTTTTGATCTGTTCACCATCAACATTGCGTGCAGCAGCAACCACAGCCTCCCAGACACTGTTCAGAGAGGTGTACTGTTTTCCCTCCTTGTAAATCTCACATTTGATGATGGACCACAGGTTCTCAATGGGGTTCAGATCAGGTGAACAAGGAGGCCATGTCATTAGATTTCCTTCTTTTATACCCTTTCTTGCCAGCCACGCTGTGGAGTACTTGGACGCGTGTGATGGAGCATTGTCCTGCATGAAAATCATGTTTTTCTTGAAGGATGCAGACTTCTTCCTGTACCACTGCTTGAAGAAGGTGTCTTCCAGGAACTGGCAGTAGGACTGGGAGTTGAGCTTGACTCCATCCTCAACCCGAAAAGGCCCCACAAGCTCATCTTTGATGATACCAGCCCAAACCAGTACTCCACCTCCACCTTGCTGGCGTCTGAGTCGGACTGGAGCTCTCTGCCCTTTACCAATCCAGCCACGGGCCCATCCATCTGGCCCATCAAGACTCACTCTCATTTCATCAGTCCATAAAACCTTAGAAAAATCAGTCTTGAGATATTTCTTGGCCCAGTCTTGACGTTTCAGCTTGTGTGTCTTGTTCAGTGGTGGTCGTCTTTCAGCCTTTCTTACCTTGGCCATGTCTCTGAGTATTGCACACCTTGTGCTTTTGGGCACTCCAGTGATGTTGCAGCTCTGAAATATGGCCAAACTGGTGGCAAGTGGCATCGTGGCAGCTGCACGCTTGACTTTTCTCAGTTCATGGGCTGTTATTTTGCGCCTTGGTTTTTCCACACGCTTCTTGCGACCCTGTTGACTATTTTGAATGAAACGCTTGATTGTTCGATGATCACGCTTCAGAAGCTTTGCAATTTTAAGAGTGCTGCATCCCTCTGCAAGATATCTCACTATTTTTGACTTTTCAGAGCCTGTCAAGTCCTTCTTTTGACCCATTTTGCCAAAGGAAAGGAAGTTGCCTAATAATTATGCACACCTGATATAGGGTGTTGATGTCATTAGACCACACCCCTTCTCATTACAGAGATGCACATCACCTAATATGCTTAATTGGTAGTAGGCTTTCGAGCCTATACAGCTTGGAGTAAGACAACATGCATAAAGAGGATGATGTGGTCAAAATACTCATTTGCCTAATAATTCTGCACTCCCTGTATGTTTAATATTGTATTGGGTGTGTGGGTGTGGTGTGTGTATGTGTATCAGGTGGGTGTGTTTCAAATTGTCCAATGTGGCTGTGTTTTGTAAATGTGTGTGTATTTTGAGCGCAGCAGTGTGTACCGCCAATGGAATACCGCGGTTGAAAGACCGCCGTGTGGATTCATGTGTCGTGATAGTGTGGGCATATTTCTGTTGGCGTGACGGTGGGGGTTTTGTTTTCGCCAGTTTATCACTGACCTTTGGTGTGGCGGACTTGTGTGGGTGTCTGAATTTTGGCGGATTCCGTGCTGTGGATCAAAATAGCTGTGGCGGAATTCCGCGGCGGTGTGTTGGCGGTCTTCTGCACGGCGGTAAGCGGCTTTTACCGCCAATGTTGTAATGAGGGCCTTAGTTTCCAACAATATCTGGTTGTGTCCAATAATCTGATGTATGGCTTTTCTGCATTCACAAACACCAGTTGTGGAAGTATTACACCTAAAGTTGCAAGCTGTAGCATGGCCCTTTTAATTCTGGACACCGCTAAAATAATGCAGATAAATAATATGGGCCATAATCTGGTGCTCTCAACACACTATCAGTAATTGTTAACTGTAACTTAGGCAGAGCCACCCTCTGTCTGCCCTCTCCCTGTTTCAAAATTACTAGGAAATAATTCAGGGTTTTAAATAGCAATCTAGTTAGTTTTGCCAGTATATTTGTGAAATAAGAGACATGAAAGTTACACCAATGTAAACAGTACAATTTGTCCTATAGCTGACAATGGAAGAATTTTCTGAGGCTACTGGCCAGATGTACACATCATGCATTTGATAAAAATGGTTGGAATTTACACACCGACTTTTACCGAATGGATTGTATTTTGTGAACCAACTGTCTGAACGTTTTTCGGAGAGTCATGGAGCAAGCAGGGGTTACTTGACCCACCATGGGTGTTGTGGCCTTTTACTCCTGCTGTCTTAGGGGCCAATCTATATGGGCCCTTAGTAACTGGGCCACGTACTACCCTTTTCACCCCTTCCCTGTCAGTGGTAGAGCGGGTTGAGCAGTTCAAGGTTCTTTGAGGGGGAGGTAGTTGTGAGGCATACACAGGTGCAAGACTCAAAGTGCAAACAGAAACAACAAGCTGATCATCCAAAGAAGAATATTTGTTTTTTATGAAAAAATATGTATTTTAATGTAAACACGCAATGCATGGATACAACACACTAAATAATCCCCAGTCTCTTAAGGTCAGCACATTAGAGTTGCCCTAGTTGGAATCCCCAAGTCCCTTTTTCCTTCGAGTGGGTTTGGTTACCCCCAGTACATTCGTACATTCGTGCACACTTGTCCCCATCCGACATAGTCTAAGATTGGCCTTAAGAGTCAATGTTAACAGCACTAGGAGCCAAGTTTGTGCACATTTCTATCAGCCCCAATGGCCTAGAACAGTCTTATCCAATCTGATGCAGCCGGCAGGAACAGGAGGACTGGGGTGCTTGTTTGGGAGCTCTGGTATCCTGATTTTGAGGGCCTGTGACCCCTTGTGGTCTTTGTTCCAATGACACATCAGGCCTCCTCGGTCTTGGCTGAGGATTGTCTTTGTTGGTGTCAGATATCCTCTCTTGGCTCCTGCGGCAATCGGTAAGGGGGGGTTGCCATCATGGGCACACATAAGGCCGACAGCTCCAACTTTATGGTGGCTCCCTTCATGTCACAGGGGAATTGCAGCCATCAGGACGCACATGGCGACTACCCTAGCTTCACAGAGACCCTTTCCGGACATTCATGGGTCACTGAATTTAGCGCACAAAGGAGAGATGGCTCTAGTGTCATGGTGGCCCCCTGCTGGCACAAGAGGGTTGCTGATCTCAGCTCTCACAAGGGCAACAGCCCAAGCTTCACAGTGGCCCCCTTCTGGCACACAGGAGTCGTGGATCTCAGCTCTCACAATGGTCCTAGCTTCTGCAAGACTAGGCAGATGTCCCACACTCTTGCAATGGGCCCAACCAGACCAGGTGTTTCACACTTCACTCACCAGGATCCACTTGCAGGATACCCGCTGGACTTTGCTTCCTCCTGCTGCACTCCTCCTCATCACAGGATCCATTGGTCTTGCAGTCAGGCAGCAGGCTGGTGCTCCAGACTCAGAGCAAGTGGTCTTAACTTCCTTGATGATGGCACCTCACCCAGCAGAGAGACCAGCAGATCTTGGTTACTAGGTTTTGGTGTTCAACTCTACAGCTGAACCGGCTGCAAAACAGAGCTACAACTTGTGAGACTCATGCTCCCACCGTAATAGTCCAACTCCAGACATAGATGTGATTTAGTGTGCAGTCTTTTGATATTCCTGCTGTAGGTGTCAACGTCTTTGAAGTGCCCTCTCCTCTGTCTTCTACTTTGTCAAAGGGACAGTCTGCCACCGAAATGATGGCTCCAATTTTGACTTACTTACTTCACAGGCCAAGGGAGTAACTAGGGAGCACCCTGGCTGTCAGCCTCTACTGAAATATGCCTTATAAAGGCTTGAAGACCAACTCCTTCCCCTCTTTCATGATTCCCTGGCCTTACAGTGCCCTAGCAGTGGGGCATGGGCTCCCTGACAATGAGGCTATGCCCCACTGACCAGTAACTCTTCCCATCAAAGAGACATTTGATGTGCACAGGGGATGCTTTACTCCCCTTCCTCCAGTGTGTGTGTTCCCACGCAATCCCTCAAGAATGTCAGCAATCCACATCTCATGTCCGTGGGTTGCAGTCCTCACCTTCACTAGCCTTTCCAGATCCTTTGCTTTCAAAATGGAACCCATAAGCATACATGCATCCCAAGATGAACACACAATTATCACTAACTGTCAGGAGCTACACACAATCACCATGGATACCACTCCAGTGACACAGGTAACAATTCCTGTTCCTGCTACTAATCACTTTTAACCACAAAAAGGGTATGCTGCCACCGCTGTCACTTAGGTTCTGGTAAGGGCAGTAGCCCTCTACCATTACGAGGGTAGTGATTGGTTCAACCCTCTCTGTCCAGCAAGAATGTATTATCATGAGACATGCCTAGGTCATGAGGCACAGACATGATCAGTGTTCGCCATTGACCAAATATCAGTACTAGGGATTGAGATAGCCATACAGTTGGGGCCCTTAGGCAAGGGTGTACATCTGTCACCATGCAGGGGACTTTTCTGTTCCAACGCCAACCTATGTGCTAATAGGTCGGTTCACAGAACACCAAATTTTAGTGAGTTGCAATTCAACCTACCTGAATAATAATAATACTGCAAATTGCGACCCACTATGATTTTTTGCCATCACAAGCATGATCTGCAGACCGCGCAGTCTATGATTTCTTTTAAACAAAGCAATCATTTTTGTTTTAAAAATGCAGCTTATTTTACATTATGGAAAATGGAATGTGTTAAAAAAAATTAAACGTTTCAGAAACTTTGTTTAGGAGTAAGCATTGGTCCCATGGACCAAAGCCTACTCCTAAAATTTGTTTTCAAAATTCACAAAAGGGAAGGGGTCCCTTAGCAGCCTCTTCCCATTTGTAAATGGGTTACCACCTCCTTTGAGGTGTCAGTACAATATTAATGTTTTGCAACCTCATTTCGGTCACAATACTTTAATACATACAATTATAAATTGCCCTAAACACACCACTTCCAAATACCAATACATTATGATTTCCTGAGCTCATTTAACAATTCAGAAAAGCATTTCTGAATCGTTAAATAGACTTAGTACGTTTGAAAAAGGGTTTAGCATTTGCAAAACCTATGATTTTCTGAATAAGAGGGTTTGAGAATGCTAAAACCCTTTGGACATCTGGCCTTATTCTCTGAATGCCTTCCAAACCCTAGATATTGCATGATAACTTTGTATCTTAAGACATCTGAATGCATTTAAGTCCCATTTAAATGGAACTTGGAGGGGTTTTCAATTATCCATATTTGCATGATGTTGTTTCGGGAATAGGCAGGATTTACCCACGTTAAACTTTAAGCCTAATAATTCTCCGAACTGCTCCAACTCTCTCATCACAGATAAAAGACCAGAAGACACATTTTGGAGGTACCGGAGCACATTACCCGTGTAGACGGAAACAGAATAGTTGTGGCCTTATAATTCAATACCTCTTGTAGTCGCACCTGTTCTAAGCTTCGTAGTTAGGGGTTCCATTGTCAGTGAGAACAGGAGGGAAGGACAATGGTCATCCCTGACTCACCCCCCTCTGCACTAGCCAAGCATTCAAGATTCAAATATAGGAGTTTAATCTAGCGCAATATCTAATTTTCAAAATCCACTGCCATGAGTACAGTGAGCAGGAAGCTCCAACTCAGGAAATCAAAAGCCCTTTCCATGCTTTTTTCTTTAAGAACAATTTTTATAATTGTTACCAGAACAACAACAACTCTGACAGCAATATGCAAAATATGATTCCACTTCTTTATAAATCTCCCCTGCCAACCCTACCACCTATATGCATGATGTCCTTCATTAAATTCTGTGTCACACCATATTATTGCATCATTTTAATCACAAATATTGACGCAGAATTCAGAAATAATCCGGGTCCTGGAGTCCTCCCCAGGCCAGGCAATTTAAGTGCTCTCAATGTGCACAGACATTTCAAGTTTGATGCATACGCTTGAAGGTGATCCATCAAAGGTTCCCAGATAGATACACATTTATCATGGGCATCACTCAAATTGTAGGAGAGCATTTCCATAACAAAGACATTCCATAGTTTGCAGTCCCATGCTTGCACGTCAGGACTTTTTGACTTCTTCCAGAGTAACGCAATGTCCTTTATCGCAGCCAACACCATACAGTGATGACAGTCTGCTAATCCCTTCACAGACACTTCTATCCCCTAGGTAGAATGCTCAATACAACTGTGGGGATCAGGACACCCAACTCCTCCTTAACATGGCTCAGGATCTCCTTCCAAAAAGTTGCGATCATTGGGCAAGACCAACAAATATGTAAAGCACACGCCCCTGTCAGCATTCGCCGTCAATAAGGAAGTAGAATTTTTTTAGTTTCTGTGGTGTCAGGTACCAGTCATATATTATTTTATATAGAACACAATAGGGGGGATGTAGAGAAGATATTTAACACAGTCCAGCACAAATTCTCCCCTAATTTTATAAATCAACTGAAACTTAGTGAGCCGTTCTGCTTTAAAGAATGATGATGAAGCATGCTACTTAGGTGGGTGAGGGCTATAGCATCCTTAAAATAAGGATTACTCACCTTAAACCAAAGTTTAATTTAATATTTTGGTCATAAGGCCAAACGGTATACAAAGTTTGAGTTGTTATATTATTTCATTACATGTATCCCATCCCTGAACACTCCAGATGTTTAATGGTAGGTCTCTCCGGAATTAAACCCATTCCTCCTGCAACACACTCCCTAGAAGTGTTGACTCCCATCTCTGCATGTAAGGCCACTTGTGATCTCCAGGCAATGCCTTTAGTCTAGTGTATATAGCAGATATATGCATAAGTGAGGAACAATTTTTCAAACAGTATCAGATCTATTGTCCAAACTTCTCTATACAAGGGTGCATAGCCCAGTGTTGAACTTGAAAGCATCTACGGTGGTCATTTTCAGATAACCTGAAATCTGTCTGACACTGGGTGATAGATTTGATTGAGTCATTCTGTTAGAGATCCCTTAACATTGTACAGTCCCTGTCCTCCAAACAACAAATTGGAATGCATCTATAGCCAGAGAGAAGTTTGAGTTATTGAGGAGCAGGGTGAAGGGAGAGGGGAAGATTGTGATTGCTGGGGATTTAGAAAATGAGTCCCATAATTCCAAAAGAGGTCGGATAATGTCCAACATAGAACCAGCTTTTAGTCTTGCATTGTTTAGGAGCCAAAGAAAGTCCCAAAGTGGGCTACCCACTAAGTGCATTTCCATGATGGGCCAATGTTTTTCAGTTTCCCAGAAGGTTCATTCAAAGGTGACACACAATTGTGAAGCTGCATTCTGTGTTTTCATATCAATTAAGCTCAAGCCTCCTGAGTTTTTTGCACTCTGCAGAGTCTTCCTACCCACCCTAGCTTTATCTTTCTGACAAACAAATTGACTGCATGCCTTCTGATGAAGCTGCTTATCCAGTGCAGGAATTTCCACAGGAAGAGTCTGAAAAAAGGTACAACAACCTGGGGAGAACATTCATGTTATGGACCATCACTCTACCCATTCAAGGTATAAGTAAGGAGCTCCATCTGTTTAGATCAGTCTTCACTTCACTTAATAGAGGCAGGTAGTCTGCTTTCTACAACCCCTTGTCCATTGTGTTTTTCTGTTTGTCAGTCCACCAAACCTTTTCTACATTGAAAGGAACAGCTGTGACTGTGATTTCCTTTCAAGCTACAGAGATGACCACTGGACTGGTGGGCCTCTCTAAGTCTTTAAGTATGGTGCAGGCAATGTCCTCCACAACTCTTACGGCCTGCAATACATCCACCACAGGCTAAATGACGCCCTCAGTCTTTCCAGGGTGTGTGTATTTTTGATCGGGTTTTGTAAACTCCTTCCAGACTCTAGTGTAGTATGTCACTTTTCTTAAGCTTTATGAAGTCATTCTCCATGTTTCTCAATTCCCTATTTAAGGTAATTTTAATTCTATATAAAGACTTAAGGCAAATACACCTCATCACTACATTAGGAGTCTCCCACTTTACTACGACTATGTTCACTTTTACTTTAAAAGATTTGTGAAAGCCTCTTTCAACTTGATTTTGAAAACTCAATGCTCAAGTTCACTTGCATTAGCCATGATTGGTTATGGGTTGTGCACTTACGCAATGAAAAGCACATAAAGAGCAAGTTGTGTTCTGATAAGAGTTTTCTCCAGAAATATAGATCTTGTGTTCTGACAAGAGCTTTCCCCAGGAATACAGAGCTATCTTTACAATACATATATTATGTTGCACGGATGAAGACGTCCAGCCTTGAATGGAGGTTTTGCACTGGTAAGTAGAATGGGTCACCTTTCAGCATCTGGATTTTGGTTCTTCATGCATTCATTAGATTCCAATAGCAAATTAAAGAACTAAAGCATTCAGAATTTGTCCTGAGCTACTACCCAGGCATAGGGGGGAATAATCTATCAATGTCTGGGGCATTATTGACGTATCCTCCCTATATGATTATGGTGTGCAAAAGACTGACGAGTTGACCACTACTTTGGTAAAAAAAAAAAAAAAACTCAGCCTGTAAAGTCGTCAACCATCATTTACCTTCTTCCATGGTTTATACGTCTGCCAGAAAGAGAGAGTAAAGGATGCCAGTCTTGATCCATTTCAGCATCCTTCTGGCATAGTAAGTAGTGCAATCAATCGCCAACTCTATCACTTTTTAATTATTTTTGTTTCTCATTCTGAAATGGCAATAAAGGAGACACACACTCAAAGAATAAATCCAAGATCAATTTAGAAAAATAACACTTCTCTTCATATATCTTCAAACCAAAAGACTTTGGAATCAGGTAAGCACTTTTTCAAGGATAAATACTTTTCATTTCAAAAGTCTACACTTGGTGCAATTCTCAGAGTTTTTCAATTTTAACCTATGGGGAAAAACAATGTTCAGCAAACACAGGATTAACAACGATTTACGAGGCCAATCTCAGAGAGTTAAGGTATGTAATTGGCACTGATCAGAACCACACCAGGAGGTCACTCCGGGCAGCACTAGGGCGGCCGGGTGCAGGGGTGCAGTAAGGCATCGGGCCGACAATGGTTTCCTATGGGAGTTTGGTATTTGTGAAGACAGGCTGCAGGCTCTGGCTAGGAAGCCAGTCAGTGAGAACAAACCAGTAGGTTGTAAACTTGGGGTGCTCAGGGATGTAAGTGCACCTTTGGTCCTTTTCTCCAGGGCCGAGGGGCAACGGATGGAGAGGTGTCCTTAGGCATCAGGTTTCTTTGTCAAGGGGCACTCGCGGTTAGGTTTGAGGCTTCAGGTGCCGTCAGGGAGTCCAGCGGGGGAGTACTTAAGGTGGACTCTACCTCAGTAGAGCTGGGGGACGTTGTTAGCACCTGTGACCCACCTCAGATGGAGTCAGGGGAGACAGGTGCAGGGGTTGCTGGAGATGACGGGTTTTCTCTTACCACAAGGCTGCGGGAGAGGGGGCCTGTGTGCAGGGGCTGCAGGTGATTTGGGGGAATCCAAGATGGGGGAGACCATCCTGGACTTGGACTCTGGACAGCTGGAGAACTTTGCTTGCACCATTGTTTGGCTTCACCTGGGTCATGGATGTCGTGTGCAGAGGTCACTTCAGGTGTTGGGCCTTTGTTATTCCGGAGGCTGCAGAGTCCTTTTTGAGACTTTGTTGCAAAGCAGAGTCAGTGCTCACGGGAGTCTGAGTCTTTATGGAAGGCAGCAGTCCTCCTGGGTTTCTTGGAGGCTCAGCTGCAAGACAAGTCATCTTTCTGGGGAGAGTCTGTTGAGATCAGCAGGCAGTCCAGTGCGGCTGGTTCCAAGTCAGCTGCTTCTTTTTTTCCTCTTCTACAGGTGCGACTCTTCCTTTGTCCTTTGCTTTTTCGGTCATCAGGATCTTAGTTCTAGGGTTCAGGGGTACCACCTCAATACTCAATTTAGAGGCATTACAGAGAGTGCCAGGCGTTAGCCAATGCGCTACCCGCCTTTAGGGTGACTACACCCTTTCTATTACCACTTCCGCTGGGAAGTGGGCATAACCCTAACCCTAGTGACTTAGGGCCAGATGTAGCAATATTGCAAATTGCGAGTTGCAATTTGCGAGTCCGAGCGACTCGCAAATTGCAACTCGCAATTTGCAATGCAGAACGGTGTCTCAGACACCGTCTGCGAGTCGCTATGGGGTCGCAAAGACCCACCTCATTAATATTAATGAGGTGGGTCGCAAATTGCGACCCCATAGCGATTATGGGCACTGTAGTCAGCAGACCTCCATGTTCGTGACTGCTTATCAATAAAGCAGTTTTTTTTTTTTTAAGTGTAGCCCGTTTTCCTTCAAGGAAAACGAGCTGCACTTAAAAAGAAATCAGAAACCTTTAGTTTCGGAATTTTTTCAGGGCAGGTAGTGGTCCCTTGGACCACTACCTGCCCTGAAAAAATATTTTGTGGTCCATTCACAAAGGGGAAGGGGTCCCCTGGGGACCCCTTCCAATTTGCGAGTGGGTTACCATCCACTTCAAGTGGATGGTAACTGCGACTCCATTTGCGACCGCATACGCGGTCGCAAATGGAATTGCATTCCACTGCGAATCACAAATAGGAAGGGAACACCCCTTCCTATTTGCGATTCGGAAATGCATTTTGCGAGTCAGTCCCGACTCGCAAAATGCATTTCTGCATAGGAAACTCAGGTTTGCGACTCGCAAACGGCAATTTTTGCCATTTGCGAGTCGCAAACGGTTTCCTACATCTGGCCCTTAATTCCTTCCAAACAAAATAGAGGAATATAAAAATAAGTGTCTACTTAAAGGTGGGACTGGCATAAAGTGGGCACACCTGCTAATCTGCTTACTTTTCCTGTCTGTGCTGCCGCCAAAAATTGGGTCAGGACAGGGGGGTCGGTCATCTCCATCATCTGGAAAGACCTGGATAGCATTACAGAGGCGGCTAGGCCTTTGAAGCTTCCCGCCCTGGATTGTCCATCCTGCCTTGGTGAGGTGATAACACCCCTACCCAGTGCAGGCTTTTGTCTCTGGCCCTCTAGAGCACTGGCTCTCACCTTGGGGGGGGGGGGTGGGAGTGGGCAGAAACGCATCTATGGTGGCTGAACTGGTCACGATCAGTCAACCCACAAGTAGCTGGTAAGTTTTCGGGGGGCACTACTAAGGAGTCCTCTGGGTGCAGTTATTAATAAATCCCTTCACTGGCATCAGATATCAAACATCCCTATTTTCAGAGAAGCCATCATGTAGCTGGGGCATTGTCCAGCAAATGCATTTAAAATGGCTTCCCTGGTCACTTACTATGTCTGAGGATCGACAAAGACATAGCAGGTGCAGATATGCCCTCACATGCGCTATATTGCACCCTGCCTTGGGGCTGTAAAGCCTCTTACAGGGGAGACTTACATATATTGAAAGCAGTGCTAAGAGGACGTGCCACAGGCTGTGTATCATGTTGTGGTTTCACTTTTGTCTGCACCAAGACACACAGCCTGCAATGGCAGCTGGTCATTTGCTTGGTGAGGGGTCCCTTAGGGTGGCACAATTCATGCTGCAGCCCTTAGAGATCCTCCTTAGTACTCCAGGCCCTAGGTACCAGGGGTGCCATTTACTAGGGACTCACAGTGGGTGCTAAAGGTTTTGCCAATTGGGATAAACAACTGTGAAGTTTTGGGGGAAAGAGATCTGGTCCTCGGGTCCTGGTTAGCAGGAACCCAGTGCACTTTCAGTCGAAATTACAACAGAAACCAGGCAAAAAGGGGAGACCATGTCAAAAGAGGCAATCCTGATCTGAGCATCATACATATCGACAATCCCTTTCAACAGGGAAGAATAAGGAATATGTGTTCCTCACATACAAATCACATATATCCTACACATTTTTTAATTCATCTTTCCATTAACCACGACCTGCAATCTACAACTGTAACCCTTTTTGCAATCCCGCTGCTGCCCAGACAAGATATAAAACCATCCTAGCGCAAAATAAACCAAATAAAATATTAGAGCTGTGGCTCTGTCTCCTCCCATCCTATCTTCTGTTTGTGAGGACATCTGCTGCTGGGACAGTGACTCAGTAAAACAAGCTCCTGATTCAGGTCGCTATCACTTCTTCAACCATGCCGTGTCTAGGTCATTGCATTTCATAGAGTGAAGGGGTACCATACATTTAGTACCATTTTGGTAGGGCTAGGATTAAATTTGTTAATTTCATCACAGCTCAAATATACACACCAAGTACTGTTAGTTTAGTGCTGAATTCACTTATTGTCTGTCATTATTACATATGGCATATGCAATAAGAGCAAGCATTTATTATTTTAAAAAAGTAACTTCAAATATCGCAAAACAGTGACAGCGGTCATCGGTGTAACATTCAGGAGTTCTTTCATGTCAGAACTCAAATGATCTTCTTAGGCAGTATCGTACACTGACTTATCTGAGTCCATCTCTGATGTGACTGTTGTGGTTCTAGACCACGAGCTGTCCATCAGAACTGTTTTCTTGGCTCAGTTGCTCCCTCTTTCCCACGTGTGAACCGAGCAGATCGTTTGCTCATTATTCTTGAACACTGCCTACTGGATTTAGTAGTCCACGTTTTCATTGCGCTTGCCCCTGACTCAGCCACCATGCATGAGTCCATCCAAAGCCATCCTTTAGGTTCATAAAGAAATGCGTTTCTCCTTGTGTGATCACGTTAGTTTTGGCAGGGAGATAAGTATATACCTGATGCTCAGCTCTCTCAACCTGCCCTTAATCTTATTGAAGGTGTTTATTTGGATCTATACGGTTGCTGTAAAGTCTGGCAACATACTTAATGTATTATTATCAATCTGGAAGATATAATGTTGCCTTACTCCCTGCAATAAGTGGTCTTGGTCCTTATAGTTCAGAAACCGAGTGATTACTGTCCTGGCCTATTCGCCAGAGATATGAGGTAGTGAAGGAACCCTATGCTCCCTTTCCACTGTGAAGACTTTGGAGACTGTTACTTGTTTTGGGGCCAGTTAGCCCTTCAATTTTCCCCAGTAGGCCTGTAAACCTTATATTATTCCTCCTTCACAGTGTTTTGCTTTGCATTTTAGGCATATAACTTGTTTCTCGAGATCTGACAGCTGTTCATGTACTGTTGGCTTTACCAGTGCCAGGGTGACTCAACTTCAGTGACTCTGTCTGGCAACTTGTTTTGACCAACTCTTAAATGGCCTAATTATAGTGCAAACGTATGCATTCAACTAGTGGTGTCTTTTATATCAAACTGGACGCAGTTGAGTGTATTGGTGGAGGGGTCTGTCATCATTCCTTCTGCGTCTGTAGGTCCTGAATGTGTTGCTTGTCTAATCCCACCACCAAGCATGTGTTCATAACAGAGTACAAGGTGTTTGCTTCATATTCTCGATTTGTGCTATTGCAGCTAAGAAGTCGTACGGTGCATTTATAAATATGTGCCCCGTGGTTTTTTTTTGCAAAAGGGCAGCTAATTCAGGAGTACCATTAAAACGTACCATCAAGTGAATGCGGAACAGGGAGTCAATCAGCAACTACTCCACACTTTTCATGCCTCGGCAATGACTTTTACTACTTTATATTCCAGTTAGTGTTTATAGTTGGAAGGCACTTATCAAATTCTCTCTTTACAGGTTAACTCCCTAAATTTACCATGGATTCGACTTCTAAATTTGTGCCTATTTCAGTACTCTTATGTTTTACAGGGCTTTGTGTGCCCTCTCCTGCCCTATTATTAGTATAATCTGTGACTTTTCCTATATCACTGAATGGAGAAAGCTATTCTGGAGGTTTGTGCAGATTTGCACCCGCTTATTGAAATCTATAAAACTCATATACTATGGTTCGCTTGACGCAATTTCATGAAAATGACTCAAAATTACATGAAATGTAAATCTGTCACCTAAAACTATGTTTTTGCATTGCGTCAGTTTTAGACATTAGGCTGCATTTCTCACTAAAAATGTGCAAAACACTAGTGTTACAAACAACAGTCCCTTGCATCCTAGCTGTTTGGATTGCGTCTCCTCCTGCACTTTAATTTTGCAGCAAAAAGTGGTAAAATTAGGCAACATGACATGATGGTGTGGTTTCAGGAATTTCATGTAACTATTGCTGCCATTTTTTCAGAATGCTTATGTGTGACGTTTCCATTGTTTCAGTGTAGTTATGAGTGACATTCAATGATCAAATGTGTGACACTTAAGAGTGACACTTTTACACGAGGAAGCAATGAAGTGCATGGAAAATAGTAAACATAGAAAAATACACACTTCTGAGCAATGAGAAGCTCTAAACTATTCATTGGATCAGTCCTACACCCTGAGAGTTGAAAAAGTGGCAGGCAGACATGCAGGAATGGGCAGTGACCGAGGAGTGCAGGTTGAAAAAAGTCCGGACGATGAAAATGCAGAGCGAGACTTGGAAATGTGGGGAGAGATGGTGGAGCGCCTGTCGGATGTGGAGGGAGAGGAGAAGAATCTTGGCCTGACTTCCCCCATTGATGAGGTGGATACTCCATAGAAAGTGAGGGCTGCCTGGATGCGATTAATGATGGATGGCAGCTCTGTGCTGCGCCTGTCACCCCCCTGACAGATTTGAAATACTACATTGGTCTTGTAATAGTATTGCACTCCTTCCCTATGACTATCTCTCCTGGTAACTAGCTGCCATGAGAAGAGCACTATCCAGGTTAGGCAATGAATACCTCAATTGTAGTCTGTGAGGATTACAAGCCTTCTCTCAGCAGAGAGCACAGTGTGCCTGATGGCTAGTGACTGCCCCGCCAGATAATTATATCAAGGGCAGCAGGTGCTGTGTCGGACTGCAGCTGCTCTGGCAGCAGGCCTGCCTCCTCCATCATAGGTCACAGCAGAGGGGCGCTTGAAAACACACGGGAAAAGACAAAGGTATACTGGCAATGCATTGTATTTAATAACCAAAACCAGCCTCTGACCTGAATTTACAAGTCGGGCCAGGATAATACTAACCAGGAGGCAACCCTATGTGTGGGAAGCCTGGAGTTTTTATGTGGGCGCCCACCAGATACGACACAACTTCCCACCCACCCACACACAGGTCCGGGAGAGTCTACCAACATTTTAAAGTTGTTGACACGGAGTTATCAACAACCAAATATTAACTGGCAGCAAGACAGATGTGTGACATGATCACCATCAATCATGTCCTGTTATGTTGGGGGGGCTAAGAGCGAGGGAAAAGCAATGCGAGAATCATCAAGTTGACGGGAATCGCTTCCCGTGTGAAACAAAGATTAAGAAATATTCCCTTCAGTGTCCTTAAATAACTCCAAAAGCTCCTGGAAAGTCTCCTGAGAGATTATATCATCATGGAAACTGAGTCTCCCAACTGGATTTCACCCATTGTTCTGACTAAGAAAAGCAATGGAGATTTAAGACTCTGCATGAGCCTCTATGCTTTAAATGGTAACATAACCATATTAAAAAGTCAGCCATTGCCCAGGGTGAATCATCTTCTTGCAGTGTTGGATGGTGCGTCAGTCAGTGGCGGCTCGCAGGAGGGAAAAGGGGTAGGGTGGCGTGGCGGGGGTAGGGACACGACAAAACAAATAGAAAAAAAAAGTACCTTTTTGCTCCACACCGCGCCGCCCCCATCTGCTCCTAGACTGGACTGCAGGCACAGCTCCCAGTCTGCCCTGCATCCAATCCTAACGCTGTTTTCATGCTGTTGGCCAGGGCGCTCTGTGGCAGAGTGGAAGTCTCTGTATGCTGTCTCCAATCCAGCAATGCAGTGGTGCGTGTTTGGTGAGACGGCTGGCCAAACATACACCCGCACTGAGGGAAAGTGATGTGCACTCCCTCTCCTCCCCATCACAGCCCAATGGCCCTGCCCCTTTCACTATAAACCTATCATAAACATTGTTTATTATCGTTTTATAGTGAAAGGTTTGCAGCTGCTGCTGCTGGCGGGAGCAACGCTTCTCCGTCATAGCAAAGGAGCCGCCTCTGGCTTCAGCTTTCTACACACTAGAGCTACGCAATGCATATCATCAGCCTTGGACAAGTTGAAGAATGTAGACTACTCACTGCATTTGTTATGGCATATGGGGTATTCAGGTACAAGAGAATGCTGTTTGGCTTGGCCTCTGCAGCATCCGTTTTCCAAAATGTGATCTATCACACTTTCAGGGACGTGTATGTCAATGTTTGTTGTTTCCAAGATGATGTATTAGTCTTCACCAACAATGCAGAAGATCATTTCATCATTCTACAAGACGTTTGCAACAGACTATCCAACAATGGTCATAAGCTATGTCCTCAGAAATACAAATTATTCCAGGGTCAACTGGACTTATACCATCTCTGAAAGAGGTGTCACTCCAAAGGAGTCCTTGGTTAATGCCATAAAAAAGCACCTGCTTCTGATGATAAAGAGAAATTGAGATCTTTCAAGGGCCTATGTGAATATTATAAGTAATTCCTCGGGAACTGTGCAGTTTTGGAGGAAATATATCTGGTCCTCTGGTTCTGATTAGCATGAACCAAGTGCACTTTCAGTCTAAAATACAGCAGAAACCAGGCAGATGGAACCAGTTAGGAAGCATCTGTGTAAAGATACCAACTTCAGGTGGGAAAAAGAACAGAATGGGGCCTTCAAGAGTATCAGTGAGCAAATAATCAGTGCTTCTGCACTATGTCTTTTGCTAGTGGTGAAGACTGTATCTTCATGGTTGACATAAGTGCCTATGGGTTATGAGCCATTCATATACCAATGTCTGGAAGGAGGCAATGGACAGTGGTGTACTCATCAAAAACTTTGAACGACACTGAAAGATGATACTCCACCACTGATCGTGAGCTACTTGCATGTGTGTGGGCAATTAACCAGTTAAGGTATATAGTTTGGGGAAACAGAATCTCTTTACACACTGACCACAAACATCTAACAAACATATTGCTGTGAGGGATGGAGCAGGAAATACAACCTGCATTGTTATACTTTGCTCAAAGATCCAGGAATATACATTTGATGTCCTGCATGTTCCTGCTTGTGTTAACCAACCTGCCGATTGTCTGTCCAGCTTACCTTGTACCAATTCACAATCTGAGAATTTTGAAGATGATAATCTAGAAGTTGTTGAGTGATGTGTATGCCATTAATGGTGAGAGTGTAGATGAGGACATGTGGTGATTAGAAAATTAGAAAGATGATTAACTATCATGAGCAAGAAATAGGTGTTTGAAGGATGGCTTAGTTTGAGAAATGTAAAATGCTCACTCCGCTCCTTTGCCCAAAAAGTTCATGAGTGCAGTAGCTGTCTTTGTATGACGCAAGTACAGATGTGTTCCCCTAAGAGGTATAAGACAGTTTGCCATTAACGAGAGTCACCAAGGGCACACTGGAATTACATATTTAAAGAATTTCTTAAGGAGTTATTTCTGGTGGCCAGGAATGAATATCGAAGCAGAGCATTTTGTGAGAGATTGTTCACTATGCTCATCATCTGATAAGGTGTGCAAAACAAGTGTACCCTCTATGGAGAATGTCCCGTAGCGCACTGCTGCTTGGAAGAAAATTGGTGTAGACATATCTGGTCTTCTACAAATGTATCTTCAAACATGCAATTTGTTGTTGTGTTAACAGATTTTATAGGTCCATCAAGGTAATCAATGACAACAAAAAGGGTGTCATTACTCAAGCCGGCAAATGGCCGAGTCTGTAAAGTGACCAAATGTGACAACAGCATGACCACATAGTTAAAATAAATGCCCGAAAAATGTGATTCCTGGGTCTTCAAGTTATAAGTCACGCTCTGCAGCCAATCAAGTTAAAAATGAGCCACGTTAAAAAACTTGGAAGGTTTTCCATAATTACTGATACTTTGCCCTTTTATGAAAGGGTATGTGTTGTATTCCTCACATCTCATGGTTCACTATGTGTTAGACCTGGCACCCTTGGTGTGGTTCCCCTAACTTTTTGCCCTCTAACCTCCTGTTTTTCTGACTTATTTTTGCTGGCTTTTAGGATTCAATGCACTTTACCACTGCTGATCAGTGCTAAAGTGCAGGTGCCTTGCACTCTAAAACTTGGTAACATTGGCACTGTACGTGTCCAGGGCCTGTAAATTAAATGCTACTAGTGGGCCTGCAGCACAGATTCTGCCACCCACTACAGTAGCCTTCAAACATGTCTCAAGCCTTCCACTGCAAAGCCTGCGTGTGCAGTTTTAAACTGTCATTTCGACCTGGCAAGGGTGCACGTTTGCCAGGCCCAAATCTGCCTTTTTATTTCATATAAGAAATCCCTAAGTTAGGTCCTGGTTAACCCCAAGGGCAGGGTTCACTGTATTTAAAAAGTTGAGCATGTACTTTTTTAAGTTTAACATGTCCAGGTAGTGAAAAACTGTGAAATTCATTTTTCACTACTGCAAGGCCTGTCTGTCCTGTAGGTTAACATTGGGATTACCCTGAAGCATCTTTTTAATGTAAATTCCAATTGTGAAAAGATAGGAATGTGGAGTTTGGTTTCTCTGGGCTCACAATTTAAAATCACAATTTTTGGCAAAGTCTGATTTTAAATTATAAGTCTGAAAATTCCACTTTTAGAAAGTTGGCATTTCCTTACTTAGACCATTCTGTGCCTCTCCCTGTTTCTGAATACATGTCTGGGGAAGATGGCAGCTGGGCTTTGTGCATTCCCTCTAAACAGTCACACGCAAAGGGAGCTAGGGTGTGACATTTGCATCCTGATTGCCCATCACCTGGCTGATGGGTCTTCCTGGGCTAGATGGAAGGGAGGAGCTGACACCTAAACTTGAATAAGGCTGTGCCTCTCCTCACATAAAGGGCTGCATAACCCCATGTAGAGTGTCTGGAGACACTGAAGGAAGGGAAGAGACCTTGTGATCTTCAAAGGCCTCTTTTGAAGTCTTCCCCACATCAAAGACACATTTTGGTATTAGTACTGGATCCCAAACCCTACCAAATCAGTTCACTTTTGGGTCCTAAGGAGACTCCACCAAGAAGAGGAACTGTGTTTCCAGGAGGCACTGCCATTTGGCTAACTGCTCCATTGTGTTTGCCTGCTGATCGCTGTGCTGCTAGGAGGGACTGCCACCTTGCAACTTGCTCTGCTGTGTTGGCCTGCTGCCTTTTGCAGTGAGAAGGACTACTCCTACTCTACAACCTCAAATAAAATTTCAAGTGACTCCAAGGGCTTGTTGGCATGCCCCCTGTTGGAAATATCAGGGCCATGAAAGATTTCAATTTCACACCACTGCTGTGGGAAGCTAAACTCTCGGGAGTCCAGTAGCAGTGCATTTCCACAAAGAGTCATATGTCTGACTGGTCCCCGAGTGCTTCTTCATTTACCTGCCCAGCGCGTTTCGAGCGCTTTCCAGCATTTTACAAGTCATCGTAGGTGAGTCCTTCTTCAGTAACCCGCAGTGTGTATCAAGCGTTTTCCAGCATTTTAGAAGTCAGCACAGGTGAATGTTTCTTCGTTTAGCCACCAAGCGCATTGAGCACTTTCCAGCATTTTACAAGTCAGTGGTTGACTGCTTCTTCATTTACCCTCCCAGCGCTTGCCGAGTACTTACCAGCATTTTAAAAGTCAGCTCTGTGCCCAGCCCAGCCGCCAAGACTGAGGGCATCTTCAAGCGTCTGTCCAGACACCGACAAGGTACTGGGAGTGGTGCAGACTGCGCAACCTCCTTGTGTGCATACCCAGCAAAACCCTGCGCTGCAGGTCTGAGCTGTCCGATGTGTGCTCCTGCCCCACATCGACTTCTTGATCCCGAGAGGCCATAAAGCAGCTTGAGCTGTGGAAGCCAGGGTCCTGAGTAAACACATTTTGTTAAGAGACTACATCGGAACTATAATTGAGAGTGCTTTCCATAACTCCACTGATGAAAAATTACAATAACTTCAGTAAAGGGAGCACACGCATCTTTTTGAGCACTGTGATTTTCAATGCTACGCTTGAAACATAATAACCTATGCAAATATAATCGGATTTTTGTCGTTTTGGTCCTGTTTTAAACAGATAAATATTCTCTATTTTTATAAATGGGTGCAGAGTCCTTTTGTGGTGTTTGCACTGTGGTACTGTACTTTAAATGTTGCACAAATATTCTACACATTGCTCTTAAGTTAAGCCTGACTGCTCTGTGCCAAATTACCCGAGGGTGAGCACAGTTTAGTTTTGGGTATGTATCTGACTCACCCTGACCAGGATTGTGATCAGTACTTGGACAGGGTGGATACCTTTGCCAACTAGAGACAAAGTTTCTAACACTACGCATATATTAATATTATTATTATTATTGCTGTACCCCAATCCTTCTTCCCTCTCTGTTGTCCCTTTCCCCTTCTGCCTTTTTCCCTTTCTGTTTACCCTCGGTTTCTGAGTATGTTGGTTTGACCTGGAATCTCGTGACCATAATTGTGGGCTAATGGTGATTCCGATCTTATGAATAGACTAAAGTCTACCTGTTCAAATAACTATCCCATGTTTATATTCTTTCTGCACTATAGCATGTCTAATGTATTTTAGAGTGGTAATGCAGACACCTGCAATAAAATGTGTTAGTCTAACCCCTGATGTGTGGTGCATTACTTGGCAGGGCTGTGACGTGAAATTCCCAAAAATACACAAATTACTCTAGCATGACTTACACTTTGTCCAGATCTAAGAAGTGAATGAAAACTGCTTGATGAAGGTTGACAGGTATGGCACCATCCGGACCGATTCCAAAAGTGTCCACCCACACCTCCGGACAGATCCTAGACCCTATGTTCAAATCTGTCAAAAACCTTATGATCAACACCCCAAAACCAGTCACCTGGACAGACGACGCCATAGTCAGTTTTACAATTGACATCCATCAACCCAGAAGAGCTCCCACAGGAAGGAGAGCACTGGAACAACCTAACTGAGGCGGACTGGACAACTGCCCTACACAGGAACAAACCGAAACCCACAGGCATCCTGACACTTGACATAAAGAACTTCAACAAGTGGATCACCAACTGCGCCAACACTCTGGGCCCGGTGAAATGAAGCTACACAGCAAAAAAAAATAAAAAAAACATAGAACACAAGCCAGCTGATACATAAAACACCTCAAAGTGACCAAACAACACTCAAAACAACTGGAACAGAAATGGAGAACCAGCAAAGAGGAAGTGGAAAAAGATGCCTTCAAAGCTGCCCAAAGGAGGTACCACCTGCTCATCTGAGAAACCAAGAGGAAGGCCCTAAATAAACAAATAAACACAAATTCCAACAGCAGCTAAGAAATCTTTGCAATCATCAAAGACTTAAACACTGCAACAGCTTTCACAGAAACATCAAACCATCACAAGATCTGTGCAACAACCTCTCCAATTCCTTCTGCATCAAAATTGCAACCCTATACAGCAACCCCCCACCCTGAAACAGGATCTCGTGGCCCTCTCCAGAGGTCTCCCAGTGACAAAGGAAATCAATACAAAACTTCAGAATCATCACAGACAATAAACTGGACATGACCTACTAAGTCAACAGAGTGGTCTTGGCCTGCTTCAACACACTAAGGATGCTGAAGAAAACCTCCTAGTGGCTACCAGACAACATCAGGAAAATTATCACCCAAGCCCTCATCACCAGCAGACTAGACTATGGAAACACCCTTTATGCAGGGATTACTAACCAGCTCACAAGCAGCCAGACTCGTCCTCAACCTCCCATGCCAAGCTCCCATTGACACACACCTTAGGGAACTCCACTGGCTCCCAATACACAAGCACACACACATTAAACTCTCACTAACTCCTATAAAGCTCTCCATAACACTAGCGCTGCCTATCTGAACAGGTGCATTCACTTCGACAAAACTTTCAGATACCTCCGCTCTGCCAGTCTATCACTAGCAAATAGCCCATGCATATACAAAAGCAGAGCAAGGGGGCGCACCTTCTCACAAGTGGCACAATCTCCTATAACAGCTCCTCCTTCTTTCTTCTTGACTTTCACAGGAAGCTGAAGACCTGGCTTTTAATTAAGCTTCAGGTCTGCCTCACACACCTGCAACACACTGCCTCGATTTTTTTAATTACATAACATTAATTTGGCCTGAAGGTATTCGTAATATTCTCCTCCCACGCCGGCTCCTGGCTCCTGACAGGGGTGCGGGAATAACAATGGTGGCCCATCCGCTCCTCTTGTTTAGAAAAGCCTTTATGTCAGAACGCTTTCTTCGACGAGCGTCTGCTTGCAGCAGCTGTTTGTTCAGGGTGGTTTCTCACTTGAATAAAGCCTATTTGACGACATTTCGGGCTCAGTGTGATCAGATTACTACAGTATTAAAGTGCTTTCCATGAGCGCCAGTTACATTACAGAAGTTTATATTTATTTTTAAAGTGGGAGATTAATTTATTTGCCCAGAATCTCCGGCTAAGCCATAACCGACACTCGAACCTAGTTTTCTAGTTCCAAAGTCGGCAGCTCTGTAGGTAATGCCACAACCTCTCCCACGGGTGATTAGCGCGCTATAAAAGCACACATAATATAACATAACACAACAACATAACAAAACATAAACAAAACCCTAACATACAACCCTGCTTCAAATTACCAGGCTGCTGTTGCTGTATACCGCCCCGCAAGGCGACCCTGCCATTTCCCAAAGCGTGTGCCAAGCCCGGCTATCTCCGTAAATCCCTGACAAAGTCGTTGTAGGTTACCCGAATCTAAAATGCACCGCTAAACTGGACAGCTGAGGTAGTGTTTACATACCAGAGAGACACGTGCGGAGTCCAGAGCCAATGAATCCTGCGGAACGTTGTGCACGGTACTGTTATTGGCTGAGGTGCTGACAATCCTCCAATCCTATGCCAATTTACTCATTACAACATCCTGCCGTGTACAGCGTATCTTCAGCCCTAGGATTGGTCGTCATGCGGAAGTACCGGAGACCTGGAAGTACTAACATCACGGACAAATGTCTGTTTAAAAAAAGATCAAACATTGAAAACCGACGGTGGGCTGAATTTACGGATGGTCCGTGTAAGTAGCGGACAGGTAGTTAACTTAATACTTATTCCAATAGTTCTGTCATGTAGGTAATCTAAAATATACATGTAAATGTTATCTCACAACATTTGTTTCAACAAAAAAGCGAAAGCTTAGACCATTTTTTCTCCCGATTCATTCAGCCTACTTAATAACAGTCTCTGATCTTGCTGCATAGTGTTGGTAATGATACATCCTGGCGTGTGTAATGCAAATGACGTTATTTATGCATGTAATGCACGCTTTTGCCTTTCCCCATTTCCAAATTACCTTCAAACTATATTGGGCTGTGCTTTAATAAAAATGTAAAGGTTTTAAAAGGCACAAACATTGTACAGTCCTATTTGAAGTTCATAATATGTCGTCGTATGCTTATTTTTACAAGTTTACATGAAAAATCAGTGGGAGGGGGTGATAAGCCAAAATACATTTTATCAGTCATGACTGGGAAATGAATATCTATCTGCAACACTGTAATTTGGAAAAGGCGTTCTGTCTTTTTAATGTATTGTCTTGGCCCAAACATTAATAATTGTGTATGTAGAATACTAATACAGAGCTATCAAGTTGCCCGGTTCCATGGAAGAGTAGCTTATCCAGTCCAGGCTTTACATTGCATACTGGGATTTTTTTTTAGCCCTTTTTAACCCATTTTAAAACCAGGATTACAAGTTCCAGAATTGCAGAAAAAAAACTGACTAAACTACCCATGCATGGAACTGGGAAACTTAAAAGCTCTGCTAATACGCACTTTCAATACCTTGAGGGCAGATGTGCGAAACCATTTGCTGGTTGCAAATCCTTCAGCCTGCAGAGTCACAAGGTTTGCACCCACAAAAAAAATTGAAATATATTAAACCGCTGTTGAAACGCAGGAAGAGTTTTGTAGATCATCTGAATCATAGCTAGAAGGCATGGAAAAGGAACCGTTTCCACATTGCGAATGGCGTTGTGCGGTTTCTGTGGGGTGGGCAAGGAGGAAGACATTTCCTGCTTAGGATTGTGAAACGGATAGAGACCCGCAGTTCCCTGCAAGCTACCATCCATCGGTTGGTAGTCAATTTCCGGAGTGGAGGTGTTGTCGCAGGGTTGTTGTAGGCTCTTGTGCATGTAGTCCATCAATGTGAAATCACCCATCTAAAGCAGATAAGGGAGTTATGCCATATAATTCTCGAGGGAATGAGTGTTATTTGATCAGACATATAGGAGTTACACCTACTAAAGTTAAAGTAGTAAGGGGGCTATAATACACCTCTGTATTACTTTGTTTTGAATTAGCAATCAGAAGCCTAGACCCCCATGTTGTATGTTTCCGGCCCGAGGCAAAGGTGCAGAAGGGTACACTAACTGGAAATTTTACCCTCACTCTGTATCATTTATTTCTAACACATCTAGTTTCTAGTTAACTTCACAAGATTGCTTGGTTTACTTTGTCAAAAGCTGCTTGGGATGAAATAGCACCAGTAGAGCTCCTCAGGAATTTTGTTCTGCTTACCCGCATGCCTTGGAATACATGTGCTTCCCACAAGCGTGTGTGTATGCATTCCTGCCTACCAGTTCATTGCCCTCTTCTAGGCATGGGTTTGAGTATTTACAATGTAACTTATTCATGTTAACAAATTTTACTTTTAATATAGTTGTGAAATATTCAGGGGCGTAGCTTCAAGGGAGTGTTTGGGTATTACACCCACCTCCAATCAATGTATTTTGAAGTAAATGGTTCGGTACAGGTGCTCTCGGTCAGGTATGATGAGTTCTCTATCAGATTTCACATGGATTTTAGATGTACAAGCCGATGAAAACACATACTCTGTTGGTTGCTTTGCAGAATATTATGTTGCCTTCCACTTACTACCCCCTAACAGCCAACATTCCTCTCAATCTTCACTGGCTCTTAAGCCCCCTTATGCCCTACTTGTCGTATTTTAACTGGATAAGCTCATAGCCCCCAATCTTTCTGACCAAGATACGCCACTCAATCACTATTTAGTATAGTATTATCTGTTACATTAGTACAAGCTACAAGTATTGTAGACTCAGAATAATACAACATGATCGTGAGGAAGGCAGTATTAGAAAATGTACTACAAATATCAGATTCATGTTGGCGCCATCATGAGTGTGATTGCCTTATTTCGTGTCCCACTCCATCACCGACCTGTTGCTGGTGAAGATAACGTTTAACTCTGCCATTGGCTCCCCAAGGGTCAAAAGTTATCAGTTTTAAAGGGAGTGGTGAATGCGTTACCCGTTTTAGGCTGACTTGTAACACCTGGTAGAGTCAACGCAATGAAAGGCTACAATAGAAATGGTGAGAATTTTTTTTTTATAAGTTAGTATAATGTCCATAGCATCCTGGGAGCTGTAGACTGAATGTTCGCCAATATTGACTAATTTTAGTGGATTGTCTACAGTCACAGAGGATAATGCAGGGTGGGTGCCTTACGGAAATAGGCCAATCTGCTCAGCAACCACATCAGTTGAGGGGATGTAAGCCAAAAAAGCAGAATGGAAAGTCTGTTGCGGCCCGGCCGACCGGGATGTCTCAGTCCTGACACTGTAAACTAGAGCTGTGCAAAGGAGCGTCATTATTCGGTCAGCATGTATTACATGGTAACTGGCTGAGGGAGATGCAGCACAGCTGCACTGCACAATGCCACTTTAGCAACAAGTTTACTGTTAGGTATGCTAATACACTACCTGGAGTAAAACAGCCCCGAGCCACCAGGAAATCAGTCCAAAACCAGCAGATGATTACAATAAAGCCTTTAGTTTAGCCAGACTGAGTTAATGGTCACTCCACATCACAGGAAACCAAATACAATGAGGCCCCTTGCTAACCAGACTAATGCATTTGGCCAATTTCAATGTATATAAAATTTGAAATACACATTAGTGACTGCAGGAATCTTTGGAATTAGTTTTTCATCTTGCTGGGTTGCGTCAGGACATTTGTCAAGATTTCAGTCCAGAAGCGTGTTAAAAAGGGTCATCGCATAATGTCTTTGGACTAGCTATAAATCTCATTATCGCAGAGTCATAGTACTAGTCGATTTAGAAAGGGAAGCGACTGGAAAGACTGAGCAGTGGCATCTGAGAAACACTAGACTGCTATCCATCAATCATCATAGAAGTGGGAATTTGCTAGCTTGGTGTTCAACTTCGGGGTCAATAGTGCTAGAGCGTATTTACCCATACTGCACTCATGGTTGCATGACTAGCAACAATTTTTAGTTTTATTGGCTCTCTGCTCAAGTTTAGTTTGTCGACCTGACTTTGCGTTCCATCATCCTTCTTGTTTTTCCCTGCCCGGTTCAGATTAAACTCAACCTATCGTGTCTTCTGGGTTTATTCTTGTTATTTGTTTGTTTATCCTCTGGAAGCTGCTGCACAAACAGCTCCTTGGTGTTTGGTGTCGTGAGAGCCAGCTCTGGCATTCTGGTTGACTTATGGTCTCATCACCACCTCCATAGTATGTTATTGTGTTTCAATAATCAGGAACAGTAGCGATCCAGATGGCCAGCTATCCCCCATTTAGCCACGAAAATATGATGAAACCATCATATCTTGTATGAATTTAATTATCGCTGGAAGCTGTCTTGGGAATATGTCGTTGGTGCCCATTTGCTGTATTGAGCCTGTTTTAACATATTGCCACATGAGTGCTCAAAGGCATAAAGATAACCGTATTTGCCAAGAGTTAAACTAATTGGCTAAGCAGTACAAACTAGATTACACTGCAGGATTACTTGTTTCAAAGTCTGTAACTTTCACAGTATGCCATAATTTAGAAAGTAGTCCACAAGGCTGGGCGCGCTCTTCTCCGGGGTGATATTGAGTGTGTTTTGGGTTCTACCCAAGTTTTTCTATCATCCACCTACTGTCACCATATAACCTGATTCTAAATACTTCCAATCTCTTTTTCTTTACAAAAGAGGAGGTAGAGGAATGTATTCAAAAAGTGATTGTCCTGGCAGGGTTGGGATTAAAAACACCTACTGGTTCCTCAGTTTCTAATTTGCCCACTACCCTGCACCTGGGTTGGAGGTGATGGGGGTTCTCATGACACAGTACAGGGAATTCCCACTGGCTGTACCAATGTACAGTGTTTCCCACTATTGTTTTAGCAGAAAGTGGCAATTGTAGCTGGTGAAGTATAGCAAAAGCCTAACCTCCACTTTGAGCTTTCAGAGTATTGTGATTTGTTTTCTCTTAGCCTGCAACTTGTAATCGTGTCTCTGGCGTGCAGAGTTGGGGACATCAATGAGATGGATACCCTGCTGAAGCACTCATCTTTTAAGATTAATTTTCAGATGTAATCCCAGATACTCCAGGATGAAGCTTGATAAAAACAGATATGGGAAATATTGTGAGAGCTGCATTAGCTTTAGTCTATGTGCCCCTGGCAACTTGGTATATGTTTTATTACAGGTGTTTAGAATTTTCCTTATATAATGAATTTTCTATGACCTTGTATATATTTTATTACACGCATTCTTACTGAAGAAGTACATGATTGTATAATTTGTTTTGTTTATGTTTCTTTTAAGACTTTTTAAGCTGAATAAAGAGTACTAACTGACACGATTGATGCATAGATTTGTAAATTAAGAAGTAGCTTACCAGTGTCAAGTATGGCTATGCAGTTGGAGACCAATGCAGCAGAATCTTTCCTGAAATGGCACAGATGGGCTTGTTTTCCCAGGTGCATCTGCTGTGCAGCTGCGTTTCCCCTTGCTTAAATATTGGTCAGCTGAATGACATGTTAGAAAAGTGTACGCCTCTAGTCTAAATCATTCACTCGCCTTTGCCTCAAATACGGCCTGCCTCAATATGGTGCCAAAAATGGTGTTACCAACAAACAAATGATTGCTTCTCCTGTTCTAGTGGAAATTAATGTGAAGATGCCAGGGCTTGTCCCATATCAACAAGATAGAGGCTGAAAAGCAGGGTGACAACGTGCACCCTTGTTTCAGATCTCTGTTGGGATGAATGGATTCTACTATTCCTTGCTGAGGCCCAGGTTTCTTTCCACACCCAAGTATTCAAGTAAAGGAAATGCATAGCCGTCAACAAGACCTTTGGTCAGGAATATAGATAACAATGGTCTGTTTCCTTATGTAAGTAAAAAGATGAGCCAAGCCACATCATGTAGGGCCTAAGTTGGTGTGATAACGATGAAATAATTTTTCTTCAGTGAAAAGCTTTCAATTCTTGGGAAAGTAGGTGGGCCTATAACTTGGCATCAACCTCAAGAAGGGCAATTAATCGATAATTGCTAGCTAATTAAACATTGCACAAATCCATGTATAATTAATTATTCAGTATTGACCATCAATAAACAGGCCTCGAAAAGTCATACAAAATGTTACTAGAGCTGCAGCTCTAGTGATTTGGATAAGCTCCTCAAGCTAACTGTAATGTACTTGACTGTAAACTGGTCTCGAATTGTGTGATCCTAGGCAAATGTTTTATTTTACAGAACTGCCTTTTTTCTTCAGTATCACAAACGAGAGCACCTTCAAATAATTGCTAACTAATGAAGCATTTCTGCTGTATAAAACTATTTTGTTTGATCTAAGAAACACATTTTTTGCTCCATGTAAAATAAGAACCTAGTCCACAATTAGGGAACCTGTGACCGCTGACTTGTCTTTTAGGTCACCAATAGCATTGTCATCTGGACGGGGGCAGAAATGTTTGTCAGTGTATGTTTAAAAATTCACTTTTAATAAATATATTACTAAAGTATGATGTGAGAGTGCATGGTCATTTACAAACAACATATTTTTCATTGAAATGGCCACACTCGTTCCCACTAATATTCAGTTTTACTGATGAAACTATATAGCATACTGATAATAATCTGTGGAAAATGAGTTTCAACAAAAATATTTATTAATTGCACATCACCAGATAAAGTGTTCTGTTTTGTTTTCATCATATTAAAATCTTTTTTCATCACGCAGAGTTACAAATAATGTGCTTTCTTAACTACTGAAATATATTTTGAAATGTTTTTACAGTTCATTTATAAGGTATTTAAATGTTGTGTGTTAGGAAAAAAAAAAACTGACATCCCACCGCCTTTCATTTCACACTACTTGTACAGCACCTTTGTCTGACAGTTCGCTTTACAAATTCCTCTAATTTTACAGTCAAAGAAAGAAAAGTAAACACCTATTTCCAGGATAAAATAATCAGTATATTGTAATAAGATGTAAGCTGACATTTGATCTCTGTCTCTGGCAGAGCAAATACAACAAGATAAAAACAAGATTTAAAGAAGTCTTTATTAAGCATTCACTTTCTGAGTGAACATAACATCTGTTCTTTGTCCGCTAACCTGTATGTAGGCCATAAAAATAGCTCACCCTGATAAAATATGACTTGCCAGAGCGAGTGGGCGAGTAGATTCCCTGAGGCCTGATGAATCATATGGTAAAAGTTTGCAGCAGTCTTCAGAATGGATATTATCCAATGAATTAATGTAACATCCATTTTTTTGTAGTCTTTCTTGCCACAAATATCCAACATGATGGTCAGTTGCTGTTCCTAGACTGGCTGCTTATAACTTTCTCAGGATGTAAATGTTTTGAATAAGACACAGCAATTGGGGAGATTTACATTTTTAGATCTTCCCTTTCTTCTTTGGCTAATATATGTCACGCTTCTTGTGTCAACCTATTGCGACAGGAGGGATCCCAAAGTTCCACCTTTGAACCACTTGACCTTTATCCACAGAATTGATGTGCAAATGCTCAGAAATTTCATCCTGTTTCTACCTCAACAAAATACAAAACAACATCACTCAGGTGATGTCTGAATTCCAAGACTTGCCAAAATGTGTCCCCTCCCCCTTACAGGGCAAAAATATTCACGGGGGTATTCACCTGTAAATTAGATATGGTCATGACTGACCAAGTGCATCCAGAGCAGTCAGGCTTTAATTAAAGCGAGCTGGGGACATTTTTATACATCACCTTCAGAAGTCCCAGGGCCTCACGTCTGACTGAGAATTCCTTTAAATATACTTTAGCCCCTACACTCTTTAGTGGGAAACTCAAGACTTTTATGTTGATTGATGACAGTGAAACATCTGCCCTTATTGAAATGGCAGATGCCACAGACTTCTGCATTGTTACAATGGAATGGTAGGCCGTGGAGCTTAATGGTAATGGAGAACATATCACATGCTGTCTACCTACACTGATTCCCAGTGGTGGTATGGACCATGGGTAAGACACCTAGGGTCACCATTTATTTAAAAATCCTGTTGTGTGCTTAAGGCTTCAGTCACACCTGGTTGATTTCTCAGGGCTCCCAGGCTCGAAGGTGTACCTACCAATTGTGTGGGGCGGAGAAAACAGACCTGTGCCCCCTTAACCTTCCTAAATCTTACCGGAAGAAGGGCCCACATTAGGGCAAATAGTCAGTCCTATCAAGACTGGACATGTTGTTGGTAAATTGTCTTCAGCCCACCCCTCTGGTTAGCACACAAACTGAAGCATAGGGATTGGCATACTAAGGACTTTCATTATACATCAACCTAACAAAAAATATATGCAGCAGAATGGTTACAAAAATCATGAATATATTGACAACAGCAAACATAAACAGAGTGTACAGAAAAATAAGATGAGTATTATAGTAGTCTTTGTATTTCTTCATAAAATGCTTAACACTAACTGCTAGTAGCTAGAAGAGGTGCCATATTAGGTTGCATCATGCACATATCTGATCCGAACCTGGTTGCAGACTGATCTAACACAACGCATTAATTTATCTCATGAGTTAATGCCATGTGTCATTGGGGCTTATTTTCCCTGGAATAATCAGTCACTGGTCAAAATTGGAGCACTATGTTTTATTGGAACTATTCACACCAGTATGCCTGAGTCAGTGCTCTTTTGATTGTTATATTTTGTGTGTACAATAGTGTGAAGAAATACAACATATACTAGACTTAATTACCTAAATCATACTGTGAGCGAAAGGGAGTGGTGGGCAGCACTAATAATATATGTATGCAGCATAGCTCAGAAAGTGGGTTAGTAATACAAGAAGTAGGATCCTAACCAACTAAATAAACACACCATGGTTAAGTGTTACAAGGCTTGAAGAACCTCTGCTTCTACCCGAGTAGCTGTGGTATAAGCAGCAGTCATCCCCAGAAAGTTAAGATGAACAAAATACACTTAAGTGAACTGGAGATAAGAATGTATTTTTAAAGTTTTTAATCAAAAAGCAACAAAAAAAAGTAAAGTGACAATCAATAGTGAATGCTTTTGGTTGACTTGGATATAGGTGCGATTTTAGGCCAACCATGAAGGAGTGGAGGTCGGATACACAAGGCCGTTTGCTCCAGTTAAAGCTTTTACCTTCTGACTTGGTTCTTTTTTTCTGGAAGTCAAAGTCCTCCAGCATGGCAAGGTCCAAAGCTGGTGGGGGTCCCTCGAAGTCATGGTTATGCTGCAGCTGAAGCAGTGGATTTTGGCACCAAAAGCTCCAAGCAGGACAAAGCTGGAGTTCATAGCTGCTGAAGTAGCTTTGTCGCTGGGAGGAATTTCTTGTTTCACCTGGTCCAAGGTTTTACCTTTGGAATTAGTTACTTTTTTGGTTCTCACAATCCTCCAACGAGGCAAGTCTCTAAGCTGTAGCTGGCCAGGGCTTCATAAGATCAGATACTTTTTTATGCAGGCTTCGCTGAACCAGTTTTCAGCATGGCAAAAAGCTTGAAGGAAGATGAATCTGGCTTTCTTGCATGCTACGGACAAGCCTGACCACCTTGACCCAGTCCTCACTAATGCCAAAATGAACCTTATTTTCTCCATATGATTAGAAAGTTCTTTCTGGTCACTTTTGTAGACCCAGATCTTCAGGACAGGCATCAAGACACTAGGCCTCTTTACAGTGAGGGCTCCTGCAAGGTCCAGTCTTGTAGTCAGCTGGGTATTATTGGAGACATGAGTGCTTCTGCTTTTTTGTGACCATAGAAAAGGCAAACAGGATGTAAGCCACCTTACCCTTCGAAAGCCATTCTAGTCCTTAAGTGCCACACAAACATCAAGAGTCTTCTTTCTTCCAGCAGGACCTTCTTCTTCAGGTGCAGTCCTCCCAGGTCAAGGACTGTTCTGAGGAGATTGTGGTAAGGTGCCAGTCTCATCTTGTGCAATAGCCAGTGCAGAATTTTGACTATCAATCCTGTCTACCTTCTCATCCTGTACCCACTCCCTGTTGCAGCACTTCCTCTTCTCTTTAATGTAAAATGTCCCAGAAGTCCTCAATCTAAGATGCTTGAACCCTTCTTCCACCAGGAATATCCCTGACTCCATCCAGAATTACCCTGTTACATCTATTTAGCTGATGTCTCCTCCCTCCGGCAGGGACTAAATAGGTTCTCCCTCCCGCCGGGGTTGGTGTCTAGTGGCCTGGGAGTGCTCTAGGAATGAAAAGGATGACCCCCATATGGAATCTACAATCTGTCCCTGCCTTCTAGTTAGGCAATCCCTTATAAGTGGTCAGTGGATTGGCAAATCCTCTGCCTTCCTCGGTCCAGAGGCCTTGATATTTTTGTCTGATAGGTATGGTTCTTAATTGCAGCCGGGAATGTGTACTGATCCCAGGAGTTGTTTTGAGTGACACTCTAAATTTTCATCTGTCCCTTGAGAAGGCCCAGCTTTCTCCTTCATCTTTGTTGCTTCAGATGGTGTAGGCTCACCTCTCCTGATGGTTTCCTCTCTCCTCTACTGTCATACATCCCTTGCCCGAAAATATGTTCCTTATGCCACTGAGCATTCAGACCGAATTGAACTGAATGTGAGACGTGTTCGAAGGCAGGATCTTTTTCCCTGAGGCAAGCACATTTGGTGGGTGGCCACTTCTATTTCTACCGTTGACATCCCCCTTTTGATTTTTTTGTTTTTTGTTTGTTTTTGAGTCCAGTAGACTAAAAGGTGGGGTAAAAAAAAAACAATTGTATTCCTATACTTTAAAATTTGACTTTGCGTACTATTTGCAGACTAGTGGCCCAAGATATCGCCAATTTTGTATCCCTTTCTAGCCCACCTGACACATTTTTGTAACACTCATTTCTTAAAGTGCTTGTTGTAATTCAATTCGACATTTGTTTCTGTAGCAGAAATGGAATTAAAGTTGCAAATGTCACTTTTTCGATCTTCTCTGGCACCTACCCCAGTCACCCCACAGATCTGCTTGACACTTGCCATGCTGAACCCAATTATAATGAACTTTATTTTCGGAAAGGTTTGTGCCGGCCCATTGAAAGACCCCAGTTATTAAGAAAGGAAATGAACTGAACTGCTTTTTTGGTGTAAACATTGACCTGCCTTTAACTGCACAGTCACACAGCATAAGCATATTTTTAAATTGTGTATGTCAGTACATTATTTTAAAACTAAAACAATAACTGCAACATTTTTATTTAAAAGAACTTTTGAAACTTAGCTACTACATTTCATATTTCAGGTTGTGAAATCGTTTAATACGAGTAGAGATTTTCTTTCTCCCATTACTTTGGGGCTTTCATTTAGAGTGGGCGGTAAAGCAAATCAGCCAATTTGATGAGGAAGTAGGAAGAATTCACTTCTTATGGAGAATCAGCTGTTGCAATTTCCTATGCAATAGATATAGCGCTGAGCACTTTTTGTGAATCCTTTTCAGCTGCCTGTTACACAACCAGGTTGCCTGGAATTACTACCAACATCACATCTCTTTGCTTGCTATTGTCTAGTAGTAGGTTCTATCATCAGTTGCATCTCCATAGATCTGTATTGTTGTTGCTGACCAGGCACCCCAGAGAGGCACACAACGTGTCCTGGTGTGCCAGTGGCATTTGAACAGCTATATCTGTGGAAATGTGGTACATGGGACACTGCTGATTCCACATTTTGTCATTCTAGTATCTATTCATCTCATTACCACAGTGTGTTATGTTCATTACATTCATGCGCTGCACTTGAGAAAATCATCACTTTACATGCACCATAGAATGTTGTGTTTGTGGACAATTGTAGTCCCTGATGCTTCTTTTGTTTCATGCTGCAAAGTAAAATATAATGCTTATGCATCGGCCCTATTAAACTGTCTTTGGTCAACAGCGTACTCCTCTGAGATTGCTGACCTAATTCCTCTTTGTAAGTTGACATTTTCTTTCTTCCTTAAACTTGCTTTGCCTCCATACTGCTCAGCCTCTTCTAGCCAATGGTTACCAGAGATGTTTTCCATTCAGTATATCGATCTGATTGAAAAACGTGGAAGTACTCTTTGCTCTAGCCTCTTATTAAGTGCGCTTTCCACTCATTAAGTGCTGTATCCTCTTATTAAGGTTTCTTATACATTTAAGTTTTCATCTATTTTAGTGACACTTTTCCCAGTTGTTAAGTATGTTTTCCTTGTTATCTATAATATACCTGGGTATAATATATTTTCTTTTAGAAGCATTTGAGAAAAAAATTGCCCACAGTTTCTTTATTACTTTTCTTGGGGTTATTCACATAGCAATTTTTCAGATATCCTATCAACAGTGGCCTATTTTATTTATTTATTATATATTATATATTATATATTATTATATATTTATTTATATAATAGGCCATATCCTATCAACAGTGGCCTATTTTATTTTCTGCATTGGCCTATATATATTAAATCTAATATGATTGATATTATTTTTATCTGTTCAGAATCTTTTTTTTGGGAATAGAGCTGTGTGCACTTAATTATTTTTTAATGCCAGCTAAAACCATGTTTGATACTAGGCATATTAAATGAGATGTAATTCCTGTTTGTTCATAATCTGAATTCACCTCAGAGCACCATAGCTGTTCTTGCCTTTAACTGGGAACTACGCAAGATGTTTCATTTAGCCAACACACCCTTGCTGTGTCCTTGATCAGTATGGTCGCATCCATGCAGACAAAGTACCCTATGGTCTCTAAATTGGCACCTTGCTGTTCTCAGTGTTTGCCTGTGTGAGCAATCTTTATTCGTAACCTTGAAATCAATGTGGGGCGCTATGTAATGCTAGTACAAATTCTCTTCTTTCAGACTACCCAACAGCCAGAAGTTTCTTAGGGGAACAAAGTCAAATTGATAATCCAATTTGTTTTGCCAATAAAATCATCTGAGTCTGCCTATGACTGTGCATCCTTTCTCAAATAGTATTTCCGATTTTCTGGTTGGCCTCTTCGTGAGTAATTCCTCAAATATTAATCCTATTGTTTTCTATTGGATTGTGTTGCAGTACCAGTACATGGACTTCGGTGGTGTTTGACCTACTCCAAGGTTGGGCTGGCGTACATTTACACATGTTTAATGCACCTTTAGGGCAGTAGTAACTTTAGAAGTGTAGTTTGTGAGTGGCAAAGGTCTTACACATTTGTTGGTATGTGTTTGTATTATCATGGCCATCACTAAACCCCACCTTAAATTTCTCTATGCTCCTCACATTTAGTAGTAAGTAATGATCCATTTTCCAGCCACTTCCTCTTGTTCATCCCACATTTACTACTGAAACATATATCTACGTGTTCACAGAGCTTCACCATCATGGCGAAGATGTCCTCCCATAAAAGATAGAAGAGGCAAAGGTACAGGTCTCTGGCTACAAGTTTGTGGAAAGTATTTCCTAGTAGATGATGAGTACTACTTTATTATAAAATGCAGTTTGTGGGTAGGCCCCTTGGTACCCAGTTCATGTCGATATTGAAGGTGGATGTATTAACCACTCGCTGGAGTACAGTAGTTTCCCTTCTCAGCTCAAGAAGGGACTGATTACTCATTTATGGAAATGATCAAATATCAATCCCTCCATTCTCCTTTCTTTCCATCCATCACTAGTCTATTTTTTCTGAGACCAATTGAAAAGACAGTGATGCAGCAACTGTAAACACACACTGATCACCATAGGCTGCTGCACATATATGTCAGTGTTCCCTCTCAAGCACAATACTGATTGTCTGGGAAGGTCGGGGTGGTTTTTGTCCTTTCTCCCTGGACATAGTTACTCCATTCACATGAGTTTGTCTAGTTACTCTCCCCTAACTGCATTGATGAGTTCCCCAGAGGTCTGTTTTGAAACACAGTAACTTTGAGATATTTCTTGAGCACTAGTAGATGTGGTGGCTGGCTAAGGTATTTGCATCAATTGGGATGATGCCCTTATTTATTTACATCTGAGTATTCCTTTGGATTTACATCTAGCTACTGAGTAGCTGTCTCTTATTGATTGAATGTAAAACACTGGAACTACATTGTATGACGCTCACTCTTGAGGCCGTGGGGGTCCCTGTGTTCTGTCATGCGGCTGGAACATAGATACTGGAGAACACACTTCACTTGCTTTGTGTTGATGTCAATTGAGCTGCCCCAGATATTGCCCCAGATGGTAGGGGTGGGTTACAGCTTCCCATTTATATCAACACATTGGATGTGTGAAGGGTGGCAAGTCCATGCTACAGCTAAGTATAACAATAAAGGTGCTCTCCATACTGTCAGTGAGGAACATTTAGCCCATAGAGGCAAACATCAGCAGGAGTAACTTTCAAGTATGACAGGAGCCCAGGTAGAAGAAGAGAACTCTACAACAGAAGAGATCAGAAAGATTAATCATTTGCTCCAGTGACTGAACTAGAAAGTGTGAAATAGGGAATTAAACATACCCCTTCATGACACAACCCTTTAGAAATATCAGAATGGGCAGCATAGATCAATACCTGGGCGGCATGTTGTCATCCCTTCCTGTCAGAGGAAAAGATGCATCCAAAAAGGAAGTGACCTTACTAAAAAACATGTTTAGAAAAATTCAGGATGGGGTTTGATGAAAAAATCATTGACAGACAGGCTCACATCACTCAGATCCGATGGTATTACATCTTGATATTGACTCCAGAATATCGTGGTACTAGAGTATCTTGGACAAAATATTGAGATCCAAAAATATAGAAAAGGTACTTTTTTACATAGGTACATAGTTGTGGATTTAGTATTAGTGAATCTACACTTACCTATATAGACTTACCTTCACAGTATTTTGGTCATTGACATTATTCCCATCATATTCTGGTAGAACAATTTTTTTTGCCAAATCTTTGACATACAATCAATCAGAATACAGCAAAGGGATAGTAGATAGTAAATTGGCTCTATGTGCCAAAGGCTGTAAACAATGGAAAAGCAGATAGATATGAATTCAAACTCTAAGCAACTTCTCCACACATGGAAACAGGGCATAGCTTCTTTGGGCAAAATGCAAAGATTTTAAGAATGGATTGTGGAGAGAAGGAAATGACAGAAGGAGGCAATATTTATGCCTGCCTCATATAATTGTTAGGGAATTGTGCAGCAGGGACTAGACAGCCAAATTGGTATTGTGAGACTGAACAAGAGACTCGAACGGAAGACCATGCAAAAAGAGCACAGCTCGCAAATGAATTAATTAGAGATGAAACAAATATGATACAGCTAGAAAATCCCAAGGCAGCTTCAATTCACATTGAGATGCTAAGAAAAAAAAACACATCTCTTAAAGGCATGCTCATACTTCACCCCGAAAAAGCTGTGATTATGTGAACAATGCTGAGGCTCCTCATGCACAAATATGGGAAACATATAAAAAGGTGGCTGAGGGCGACACCCCTGAAAAGCCACTAGTACATGGTGTCTAAGAACGAAGAAACCCAGGGTCACAAACACCACTGAACTTTCCCGGGCAATATGGATATTTGGTGTAGCAACCTAGAGACAAGTTTTTAAAACCTTCTCTTATGTTTATGGCTTAGTTCTACAGAACTTAAAGCTTGGGTAGTAGATCAAGAGAAGGATTTTGCTCAAATCATGCTGTAGGATGGTAAAGGGGAATATAAGGAGTAAGCCGCACAGTCTCTTATCTTTAATTCCTGTTTCTAGTCTTCTTCCACTTAAGTAATAGGAGGCTGGGGGTGATCTCTTATTCATTTGTCATTGAAAGACAACATGCTTCACAAGTCTTTGTTGAAGAATGTTGAGCTCACCTCAGGCAAAGATACTGCTTGGGACTTGCTTGCCAAGGTGTTTTGTTATTTCATTAAACATCTTCGGATGCTGAGGAAGCTGGTGTGTCACATTAAGTATATGAAGGAGGAGATTTTGAGAGTGGCATGAATTGCTTATGACCTATATAAACTTTGTGTCTCTAGACTCATGACACAGAGACTACTCAGCAAAACATACAAAACTGACATCTCTGTCTCAGATCACGGTCATATCTTGGTATGGTGGGGCAGGGGTAGAGTTGCAATCTCCAGGGAAGTCTGGATGCTGCATCGGGAATGATTTAGATACTGTGTTGACAGAATAGAAATGGCAATAGCAACAGCAGTCAATCTAGACTTGTAACACCACACCAGTGATATATAGGAATGGTTTAAACTCATGCGTGGATTGGCTTTAGCAGTGATGGCAAGGGTAACACAACAAATTAGGCTGTTAGAACATAAACAAACTGAAGAACTTAAGGAGTTAGAGAAAGAACATGGCTGAGTTGACTCTTGAAATTAACGGTAGACTTCTACGAGAAATGGGGCAAGGTGGGCACACGTTTAGCAAGGGTGTTGAGAGCATACAGAATGTAATAAGAGACCGGATAGTATGTGGCTGACAAGGGAAAGAGCCAAGCTGGAGATGTTCAATTAGCCTTGCGAATACATTTTGCCAAGGAGACGAGGACCATTCTTTCTATGAATGAAGCTGCATTCTAACTGATCCTCAAACCAGGGACACCTCATACAATTGTGCCTTGTAAAGTCTGTGTGCATTATTAAATGCTTACACTAAGATCCCCACTAGTATAATAACGAACAAATTAGAAACTGTGATGCCCTTTCCATTTAAATTGGACCTAGTGGGCTTTGTAAAGAATTGGAAGGGGCATGATAACATGGAGACGTTTATAAAGAAAGCCAAAGGGAAGATAATCACTTTGCTTCTACCTATTTTGGATGATGAATAAGCATTTGATTCATAAGATGGGCTATTCTTAGAGTGGTACTGGAGAGGGAGGGCATGGGTCTGAAAATTAGAGGGCGAGTCATGGCACAATATACATCACCCACAGCACAGATCAGAGTAAATTGAATAGAATCCACAACATTCATGATCAAAAGAGGCACGACACAAGGGTGTCCTCTCTCGCCCTGCTTTTTTTGCTCTAGGTGTGGACTTCTTAGTCATCAGAATTTGAGAATGCCTAAAAATTAGGGGGATGTTCTCTGGGAAGGAAAAATATAAAACCTATCAAATATTCTGCTCTTCTGGTGAATCCCTAGACTTCCTTAAGGACAATAATAGGAGAGGTAGATTCATTGGAAATGGTCTCTGGCTTTAAAAGCAACAAACACAAATAGGAAATAATAAATAGCTCTGGCCTCCTGACCATGTGCACACTCTCTAGACAACTCTGTCTCTCCAATGGGAGGGAAAGTCCGCCAAGTACCTAAACTGAAATATAATTAGTATTCTAGGGGGGCTGTTTACTTCAAACACATTCACATTTCTTGGTTAGGCCACATGAAAGTTGGAATTTTACCCAAGCTTCTTTAACTCTTTCAAGCAATCCAGGTCCTTATCCCCCTATAAAAAGTTGCAAAGCTAACTGATGGACTTCGTCTTGGCCAGAGGCATTACATCATGAGGAATTCAGTAAGGTCCTTTTTTACACTCTTAGGACAGATAATGCCATATGTTCTGCATGAAATGCTGGGCAGCAGGGATAGGGGCGGGAAGAGGGGATTCCTTTTTCTGTCTGTCCTTTGTGACTACATCAGTGATGCTTTGTATTAACCTGATAACAAGTTTGGAAATAAATTGGTATTTAATACTCAAAATAAATGAACTAGGCATATGTGGATTACAAAATACAGTTTGTGCATTTCAATAGATTGTTTGAATGTTTATGAATAGATAATCCATTGGTTATGGAATTGCATTTAGTTTGACAAGCATTAAGAAAAGTAAGAGCATCCAGTGCAGATGTAGTGGCATACCATACTCCGCACAAGGTGCCAACATGTATATTGGAATATATGCGAGACCAGGAAAGCATCCCCGGCTGATCTGTGAATATATGCAGTAATTCTGGGCTACGTTTGTCCAGTGAAGAGCCAGCATTGGCAAACCAAATAGGTCTCACCTTTAGGACATATTGGCTTTGCCAATTATTTTTGAAAGTTCTGTACAGCATTACAACTCTCTGCAAATTTGACAAAAAAATGAAAAGGGCGCAGTTGTTGTTGCATCATTCCAATGATGCACATATACATCAGAAAGCATTTGAGTGACGGTGGAAGGCAGGGATGCTGTTTACTTACATTTTTTATTTACCCTTCCAAGTTGGCAGACACACTTGCATTGGTATACAAAGATATTTTAGTGTGAAAGCACCAACTGGGAGTGGGGAGAGTGGTAACAGGGAAGAAGGTGAAAGCAGCATATGGAGAGTAGGGGCGAGAAGCACAAGAAGAGAACACAGAGAGACGCAGGCAAGACTGAGCAACAAAGAACATAGATAAGTGAGAACAGGGTGGGGGCAGAAAAGCCCTGTGAGAGAGTGATGCAGAATGGGAGTGGGGCGGAGAGAAGCACATAAGTGTTGTATCTGGAGAATGTATGCATTGTTGTAGACTGTTTTTATGCAAAAAGAAAAAAGTAGTTCCCTAAAGGTGAGCAGTGAAAGGACAGGTAAATAGGTTATGCTCCAGGGAAGTAACAAACACAAGATGGACAAGGGAAGCCATTGCAAGCAAACAAGAGTAACTATAAAACTACCAATGGTAAGCAGTGGTGGGGTTTAAGTAATATGTAAAATGTAAATTAGCACTTGTATAGCGCACTACTCACCCGTTAGGGTCTCAAGGCGCTGTACTCCTACCGCTATGGAACCCCTCCTGGCTTTTCCCTGTGAGGCGCCCACTCCTGAGCACCCCCAGGGTGAAGCCAGGCATCCAAGCGCTGTTGGGGCCGTTGTGGAGATTAAGCAAGCTATTGCCCAGAGTTGCAGAGTGGGACCCATGAATTAGATTAGGCACAGAGGCGAGAATTATCTGGTCGAGGGGAATTGAGCCCAAGACCTGCCGAAGCGGGACTTGAACCCTGGTCTTGAGCCAGATCTCTGCCTCAGGGTCTGCCGCTCTAACCATTGAGCCACACTTCTCCACTTAAGCATTTAAGCCCACTGTACGTTCTAGAAAAGAGGACAAGAGGTCTTTTGCAGACAGCTTTGCCGTCTGGTAGGCTCGAATTAAACAGAAAGTTCCGCCCGCTGAGTCAAATTGACATTTCAAACCTTGGTTTGAGTCCTATTGTCATCATCTGTACAAAGACGTACCACAGTTGCTAAAAATAATTGTAAATGTACAATTTTATGCTCTAAAAGTGAAAAAGTTATAGTGACTACAGGCCAGTGGAGTCCATACTAGTTACTTACTGTCCGGTATGAGCACTGGAGTATCAGAATACTGGTGGACAGTCTTAAAGGAATCAGAATCAGCTTTATTCAATTTTTTTGTTAAAATCAAAAAGCACAGAATTAAAAAAACTAGAACAAATAGTTAAAACACAAATCAGTGTATACAGTGACTAAGATGTAGACTACCCCCCATTCTGTTTAAAATGTATCACCTTTCTTTGACTTAAAATGGCCCATAAATAAATAAAAATAGTTGGCAAGGATTGTAAAAACACATATGCTGGACGACAATAAAATAAAAATCCAAGTATCTCAACAGTGGTATCAACCGTGCATCTCTTTGTATCTTATACAATTTGCAGAATAAAATTATGTGAAATCTGCTTTGGGCAGTTTCCTTATCACATAGGCATCTTTCCATGGTCCACAACCAGTCATTCATAGTTGGAAAGCTTACCAGGTGATGAAAAATATCCCATCTAAACCTGGTTAAAACAAATCTGTGCTGGCCATTGCTCACCTCAGTTAAATACGGTTGCATACCAAATGATGTTAAAATCACCTGATTTTTAAATATGCTTGACTTAAGAAGTTCTGCATATTCTGCTTTAGTTCTTCCAAGTGTGACAAGCACTCGTTCTTCAAGGATTTCCTTGCAACAGTCTTTAGAGATTCAGGTTAATAAAAATAATCTTGATGCCCCAGGTCAAGCATAAAACTCTTAATATATTCTAGCCACAGGAAATTTCCTGCTTTGGTTGAACTGAGACAATCCCTAATAATCTCATGATTCAGCCTAGTAAACTCAGAAGTCCATACCTTATGCTATAACAAGATTGGCTGAATCTTAACTAAACTCGAAATGAAAGAGACCCCCAGTTCGTAATGGCATACATAAGATGGACTATTCGGCGGAAGAGAAAGGAGATATCTCAGAAAGGTGTTTTCAATTACTTGAGAAGATTCACTATTTGCATGACGTCATAGGCCTGCCCTATACAAGGCTGTTGACATACATTTAGCCTAATAAATGGTTAGTAACTCCCTGAGGGGTTTTCTTTCCTAGTTTACAAGCAAAAGTGCGTAACGCTGTAATAGTTTTCTGAAAATGTAACCTTCTGGTCTTAATCGCTATCGACCATGACCCAACCTGGTCAAACATAATCCCCAAATACCAAAGGGATTTAACATAATCAATTCTGGTGCCATTTATCATAAGATTGTGAGATTTCGATATTGCTTTTCCGCACTTCATAGCAAATGTCTTGCTCTTATTGACTAGTTACCCTAATTCCTCCATATAGGATACAAATGCCAGAGGTGTACAGGCCATGAGCATGGCATCATCAGCATAAAGCAGGGCAGGAATAGGGTGGTGTCCTATTTGGGGCAAGCTTTCACAGTTAGCAGTTAACGTACTACCCAAGCTGTTAATATATAGAGAGAAAAGAAAAGGAGTCAGGACACAGCCATGCTTTACCGCCTCTCTATGCAAAACAGGTGGGTGCATTCGCCCAATAATCCATACCGCACTCTTGCCGTACAACCATGGTACATTTCCTAAGAACTGTGTAATTGATGGATCTACCCCAAGGTCTGTCATAATAACCCAAAATGTATTGTGAATTACACAATCAAATGGGGCTGACAAATCAACAAAAGCCAAGTATAGTCTTCCTTGTTTAATTATGCAATATTTCTCAATTAGCATCTTTAAGTCGAGGCCCTGCTCAACTGTCCTCACTCTGGCTCGAAACCCATACTGTAAGTCACATAAAAATTCCTCTCCTGTGCCCAATCCTGTAATCTTTCCAAAACAAAGCGACCAGCCACTTTCACCAAGGAGTCTAATAAGGAAACCAGCTGGTAGCAAGTTGGGCTATGCCTGTCCCCCTTTTTAAAAATTATCACAATAAGAGATTCTGACAGTGACCCCCAAAAAACCTACTTTACAGCATGCATTTAGAGCTTGGGTAAGCAGTAGTCCCCAAGGACTAATGTTGACCTTAAATAAATCTACAGGGATAAAATCTGGCCCCAGTTCCTTACCACCTTTATTTGCATTTACGGCAGTAATTACTACCTCCAGAATAAATACAAAGTTAATTGGAAAATTAACAGGGGCAAAAGAACAGCTATCAGGGCCCTCATCATCACCCCAGCTTAACCTATCAGAAGGGTTTGAATAGATAGAGAAATAATGCGAGATCCAATCTGCCTCATTATTGCAATTTCCAGGAGTGGTCCCTTATCTGAACTAAAATATGAAGAGTTAAACAAACGCCAAAGGGCAGCAGAATCTTTACTAAAGCTAGCTTTTTGCAGTTGATCACACAATTCTTCCTTCAACACCTTTCTCCTTTGTTTCAGACAAGGTTATAGTTTTTCCTAGCAGCCCGAATTTCGTGAATACAGCGTGGGTTTTTATGTAAAGCTGTTTTCAACATACTATGGGCCTTAATACAAGATCCATTAAACCACCCCTTTTTCTTCTTGTCAGTACCCCTAATGACAACCACCAGTCCATCCTTAATGCCCCTAGCAAATCCTCTGAAAGCTCTATATCAAAACATTTCACAAAAAATACGAGAGATCAGCTTTTTTTTAAACTCAGGAGGATCAATCTGAGACCATCGTTAGGTATGCCCATTATACCTTGCAATATCCATATCACCCACTGCACAATAATTTGAATATGGCACGTGAGCTATCAAATCCTTGGATGTTAAATGTAAGTCAATACACAGTGGGTAATGATCACTACATGCAATGGTGAGGGTAGTGAATTTTTCGACCCTTGCAGCATGTCTGTTTGTAACTAGAATATAATCTATGACAGAGTTTTTTTCTTGTCCGTTGAATGTGTACTTAAATGAAACTGGCGGGGAACTAGTCTTATTGCAGAAGGCCAGGTCAAAATTAAAAAGGAACTCATTCAGTCTGTCACCATAGGTAGCGGAAGCAGTCAGGGTATTTGAAATATAAATACAATACAAAATACATATTCCCCCCTTTGCTCTCCCAGAATTCGATGGCACTGCTGGAGTATGGAAGGTTCAATTACCATTTATATGAATTGGGACTACTGCCCCGGTCTCTTGAAAACAGAGTACATTGTAGTTGCTTACAAAATCAATCCAGTCCGCAATTACCAGCTTAGCCAACAAACCCACCATGTTCCAAAATATCACCCTTGTCTTCACTGTACCAGGTACAATTTTGGTAACAGGAAGGTCTTCCAAGGAGCTGTGGCTCAACCCTTTCATGTCATCAAACAATCTACGAGGGGCACCAAGTACACCATTAACAGCAAGACTATTAAGCTCTTACCGCAAGCCACATATCAATCCAGAGAGGGGCATCACCCTGCCCCCTCTATTTCCTGGTGGGGGATTTGAAATAATATCAAGTCAAACTACTCCTTCTAGGTCTTCAAGACATGAATAACGGTTACTAGTAGTGAGCGGGGGAGGTCTTATACCAAGGCTCGAAGAGCATTTGGTCACTTCCTGCGCCCCATGAGGCTGATAAAAATAACCAAGAGGCAGTACTGATATGCAGTTTGGCGACACCGCCCACTTTATTGAATATAGTTTCTACCAGGGTCGGTGTTTTTAAAGTCAACACCACATAATCTCCCTGCAACCTTTTCTGCCCCCTCTCCAGCCATTTCATTCTCCTAACCATTTTAATGTACTCAAACAATTCGCGCGTGAGCCCAACTTTCTCCCCTAACCAATGTACGGCTTTGTTCCGCAACAATAGCCATGTTTCTTTTAAATTGCTGTAATCCTCTTGTGCATTGTGCCGTTTCACCGTATTTGTAACTGTACTCCGTATTCTGTGACTTGCTTTAGTGCCTTTTGTGCTTTTTCCTCCAATTTGTGCCTTTTTCCTATTTTCCGCTTTCTCTCCCCTTGTGCGCTCCCCCGTGCCGCTTCCCCTGTCGCTGCCTCCCTGCGGCCCGCCCCCCTTGCGCCCCCATTCGCCGCTCCCTCCCGCCTCCCAGCTGCTCCTCCCTCCCCCCTCCCTTCTTAATGGCTGGCGCTGCGCGTCGAGGGTGAGCGATCTCTGACCTGTTTTCGGTCAAGAGCTCGCCCCCCACGTCCGCAGCACCACCCTGCTGTCTCCATGTCCCTGACCCCCGCCCACGCTGCTGCTAGCGTGTTCGAGGCCCCCCTCCACCCACAGGCCTCCTCCTGCGCCTCATCCCTGGTGTCTAGTGGGCTTCTGGTAAGCATCGCTAGACTTATGTGCATTGTGCTGTTTTCGCCGTATTTTTAACTGTATTCTGTTTTCTGCGCTTGCTTCTTAGCGCTTTTCTGCCCCCATTTGTGCCTTTTAAATTGCTGTAATCCGCTTGTGCATTGTGCTGTTTCACAGTATTTGTAACTGTACTCCGTATTCTGTGACTTGCTTTAGTGCCTTTTGTGCTTTTTCCTCCAATTTGTGCCTTTTTGCTATTTTCCGCTTTCTCTCCCCTTGTGCGCTCCCCCGTGCCGCTTCCCCTGACGCTGCCTCCCTGCGGCCCCGCCCCCCTTGCACCCCCATTCGCCGCTCCCTCCCGCCTCCCAGCTGCTCCTCCCTCCCCCCTCCCTTCTTAATGGCTGGCGCTGCCCATCTGCGCAAGCCCGTCTGCGCCTGGACCGCGCCCAGCGCCAACCCCCCCGGTCCGCGCGACCCCCGCACCAACAGTCGCCGCTACTCGGCCAGCGAACTCATCGCTCTCAACCCCGGCCCCTCCACAACATGCTTCCAGGCCACACCGAAGAACACCAAAGGACCCTTCTCCTGCCACGCCTGCAACTTCACCTGCAACAGAACAAGGAAACCTGCAACAACCAGCACAAACCACCTCCACTGCATACTCCTCAACACACGCTCCGCACAAAAGCACGCCATCGAGCTCTGGGACCTGCTCAACACCACCGCCCCAGACGTAGCCTTCCTGACCGAAACCTGGTGGAACGACTCCTCAGCACCTGACATCGCCATAGCCATCCCGGACGGCTCCAAGATCACCAGAAGAGATCGCCCGAACGGAATCGGAGGAGGAATAGCCATCGCCCACAAATCTACCCTCAAAATCCACACCCACACGGACGACACCCTCAAAACCGCGGAACACCTGCACTTCCGGATCCACACTCACCCCAACACTACTCTCAGGGGAACGCTCATCTACCGCCCCCCCAGGACCACGAGCTCCCTTCAGCGACTCCATCGCCGACCTCACGAGCACCCACGCCCTCGCCTCTACGGACTACATCCTCCTTGGAGACCTCAATTTCCACTTGGAAAACAACAACGACGCCAACACCACAGCCCTGATCGACAACCTCTCCAACCTCGGCCTCAAACAACTGGTCAACACACCCACCCACATCGCCGGCCACACGCTCGATCCGATCTTCTCCGCAAGCAACCACGTCACCTTCAGCCACACCACCGAACACCACTGGACCGACCATCACTGCATCCACTTCACATTCAAGAAGCTCATCAAACACCACCGCACCCAACTACCACCTCACCGCCGCTGGAGCAAAGTCACCGAAGACCAACTGACCAGCACCCTTACCCAGAACCCGCCCACCGACTCCACCGACCCAGACTCCGCCGCTCTCAACCTATGACAATGGATCAACAACTGCGCCAACACCCTCGCACCTCTCAAAAGGCCCACCGACAACCAAGGAAAGAAAAAAGCCGCCTGGTTCACAGACGAACTCATCACCTCCAAACGCACCTGCCAGAAACTAAAGAAGAAATGGCTCCTCGAACGCACACCAGACAACCTGGCAGCCCACAAGGAATCATCCCGCAAGCACCACCAGCTAATCCGACTCGCCAAACGCTCCCATTTCATAGAACGCCTGAACAACAACGCACACGACAGCAAAGAACTCTTCTGCATCGTGAAAGAGCTATCCAACCCCAGTGCCAACGCCAACGACATCCCACCCTCCCACGAACTCTGCGACGCCCTGTCCACCTTCTTCTATCAGAAGATCGCCGACATACACGACAGCCTCAACACCACGCCTCCGCCAGACCCCACCTCCAACAGCCCCATCCACACCAACCGCCTGACCGCCTGGACCCACGTAGATGACTCGGAAACCTGCAAGATCATGAATTCCATCCACTCAGGTTCCCCTTCAGACCAATGCCCCCACCACGTCTACAACAAAGCCGACTCCACCATCGCCCCCCAACTTCGAAAGATCATCAACTTATCTTTCGAAACCGCAACCTTCCCGGAAAGCTGGAAGCACGCCGAAATCCACGCCCTCCTCAAGAAACCCAAGGCAGACCCCAACAACCTCAAAAACTTCCGCCCGATCTCCCTCCTCCCCTTCCCGGCGAAGGTCATCGAGAAGATCGTCAACGCTCAGCTCACCCATCACCTCGAGGACAATTCCATCCTGGACCCCTCCCAGTCCGGTTTCAGACGCAACCACAGCACCGAGACTGCCCTCCTCGCCGCCACAGACGACATCAGACAGCAAATGGACAACGGCAAAACATCAGCCCTCATCCTCCTGGACCTCTCCGCAGCCTTCGACACGGTCTGCCACCACACCCTACTAACACGCCTACACGAAGCCGGAATACAAGAGAAAGCCCTCAACTGGATCTCCTCTTTCCTCTCCGGCAAAACCCAGAGAGTCCGACTCCCTCCCTTCCGCTCCGAAGCCACCAGCATCATCTGCGTCGTACCCCAGGGCTCCTCCCTAAGCCCGACGCTGTTCAACATCTACATGGCCCCCCTCGCTCAACTGGCCCGTCAGCACAACCTCAACATTCTCTCCTACGCCGACGACACCCAGCTCATCCTCTCCCTCACCAAAGACCCACACACCGCCAAAGCCAGCCTCCACGAGGGAATGAAATCCATCGCCGAATGGATGAGGAAAAGCCGCCTGAAGTTGAACTCTGACAAGACGGAGGTCCTCATCCTCGGACGCACCTCCTCGGCCTGGGACAACTCCTGGTGGCCCACCGCACTGGGACCCCCTCCAACACCAACCAACCACGCATGCAACCTAGGCTTCGTCCTCGACTCCGCCCTCACCATGTCCAAGCAGGTCAACGCAGTTTCTTCCTCCTGCTACAACACCCTCCGCATGCTCCGTAGAATCTACAAGTGGATCCCGGCGGAAACCAGAAAAACGGTGGCCCAGGCCCTCGTCAGCAGTAGACTAGACTACGGCAATGCACTCTACACAGGCATCCCAGCAAAAGACATCCGCCGCCTCCAACGTATCCAAAACGCCTCCGCCCGACTGGTCCTTGACGTCCCCCGCCGATGCCACATCTCTCACCACCTGAAAGACCTCCACTGGCTCCCCTTGGACAAGAGGATCACCTTCAAACTCCTCACCCACGCTCACAAGGCACTCCACAACGCCGGACGAATCTACATGAACAACAGACTCAACTTCTACGTCCCCTCCCGCCAACTCCGCTCCACCAACCTCGCCCTCGCCATCGTACCCCGCTTCCAACGCAAGACCGCCGGCGGCAGATCCTTCTCCTATCTCGCCGACAAGACCTGGAACGCCCTCCCAACCTCCCTGCGACAGACCCAGGACCTTCTCACCTTCAGGAGACTCCTCAAGACCTGGCTCTTCGACCAATAGCAGCAGCCCCCCCTCAGCGCCTTGAAACCCTAGCGGGTACGTAGTGCGCTTTATAAATACTGTGATTGATTCATTGATTGATTGATTTTGCCATCGTGGCTGGCGGAAAGGTTGGTACATTAGCCAATACTGCCATATAAGGTGTTGTGGAGGAGGCAGGTCAGGAAATTCCAAAGCTTTTCCCACCTTACCAGCTATAACCATATTCTTTCTGAAACCCTGATCTGGTGTTAGAGAGCTGTTTTCCTTACTTGATCCACATCAGGGTTGTGGAATTCCTCTTGCTCGACACTTGGGAAATATTGTTTGTCAGAGGCTGACCTGTATGTCTGCTCACCTAATTTAGATGCCAGACATACAGGTGAGTTTTCACTGCCTGTCACCGCCAGGAAAACGCTGGCAGTAAGGGGCAGTGAAATCTGTCTAATCTCCTTATCACTATGGAAGATAACTCCCATAGCTTGGGAATTTATTTTTGAAAATACAAAAAAGAAGTATGACGGATGGCTCCATCATGTTGATGGAGCCGTGCGCTAAACTTAAAAAAAAAAAAAATAAGAAAGTATTGTCTGGAACTGCCATGACAGTTTTTCCTGTCACTGCTTTTGAAATGACTAACAGCTTGGCTATCATTTCTAAATTCAGCAGGTGGAGTAGTCTCGGCCTGGCTGATGGAGAATACTCCATCTGTCAAAATTGAAATCTGGCCAATACTGTATGAAACAGATATATAGGCCCTCATTACGACCCTGGCGGTCCGAAGACCGCCAAGGCCACAGTAGAGGTGTCACCGCAGTGAGGGCTGCCAAATTACGAGTTCAGGATACTCTGCCTGTCCCGCCTCTTTTCTGTGGTCTGCCGGGCTGGAGGTGAGCACCTCCAGCACGCCGGATACCATAATACCGCTAGCGGTATTCACTCCCCCATTTCCCCAGCACATACATACAGTCACACCCCCCTCCAGCACATACATACATTCACACTCCCCTCCCCCTTCAGCGCATACATACATTCACACCTCTGTCCCCTTCACCGCATACACGCACTCACCCGCTCTCCTCACTCACTCACACACTCACCCCGTCCACTTACATACACATGCATACTCGCACTCACCCCTTACATCCGCTAAATCGCACTCACGCATTCAATCGCTCACACCCGCACTCACACACTCACCCCATCCACAAACACTCACACACCACTATCCACAAACACTCACACCCCTCCAACCTGTCCACAATCACTCACACACGCAGACACGCACCCACAAACACCCCCCTGCATTCATGACATTCACACACGCACTCACACATGCACACACACACACACACACACACCCTTCCTTGTCGGATGATCCACTAACCTCATCCGTCGAGTAGGTCATCCAAGAGGGGATGCGTCCCAGCACTTCCACCGCCGGCAGTGCCCCACCATCAGGACACCGCCACCCCGTATTATGGGTGCGGCGTCCTTTTGGCGTGGCGGTGCTGGCAGTGGAACCGCCTCTTCACCGCCAGCACGACTGGTGACAGAATTTCCACCCGATATCGGGCGGAATTCCTAAATCAGTCGCAATAAGACGGTCTTAAGACAGCCAGCACTGGCGGTCTTTTAGCGCCCGCGGCTTCGGCAGTCGTACGAAAAGACCACCGAAGTCCTGATGAGGACCACGTGTGTGAAATAGAACTAATGGTTTGTTTGACATTTCAGGGCTTAACATAGTGCCTAGAGAGGTAGAGAGAATTCTGCATGAGGAAACGCTTCATCCAGTCAGCCTAAGAAACTGAGTAAAGGAACTTGGCAGTACAACACTTTCTTTGGTCTTTCTCTCAATCCCGTTTCCCCTCCCCCTCAGCGCTGTTTCAAAATGGGTGTTGATTCCTCTCGCTCTGAAGAGCACAGTTCGGCATTGATGGCTTAAGCTTCGTGCATTACTACTGTTGGATCAGAGTTTAGTCAGCCTGTTTAAAATAAACTTGTAACTAATCTGTGTCTGACACTCAGCCAGTGATTAGCCTTGAATAGTTGTGAAAAAAATGTGAAATGCCTCCTCGGACCAAACGACAGGCTGACCTGAATGGGCAAAGATGACCCGTCTAAGTGCAGCAGAATATGCAGAGTTGGAGCTCTTGTTGTCTTTTTGACACCAAAGTGTAAAATCCTGCTTAACAGGTCAGTTGGGCCAAATGTAGCACTTGGGGTGCACTTAAAAGGGAGAGAACATGATGCCAGGACAAGACAGAAAAAAAGAATCTGACCTTGTATAATATACCGGCTGCTCATTAAATTGCTCTACTGCTGTTGGGCCGATTTACGCTTTATAAAAACTGCATTGGTTAGGGTGTGCCCAGGAGTGATTCCCTCCCACTAGATAGTGTCAGGCATAACTGTGTCACCTACTGGTGCTCACGTCAGAACAGTTTCTGAACCTGCAGCGCTGGAGTGGGACTTAAAAGACTGGGGGCCTGATTTAGAGTTTGGTGGAGGAGTTACTCCATCACAGCTGTGACGGATATCCCGTCGGTTGCACTAAAATTTTCATAGGCTATAATGGAATTGTAATACGTTGGACAGGATATCCGTCACATTTGTGACAGCGTAACCCCCTCCACAATTCACTAAATTAGGCGCTTGGTCAGAAGATAAATTTTTTACCAGGATGAACCTGTTTGGTGTATCCTGCCATCACTCCATCGCAGTCAGCCTTAAATTGCACCTAGATCTCAGTCTCCTGCGACCATTGAGTAAAATTAGTGCTTTGTGCTTTTTGGCGCTATTTCTACTTAAAACATTCAAAATGCATATCTCCAGTTTCCCTTATTGTATTTTTGTCATTTCTGTATCATTTGTTTTTTTCAGTTTTACTCTATTTTTCTGATTCAGTTTGGGATTTCTTATTGTTTTGCATTTTGACTTTATTTTTGTTTTGGTACTGCATAAATACTTTAAAAATTACTGTAAACTAAGCCTGCGTGCTCTGTACCATATCTACTAATGGGGTGAGCTCAGATTAATTTAGTGAGGTTGAGGGTTCACCCTGACAAGGGTTGTGATTATTTTTGAGGAAGGGAGTTAAGCACCCCAAATAATAATCCAATTTCTTACATACCCATTCTGTGGTGGGGGCACAGCTCTTTTTTGGCCTTTCCACCTGGTGCCTAGTGGGCAGGACTCAAGGCTGGTACTTGAAGGGCAGATAGCTGGAGTGTCTACAGAAGTAAATCTTCTTCGGGCTGACCTATGCAAAATGGCTGAGAAGGTGTGTGAAGCGGAAACCAACATCACAGCCCTACAGAGTGACATGCAGCAGCTTCAGTAACACTACTATCCTAAAAGATCAAGTTGAAGATGCAGAAGCATGGTCAAGACGCTTACCAGGGTTTCTGGAACCTGCAGAAGGTCAATCTATGGAACGATTTTTGGAGCAATGGATGACGGAAGAACTGCAACCAAATGGACTATCTAAACACTTTGGTGGTCATTACAACCCTGGCGGACGGTGTTAAAGCTGCCGTAATACCGCAAACAGGCCGGCGGACAAAAAAATTGAATTACGACCCTGGCGGAAACCGCCAACAAAGACAGCCACTTTAACACATCGCCCGCCAGGGCGGTACAGACAAACAGCGCGGCGGTCACCGCCAACAGACAGGCGGAAGACAATGTACCGCCCACACTATCACAACACACCAATCCGCCACCTTTTCCGGGGCGGATTCACCGTGGATAAAAACACGGCGGAAACAGCTTTTGCAATGGGAAAACGCTCACCTCAACACATCCCACGAGGAACGAGGACTCCATGGACCCGGAACTACAAATCTTACCTGCCCTTGCATTCCTGCTCATCTACGACCAACAGCGACGTAGGCGCAGAACATACCGGTGAGTACTGCACCTACGACATGGGGTAGGGGGGAGCCAAAAGTTACGGGGACACCCACCAAACACCCCCACCCCCACCCTCGCATATTACAACATACACACCAATGCAGTCACAAAAATCACAGTAACAACCCACAACCCCCACCCGGAAGAATGCAATGACAAAGCGAATAGCGCTCAAACTTTGTATTTAGCCAATATACAACTCATTAAAAAATATACGGATATATATCATGAAATCTGTCAAAAATAAATATACAAAACAAGAAGTAGTGCAGATATGTACACAACAATGTCCGTGCACCAACAGTCCAAAAATGCATGGGCGACGCCCACAATAGATACCTGACCAAAATCCGAGAGGACACTGCCGGGGCATCAGATAGAAACACTACAGGCACCTCAGGGGGAAGGGAAGGAGGGGCACCTCAGCCACATGAATGCGAAGCCAGATCCACGACGGGGTTCCATGCCCATTGATGTATCCTGGGGAGTGCAAAGCCACAGTCTCTCAAGTCTCTACAGTGGGTGGGTTGCCCACTGTGCCATCCTGGGGAGTGCAAAACCACAGTCTCTCAAGTCACTACAGTGGGTGGTTTGCCCACTGTGCCATCCTGGGGAGTGCAAAGCCACAGTCTCTCAAGTGTCTACAGTGGGTGGGTTGCCCACTGTGCCATCCTGGGGAGTGCAAAGCCACAGTCTCTCAAGTCTCTACAGTGGGTGGATTGCCCACTGCCATATCCTGGGGAGTGCAAAGCCACAGTCTCTCAGGTAGATGCAGGTCTCCACTGGTTCTGGAGGGGGACTGGTGCCCAGACTGGATGAGTCTCCCCGTGAAAATACCTGTCCTGTCACTGTCCCAGCTGCACATGGGAGAACGATGCCTGATGTGCCGGACTATTCATACCCACACGGTCTTTGCCCTGTTCAGCGGTCTTCACCATGGCGGTCTTGGCCTTGTTCAGCGGTGCTTTGCCATGGCTGCCTATGGACTGTTCAGCGGTGCTTTGCCATGGCGGTCTTTGCCCTGTTCAGCGGTCTTCACCATGGCGGTCTTGGCCTTGTTCAGCGGTGCTTTGCCATGGCTGCCTATGGATTGTTCAGCGGTGCTTTGCCATGGCTGCCTATGGACTGTTCAGCGGTGCTTTGCCATGGCGGTCTTTGCCCTGTTCAGCGGTCTTCACCATGGCGGTCTTGGCCTTGTTCAGCGGTGCTTTGCCATGGCTGCCTATGGACTGTTCAGCGGTGCTTTGCCATGGCTGCCTACGGACTGTTCAGAGGTGCTTTGCCATGGCGGTCTTTGCCCTGTTCAGCGGTCTTCACCATGGCGGTCTTGGCCTTGTTCAGCGGTGCTTTGCCATGGCTGCCTATGGACTGTTCAGCGGTAGCCTAAGATGGCGGTTCAGATACTGACATTGGTGTGTGGCATGACGTTCCATCATTGCCCAGCGGGGCTGTGAGATTCTGGACCCTCCTGGGCTGTGACTCCGGCGGTTGCGGTGGTCTCCTGACCAGTAACGATACTTGAGCCCTCCTGGGCTGTGACTCTGGCGGTGGTCTCCTGACCACTAACGATACTTGAGCCCTCCTGGGCTGTGACTCTGGCGGTGGTCTCCTGACCAGTAACGATACTTGAGCCCTCCTGGGCTATGACTCTGGCGGTGGTCTCCTGACCAGTAACGATACTTGAGCCCTCCTGGGCTATGACTCTGGCGGTGGTCTCCTGACCAGTAACGATACTTGAGCCCTCCTGGGCTATGACTCTGGCGGTGGTCTCCTGACCAGTAACGAGGGTGCTGGCGGTTGTGTCTGGACCGCCGGAAATGATGGCGTACTTCTCCGCCGTGACACTCACAACAGGTTGGGGAGACTTCCTCGGTACCTTCCCCACCTTCTTTTGAGTTACAGATGACTCACCAATCGCCTTGGATCCCATTTCACTGTTTGTACCACCAGGACCACCAGGACACGGTCCCGCGTCCAATCTCCAATTTCGGACCCTTCACAGGGGGTGGGCTGACAGTGCCTTGGCTCCGGGTCCTACTGCCTGCCCTGGTGGACGGGGCACTCCAGAAACCTGGAACACGCACCACTGGTACTGGAGGCATTTTGGCTGAGGCGCTACGACGGGACTGATGAATTGGAGGGGGGGGCAAAAAGGTCAATTTGACATAGGGACAGTTTCTGACGTACACTGGGATGGGTAGTTGGAGGGGCTCTGGGAGTGGAGGAAGAGGAGGTGGTTGTAGGAGGTGTCACTTTAGGTGTTTTGGGTGCAGGTGCAGGTACTGGAGGCTGCCGTGAGGTGGATGGATGTTGGGTGAGTGATTGCCGGCGTTTGTGTACTTTGGGAGGGGGCGTCACAGACACACTGGGAGAGGACACAGGGGACGTGTATATGGCGGTGGAGGTGGTGAGTGCAGGTGAGCGGCTTGTGGTGCTGGGTGTCCTGGTGCGAGTCCTAGTGCCTATAGATGTGGTGCATGCAGGTGTGTGTGTAGACGACACTGGGAGGGAGGAGGGAGGAGGGAGAAGAGGAGGAGGGGGACACAGTGGAGACAGTGGATGTTGCTGTGTCTGTATGGGTCTGATGCTTGTGTGAGTGCTTGTGGTGAGTGTGGTGCCTATGTTTGCTTGAGCTACTTTTGGGTGTGGACTTGTGTGCATGCTGGTCTGTAGGTGTGCTTGGGATGGGCTGGGGTACAGGGGATTGGGTCTGGGTGGAGGAAGTTGGAGGGGGGAGGCTGGACACAGGGACAATGGCTGCCATCAATTCTGAGGCCAGAGATTGCAGGGTTCGCTGAAGGACAGCCTGACCAGAATGAATGCCTTCCAGGAATGCATTACCGTGTTTCAACTCTCGTTCTACACCCTGGATGGCATTCACAATGGTAGACTGCCCAACAGTGAGTGACCTAAGGAGGTCAATGGCCTCCTCACTGAGGGCAGCAGGGGTGACAGGGGCAGGGCCTGAGGTGCCTGGGGCGAAGGTGATGCCCACCCTCCTGGGTGAGCAGGCACGGGGCGAACGCTGAGGGGCTGCTGGGAGGGCGGTGCTGGTAGGGGAGGTGGCGGCTGTACCTGTAGAAGTGGGGCGCACAGATGGTGCCACCACCACAGGAGAGCTCCCATTGGGGGACGAGTCCGTATCGCTGTTTGGTGATCCTGTGGCCGACGTGAAGCTCCCCTCGCCCTCCGTCCCACTGGTGAAATCAGAGTCTGTGGTGTGGCCCTCCATGGCCATGTGGGATGCAGCTCCCTCGTGCTCCGGTGCCCCTGTACCTCCGCCTGATGATGCTGATGTACAGAAGGACAGGGAGAGCAGAAAAAGGGTGGAGACAGAAGAAAGAGAGTTTTAGTGCATGGCATACCGCTACCGTTGGCGGACAAGACAAACGCAGCAGCCAGCCTGCATTACGCCGTGCTCCTGCCCTCTGCACATGCAATTCCTGGGAAATGGCCTACATGGCAATGGTAGACATCTGCCCAGATGGATGGCAAAGGGGCAACTATACATCAATTTGCCTTTTTTTGAGCTGGGGTAGAGTGCCACATGGCCTACATAACGGAGGGGCCTTGCCTACCTAACTCGCCCTGGCCTAGGGACACCCACAGCCCACCACCCCCCACTCAGACAGCTCCACAGCACGCAAAGTCCATTGCATGAGGTTGAACTCACCCCCTTGTGTCTGCTGTGATGTCCTTAAGCGCCCATCCAACTCCGGGTAGGCCACCGCCAGGATCCGGAACATCAGGGGGGTCATGGTGCGATGGGCACCCCTCCCACGTTGGGAGGCCATCCCCAGCTGAGCCTCCGCCGTCTTCTTGCTGCAGCGGCGAATGTCTTCCCATCTCTTACGGCAGTGGGTGCCCCGTCTCTTGTGGGCCCCCAGGGTCCGGACCTCCTTGGCAATGGCATGCCAAATGTCCCTCTTCTGGTGGGCGCTGACCTACATGACATGCACAAGGAAAGAGGAACAGTCATTACCTACTGCACCGTCGTTGTAATTGGCCCCCTCCCAACTCTATCCCTGTGGCCCATTCATCCCCATGCATGACTGTTCTATGTACTCTGCCCCTTCCCTCATCCACCCAGCCCTCTCCACCCAGGCCTAGCCCATACAACGTGCTCCCTGTGTACTAACCTGTTGGTCTGGAGGACCGTAGAGTAGCGTGTACTGGGGGAGGACCCCATCCACAAGTTTCTCCAACTCCCGTGCAGTGAAGGCAGGGGCCCTTTCCCCAGACGCAGCAGCCATCGTCGCTTCCAGACCGAGGTCACAGCAGCACTAGCAGTGTAGGTCCTCTCCTGTCGAAGGTCAGGTATCTAGTGATTGAACAGATAGAAAATGGTGGTGACGTCCGCGGCGGTGACATCCGCGACGGTGCGCATCATCACCGCCAGCGCACCTGTTCATTGGCTCCTGGGACCCATAGGGTCCAATGTTAACCAATGCAGCATTGTGCCGTGCTCTACGACCGCCTACCGCAACGGTGTGCAACGCCAGCGCTGTTACCCCACAATTCCATTGTCCCATTTTAGAGGTCAGGCAGCCGCCATTTCAGGGTCCCACATGGCTTAATTTACTACTGCGTCACACATACCGAGGCCTACACTCAAAACCTTTCCCGGATGGGTTAATTGTCTGGTGTAGTCTTGTGTATGACTGTGGGTCATACACAAGGAATGCTGACAGTTTTTTAGCTGTTGTCCTTCTCAGGCACCGTCAGTTGGGACATATTGGAAGATGGCGGAATCCGCCGGTGTACCGACCGCTGGTGGACCTGTTGACAATGGAAGAGCGACATGTCATCGTGACCTACCGGTTTGACCGTGCCACAATCCGGGAACTATGTACCCAGTTGGAGTCTGACCTGATGTCACCAATCCGCCATCCGACTGGAATACCCCCTGACGTGCAGGTGCTGTCAGTGCTCCATTTCTTAGCAAGTGGGTCTTTTCAGACAACAGTGGCCATGGCATCAGGGATGTCCCAGCCTATGTTTTCCAACGTCTTGTCCAGAGTGTTGGCTGCCCTGCTGAAACACGTAAGGAGATACATCATTTTCCCTGAGGTGGCGGATTTGCCTACAGTGAAAGGTGACTTCTATGCCCTAGGACATATCCCCAACGTCATAGGTGCCATTGATGGGACCCATGTAGCTCTGGTCCCCCCCGCAGGAATGAACAGGTGTACAGGAACCGGAAGAGTTATCATTCGATGAATGTGCAGATGGTCTGTTTGGCAGACCAGTACATCTCGCAGGTAAATGCAATGTTCCCTGGCTCAGTGCATGACGCCTACATCCTGCGGAATAGCAGCATCCCTGATATGATGGGTGAACTCCAGAGGCACCGTGTATGGCTATTGGGGGACTCTTGTTACCCCAACCTGTCCTGGCTACTGACCCCAGTGAGGAATCCCAGGACCAGGGCAGAGGAACTGTACAATGAGGCCCATGGGCGGACTAGGAGAGTGATCGAGCGGACCTTCGGCCTCCTGAAGGCCAGGTTCAGGTGCCTCGATATGACAGGTGGGTCCCTATTCTACTCACCGAAGAAGGTGTGCGACATCATCATCGCCTGCTCCATGCTCCATAACTTGGCATTGCGACGCCAGGTGCCTTTTCTGCATTAGGATGATCCAGATGACGGTGTTGTTGCAGCGGGGGAGCCTGGGGAGCCTGTGGACGGTGATGAGGATGAAGCTGATGAAGATAAAAACGACAACAGGGAGTCAGTCATACAGCAATATTTTCAATGAGACACAGGTGAGTACAATTTCATGTTTCACATTATATTACATCTCACACGTCTACCTCTATCCTGTACCTACATTTCACTCCCTATTTGTTAACTGAGTTGTCCCCTTCCATTTCAGTTTCACTAATGTGTTGACCTACGTGTCAACAGCTTGCACCCTTGAAAGGCTTGTGATGTGTGACATAGGTATGTTGACCTTCCAATGGCTAACCTTTTTTAACACTGTAATTGACAATACAAAGTTCACAATCATTGACTGACTCCAATATTATTGAGGTTTCAAGGGTGTTTATTGAAGTGCATAAAAATGTAGGGGAAATGGGGAGAGGTCATGGTGGAATAATGTCCATGGCAGAGTCCAGTCTATTAGTCTCACAGGTACATTGCACATCTGGCCATTGGAAGTGGAGCTGGGGCAGTTCCAATCTGGACAGGGTAACAAAGTGGGACAGTGGGGGGACAATCAAGGTAGTCTTATTTCCTGGCGGGGGTCTTGCCATCTTGCTGTGTCCTGTTCCTGGATCTCAGGGCCCGCTTGCGTGGTGGTTGTCCGTCTGCAGGGGGTGGGGTGCTGGTGTGGTGGTCCTGTGGCCGGGCCTCCTGTCCACTAGCGCCGGCGGAGGTGGTGGGCAGTTCGTCGTCCTGGCTAGTGTCAGGGGCCCCTTGTAGTGCCACGGTGTCCCTCAACGTCTTTTGAATGTCCGTCAGCACCCCTACGATGGTGCCCAGGGCGGAGCCGATGGTCCTGAGCTCCTCCCTGAACCCCAAATACTGCTCCTCCTGCAGGCGCAGGGTCTCCTGCAACTTGTCCAGGACCGTTGCCATCGTCTCCTGGGAGTGGTGGTATGCTCCCATGTTGGAGGATAGGGCCTCGTGGAGAGTGGGTTCCCTTGGCCTGTCCTCCCTCTGTCGCACATCAGCCCTCCCAGTTCCCCTGTGTTCCTGTGCCTCCGTCCCCTGGACCGTGTGCCCACTACCACTGCCCCCAGGTCCCTGTTGTTGTTGGGGTGGTGGGTTAGCCTGGGTGCCCTGTAGTGGTGGACACACCGCTGATTGACCTGTACTGGGTAGGGAGGTATGGGTCCGCTGGGTGGGTGCTGTGCTGGTGTTCCCAGAGGGTGGCAGTTCGGTGTTGGGCTGTGGCTGGGCAAGGGGAACCGACTGTCCTGAGGCCCACGATGGTCCGGGCTGGTCATCAAGATCCAGTAGGTCAGAGCTGCTGTCGTCACTGTGGGCCTCTTCTGGGGGTGGAGTGGTGTTGTTTGGACCCTCTGGTGTGGTGACGGTCCTTCGGGTTCCTGCAGGGGTATGAGAACATGATTATTGCATGTGTGTGTTTCATGGTGTGCTATGGATGGGTGTGCGTGAACCCCAGTGCAGGCATTCCTGTGTAGGGGCTTGTGTGGTGATGGTTGGGGGGTGTTGTGGGTCTGTGCAGTGGGCATGCTTTAGTGATGGGTGTCCATGCTTAGTTGTGTCATGCAGGTCTTGGGGTTGGGATGGGTGGTTGGTGTTATGGGTAGATTAGTGAGTTAGGGTGATAGGGGAGGGTGTGAGGGTTGGGGTGTGTGATAGCATGCAGGTAGGGTGGGGGATATGATAGTGAAGATTAGACTTACCAGTGTCCGTTCCTCCGACGACTCCTCCGAGGCCCTCAGGATGCAAGATGGACAAGACTTGCTCCTCCCATGTTGTTAGTTGTGGGGGAGGAGGTGGGGGTCCACCGCCAGTCCGCTGTACCGCGATGTGGTGCCTGGATACTGTTGAACGCACCTTCCCCCGTAGGTCGTTCCACCTCTTCCTGATGTCCTCCCTATTTCTTGGGTGCTGTCCCACAGCGTTGACCCTGTTGACTATTCTTTGCCATAGCTCCATTTTCCTGGCTATGGATGTGTACTGTACCTGTGCGCCAAATAGCTGTGGCTCTACCCTGATGATTTCCTCCACCATGACCCTGAGCTCCTCCTCGGAGAAGCGGGGGTGTCTTTGGCGTGACATGGGGTGGTGTGTGTGATGTGTGGGGTGGTGTATGTGTTGATGAGTGTGGTGGGTGTAGTGGTGTTTTGTGCGTGGATGTTGTGTGGGTGATGGTGTAGTGTGCCTCTGTGTGATGGTGTTATCTATTCTGTGCTGTCTCTCTCTGGCCTTCGTCTCTAATTTGTGGTCATAGGGGTTTGTGGGTGATGTGAGTGTGTGTTTTATATTGTATTGGATGTGTGGGAGTGGTGTTTGTATGTGTATCAGGTGTGTGTATTTTGAATTGTCCTATGTGGCGGTGTTTTGGAGAGGTGTGTGTATTTTGAGCGCGGCGGTGTGTACCGCCAATGGAAAGACCGCCGCGTGGATTCGTGGGTCGTAATAGCATGGGCGTGTTTCTGTTGGCGTGGAGGTGGAGGATTTGTTTCCGCATATTTATCGCTGACCTTTGGTGTGGCGGACTTGTGTGGGTGTCTGAATTTCGGCGGATTCCGTGATGTGTGTCATAATAGCTGTGGCCGTCTCCCGCGGCGGTGTATTGGCGGTCTTCGGCACGGCGGTAAGCACCTTTTACCGCCAATGTTGTAATGACCCCCTTTGTCATCAAACTTCCACACAGGGCACTGACACCCATGACCCCAATGGGGAGCCCTTCCAAGGCGTAAAATAGCACGTTTGATGAACTATAGGGATAGAGATGAAATACTGAGGGCAGCCGAAGAAATGACGATGCCACAGTACAAGGGGCGCAATATTGCAATATACCCAGACTACACGTGCAGGAATGTCGCAAAATGTTCACGGAATTTAAGAAGGGCATACGATCCATGGGGCTCCAAAACATGTGATATCCCGCCACATTTAAAGTTATTGATGCAGGGAAGACAAATTTCTTTGAAAAACTCACAGCTTCGAAAATCTTGCAGATGTGTGGTCCTGGCTGGATATGACAGCGGCCTCGCAGAGACACCCACTTGCAGAGGTTGTAGATTTCCGTACTAGAGGAAAATGGAAGGGAGCAAAATGGAATTGCATGACCAAAAACATACAGGTGGAGCTGGGAGGCTCAGTTCGAGTGGTCATACACAAAGATGACACTATGTCAGAGCTACCTGACAATGTGAACTCCGACACAGGAGAGGAGTTAGCTTTCGCTGGGGGGCTCAGATGACATAGTGCCTGGAAACTGAGACTCAGAGAGTGCCTATTGTTGGTCTCTCACACTTGGATGACATTAAGATATTGCTTGCACTGGGACCAGGTAAAATGTACTAATATACGACTACACTAAATAGTTCAAGTGTTGCATCCACTGCCCGTTTGCCCGTTTGCAGAGGTCTAGGGGAGAGAAGCGACCGTGGGGAACTACCTATGACAAACATGATCAAGTTTAAATCCTGTCCTGGAATGTGTGAGGCACATCACAAAAAAGATATAGAGTATTATCCCTGCTTAAATGGCCTGGTGTGAGTGTTGCCAGCATTCAGAAAATGTAACTTACAGAAGACGAGGCTGGAAAGTTGGTGAAAAAATGGAGGGGTCATGTGTATTTTGCTAATGACTCCGCCTATTCTAGGGGGGGTCAAGATATGGTTTGCTCTGTGTGTTCTGTTTGCGATTATGTATATGGAGGTCGATATAGAGGGATGATACATAGTTCTGAAGGGCAGATTATATGGTACAGAGGTGACGTTTGTGAAATTCAGATGGCCCGAACATAGATAACGACTCCTTCTTTGACGGGATCAGAGATGTGGTATCCTCAGCAGCTGGTACTGGACTGTTTTCGATGGGTGATTTTAATTGCATAGATGATGGCGAGTTAGACCGCCATCCTGCACGCCAGAATACCAAACCAAAAATGACAGCACAGTTGCCGGGGGGTGGGGGGCTATGACACATTTGGGACTGTGTGACATATGGAGAGAGACACACCCAAATAAGCGAGAATACACCTGTTACTCTCCAACATATAGCACATTGGCTAGATCGTATCCTAATGACTAAACATTGGGCTCTCAGGGTTACAGAGACAACTCACTTATTACACTACTTATTGGGCCATGCCCCGGTTGCATGTACACTTGAATGGTGTCATGGTCAACGATCATTCTGTACATGGCGATTCCCATCAGAGATACTACAGGACAGTGTAGGTAAGGAAAGCTTGCAGAGGCATTAATGGAATACTTTGAGATTCATTGGATGTCCGTGCGGAGCCGCGCCACAGAGTGGAAGGTGATAAAGGCTTTTTTGAGAGGTCGATGTGTGGGCCTTACGTGCAGTGTGCGCAGAACACCGCAATCCCTTATATTACACCTTAAGACTTCGGCATGAACACGCTCAGGCACCACCTCAAGTTGGTACATACCAATTCGTGTGTCCTGGATGGGCAGCGGATTTTGGCTTATCTGGTGGGTATACCACTTCATCGAGTGGAGGAATTGACAGCACAAGAGTTAAACACTGATCTTACTATTGAGGAGATGAGACACGCATTGTCCTGCCTCCTTGGATGCAAAACTGTGGGCAGCGATGGCTTTCCAGCGGAATTTTATCTGGCTTATACATCAGACATCGCACAACACCTCCTAGAGGTAAATCTTGAAGCAAAGGAGAGGGGAGTACTACTTTCCACTATGAGAGAGGGATGCATCACCATGACACTAATGCCAGGTTCTGAGCTGTCAGACCCTTCGTGCTACCGTCCACTTACAATCACAAATAAGGACACCAGAGTACTATGTAAGGTTCTTGCCCTTCATCTGAGGGCAGTGATCACCCACCTGGTACACTCTAATCGGTGCGGGTTCATCCCAGGGCGAAACACAACTATGAATTTATGGAGACTGATGCATGTAATGCATGAGGTGGAGTGAAGGCAGAAGGAGCTGGCGGTGGTGTTGGTGGATATAGCCAAGGCCTTCAACACTGTGGACTGGCAGTACTTAATGACCGTGCTACAAGCGATGGGATTCAGACAACAGTTCAGGGCATGGATAAGGTTGTTGTACACTGAGCCCATGGCTAGAGTGCGCCTTGGTCAATTACGTTCAACCCCATGGCAGGTGGCTAGGGGGACGCGACAGGGTTGCCCCCACCCCACTGCTATTCGTGATAGCATTAGAACCCCTGGCGATACAGATCAGACATGAAATGGCAGAGTGTGGTATACAGGTGGGAGATAAAACACATTTAATGTCACTCTACGTTGATGATACATTATTCTGTCTTACTGCCCTAAGAGACTGCCCCTACTGTTGTGATACCTCAACACCTTTAGAGACCTTACTGGGCTGAGGCTTAATCCATGTAAATCTCTGTTATTTCCACTGGGGTGACTGGCGGGAAAGGAAATTACTGCATTACCACCATTGCCATTAAAATGGGAGACTGAACAGTTTTGGTTCTTCGGAATACTGATTACTCCTACACCGTGAAAAAGAAAACAAAACAGCATAGATAGAAAAAAGGAGGGTCTTCAGGCGTCCTTGCAATTTTGGACTTCCCTTCCGCTATCTGTGATGGGGTGCGTTGCAGTGGTGAAAATGGTCTTCCTACCACAATGCCTGTATACCCTACAACATACCTTTGACTGTATACCACAGGCAACTTTCAGACGTCTGCACTCACTTCTCACAACACTCATCTGGGCAGGAGTCCGAAGCAGAGTAGCCAGAGATTACCTGCCCACGGTGGAGGGAGGCCTTGCTGTTCCAAATATGGAATTATACTATCATGCATCTCAGCTGCAGCACGCGACCCACTGGCTTGCGGAGGGGGAGAAAGTCCTGCTGGGGGATGCAGCGCAGCAAACAACACTCCTTCACCTACTTCACTCTGGCGGAAGGGACTCAACCAGACTGGCATCACTATGGGAAAGGCAGTGAAAGTAGTGTTATGGAGGGCACCATTTGCCCGGGAATTTAGCTTTTGGGACCTTACAGCCTTTTTACACCTGGCTGATACTGTAAATGTTGTGACATGGAAGGAAGGGGACTGTGAGTCCCTGAGAAGTTTATACTCAAATAAGATGTTTATCACCTTTGAAACGGCACAGGAAACATTTGCAGTGGGAGAGAGTAATTTCCTAACATAAGCTAGTATTGCAGTTTCCGGCCAGAGCTACCTGGGAAGAACTGGGGATACCAATAGAGGACACACATTGGCTGAGGGTGTGCTCCTTGATTCTCACGGTATCCTGTAGTGCACAATTTAAACTTGTGCACTTTAACTATTTACATCACACATATATTATCCCGACACTTCTACACAGACTTGACCCTGACAGGAATGACAGTTGTCACCGTTGTCCGGAACCCACTGGTGTCAGCGTTCTGGGACACAGTGCTACTTCACATGTATGAACACTGTAACATAATGATTCCACGAGAACCTCTGGTATACTTACTGGGAAACATTAAGCCACGTAAGGGTAGGAAGATGACGCACAATTTCAGTCAACTGGTACTATTTCTGGTAAAACAAAGGGTGGCCATTACATGGGCCCACTATGTCCAAGTATGGATAGATAGAAAAGGGATGTTGCAGAATGGATGGTGGTGGCAGAAATTAGTCTAAGAAAATGTAGACGAGATGATAAGGCAGCTGAAGATCTCCAAATGTGGAATACATTAACGGTGAAATTTGAAGGGAGGGATGGGGAGATACTTCAGAGCACAATGGACGAGACTGGAACAATACAAGAGATAGTAAGACCAGATCCTGCTCAACTGTACAGGAGCACATTAGGATAATACAAGCACAGTTCACAGTAGGTAGTCTATCGCTTTATAAACTAGGATGTTATGTTCAGTACGATTATGATTATGATGACCTCACATGTCAAGTGTACAGAGATGGCAGGAATAGTTCCTTATTTTCTTTCTGCTTTAAGCAATACCAAAATGTTTCATAATTGTGTTGGATTTAAAAAAGTCAATAAAACAAAACAAAAATCTTAATAAAAAAACTAATAGGATATAAAATAACAAGTAGATGCTTGGTGGGATCAATAAGTGTTAAGCGAATTGTTAAGGGAAGAGGACGAGTAGATAGCCTGGGTGAACCATGACTGGAGAAGTTAATAAGAAGGTGAAAAATGTTATAGGGGTAAGCAGTGTCAAAACTGAGGGGTACCATCATAGAAAGTATTGAAGTCTTAGTTAAGTAAGATGTGAAATGGGGTGCATGGCCAAGCAAGATGGTGGCCAGGACATCTTCCTGAGGAGCTCCAACTTCCCTTGTTATCCTGCATAATCCTGCAACACTATCATGCAGTACATGGCCTAAGCTGAGAGTGGTGTCGAGGCCTGTGGAGGCACTTTCCCTGAGAGGACATGTGTGCTGCTAGACTACTGTTTGGGAGAATGTGGACTTCATCCTTGGTGTCTGTGGTGTGCTCTAATTTGGCTACCCTAGATTGGGGCTCATCTGCCTGCTGCTGCTTGCCCCAGTGAGTCTTGATTTCTGGGAGGCTGTGCACCAAGAGGAGGCTCCTGGAACCTTACTTGTGTCTTTGCTAATAACTGCAGACTGCATGCTTGGCTTAATTCTGCCATTGTCGCAGTTAGAGCGGGCAGGAATTACCCTGGTTTGCGTGGAGGGCCCTGTTGTACTCTTCTTCCTTAACAAGACTGCTGTTGGTGTCACACCTGGGGGAGGGTAGGGGGTCTGGTCTCACGCCCAAGGGTGTGGCCACTGATGTGGTGGTCCTATTCACTCCTGGGTGACAGCTGCTTTTTGAGGGACCATGGGTAAAGTTATGTGCCTGGGCCCCAACAGGGCAACACTATCATGCAGTACATGTTTGCCCCAGCACCCTCGTCAGGAACTATGAGACAGGATGGACCCATGCCAGACTGTGGGGCAGCCTACTGCAGGACGAGCCAACGAGAACAGATCTGTTGGTCGCCATACAGAGTCCGAGGATGGCCCCATAGGGCAAAAATAGAAGGCAGTGGCTGTGGACATCAGCCTGCTCTGGGCAGCCCTCTGGAGACTGACGGAAAAAGTAAGTGAAGCAGAGGAATCCAATACAGAACTCCAGAATGAGGTCACAACGCTGCAGGAGCTCATGGCAAAATTGTATACAATGACAAAAGCGTTTGAAACCAGGGCTGAAGATGCGGAAGGGCGCTCAAGGTTTAATAACATTTGCATGCTGGAGTTTCCAGACAGAGACCTCATCTGCCAAACACTTCCTGGATTATTGGATCTGTCAGAAGCTGAGACCGCAGGATCAGCCTACGTTGTTTTCTGTGGAGTGCACGCATTGGGCACTGGCATACCATCCCACCACACCCCCAATGCATTCCTCTTTGCCAATCATTGCCCTCATCTTCTATTATAAAGAAAAACTGCATCCTGAAAGGAGCCAAAGAGGCTGGAGGGCTGCACTATGAAAATCACACCATTGCCATTTATCTGGACTCTACTCATAAGGTACAGACCCAGAGGAAGTCATACCTAGAGGGCAAGGAAAAAGTCAAAGCATTGAATCTTTGATATATGCTACTGTATCTGGCCAGACTACGTGTGATTGCCAATCGAAAGACTCACTTCTTTGATAAACTGGAAGAGGTTTGGATATGGCTTGAACTCTGGGATAAGGTGCCCATGCCACATCTGGAGGAAAATAAGGGGCCCTTTGGACTCTCTGAGGTCAGGAACACGTGATGGATCACTGCATGGCTTGTCCGACTTGGGCGGTATAAGCACGTTCAGGACCAGCACATTCTGGTGTAGGAGGATGTACCATGCGGCATGAGGAGATGTCATCTTCAATGGAGAGCCTTGCGTTCTCACCTGAGAAGTGAGAGGATGAATCTGTAGCTGTGCTGCTAGCATGGCAGTAGCCCAATGGATTGGAGCCCTGAAACAGATTTGACTATTGACTCCTTTCATTGATATATAATGTGTACACTGCCACTGCTCTACTGATGGTGGCATTGTGGCTTCAATGAGAATGCATGGGCACATGCATAGTAGACATGAACAGATAGTTCAGAGCAGTGTGGAAACTGACCTACTAAGCAGCCTTCATCCTATTGTTAAGACTGAAAAGGAGGGGGATCTTGTTGGGCTATGGTCACGCCCTAGAGCTTTCTCGACTTCAGGGGGGCTAGGAGGAAGGGGAGGGGGGGGGAGGTGGAGATTCCCATTTCTGTGTTAGGAAAAATAAACTGTGATCAATATGTAAAGGAAATTGTTATATTATTGTGATATTTGTTTATTCTAATTTGGAAACTGTGCTACGTTGTTTAGTTAGAAAGATTTACATAGGCATACATGATACTGTTGGGGGGGCGATTTCTGGGCGGGAACATTTTTGATGTTTGTACTGTTTAATAACTTATTATTAGCATATTTGTTGCCTAGTGATGCACATTTGGGTTCTTCTGTTGCCTTCATTCTTTGTGGGTTCATAGTGCCTCGAGAATGCTCAAGACACCTGGACTTCCTCCTCAGTCACATTTACATACAAATCCCCTGTGCCACTGCTTACTTCTGCAGAGGTCACCTGACACTATTCACAAAGAGGAGAGTGCCCTTTGCGAAACAGTTGCTACCTCCTTTGAAGTGTCAGTAATTGAGCAGTGGTTTGGGACTGCAATTGTGGTCATGCATAAGCGAGAGCTACTGGCTTTGCCAGTGCTTGTTATGTTTTACACTTTTTAGTCTGCAGTCTGATAGTGTGCTTGTCTGTAAGATAATAAGGGGTGTTGGTCTTTATGCCTTTATAAATAAATTGTATTGAGTAGTGTATCTTCTGATCACCTCTCTCTTCATCCTATTTCTGCTGAGGATTATACACATAAAACATATCAGAATGGACAGCCCTGCTTAGTGGACTATGATTCATAGGAAATACCATAAAGGGATCTGCGGAACTCATCAAACCTGCCAACTTAATGAAAACCATAAACTCTTGCATGCCTTCATCCATCACACTGCAATGCGCTGCGCCGTACAACATGAAAACGCTCCTCTGTGATTATCACACAAATACTTGCAGCATGGGATACAAGGAAAGACAGTATCTTGCAAGCAATGCAGCCAACAGTATAGCGAGCTACCCAAGTAGTAAAGCGCTTCATCGCCCCACATCAAGCTAGTAAGCGCTATACACTTGTCACAATACAATAGGTGTGGGTTTTATTAAAATGATTGGCTGATTTATTGTATGCAATGCCCTCTTTGTGACTTTTGGTGCTTCAAGGGAACCTTGGAAACTCTTCAGAAAGATTTTGGGTAATGTGATGACCTTTTAAGGGTGCACACTTGGGGTTCGCTGAGCCATAGTACAACAGAAACAATGAACTCTAGGTCGAGAAATGTGGTGTTTTCTTTTTGGACATGGGTATTGTTATCGTGTTAGACATCCCCTCAAGCCTTCATTCAGCACCGTCTATTGAAGACTTCTGAAATAGCCTTTCCCAAGCAGTTTGGGACCAGTTTACTGCAGACAGCCACACCATTAAGAAAATGTGTTGTAAATTATATCAGAAGTTTCCCGGCATCTGCTCGGGAAGTTGTAGCTATTTAGTTGTCTTGACTGGCTGTATCCAAAGACTTTAGTAGATCTTCAAATTATAAGCACTCTCACTTGGAAGAGAGAAAAGGTATTCACATTAGGAGAAATTACTAGTACTCTTCCTCATCATACTGCTCGTGTTGCCTAACAACCTCCCCTGTGGATGATTGTGTTCATCTGTAATGTTGTCTGTTTTGTTGTACTAAATAGTAAGCTAAGAGATAGTTTAAAATTGTTTGTTTTTGGAGGAACGCTTGGTTCCCTTGTCTCCCAGATAGGCTCACCCTCAAATGGTTAGAATTGTTTCAAAGGAAAGCATGACACAGGGAAACAGAAAACATGGTTCAAACATATCCCAAATGCAAAGGAATAGGAGTAAATGAGGCGTAGGGAGTTTTTCAGACATCCTCACAAGATCCCGTCTTACTATAAAGGGAAATAGTCACATTATTTCATTTTGTTTTCAGGAACTACAGGTAGCTGAGTTATGCAGACTACCATCTATGAATGCCAGTTTGCTTCTTAGAACGTGTTATGGTATGGAACACTATTTATAATTGGTGCCTATCCTGTTGGTTCAATGCAGGTTTGGTTTCCTTCCTAAGGGTGAGGTTGCTGACAAAAATGTTTATACTTTGCCTTTGTGATTGAAGTTCGACTTGACTCAATCTTATGTGCACTTTCTCTTTTTTGCAAGTTTTATAAAGTGTCCCGGGGTAAGTATGTAAAGCTCATACTAGTGGCATTAGGATATCAAAATTGAGGGATAGCCTTTTTACACTTTACATTGATCTGGGAAAATAAAGAATGAATACAAGTTTTGATTGGACTAATGATTGGTTATTATTATTATTATAAATGGATTGAATCTTTTAGTGATTTTTTATGAGCTGTGTTGTTAAAGTTTATACCTAAATAAACAATTATGACTGACTAAAAATGAATAGCATTAATGGATTGATATGGTTATTTGGCTTTGTATAGTACTAAACGTGCAGTCAGTGGATTAAATTGTAGTGTGTCACTGTTGAACGTGTCAGCATTAACAAACTGAGAGTTTGATGAATGACAACAGAGACCTTTATGAATTATTCCAGAGGCTTGTACCAACTAGCTTACATGGCTGATTGGTCAGTCCACATAAATATTGAGTGTCAGACATAAGTTCAGTACTTGTTCAAGATAGTATTTGCAGTGGCCCCTGACGTGCGCTATGAAAAATGGAGACCGCAAAACCAATCTCTAGAATAGGTGTCCCAGTGTCTGCAAAAGAAAGTTAAGCTCAACTGATTAAAAAAGAAGTCCAAGTTTATTTGCGTTCCACCATGGCTGCTGTACTCATGAACCCCAAGAACATGCAGGCGGCTGTAACTTCCCATCCTATGGCACATGGGGAGAAGACAGTGAGTGGTCACATCAGGCATTAATGTGGCTAGTAGTCAAATAGGTCTGTTACAATATATGCCAAATAATACTCTGCAGTATATTCCACATATTGATACTGAGAAACAGCTCTCATTGACCAGCTAATTTCCAGGTGGTTTACCTGATGGACCTTCACAAACTAGAATTGGTGCACTGAGATAAGGAGGACAGACCTAGTTCATGTTTGCTATAATTGCACTGTGGATAAGGTCTTAATCCTGTAAACAGCAGACTACAAAGCACATACTGGAAGAGTTGACAGTAATATAGAGAAAACTGTGGCCATATATTCAACTTGTTTCACCATCAACCCTCAAAAAGTAAATATAGTCATGGACATGTCAACCCCTAAAAGTGATTAGTTTTTGGTTAGCATACATAATTCATCCAGTGGGCTCAGTATACCCTACACAGCAACAAAGGCACACCATAAAATTCTGGTGATGTACCTACCAATAGGCAGGCATACTAGAAACAAAGCTCCCCCTAGTGATGTTCCATGGCTGTACTACCAAAGAAAAAGGGAGACAATTTAGAGACCAGACGCCAACGCTGCAAACATTACATAAAGTGGACTCAGAATGGGCTCTTAAAATTAAGGGACAGGAACAGACAAAAAGGGAGAAAGAAATGCTACTCTACCCAACAGGGCGATGCCTGTGAGGATTACGTATTAAGAAGTTGTAGAACTCATTAGGTGACCAAATGTACTTCTGTCCAGCTAGTCACTACAGCTGTTCCTTACAGCTTTAATGATGTGGTCAGCACTTAAAAACATATTCTGAAAATTCAAGAGGTGATAGTTCTGATATTCTCAGAACTAAACAACATCCAAGAGGCGGCCCTCAGAAATAAGAATGGCATGGAATCGGGAACAAGATTGAGGTACAATTAAAGAGAAGAAAAGGGCTACGATCAAAAGATACAGATTAAGAAGAGAAAGGTAGCAGGACTATTAATTAAGAAAAATAAGGCATGGAAAAGAGGATTCTTCTTAAAAACCCAAGACCTGAATTGTCAAACATAGACAGTGCTATAGAGATTACCATAGACTACACTCGTCTGAAGTTCCTCATAAAAATGTCTGAGAACTATGTTTGCCCAAGTTGAGACTTCAGAATTTCATGAGCAGATCTGGCCAGGCACATATTATACATGTCCAGATTGAAAGGGTTAAGGTAAGATTAACAAAATGATGTTTTGTCCTCAGCTTTGAGAGGCATGTGATATAACATTTGCTAAATAGTCTTTTACAGTAATTTGTTTGGCATGTGTTGTTCCAACGGAGTAGTCTGTCTGTTAGTCACATTAGTGGTCATCCATGAATTAAAAACTTCTGTGGGGTACTCAACATTAGACCCTATGAGTCTTTGCAAGCTGCTTGTCTCCATGGGCCCTAAGGATCCCAGTTAGTGCCAGGTGCACATTCCATGATCTGGCTGCGGCTGTCAATCTTTGATTTTATAGTTTCCCATCAGTCTGGGACTACTGTTTATAATTAGTTAAGCTTTGAAGACAAAAGTGTCTAACTGATCTACCTAAAAGGAGGCATATTATTTATGCCTGCTGGACATCTCCATTTATTGTACAGTTTTAAGAACTTTCTGAATCGTGACCTATAGGCCATAGTCTGTGTCAACCTTAGGGGGGGGGGTCAACCTATTTTACAAATTGTGGCTCTTGGGAGTGACAACCTATTGAGGATCTTTGGGATGGCCAGGTAGGCTTCAGAACATAAGCACTTTATGGGAAGTTGGATTATTATTTGGGAGGTCACTACCCACTTCAAGAAATAATAACAGTCCTTGTCATGGTGAAACCATAAAGCCGCTAAATTAACCGGATCTCAAACCCCTGTGTAGCTGTGGCACAGAGCAGACCGAATTATCTTAGGGTAATGGGTAAATATTGTGCAGTACCAAAACAGTAATAAAGGTAAAATGCAAAAATAAAGATCCCAAACCTTAAAATGTAATAAGCAAAATTACATACATCCAATAAGGGGACAGGGGGATATGATCTTTTTTAAAATTGTAAGTAGGAATAGCACCAAAACGCATAAAGTACCAGTGGTAGTTAGTGACCGCAGTAAACTGGAACCTAGGCACAATTTGTCCTGTTCTAAGATTTTACCTTCTGACTAAAGTCTTTTAAATCTCAACACACCATAGGAGTAAACTTCTAAAGCCCCAATGGACATCAGGAGAGCCACTTAGAGATGTGCATAGTGTCAGACAGAGGCCAACAGTAAGCTGCTGTCCAGATCCAGTTGTCACAGGTTAAGTAGACAGTTACAGGAAAGTCTTCTTGTAGCTTGTTGTATTCCTGTAGCCACACAAGAGGTAAGCTAGCTGACTTATTGGAATCCATTTCTTTGTCCTGGGTATAAGAGGGAGCAGGTCCAGTCCTTAAGGGCTCCTCTCGGATCACATACAGACGGTCCAGTCCGCTTTTGTTCTTCATCAGGTCGAGGAGTCTTCTAGAGTGAATGCCTGGAGATGCCAAAATTATGCCTGGCTTTTGCATTATGTATGATCCCAGGGCACACCCTGACCAATGGGTAAAAGTTCCTGGGAATCAACCTTACCCACCTTGGGCACTTTTAATAAGGTGAAAGCCTTTGGCCACACAAAACTTTGGCTCTAAGGGCTGGGGAGTATGTAGGAACCGCACTATTGTAATCCTAGCGTCCTCCCACATATAATTGGAAAGTCCAGTTTGGAGCAGTCACTGTACCCTCAAGAGACAGGCGTCTGGTAGAACAAAACATGATTTTCCAGAAACTAGAGAGTGTATACGCAAGAATTGTTTTGGAATCCTATTTCCTTTCCTTTCATGTGTGCCCCCAAGTGTTTTATGTAAACCCCATCAGACCTGTCAAGAAGAATTTGGCACTCATCAAGATTTGACACTGTATTGTCAAAAAGGGCCCCACTTTGTTTGGAGCCTGGCTGGGGAGTGGGGGGGGATAGATGGAAGGGGGGAAACAAGGGGCGCTAAGGAAGTGCCCTGCCTGGGTGTCAACCAACATTTGCCTGTGACACAGGAGACACTTTGACACTTCCCCTTTGAAGTTAATCCAGTTCCTTGGCCCAACCCCACCGGTTATCTTCTCAAGCAAACAACAACACCTCCCCATACCCAGCCCTTTGCTGTCTGCTCTGGGAGCAGTTTTCATACCTACTCAACTACTAATTATTGGCTGGCAGAAATGGGAGAGCACATCAATACAAATTTTGCCCCCAGGATCTTCACGCAAAGAAAAGGTAACTTTCTAAACGTTTGTTTTCCTTACTATTTATTAAAAATCGGATTTCACAATTGAATTGGAATTTTAATAATGATTAACATAGGTGCCTAATTATTTTTCTAGGTAGTCCCATTCAGGAGATACAGTATTTGGATTTTTAATTGTTACTCTGGTTTTCTACATAGGACAGCTATGCCTTCCACAGTGAAAATAGCTTGTGAGTGCTAGTCACTGTAAGGACCCATTAGCATTACATTTGTACAAGTCCTACTTTTAAATACCATGCACCCTGTCTTGAGGGCATTAAGAACTATATTAGGGGTGACTTATTCATTTTCAACATGGATGTTTTGACCTGTCAGGGTTTATTTTATCAGGTCAAATTGCAGGGTTTACAATAGTACAGTCAGGCTACACTTGCAGGCTTGAAGCCATGTCTTAATTGCCACTGTAGTGGATGGCACAATAGGTGCTGCATTCAACTAGTGGCATTTAACTTTGAGGCCATGGGTACACCTTGTATCTTATACTTCGGATTTATGGGTAAGTTAAATATACCAATTAGGAGCATGCAATTTGACCTTGTTTAAAGGGTGAGCACAGGCACTTTACTTTTGGTTAGCGCATAAAGTGCACAGAATTCTAAAACAAGCAAAAATATAGGGTTCAGCAAAAGGCAAAAAATACGGGGTTACCATGCAAAAAAGGCAGATTTCCTATAACTTTGGCTTATGATTTATAAGTCTTTATTACTCAGGAAGGTCTATTTATGAAGTGACAAAATGTTTTTCCTTACTAGCAAACTAATACAGAAAGAAATCATTAGACAGAAAACATAATAAACACATTACATAGCTTCCAGTCTGTGTTCACATTCCCTGAGCCTAAAATGCAATATCGATAATCCATGTACCAAGCTGTTTTATATTCTCATAAATATATGTTCAGACTCTAAATAACCTTCAGCTTAGTCGTCTTGCTACAGAGAAAATTCATTGTGCATAGGAAGCCAAAACCTCTGCTCTACGTTTTGCGTACCTCCGCATTTCCATAAAAGAGACTTAGGTGTGTTCTGTCTCCACCTTTCCACCACTTTGCCTACAACTTCGGTCTAGCATAACAATAATATAAAGGCCTGCACAAAATTACATGTGTACTATTACCCTGCATATGGCATTGAAACTTGAATCTGTTAATATAAAAAGCATGCTCCTTCCAAGGCGACATTACAAAAAAAAAAAATACAATACCTTCAGCGGCCCTCGAGCTTAACTCAGAGGTGAAGGGACTGAAGAACAAAGTTCACATCTTTCCCATTGAATATTTGCCACCATGATACCTTGAACCTATCACTTAATATCAACCCCACTGCCGTGGCTTTCTTATTTCAGCAGAAGTGGATTGAAATTGTACCTAGCTCACAACTACGCTGATAATGATTTTGTGTCCCATTGTGTACACTATGGCCCTAATTCTGAGTCTGACGGGCGGCGGAGGCCGCCCGCCAGACTTCCCCCCTCCGAAATACCGCTCCGCGGTCGAAAGACCGCGGAGGGTATTCCGAGTTTTCCCCTGGGCTGGCGGGCGGTCTTCGCAAGACCGCCCGCCAGCCCAGGGGAAAACTCCCTTCCCACGATGACGCCGGCTTGTAATAGAGCCGGCGGAGTGGGAAGGTGCGACAGGTGCAGTTGCACCCGTCGCGTATTTCAGTGTCTGCTTTGCAGACACTGAAATACTTTTAGGGGCCCTCTTACGGGGGCCCCTGCCGTGCCCATGCCATAGGCATGGGCACGGCAGGGGCCCCCAGGGGCCCGCGACTCCCCCTCCCGCCATCCGGTTCCCGGCGGGAGAACCGCCAGGAACTGGATGGCGGGAGGGGGAGTCGGAATCCTCCATGGCTGCGGAGCGCGCTCCGCAGCCATGGAGGATTCCTACGAGCAGCGGAAAGTCAGCGGGAGACCGCTGGCTTTCCGCGTCTGACCGCGGCTAAACCGCCGCGGTCAGAATGCTCGTAGGAGCACCGCCAGCCTGTTGGCGGTGCTCCCGTGGTCGGTGGCCCTGGCGGCCACCGACCGCCAGGGTCGGAATGACCCGCAATCTGTCTTCTGCTCAAATTTTTCCAGTGAGTTATGCATATTGGCACCGCCTGACTAGTTTAAGAGAATATTTTGTACCTACTGGTCTATAAAACTGCAGGGTCAAAGGTGGTGTAAATTGACCCAATGTAGAATGTCATGTGGTAGAGGAGCAAAATTGCCCAGCAATGTTGAAGTTTAACTGATCAGACCCAGAGATTTCAATGAAGGCTCTGAGGGAAACCGAACAAATGGCAGTTCTGTTCTTCAAAATGTGTGCCTCCTTTTAGCAGGGCATTGCGCAAGTCCCTGTGCAGTTCACATCAGACAAGCATGTTAACACTGGCCCTCCTGCCATTTTCACCTGAAAGTCTTCAATTAGTTATGCCTGGCTGCTAGTAGCAGTTGTCTTCAACTCTAAGGCCACTGTGGGGTTTTAGACTACAATGTATTGAAAAATGAACAAAATATGGCATCCTAAGAAGGGAAAGCTGTACACGAAATTCATGTTTTTCTTTTGTGAGCAAGGAGTAATACCTTTCACTTTTTTTACTGTAATATTCCTAGTACACTGCAGTGTATGTCGAACAAATTTACAGGAGCAGCTTGCGGTGCTTAACAGGGATGAGGTGGCACGTGTGGGGGGGATTCATAAAAAAAAGAAATAAGTACCTGTATCATCGCCTCCACCGCTCCTGTACCCACACGCCGCTCCTCTGCTGCAGGCAGGCTGCGGGCACAGGCTCAGAGCAGCTTTAGGATTGGCTGAGAGCGCCCAGCCAGGGCACTCCGAGGCAGATTAGGAGCCTGTGCCTGCTCTCTCCAGTACAGCAACACAGTGCCGGGCTGGAGAGAGCCTACTGCGCACGTGTGTTTGGCCGGCCCAAGATGGACGGACAGCCACCCAAACATACATGCGCAATGAGAGGAAGTGCTGTGCACTCCCCCCTCAGTGCTCGTCACAGCCCGCACCTTTTACTAAAAAACGATAATAAACCTAGTTCATTATCGTTTTTTAGTAAAAGGTATGCAGCTGCTGCTGCTGGTGGGGGGCAACGCTCCTCTGCCATAGCGGAGGAGCCTGCTAGAAAGATTCCAGATATCTCGAAATGCGAGCACCTCACTTATTGATTGCTACAAACAAGTTGGTGGGCAGTGGTGTTAAATTGTGTCAAAGAGCTAGATATGCTTTTCCTGATACAAGTTATGTGAGTGATTCCTGGCATACATTCAATTCCAACATCACAACAGAACAATTGTGTTTTTTTCTAGGACGATGGCAGGAAAGTTGAAGTGGGTAACGGACATAGAGAAGTCAGTGCTCATAAATAACTTTGAGAAGCGGGGGTGGATTCAAGTATCAGAAAGCGACGACTGGAACTTCTACTGGTAAGCTTGCAATGCTTTTGTTTTCTTGAAATGTCCATTGAGAGTAGTCTTTTCCACTTCGAGACCAGAGTGAAACCGCTGGCATTCTTTCCCTCCTACATCCCATGTCACCTGAACAGTGTACTGATCTCTGGGCTTGCAAAGCAAGTTACTTATTCCATTGACTTCCTTTGTATTTATTTTTTATTCACCTCTGTAATGCTTTTTACCCACCTTTTTAGGGTTGAGCGTGCAAAGCGCTCTGTCCCTGTTGTAATCTCTATACAGGCTTGTAACCACGCCCATGTCACGCCCATCAGTTTGGTTGGTTCGTCGGCTTACCTTTTAAAAAATCTCTTGATTTCATTAGTGAAAGGCATGCATACGTCATACCTTTTCCAGTGTTTAGCCCTCCTCAAGCGCACCCGCCAACTACTTAAAACATAAAAGGCTAAATGTTTTCCGTATGGTTTCTGGACTACTTTTTCTCTTTATTTCGTAGGCAGTGGGATCTCGCTGGGCAGAAGTCGAGTACTTTGCATGACATCGACCTGGTTACATGGATAATTGCACTTTTGCTGGTTACATGGATAATTGCACGTTTGCGGATGCATTTCACTGCGAGCAAACTTCTGTTTCCTTTTGTGTGTCTTCTTTGCGTTGATGGCGGCCCTTGGCTCGCTTATGTGAAGCTGTTTTACTTTTTATTTTCAGTTTATGTGGCAAGAAAAGTGCGGTTAAGAGTTAGCACCTGTATTTGCTGGCTCCATCAAACATATCTTTCCTATGAAGTAATGTGGCATTACAAATCTGGTCTTGCTGCATGTGATATACTTTATGCTATGATTTATGTTAAATAGCACAAAACCGTCAGCTTTGCAGTAACACCTGACCGCAGGTTTAGTACTACTTGTGTCTTTCTAAAGAAAAAAATGAGGAACTGTGTATGTACCCTTTATGGCAGGGGGATACCACTTTTTTGACGTTTACTTATATAAAGTAGTCGTGGGAAAAACAGACATGTTCTTAAGGTCGTAGTTGAATTTTGTCTTACTTTCCCATTAAAAACTTCTGTAATTGTTTCCTTTTACATGCACTTATGCACATAGCCATATAGGGTACTGAAAGGCATTAGTCCACAGGCACCGTATTGTTTTTTGATTTTTCTCCTAAATAATCAAAATCTCCCAAAAAATTTCTTGTGCATTTTGGTTTTAAGTTTGTCTCCAAACAGATATAGGCATATCTTCATAAGCCACACAGCCATACTTTTTGTGACATCTGACCATTTTTTGAGTGGTAAATTTAGTATTAGGGGGTATATTGTTTGATCGTGTCTAGGTTGCTAATTCTGACTTTAAACTTTTTCATAGTACCAATAACCACTGTAAGTGGGACTGTAATAAGTTCTTGTTCATCTAGCGCTTCATACAGTAGCTTTGCTGTTTCTAAGTTCTGTTCATGACAGATTTTATTATTAAACACTTTATTGATGTTCAGTTTACCTCCTGTTTATGGAAGTCTGATTACACCATAGGTTTCAACGACAGTGTTTCTGTTCACTGAGTCATCTGGCTGGCTGAATATGTAGGAGTGAAGGTGGCAAATTATGGGCCTGATTCTGATGGATACAACTACCTGTGGATTCCTCACCTCATGAATACTCCCATGGCGCCAGCATTCGACGGAAATCTTCTTACTAGTCTCTGCACGTCGACGAGGACGTCACTGTCTCGCACGCGACGCCGTCTGACATCATACAGGCAATAAGAGGTCCTCGACGACGTGCAGACGTCAGTTCCCTTTTTTCCGTGCATTCGAAACGGTTATCTTCGAGGGAGCAACTGTTACTCTTGCGGTTACAGTGTATATCTTGCTGCGTACTCTTTCTCTGTGGAAATAATGTCGCAGAGAAAGTCTGGATTTAAGCCTTGTCGTGAGTGTGGAGGCAAGATGTCGGTGACGGATCCTCATTCCGATTGCCTTTGGTGTTTGAGCTCCGACCACGACGTCTCGACTTGTGATTCATGTCAGCACATGAATCCGAAGGCCCTTAAAGAACGCGAGGCGAAGCTGTTTATGGCCAAGTCAAAGGAGAAGCATCACAAGAAAAAGTCTTCTCCAAGACATCGGCGTCATCGAGACTCCCGGCGCCGTAGAGAATCTCGGCGTCATTCAAGGGAGGCTCGTTCCAGGTCTCCGGATCGGCGCCGTAGGACATGGGAGGTCAGCCCCATGGTGACGCCGCATCCTTCGACGCCGTTGCCCTCTCCGGCGTCTCCAACTTCGCCTGGACAGGCGTCGGTGATTGAGGTATTGGAGCCTCAAGTATTTTCTCCGGCGCAGACGCCGAGGCCGGCGTCGGGGTCGCCTCCGAGTCAGGCACCCCAGTATCCGGCTTTTCCCACCCCTGGAGCCGATAGTTCCGCATTCTTGAATGCGATGTATGCCATCTTCCAACAGATGGCTCCAGGGGGTGCTCCGGCTGGGCCTTTGGCCTTTTCTTTGGGTGTTCCTGCGCCTCTTCGGCCGGCACCCTTTATGCCCTTTCTCCCGTTTGGGAACGTGGGCTCGGCGCCAGTGTCGGCGCCGGTGGCCGCTCCGGTGGCTTCGGAGGGATTGGCCCCAGGGATTTCCATCCCGTCGACGTCGAGATTTCGGCCTGTGACTCCGGTGGGTCCATCCGTTTCAACTGCTCTTCAGTCGGCGCCGAAGTTACCTGTGGCGCCGGATGCGGCGTCAGTGGCTTCGGAAGATCGGCGCCGATCTCCGACTTCGGCGGAGGTATTGTCGACTCCGCGGATTGAGCAACGACTGCATTCAAGGAGGCGTGCTCTCCGGGTACTAGAAGAGCAGGAGTACCAACGAGCCCTAGAGGAAGGAGAGCTAGAGGACTCGGGTGATGGGCTGCGTGGACTGGAGTCGGCCAGTGGGCTGGACACTTCCCCTGAGTGGGACCTTTCGTCCCCGGGGGAATATACCGAGGAAGCTGCTTCCTTTCATACAGTGGTACGGAAGGCAGCTAGTTTTTTGGACCTGCCTTTGCCGGTGGTGGAGGCGAAACAAAACCTTTTGACAGAGGTGTTGCATCCGGCCTCAGCCGTGGCGGAGCCTCTATTACCTTTTAATGACGCTCTGCTGGATCCGGTTTTAGAGGTGTGGAAGAAGCCGGCATCTTCCCCAGCAGTTCACAGAGCCGTGGCCAGGAGGTATCGGACGGCTCCAACTGATCCTGGTTTCCTATCTAGGCACCCTACGCCGGAGAGCTTGGTTGTGCAGGCCTCCTGTTCGTCCAAGTCAGCGCCTGGTTCTTTTCCGACGGTGCCGGGGGACAGAGATTCAAAAAAGCTGGAGGCGCAGTCGAAGAAGATTTTTTAGTCCTGCAGTCTGGCTTTAAAAGCCACCAATGCAACCTGTATCCTGGGGAGGTATATTCATGCTCTGATGGATGACATCTCCTCTTCGTTTACAGAGCTTCCCCAGGGTCTTTTGGATCTTGTCTCTGATGCCCAGGCTGCTGCGACCCAAATTATCCAGACGGGACTGGATACCACCGACTCGGTAGCCAGAGCAATGGGCACAACTGTGGTGGAAAGGAGACAGGCCTGGCTCCGTAACTCGGGCTTTTCGGCAGATGTACAGTCCACATTGTTGGATCTCCCGTTTGATGGGGACAAACTGTTTGGGGCTAAGGCTGATTCGGCCTTGGAACGGTTTAAGGAGAGCAGGGCCACGGCTAAGTCGTTGGGACTCCAAGCTCCTTCTTCCACGGCCTCTTCCAGATTCTTCAGGAGGTTTCGTGGATTTGGGCGTGGCTCTTCCTCCTCTTCCTTTCGGGGAAGATATCAGCAACCTGCCTCTTCCCATCCCTATAGATCTTTTAGGGGGAGGGGTAGGGTCCGCACCAGGGGAGCTTCTCAGCAGCACTCTGCCTCTTCCTCATCCTCTGGCGGGGTGCAGCAGGGGAAGCAGCCTTAGGCTTCCACCATTTCCCACTCACTCCTCTCCTGTAGGGGGAAGATTACAGCATTTTCTCACCAACTGGGAGACTGTTACGTCGGACACTTGGGTTCTCAGTGTTGTGGGAAAAGGCTACACCCTTCCCTTTCGGGAGTTTCCGCCCCTCATCCCGCCCCGCCCTTCGTATTGTTCACAAGAACACCTTCTGTTGCTAGAACAGGAGGTAGAAGTCCTCCTTTTAAAGGGCGCGGTGGAGTTGGTCCCGGAGCAGGAAAGGGGTCAAGGAGTTTACTCAAGGTATTTCCTGATTCCCAAGAAGGATGGTCGTTTGAGACCAATTCTGGACCTGAGGATCTTGAATTGGTTCCTCAAGCAGGAAAAGTTCAAGATGCTGACCCTAGCACAGGTGCTTTTGGCGTTGAACATGGAAGACTGGATGGTGTCTGTCGACTTGCAGGATGCTTACTTTCATATCCCGATACTCAAGTCACACAGGAAGTATCTCCGGTTTGTGGTGGGATCGCAACACTACCAGTTTGCGGTCCTTCCGTTTGGTCTTACTTCAGCACCTCGAGTCTTCACGAAGGTGATGTCGGTGGTTGCGGCAGAGCTCAGAAGGAAGGGGATAGCAGTATTCCCTTACTTGGACGATTGGTTAATCAAAGCCAAGTCCCCGGAGCTTGTGTTGCGTCATCTGCAGTCAACAACCCAGTTGTTGTTCGACCTGGGCTTTTCGGTGAACGAGCCCAAATCTCACCTAGAGCCCTCTCAGCGCCTCCTGTTCATAGGGGCAGTACTGGATACAACATTGGGTCGGGCCTTTCCTCCGCCTCAGCGGATTCAAGATATTCAGGATTTGGTTCCAATGTTTCGAAATGGAGCGGTAGTTCCAGTCCTCAAGGTCCTTCGTCTGCTCGGTCTTTTTGCCTCCTGCATTCTGTTGGTCACGCATGCTCGCTGGCACATGAGGGCTCTTCAGTGGTGCCTCCGAAGGCAGTGGTCTCAACACAGAGGGGATCTAGAGGGTACTGTCAAGATCTCCAGAGATGCTGCTGTGGATTTGAAGTGGTGGATTGCAAGCAACAATCTTTCACAAGGAAAGCCGTTCCAGCAGTCGCCACCAGTGGCCACAGTCATAACGGATGCTTCCACTCTAGGGTGGGGAGCTCATCTGGGGGATCTGGAGATCAAAGGTCTTTGGTCTCCAGAGGAACAGATTTTTCACATCAATCTGTTAGAGTTACGGGCTGTACGTCTGGCTCTCAAGGCCTTCCTCCCTTCCCTTCGTGGTCAGTCGGTACAGGTCCTAACGGACAATACTACCACGATGTGGTACATAAACAAGCAGGGAGGAGTGGGGTCGTACCTTCTCTGCAGAGAAGCTCTTCGACTATGGTCCTGGGCAAAGGACCATCGGATTTGCTTGATAGCAAACCATCTGGCCGGAGTTTTGAACGTGCGTGCGGACAGTCTCAGTCGCCACTTCTCGGCAGACCACGAGTGGCGTCTCCATCCAGATCAAGTCCGTTTAATCTTCCAGAAGTGGGGGTTTCCTCGGGTAGATCTGTTCGCCACTCGAGAGAACGCGCATTGTCCGTTGTTCTGCAGCCTTCAGTATCCGATGCAGGAAGCGTTGGGGGACGCGTTTCAAATGACCTGGTGCGGCCAGTTGCTTTACGCGTTTCCTCCCATACCCTTGATTCCTCGAGTATTGAGGAAGATTCGCCAAGACCGGGCTCTAGTAATCTTAATAGCTCCGGATTGGCCAAGGAGGGTGTGGTACTCTGACCTTCTCCAACTCTCAACGTGCCCGCCGCTCCGTCTCCCTTTCAGGGCAGACCTCCTCTTACAGTCGCAGGGGCAGGTTCTACACCCCAACCTCCAGAGTCTGCACCTACATGCCTGGAGATTGAACGGGGCAACCTGAGTTCCTTCTCTCTCCCGCCTGAGGTAGTGGATGTTATATTAGCGGCCAGGCGACACTCCACTAAATCTATCTACGCTAATAGGTGGTCTAAATTTGTTGCGTGGTGTGGAGAGAGGCAGATTGATCCCTTACATGCTCATCTATCGGACGTTTTGTCTTTTGCTCTATCTCTGGCGCAGAAAGGTTGTGCAGTGGCTACCATTAAAGGTTATTTATCGGCCTTGTCAGCCTTCATATGTCTTCCAGACCAACCATCTTTATTTAAATCCCCTATTGTTATCAGATTCTTGAAAGGTCTTCTAAATCAATATCCTCCAAAGCCATTCGTTATGCCGCAATGGGATTTGTCCTTAGTCCTGACTTTCCTTATGGGGTCCCCTTTTGAACCTATGCATTCTTGCCCCTTGAGGTATTTGGTTTTAAAAACAGTCTTCCTGATAGCTATAACATCAGCAAGGAGAGTGAGTGAGTTGCAGGCCTTATCAGTAAAACCCCCTTATACAACTTTTTATGGGGATAAGGTGGTGTTGAGGACCAAGGCTGCTTTCCTCCCGAAGGTTGTTTCACCCTTCCATTTGGCTCAGGCAATTACTTTGTCCACGTTCTATCCTCCGCCTCATCCTTCCAAAGAGGAAGAAAGACTGCACCGTCTGGACCCAAAGAGAGCGTTGAGCTTCTTTATCGATAGAACAAGGGATTTCAGGCTGGAGGATCAGCTGTTTATTGGATACGTGGGCAAGAGGAGAGGAAAGGCAGTCCACAAGAGAACACTATCCAGGTGGGTTGTTCTTTGCATTAAAATATGTTACTCTTTGGCAAAGAAGGATCCTCCTGAGGGCATTAGAGCTCATTCCACCAGAGCTAAGTCGGCCACTTCGGCCTTAGCCAGAGGTGTTCCTGTGGTCGACATCTGCAAGGCCGCAACTTGGTCGTCCCTTCACACTTTTGCAAAACATTACTGTTTAGATTCTGAGGTTAGAAGGGACGGCCATTTTGCACGGTCAGTGCTGCAGGATTTCTTGGTTTGACCATTTAGGCACCCACCGCCGGGCGTGGTACTGCTTTGGGACTCTATTCATGAGGTGAGGAATCCACAGGTAGTTGTATCCATCAGAAGAACGAGTTACTTACCTTCGGTAACGACTTTTCTGGTGGATACATTAGCTACCTGTGGATTCCTCACGGTCCCACCCGCCTCCCCGTTGCCTTTATGGTCTTGCCAAGTAATCCTTGAGTGCGCTCCTCTTGGTCTTTGAGGGTGCAATAGATGTATATATAATATATTTATATATATGTATATGTGTATATATCTTTATGTATATACTTGGTGTGTGTATATATTTTAAAAGAGAGAGTTTTATATATATATATATATATGTACATAAAAAGATTTACAGTTATTCATACAATGTGGTGTATTTTTACAATATAATGGATGTTGCCTTGCTCTTTCATTGCATTGCCTGGTTGTTCTCATGCACGTAAAAAATGATTGGTACTGACGTCTGCACGTCGTCGAGGACCTCTTATTGCCTGTATGACGTCAGACGGCGTCGCGTGCGAGACAGTGACGTCCTCGTCGACGTGCAGAGACTAGTAAGAAGATTTCCGTCGAATGCTGGCGCCATGGGAGTATTCATGAGGTGAGGAATCCACAGGTAGCTAATGTATCCACCAGAAAAGTCGTTACCGAAGGTAAGTAACTCGTTCTTTAGGTATTGACGGACGAGTTACTGCATCACAACGGTGAGGGATATCCCATCCGCTGAAATCTAAATCCCATAGGATTTAATGAGATTTTGATTTCAGCAGATGGGATATCCGTCACCGTTGTGACGGAGTAACTCGTCCGTCAATATCTAAATCAGGCCATAAGTTTGCTTTGTTGGACTTGCCAGTTGTACATTTGGCACGTTGTCATAAAACGTATGCTTATTTGTGCAAACTGTTTTATAAAAGTAGGAATTTATTAGTCCGAATCAGTTACATTTACATTTTACATAAAAAATGTTTGTAAAGCGCATTCCAGCCGTAGAATCGAAGCGCTAGCAAGTGAAAAGAACTAAATCAAATCAACAGAACAGGAAAGAAAAGATTAGTGGGAAAAAAGCCAGGTTTTGAGATGTTTACAAAACGACATATAAGCTTCCATCTTTCTAATATAAGGAGGAAGGGAATTCCAAAGCCTAGCTGCAGCAGCCGAGAATGCCCTGTCTCCCCATCTGACTTTCTTACAGCGGTGAACAAGGACCTTGCAAAGGCCAGCTGATCTTAAGAGGCGGATAGGAGTATACCACCTTAATGTGTATTGAAGATTTTCAGATCCCTGGGAATGAAGAGCCTTGTATGTAAGACATAAAGCCTAGAAAGAAATGCGCTGTCTAATAGGCAGCCAATGTAGCTGTCTAAGACTTTTACTTGCTGAAGCCGACCTAGGAAGACCCAAAACTAAGCGTGATGCAGCATTCTGTATGAGCTGCAGCTTATGCAGAGAGCCTTCATTAATGTACAGTTGCAATAGTCCAGTCTGGGCATAACCAAAGCAAGTACAACAGGAATTCCAAGCTCATTATGAAGAAAAGGTAGAACTTTCTTAGAGATTTTAATCATCCAAAAACAAACTTAGGTGGTTTGATTAACCTGCAGGTCGAAATTCAGAGAGCTATCAGACAGAATACCCAAATTGTTAACTACTGGTATTGGAGATGACGGTACCCCTCAGGATTCAGGCCACCAACGTGTGCCCCAAATAGGCCTGTCTGTTCCAAAAACCAGGATCTCAGTCTTCTCTCTGTTCATTTTCAGCTAATTCTGGCTCATCCACTTGTTCACCTCTCTCATACATTTGTGGAACCCATCAGCAGCTTCTTCCCAGTTCCTACCAATAGAGACAATAAGCTGTGTATCATCCGCATATGAAGAAATCTGGAAACCATATGAGCGGACCAGTTTTGCCAAAGGAGCCCCATACAAATTAAACAGAGTAAGGGTAAGTCATGATCCCTGAGGAGCACCGCACGGAAGTTGAAACGGGGCTGCTCTAAAGTCCCCACAACTCACAATAGTGGATCTTCCACTCAGAACGGAATCAAATATCTGGAGCGCGGCGTCTCTCACCCCGCCTGTTGCAGACGTTGCACCATCAACTGTAGAGAAACAGTGTCAAATGCCGCAGAGAGATCTAGTAATACCAGGCTAGCTGCTCCTTCTTGGTCCACTTGTCGATGTATGGAGTCGGAGGTGGCAATTAAGACAGACTCCATACTATGAAACCTCCGTAACCCATGCTGGGAAGGATCTAAACATCCCTTTCCCAGAAGAAAATTTGCCAACTCAATATTAAGATGCCTTTCAAGTAACTTCGCTAGGGCAGGCAGGCGGGAGATTGGGCGTAAATTCTTCAGATCGGCCGGATTGTCCCCATTTTCTTCTTCAGTGGAATAACAATTGCCTCTTTCCAGGCAGAGGGAAAAACCTTGGTTTCCAACACCTCCAGGAAGGTGGTTTCATGAACCTTTGAGATAAGACCTGGGGCCAACTGTAGAACCTTAGGAAGACATGGATCATTCGGGGATCTGGAGGTAATCCCTGCCAGAAATGACTTTATCCTGTCCATAGAGAGCGGAGAGAATCTAGTCAATAAAGGTTCACTAACTGTCTCCGTCAGATACATTGTTTGTGAGATCTGGGGGATGCTGGGAAAAACTAGCATGAATCTGTAATACTTAGTTTAAAAAAAAAAAAAACTGCCACCTTGTCACAAAAGACTTGGGAGTTCTCTAAATCATGAGAGGTAGTGGGGTAAGCCAGAGCACGGACTACCTAAAAAGTTGTTTAGGTACGCTAATTGCTTCCATAATCTTTTGAGCATAGAAGACTGTTTTTGCTTTCCTGATATCCTGTTTGTAGTTGTCAAGCAGTGCCCTGAGTTTAACTGTCTCTTCCAAATCTCGCTGTAGTTTAAATTTTCGCTCCTGGTATCTGTACAATCTTTGGAGCTCCTTAAGCTCCTTAGCATATCATGGTCCGGAGGCTCTCCTACTGACGGTCAATCTGTCCATTCCCATGTGGACAATATCGTCCACCGCCGCTCTAACCCAATGTTCATATTTCTCAACCATCAAGCTATTCCGCCCCCCCCTTCCTGTTTTTCCAACGCCTGCATGAAGGCTTGTTCTCCAATTTTTTCCCAATTTCTAGCCTTCTTGGAGGTGAGAGGTCTATGATTAATCCCTCCCCCCTTCACCGTAAAAGATAGAATACCTTGGTCTGTCCAGTCAAGGGCTTGGTTCTCCAAATGCACTCATCATGCCGGAAAAATATTAAATTCAGGGTATGTCCGCCCAAATAGGTGGCCGACATGGCACCTAGATCCCAATCAAAGTTGGTCGTGAGGTCCCACAGGGTGCTTGTGTCATTGTCCATCTTATCCTCCAAGTGAAAATTTAAATCCCATAGCACAATGCATTTGTTGGTCATAATTAATGGTTCGATAACAAAGGGGCCAATGCAACCAAAAAGATTTTTTGATCAAGAGGCCCTCCAGCCAAATGTTGTTTCTGTGGCATGTCTTAAAAAAGGCCCCTTCTCACATCTCTGCGCTAATATTAAGTGGTTCTGTTGAACAGTGAAATTTATTCCTATAGATCACTGCCAGCTCACCTCCCCTCTTGCCAGGTCTATCTAGTCTGGCAGACTCATAACCTGTGGGGATGCCTATGACAAAGTCAGGATCAGAATCTTCCCTGGCCCATGTCTCAGTTACAAACAAGCAATCCAGTGCCATCTCTTCAATGCTCCAATTTCTACACTGTGTTTAATTAGGGACTGCATATTAATCAGTCCACATTTCATCTCGCTCAAGTTGCTTTTTCCCTGATCTGCAGAAATAGTAGTAATCCCTCTAGATGCATAGGAAGCAGTATTTTTTGGGCAAATATGCCCATGCTTCCATGTGCAATTGGCACAGCTCCAACCCCCACAGCTGATCCGACTTGACTGGCTCCCTACCTTTACAACTTACTTGTGAGACCAGGTCAAGTAAAAATTGCGTGGGATAGTGAAGGCGAGGGATATCCAGGTTCAAACTGGCAGCCTCCCCGGCCCCTAGTCCCAGCTAGGTGCAGACGAGTGCAGATGGGCTTGCCTTGGGCACACCTGTGGCACGCCCGGCGCACGCATCTGCTGCGCGTGCCCACAGCCCTATCGGCTTAAGTAACGGTGGCCGATCCATGAAGCACCAGCAGGCCGGGACGTTCCTTGTTCCACCTATGAAGAAAGTTCGCGGGGTACCAAAGATGCCCGCCAGAGAACAAGGGGCGAACTCTAACAGGTCCTTTCTAGCCCCCGTATCCAAATCGCAATAGTGAGTGCAAAACAACGCATGCCGCTATGAAGAGAAGGCGCTATAAATTATATAAATTCCCCCTCAATCCCAGTCAGGCAGACTAACCCCATTATAAAAACTTCCCACTTCAATAAATTTAAACAATGTAAGTTTGCCAGACTAATAGCGAACAAATCTAAATAAAACTGTTAAGATAAAAGCGGATCGCTCTACTCACTGTTACTTTTTATTCTCTATTACAGGAGCTTTGTAACAAGTGGAGATGTTGCCTTCCAGTGTCTTTAGAGAGGGCATATAACTCCAACATTGGGAAGTTTATTTATTTTTAAAGTGTGACATTAGTATAGATTTGTTTTAGCCTAGCATCCGACATACTAACAGTGATTCCAGAAGAAACAACTAAACTAATTGTGTCTGCACATTTACTTTTGGATGGCTTGACCGTGAGGCCATCATTAATCTTTTGCTTTGCTAATGCATAATGAGGCACAGCTGTTGTTAAATTCTGTTTCTAATAAATACTAATTCCCAGAGATTCTTCATCAAGAACCCTTTCCAGTCCGTTGCCTGGATCAGGACCTTTTCCCAGCAATAGTAGTAGGCGTTTATCCCTCAAAGCAGACAGTGAACATTGCGACGGTTCTGGGTAGGGGGGCCCCTGTGGCCCTCTGCACCTGTTCTCCACCAGCCTTTTCATGGCGGTGTTACCGCTATGAAAAGGCTGGCGAAGAACAAGGTTGTAATCCGCAGGGCAGTGCTGCATGTAGCACTGCCCTAGCAGATTACGATCTCCGCCACTTCCAGGCCGCCGGGATCATGGACCCCAGGGTTTTAATGTGGTTGTCGGACCGCCACACTCGTAATGAGGCCCTAAATGTCATATTTTGTCTGTGTATAGAGCTGTATTTTGTATCTGTTTTTAGAGAAATATATGCAAAGTAAAGTAACTGTTGAACATATTGAATGAATTAATGTATATGATCAATTAGTTGTCTTTGGTCATTCTTGAAATGTTTAATTGAATAGGCATATACGTAAGGTCTTTTGTTCTGATTTCGGTCTGTAGACCACTGACAAAATATACTCAAACGATTACTGCTGCTCTAGTAAAAACCCAAGCAGTTAACACACTCAAGTAGAAGGCCGAAATACCTGTTTAAAACTAATGGTAAAAGGTGTATTTAAAAGAGATTCTTTCTGTAAAATTTCTTGCTGCCTATTAATGCAAACCCTTTTAGGCAAAAACCCAATTCCTCCTAGTTTGGCCTCTCAACATGGAGAACAACAAAGTGCCCGTGTCAGACAGCCACACATGCAACAGGGGTTGGCATGAGCAAGAGTGTCCCTCTGGGAGGAGGAGTCCTTCGCACAACAGGACTCTGTGTGGGTTTGAGATTCAAGAAATGGGCGAAGGGTTGGAGGGGCTGCACATGCTTTCCACCCACCTCAACAACATTGCCACCTATCAGCAGAATGTCCAGAAGTTGAGGGAGAGACAGACCCATGTCCTGGAGATCCTGATCCTGCTGTAGTCCAACAATTGCAAGGCCACAGATGCAGAACCACCCCCCAATGGGCCTGAGCATCAGCCACCTCTGCCAAGACTAGTCCATCCACCATTCACTGTTCAATCCTGACACATCACAAACTTACAACTGTGTTGGACCATCTCCCCATTATAAATCTGTCTTGATATATTTTTATAACTACTTTGAAAAACACATTTTGTACCCAATTTCCTCTTATTTGTAGCCACAGCTAAATATGTGAGCATGTGACTATTGGAATGCTTTTTGTGCAATCTTGATCATGTCATGAGCACCCACAGGTCATCATACAATCATGCATCAACAGACTTACCCATACAGTTTGTCCAAATTACCATTTTGAAGTAGGGGGTTTGAAGTAGAAATAGTTTTTTTTCATTCAAATAAACCAGTACATATTTTCAAATATATTTATACATACTGTCAAGGCGAATGGCATAGGTTTTGGGGGTCAGAAGAAAAAAGTCCAGGAGGATGGAATAGGTAAGTGCAATTGTTCCTTGTTCCAGGTAGGGTAAGTAAATTTGTACAAGGCGGGCAAAGCAAGATAAGCATTAGGATAGTAAGGAAAATTCTAAATACAATATCCAAAGAAAGCAAGGATCCAAATGAAAGTCCCTAAATCTGCCCAAAAGTCCCAAATTGATGTCAGTGTGACACAAAATTTTAAAAATGCCCAACTGAACCTTAGCCATTCCATGGTCTCCTCATCTTTGGGTCATCTCTGCCACCTCCACCGATGCAGACTTGGTGGTTGGTTTGGCAGGATCCGACACCGGATGAGTTGCAGGGGCATTAATGGTAGACAAAGATGCATTGATGTTCACAAAGGGTGGAGAAGTTTGGGTGGGTTGGGTTGGGGGGGTGAGATGGCAGATGTCCAAGAGGACAGCAAGCAGGTTACAGGAATCAAGGTGCCAGGGTTCCTGATCATCTTGCAGGCCCTTGATCGTATTGACACTATTGATACCGACACACTCAGTGACCTTCAGGACAGCCTGCCGACAAGTCATCCAAGATGGCAAGGTGGTCCACCATAAAGCTGAGGATGTTTTTGGAGGACTCCCTCCTTGTCAATCTCCCCAACCTCCTCTTTTATGAAGTTGAGGTCTCTTTCTTTCTATCCTTAGCCATTTTGTGGGCACTGAAACCAAATTAAGCAGCAGGATCAAGGTGGGTTATGATTCCTTGGCTGGATGGCTAATGGAAATGCTGAAACAGCTATTCCCTATGGAACATTCTTTCCATCCTGATTGGTGTAGAACTCTTCCAATGCTACATAGGTTTACGTGATCATGAACATTTGGAAAGAAGGTGAAGAGGAAACAGTTCCCCACATTATTAATAGTTGTCTTGTCCCTCTTGAAAATGGTTTTATACTAGAGTGTAGGTGTGCAGTGTAAATGTACAAACAACTGTTGGGAAGTGGTGCGTATGTACATAACAAATGTTTCTACAGTGATTGAGCATTTGACTTGTCTTTTATGTAACTTAGTATTTGATGCAGTGGCAAGTGTTTGCGTGTTGGGTGTGTTTTTGCAGGTATTTGGGGGTAAGAAAATATATTGGGATCCATCCGAGCCTTACCACATGGGACTCCCTATGGTGTACACTTTTCAGAAATGACGGAGTTTAGTTGGTTCCCTCGGGTCGGGTGTTAGCCAAGCACATACAGCATCTACTCACCGCCAAAATAGGTGAATTTACATAGAGAAAACGTAATGTCACCATGTTGCGTTTTGGGGCCTTTCCTGTTGCAGGCAATAAGCCGATCCACACAAGAGTACTATTTTTCTTATGAAAAGTGTGGGAATACAAGATGGAATATTTGTTATTAGTAATTGAATTTCTGTCCATTATTGGTTTCTAAATGTAAACAGTGGGCACGAAAAAATTGCATTTTGCAAACTGGCCTCTCAATCGCATGGTAGTCTGAGAACCTCAGAGTTGTACTAAAAACCACTATTCCGAGACTCACTATCTTGAACAAATTTCGGAAATTCATAACTTTGCTTCAGACTTATTTTTCATTCATTAGATATTACCATATGAATTGCTCCATGACGGTGCACAATAAAATGAAGCTAAAGCTCGGATGTTAATCAGTCTTGAATTTTGTCTGCTTTTCAAAGATGTATACCTTTCTGAGTTCACCCTTGTTTCCACCAAAAACTTAAACTTGATAGAAACCACAAAAATAGTGAAAAAATGCAAAAGGCAAAAACTGTGGTAAATAATTAGATCTTTTATTACAACTCTGATTGTTCCTGTAAACTGGAAATACGGTGCTCACAGTACAGCAAAGCTTTTGTTGATCGCACTTTTAGAAAAAAAGTATGCTTTCTTGGACACCACATTTTTTGGGGCCTTTTCCCCCCCCAAACAAATCCCCACAAATGTTCCTATATTATTTTGCTGGTTCCCTCCAGGAGAATCTACAAGTCCTAAATATTGTTAGAATTCCCAACATGTATGGAAAAAATGAGGCGCAATTTGCCTGGATACATTTTGTGGAAGAAAATCTATGAAAGCTTAAGCACTAAGTGGCCCAAACATCAAACAAGTGTTGGCAAAGCCTATATTCTCACATTTGGGACCTGTTGGTTTTGTCAATGCTTTTTAGCCATACTGTGCAGCACCAGCAAGATGCTGTGCAGCATAGCGAAAAGTGAAAAAAAAGACTCGGTCATGAGGCTGCGTCATTTCATAGGTATCTGCATGTTCGGTTACACGTGCTTCCTGAAAAATGAGGTTGGCATCATTGTTTTTATTTACTGATCCAAAGATGGATCAGTTAACAATAAAAAAGAACTAGCAGTATACAAATGCATTTAACACTTCCTGACCAGCAGCAAATTGCTGCCTAATTCTCAGCATAAAAAATTAATTGAAAAAAGACCATGCTAGAAGGAGGGAGCCACTACTATAGGAAAGGACAGCTATAGAGAGTAGGAGGGGGAGGCAGCAGTTGAAGGAAATGCAAACCAGCAAAAAAACAACATGGGGAGAGGAGAATCACATGAGAGCAAGCGCAACACAGAAGGGGGTAGGGAAGAAGTACACAGGTGAGAGAGAGCAACATGGAGACAAGTGGGGGGGAGAGAAAAGCACAAGGGAGAAGCTGGAAAGAGCATGCACTTCAGTAGAGTGCTTAGCCAAAAAGAAAAAAATAGCCCCATTGAGACAGGTTTGGAGACTGTGTCATTGATGGTGTATAGCATGACTTTTAACTTCCACCATTACTAAAGCTCAGTGTTATCTGTGTAACTCATACAAAAGATTTAGGGGGTCATTCTGACCTCGGCGGTAAAATGCCCTTACCGCCGGTCATAAGACCGCCATAACACCGCCGCGGCCGCGGTCAACCGCCACGGTCATTCTGACCCACAACGGCCAAACCTCCAAAAATCCGTCCTCCACTGCAGCCCGCCACATCGGCGGGCAGCGATAAACTGGAGATGACCAAACCTCCACCGTCACGCCAACAGAAATACGCCCATGCCATTACGACCCACGAATCCACACGGCGGTCATTCAAACGCGGTATTTCATTGGCGGTACACACCGCCGCGGTCAGAATACACACACATCACCAAAACACAGCCACATTGGACAATTTGAAATACACACACCTGATACACATACACACACCACTCCCACACAATCAACCAACTATAAAACACACACCCACATCACCCACAAACCCCTGCGACCCTAATTACTGAGAGAAGGAGAGAGAGACACAGCAGACAATCCATAGCAAGACACACTGAGGCACACTACACCATCACACACACCACATAGTAGCACAAAGCACCACTCACCAACACACTCCTCATCACATACACCACCCCACACCTCACCCACACCACCCCATGGCACCCCAAAGGCACCCACGCTTTTCGGACCAAGAACTCCGGGTCATGGTGGAGGAAATCCTAAGAGTGGAACCCCAGCTCTTCGGCTCGCAGGTGCAGCACACCAGTATAGCCAGGAAGGCGGAGCTATGGCAGCGGATCGTGGACAGGGTCAACGCGGTGGGACAGCATCCCAGGAATAGGGAGGACATCCGCAAAAGATGGAACGACCTACGGGGGAAGGTCCGATCGATGGTCTCCAGGCACAACATCGCGGTCCAGAAGACTGGCGGCGGACCCCCACCCACCCCTCCCGAATTTACATCGTGGGAGCAAGAGGTCTTGACCATCCTGCATCCTCAGGGCCTCGCCGGAGTAGCCGGAGGAATGGACTCTGGTAAGTCCAATCTCAACTACTAGATCCCCCCCACCCCACCAGCATGCCAACCCACACCCCCACCCTCACCCCCAACCCCCCAGCACACATCCTCCCTGACAATGTCTCACCAGCACAACCCACCCATCCCAACACCAACTCCTGCATGCCAACACAAATCATGGGCACCCATCACCTAAGCATGACCACTGCACTAACCCCTCCCCCCCACTAAATACCCTCACAACACCTCCCTCCAGGGAATGCCTGCACTGGGGGACAAGGGCACCCACAACACGCATGCTATTGCACACACAGAAATAATAACCAAACTCTCTTACCCCATGCAGGACCCGAACGACAACACACCAGCCAGAAGGGTCCAGAAGTGTCCATCCCACCACCGGAACAGGCCCACACTGAGGATAGCAGCTCTGTCGACAGTGAACCTGATGACCAGCCCGGACCATCGGGGACCTCTGGGCAGTCGGTTCCCCTCAGGCAGCCACAGGCCACACCAGACCCGACCCCCTCTGCCGACACCAGCACAGCTCCCACCCAGCGGGCCCATGCCTCTGTCTCTAGGACAGCTCAATCAGCGGTGTGTCTGCCACTACAGGGCACCCAGGCTAACCCAACACCCCAACAACAACAGGGACCTGGGGGCAGTGGTGGCGGGCACACCGTCCAGGGGACAGAGGCCGGGGGAAACCGGGCAGCTCGGAGGGCTGCTGTGCGACAGGGGGGGGAGGAGAGGCCCAGGGAACCCACTCTCCAAGAGGCCCTCACCACCATCATGGGGGCATACCACCACTCCCAAGAAACGATGGCGACGGTACTGGCCAGGTTCACTGAGATCCAGGCACAGCAGGAGGAACGCTACATGGGTTTCAGGGAGGAGCTGAGAATCATCGGGACCGCAATGGGGACCATCGTCCTGGCCCTCCACAGGATAGAGGACGCGTTGCGGGACCATGGTGCACCACACAGGGCCCCTGTCACTAGCCCAGACCAGGAACAGCCTACCACCTCCGCCGGCGCTAGTGGACAGGAGGTCCCAACACCTCGACAGCCCCCCAGAACCCCACCTCCTGCTGAAGAACAACCACCCCGTAAGAGGAGCCTGAGACCAAAGAAAAAGACAGAGTAGGATGTCAAGACCCCCGCCTGCAGGACATACCCCCTCAAGTCTTCCCACTGTCCCACATTGCCACCCTGTCCAACCATGAACTGCCTATGCTCCATCCTTCCACAGGCAAAAGGACAATGCACCTGTGAGACTGAGAACTGGGCTCTGCCATGGATATTCCTCCACCCCCACCCATCACCCTAAGAATCACATGTACCGATATCTAGCACTGTAAATAAATCACATTTTGCACACAAATCTGTTTTGAGTCATGCTGTATTATTGACAAATGTATTACATATTACTGTTCGATTTCTGTTCTGTCAATTAGTCATGACAACATACCAATGTCAATACGCTGTATTTCATGGGCGAACCACGCAGAAGTCAGGTACTGAGTCAGACAGCATTGAGAAGGGAAGGGAAAGGCAAAAATCAATGACAAACATCTGTGGGGAACTACAGAAAGTACAGATGCAGGAGGCTATAAGCAATTGTGAAATGGCGTGGGTGATTCTTACCTGGGTGTTACTGGAAATACTGTTGTATCACTCTGTCCCTATTGTCTGTGTCGTCCTCTGAGTCTTCCTCCTCTTCACTCTCCACAGGCTCCACGGCTTCTACAACACCACCATCTGGACCATCCTCCTGCAGGAAAGGCACCTGGTGTCGCAAAGCCAGGTTGTGAAGCATACAGCACGCCACGATGATATGGCACACCTTCTTTGGTGAGTACATTAGGGATCCACCTGTCATATGCAGGCACCTAAACCTGGCCTTCAGGAGGCCAAAGGTTCGCTCAATCACCCTCCTAGTACGCCCATGGGCCTCATTGTAGCGTTCCTCTGCCCTTGTCCGGGGATTCCTTACTGGGGTCAGTAGCCACGGCAGGTTGGGGTAACCAGAGTCACCTATTAGCCACACACGTTGTCTCTGTAGCTGCTCCATCACATAGGGGATGCTGCTATTTCGCATCACATACGCGTCATGCACTGACCCTGGGAACTTGGCATTTACATGGGAGATGTACTGGTCAGCCAAACAGACCACCTGGACATTCATCGAATGATAATTTTTTCTGTTTCGGTACACCTGCTCATCGTCTTTTGGGGGTACCAAAGCCACATGGGTCCCATCAATGGCACCAATGATGTTGGGGATATGTCCAAGGGCATAGAAATCACCCTTCACTGTAGGCAAGTCACCCTCCTCGGGGAAAATGATGTAGCTCCGCATGAGTTTCATCAGGGCAGACAACACTCTGCTCAAAATCTTAGAAAACATAGGCTGAGACATTCCAGATGACATGGCCACTGTGGTCTGGAATGACCCACTGGCCAAAAAATGGAGGACTGACAAAACCTGCACCAGAGGGGGAATCCCTGTGGGTTGGCGGATGGGGGACATCAGGGCTGGCTCCAGCTGGGCACACAGTTCATGGATAGTGGCACGGTCAAGTCTGTAACGAAGTATTATATGGCGTTCTTCCATTGTCGACAGGTCCACCAGCGGTCGGTACACGCGAGGATTCCTCCTTCTCATCGCAAGTCCCAGCGGACGGTGCCTAGGAAGGACAACATGGAGCACAGAGTCAGGCAAACCACAGGTACGTACAGACAGCTTGCACAGTTAAAGAATGGCAATGGGTTGAAAGGCGTGTATGTGTGGCAATGCAAGGCCTAGGCCTGTGTGTCGCAGTCAAAATTAAGCCATGTGGGCCCTTGAAATGGCGGCTGCCTGACCTGTGAAGTGGGACAATGGGATGTGAGGTCAATGCGCTGGCGGGGCACACCGTGGCGGTAGGCGGTCGAAGACCGCGGCGCAAAGCCGCATTGGTTAACATTGAAGCCTATGGGTTTCAGGAGCCAATGACGAAGTGCGCCGGCGGTCGCGGTACGCACCGCCGCGGGCGTGACCGCCATTTTCTATCTGCTTAATCACTCGAGACCTGATCATCCACAGGAGAGGACCTATACTGCAAGTGCTGCTGTGACCTCGGTCTGGAAGATACAATGGCTGCTGCGCCTGGGGAAAGGGCCCCTGCCTTCACGTCTGAAGAGTTGGAGAAGCTCGTGGATGGGGTCCTCCCCCAGTATGCGCTACTCTACGGTCCTCCAGACCAACAAGTGAGTACACCGGGTGCTAATGGAATGGGCTATGCCTGTGTGGATTGGGGTGGATGTAAGTTGGTGGGGTGGGGGGCGAATGAGGAGTGCAACGCCCGACAGATGAGAGCATGTGCCATATGGCAAAGTGGGTGGGTGGGGGCCAATTACATCTAACATGCAGGTCATTGATGATTTCCTCCTTTCCACCCTGTACATGTCTAATAGGTCAGCGCCCATCAGAAGATCGAGATTTGGCGTGCCATCGCCAAGGAAGTCCGGACCTTGGGGGTCCACAACAGATGGGGCACCCACTGCCGCAAGAGGTGGGAGGACATCCGCCGCGGAACAAGGAAGACCGCAGAAACACTGCTGGGGATGGCCTCCCAACCTAGGAGGGGTGCCAGTCGCACCATGACCCCCCTGATGTCCCGGATCCTGGCGGTGGCCTACCCTGAATTGGATGGGCGCTTTAAGACATCACAGCAGACACAAGGGGGTGAGTATCAGCACATTCTCCTATCTTTCTGCGCAGTGGAGGCGTCTGGGTGGGGGAGGAGGGCTGTGGGTGACATTAGGCCAGGGCGCTTTCTGTAGTGTAGTCCTCTCCCTTAGGCATGGCCCTGTGCCCCCGGCCCCCACCTCTGTAGGGTGACAAGTACAGCCATTGAAGGTCCAGCATCTCCCATGTGCGCGTTTGACGTCTCTTGGCCTGTTGTCTTAGTCAGTAGTACTGAGTAGTGTACCCCGAATGCGCGGCTTAGTGCATTAGGCACCTGTGTCTGTCCTCTCCGCCAACGGTGTTGACATAGCATGCACTCAACCTGGTCATCTTTTTTCTCCCCCCACCCTTTCTCTTCATCTTCTTGTGCATGTGTGCATTAGCATCATCAGGCGGAGGAGATATGGCATCGGAGCACGAGGGAGCTGCAGGACACAAGGCCCCGGTGGGCCCAGGAACAGACACCGAGGGCACCAGTGATCCGGAGGGCGAGGGGAGCACCACGACGGGGACCGCTGGTGAGAGCAGCGAAAGCGACACGTCCTCGGATGGGAGCTCCCTAGGGGTGGCGGCAACATCCGTGCCCCCCGCCTCTACAGGTACAGCCGCCACCCAGCGCACCAGCCCCGCCCTCCCAGCAGCCCCTCAGTCTTCGCTCCGTGCCGGTTCGCCCAGGAAGGCGCGCGTCTCCTTCGCCCCAGGCACCTCAGCCCCTGCCCCTGTTGCCCCTGCTGCCCTCAGTGCGGAGCTCATTGACCTGGTAAGGACGCTCATTGTTGGGCAGACGACCCTTTTGAATGCCATCCAGGGTGTGCAAAGGGAGGTGCAACAGAGCAATGCGTACCTGGAGGGCATTCATTCGGGTCAGGCTGCCCATCAACGAGCGTTCACTGCTCTGGCCTCAGCACTGACGGCAGCCATTGTCCCTGTTTCCAGCCTCCCTCTTCTGACTGCCTCCAGCCTGTCTCTGTCTCCTGTTCCTCAGCCTATCCCATCCACACCATCAGACCAGCCTGCACACACCTCAACACCCAAGAGCAGCTCATCCAAACACAAGCACCACAGATCCCGCAAACACTCACCCGAGCAACACCCAGATGCAGACATGCCAACAGCCACTGCCACCCCTGTGTCCCCCTCCTCCTCGTCTCCCTCCTCCCTCCCTGTGACGTCTACACTCACACCTGCATGCACCCCAACATCAGCCAGTGCTTCCATCACCACCTCACCCTCCAGTACAGTCCACACTCGTGCAGTCACCACCCCCACTGCCATGTACACGTCCCCTGTGTCCTCTCCCACTGTGTCTGTCACCCCCTCTTCCAAGACACACAAACGCAGGCAGCCACCCACCCAACAGCCATCCACCTCACGACAGCCTACAGCACCAGCACCTTCACCCAATGACAGCACACCTGACTCTCCTACAACCACCTCCTCTACCTCCACTTCCATCTCCACTTCTCCTACCCTTTACCTTGGCCCTAAAAAACTTTTCCTGGCTAACCTTAACCTCTTTCCCCCCGATGACCTCCCCCATCCATCTTCAAAGAGTCCCAAGAGCACCGCAGCCACCACCAGCCCAGCTTCGGGTGTCACTGTTGTGCCTGGGTTCTGGAGCCCACCCTTTGCCAGCAGTGACACATCGATCAGCAGCAAGGACACGTCCAGCCCCCCCCCCCCGGCAAGAGGACCCGCAAAACCAAGGACCGCCGTGCGAGGATCGACAGGGCTGCCCCCAAGGAGCAATGTGCGGCCACTTCACCCCCAACACCATCTAGGGGAGGCAAGGGCCCGAGAGCCCCATCAAAGGAGCGGAAGGCCAGCAGGAGCGCGGAGAAGGTGGACCCCACATGCCACATCCCAGCTGGGAAGGAGGACACTAAGGAGGCCAGGAGTCCGTCCCCGAAGGGTCCAGAAACGTCACGGTCCGAGGGCGACTGAGCAGGGAGTCGAGGCCAGGTCTGGCTCCCTTGACCTGCTGGATGAGCACCGCTGAACAGGGCCCCGCCGTGGAGAAGAGCACCGCTGAACAGGGCCCGCGGTGCAGAAGAGCACCGCTGAACAGGGCCCGCGGTGCAGAAGAGCACCGCTGAACAGGGCCCCGCCGTGGAGAAGAGCACCGCTGAACAGGGCCCGCGGTGCAGAAGAGCACCGCTGAACAGGGCCCCGCCGTGGAGAAGAGCACCGCTGAACAGGGCCCCGCCGTGGAGAAGAGCACCGCTGAACAGGGCCCGCGGTGCAGAAGAGCACCGCTGAACAGGGCCCCGCCGTGGAGAAGAGCACCGCTGAACAGGGCCTGCGGTGCAGAAGAGCACCGCTGAACAGGGCCCGCGGTGCAGAAGAGCACCGCTGAACAGGGCCCCGCCGTGGAGAAGAGCACCGCTGAACAGGGCCCGCGGTGCAGAAGAGCACCGCTGAACAGGGCCCCGCCGTGGAGATAGACACCGCTGAACCGGGCCCCGCCGTGGAGAAGAGCACCGCTGAACAGGGCCCCGCCGTCTCAAGCACCGCTCCGCTGGGCCCTTCCTCTCAAGCACCGCTCCGCTGGGCCTTTCCTCTCAAGCACCGCTCCGCTGGGCCCTTCCTCTCAAGCACCGCTCCGCTGGGCCCCGCCGTCTCAAGCACCGCTCCGCTGGGCCCCGCCGTCTTAAGCACCGCTCCGCTGGGCCCTTCCTCTCAAGCACCGCTCCGCTGGGCCCTTCCTCTCAAGCACCGCTCCGCTGGGCCCTTCCTCTCAAGCACCGCTCCGCTGGGCCCTTCCTCTCAAGCACCGCTCCGCTGGGCCCCTCCTCTCAAGCACCGCTCCGCTGGGCCCTTCCTCTCAAGCACCGCTCCGCTGGGCCCTTCCTCTCAAGCACCGCTCCGCTGGGCCCTTCCTCTCAAGCACCGCTCCGCTGGGCCCTTCCTCTCAAGCACCGCTCCGCTGGGCCCCGCCGTCTCAAGCACCGCTCCGCTGGGCCCCGCCGTCTCAAGCACCGCTCCGCTGGGCCCTTCCTCTCAAGCACCGCTCCGCTGGGCCCTTCCTCCCAAGCACCGCTCCGCTGGGCCCTTCCTCTCAAGCACCGCTCCGCTGGGCCCTTCCTCTCAAGCACCGCTCCGCTGGGCCCTTCCTCTCAAGCACCGCTCCGCTGGGCCCCGCCGTCTCAAGCACCGCTCCGCTGGGCCCCGCCGTCTCAAGCACCGCTCCGCTGGGCACCGCCGTCTCAAGCACCGTTTATGGTTCACTGTGCCCACCATGCCTCCTCCTTGACCAGTGGAGACTGTCATCCACCTGATGGACTGTGGCTTTGCACTCCCCAGGATGGCCCAGTGGGCAGCCCACCCACTGTAGAGACATTGAGAGACTGTGGCTTTGCACTCCCCAGGATGGTCCAGTGGGCAGCCCACCCACTGTAGAGACATTGAGAGACTGTGGCTTTGCACTCCCCAGGATGGTCCAGTGGGCAGCCCACCCACTGTAGAGACATTGAGAGACTGTGGCTTTGCACTCCCCAGGATGGTCCAGTGGGCAGCCCACCCACTGTAGAGACATTGAGAGACTGTGGCTTTGCACTCCCCAGGATGGTCCAGTGGGCATGGTGGCTCCTCGTGGATCTGGCGTCGTGGACTCATGTGGCTGTGGTGCCCCCCCCTTCCCTTCCCCCTGAGGTGCCTGTAGTTTTTACATCTGATGCCCCTGCAGTGTTCTCTCCAAAGGACTCAGGTCTCCTGTGTGGGCTTTGCCCTTGTTTCTCAAGACTTTGGCCCACGGACATGCTGAATTCGTAGGATGTGCAGGACTTGTTACTTCAGTTATACACTGATGTGTATGTCATTAGTTTTGTTGTGGATATCTTTCATGGTTGTACTCTAATTTTCTGGAGCTTTTTGGTACATAAATATTTATTCCAAATATGATTACGTCCTGGCATTTTTCAGGGGTGTTTGGGTGGTGTCACTGTGACTTGGTGCTCTGCATTGGTGAGTACATAGTTGGGGGGGGGGGGGGTCGCATATGTGTGTGCCCGTGACCTTTCGTCCTCCCCCTCCCGTGTGTCGTAGGTGCAGTACTCACCGTTGTCGTCTGCGCCGGACTTCGTACTCGTGGTAGATGAGAAGGTAGACGAGAGCAGGTAGGATGTTTAATTCGGGTTCCATGCTGTCCTCCTTCCTCCTGGAGTGCGTAGTGGTGAGCGTTTTCCCGTCCGTAGTCTGTTTCCGCCATGTTTTTATCGGCGGTGCTCCCGCCCCGGAAAAGGTGGCGTATTGGTGAGTTGGAATAGTGTGGGCGGTACATTGTCTCCCGCCTGTCTGTTGGCGGTGACCGCCGCGCTGTTTGTTTGTACCGCCGTGGCGGTCGGAGTGTTAAGGTGGCTGTCTGTGTTGGCGGTTCCCGCCAGGCTCAGAATCCCATTTTTTTTACCGCCAGCCTGTTGGCGGGTTGGCCGCCGCTTTAACACCGACCGCCAGGGTTAGAATCACCCCCTTAATATGAAACCTGTTACAGGTTTAGAATTTGTTTACAAATGTAGTGCAGTAATTATTTATGCAGATGTCCCTCACAAAGATGGGCTTGTGTCTGTATGGAAAACACTGGAAAGATATACAGTAAGGTATATAAAGAATTCCTGATGGTAGTACGGAGATCGGTTTTACTATTAACTACTTTAGTTTTTAGTATACATTTTAAATTAAGAATTATGTAGGAACTAAGCTAAGGGTGCTAATTTTGTGTGGCAGATTATGCTAATATTTTAATTCTAAAATGTAGAAGAAACATACAATTTGAAGAAACATCAAAGCAGAATACATTTGGGTCTAAGAGTAGGTTACATTGCTGGTGTTTTGTGTTATGGAGTTATGGTGAACTACTTATGTCTGGTAGGATGTCTAACCACAGTGTATATTCTAAAATACCTGTGTTTTGCAGATACTTTTCAGATATAAACTAGTAAGAAGGTTACTGGTTAGTCATGTTGTATTAGTAAAGCATACATCAGGTGATGAATTACTTAAAAAGGCAGGTATCTAAAGACAGTAGTTTGCCCAGAGAAGATTCAACGAGAATTGTTGTGACCACTTTGAAGGATGTTAAACAGAGAGGTGCGTGTGATCCAGAGTTTGTGGTGGTAAGTAATTGCAATGCTTAAAGCAAGTTTTTTTAAATATAATTCTTGAAATACTTCTTTTGCAACCCAGTATTGAAGTCAAGAGTTTATTCAGCAGCACACAAGAGGTAATATACAGAAGAGGACAGAACATTAGAACTGAATTAGGGGATCTGATGATAGAAATAAGCACAAAACGGGTCTTAAAAACAGAATGCACTGTTTTACAGTGTTTTTAAAGGTGATGCTGTCATATGTTCTCACACTATGTGATTTGACTATAAGATCAAACTTCGAATATCAAGTTTGTGTCAAGTTCACTACAATGCCTTCTTCTCTGTAGTAGTGATACTGTGATACAATTGAAGGAAGGGTTAAATGAGCACATAAGTGCATTTAGAAACCGGAGTGGCTACTCACCAGATGCAAGATGTCATTAGGCAGAGGAATGGATTTGGTTTCAGGTCAACTTGGATGTCAACAGACTATGGAAATTTAGTAGAAAGAGGGCTAGACAGTTTCATGCCTGGAGACTTGGAGCAAGGCAGTGGATGTTGTGGCCTTTGAGAAAAATTTACAACCTATGTCCATGCTAAGTTTTCTGGATAATCACTGACCATTTATTTTAAGTGCCATTTAAATTCAGTATATGTAGGTTAATCTGGCATGGATGTCCTGAGAATATGGCTGCTGATGTAGAAAGTCTAATACCTAATGCCTCTGAAGTTTGTGCAGGCTGTTGAAACTGGCTGGATGTTGCTAGAGGACCATCAGACAGAAACAAATTCCAAAGTCTGTAATTTGTATCTGGAGAAGGGTATTTATTATTCAATAGCTTCAGCCTTGGATATTGTCCTGTACTTGTTGCCCCTTATTGGATGTCAGAGGCAACAAGTACAGGACAGTATCTTATACATCTCAGATATCTTGGATTCAAGTGAAGTTAACAACTTCCAGGTTATTGGTTGTGTTTTTGGGTAAACATATAGCTTTTACTATATTTCTAACTTGTTTAGTAAAGTCGAGTGGGAATTAAACTATGTTGTTCGATGACTCTTTCACTCTTTCCTATGGGAATTATGTTGTTGTTAAGAGTTTCATTTTAAAATATCAAGTAAACAATTTTACTTCTGGGTTCATTATTAAAGAGCCTTGAATCTGTTGGAAAGCATATTTCACTTTCTAGATAATAAGTATATGTTAATTATTTGTTTATGGCAATTGTAGAGTGCTTCGAGCTACCTTATGATTACTTCACAGTGCTGAAAGAGGTGATAACATACACTTTAGTGAAGAGACATGAATGGTGAACCCCAACCTAAGTGTGCTGCCCGCATCCTTGGCAAGGTCTCCCCTAACATTTTGCCTCTGCTTCCCAGGTTGTTGGTGTGTTGGACTCTGTTTTTGCTGTTTTTGTTACTCTGGGCACTTTACCACTGCTGACCAGTGCTAAAGTGCAAGTGCTTCCTATGTGTAATTGTATGTGTAATTGGCTTTTCCATAATTGGGATATTTGATTTACTAGTAACTCCCTAGTAAAGTGCACTAGAGGTGTATAAGGCCTGTAAATCAAATGCTACTAGTGAGCCTGCAGCAATGATTGTGCCACCCACGAGTAGCCATGTAAACATGGCTCAGACCTGCCACTGCAGTGTCGGTGTGTGCAGTTTCTAAACTGACAGTTCAACTTGGCAACTGTACCAAACTTGCCAGGCCCAAACCTTCCCTTTTTACACATACAAAGGCACCCCTAAGGTAGGCCCTAGTTAGCCCCATGGGCAGGGTGCAGTGTATGTTAAAGGTGGGACATGTACTGATGTGTTATACATGTCCTAATATTGAAATACTGCCAGATTCGCTTTTCACTGTTGCAAGGCATATCTCTCTCATAAGTTGACATTGGGGCTGCCTTTAAATATTCTTAAAGTGGAGTTTTCCTTTGAGAGTAGATAGAAATTTGGAGTTTGGGGTCTCTGAACTCACAATTTAAAAATACATCTTTTAGTGGAGTTAGTTTTTAGATTGTTAGTTTGAAACTGACACTTTTAGAAAGTCGGCATTTTCTAGCTTTAACCATTATGTGACTCTGCCTGTTTTTGGATTCCCTGTCTGGGTCAGACTGACAGTTGGGCTGTTTGAGAATCTCCCTCTAGACAGTGACACAAAGGGAGCTAGGGTGTACCCTGCATATCCTGATGAGCCATCTGGGCTAGAGTGGAGGGAGGAGTGGTCACTTACACCTGAATGGGCTGTGCTTGCTCTCACACAGTGCAGTCTCCAACCCCCTGGTGAGTGTCTGGGGACAGGCTTGGGCAAGGCAGGATCCTGTAAACAACAGAGACTTTTCTTTGAAGTTGGGCAACTTCAAAGGCAGAAAGGGGTAAATGTATTAAACCCAAAATCCCAGACTTTAGATTTCTTCAAGATTTGCTTCTGGAACCAAGAGGAACCTCTGCCAAGGAGAAGAGCTAAGGAGAAGTGCTTCCCCTGCCTGTGACTGTGCTTTTTTGGGCTATCCTGCAGTGTTCTGCTTCTGCCTGTGAAAGGGAACAAGGACTGGACTTTGTGGTATATTCCTGCTTGAGAAGAATCCACAGGGGCTTGGACTGAGCTTGTCCCCTGTTCTGAAGTCTCAGGGCCATCAAAGACATCCTCTGCCAGCACCTGGACTTTCTGCTGAGACTCCTCCTCTGCCAAGTGGTGCGTAATCCATTCCCTGGGCCCTTGGAAGGAGAAACTGGTGGAAAAGCCAAGAAAATCCAAGTGAACCGACTTTGGACGGTCCCGAAACCCATGACGCCGCCTGCAACCGAAGCCATGGTCCTCGCTGGAGTGCGACAACCTCGCAGGCCCGACACTGCAGCAGCCTCGCTGAAGTCAGCGACTCTGTGGAAGTCGCCACACCACGTTGTGACCGCTGGATACCACTCAGCCAGAAGTGAGCAGATTCAATGCTTCGCACCAACGACGCCTCACCTCCACCGCTCCGCAGCAAAACCTGATGCCTTTTCCTGATGCCTTTGCTCCGCAGCATCGGAACTGACGCTGCCTCGGATCCAACGACACCGTGATCCCCGACTCTGTGCCCCGCCTTGTTTCCACATTTGCACAAGGTACTGTCCCTGGGGGTCTGTGCAATTCCATGACCGGCGCCATTGGTGTCAGATTGTTGGGAACGACTCTGTCACAACGCTGTGATAGCACCTAATCGAAGCATTTGTGTTTCTAAGCACTATTTTTGTGTTTAATCTTTGAAAATTCATAACTTTGCTGGTGTATTTTGGATTTTTGCTGTTTTGGTCTTGTTTTTCTTTTAGATAAATATTGGCTATTTTTCTAACCATTGTTGAGCCATTTTGTAGTAGTTTCACTGTATTACTGTGTGTTGGTACAAATACTTTACACGTTGTCTCTGGGTTAAGCCTTTCTGCTCGTGCCATTCTACCAAGGAGGTGAGCGGGGATTAACCAGGTGTGTTTCCCCTTTGCCCTGATTAGAGTGAGGGTCCTTGCTTGGACAGTGGGTAACCTGACTGCCAACCAAAGACCTCATTTCTAACATCACACTATCAGGAGGTTGCTTAAAAATAAGACTTAGTAGTTTGTTTTTTGGAAATGCCTTGCATTGTAGATAGTTACGTTTGGATCTCATGGTATGGCTAAGAGAATTCCCCAGTCTGCAACCCTATGTCCGTATATATCTTTCACTGAGTTTCTTCATCTTGGATGATGTTTGATGGCTCAGTTGAGTGTAGGATAATCAGAACTTTCTGACTATGTTATGAGGTTATTTTTTTCAGGTATTGCCCCATTAAACCTTTATGAACATTGCAGAGAATGTGGCTTCTACTGGAAGCCAGTAGAGAGCTTTTTGAGCAGGCGTTCTATGGTAGAATCTTCAGAGGTTAGGCACAATCTGGCTGCCTGGTTCTGTAGCCTTCGAAAACTAGTACTGAGTTTCCTGGGGAGACGAGTGTACATGATTTTGCAGTAGTCCAGCATGCCACGAACAAGGCTTTTATAAGCTCTGCACGATGTTCAGTTTTTAGTAGTGGTATGCTGTCCAAAGTAATGAGAGCTGTAGCTTGTTAACTGCTTAAACTTGAGAAGTCTGCAGAAGTCCAAAGTCAAGGAGTATCCTGAGGGTCCTGGATTTTTGGTAGTATCAGGAGGGATTTATAGTCCTTGGAGTAATTGATGAGGAGTGGCATGGGTTCTTTCTGTCCCATGATAAGGAGCCACTTTGTTCCTGCAGAGGAATGTCCATTCATACTGTGGAGCATATGGTCAAGGAATGAGTGAAATTGTTGTGATTGATTGGTAGGTTGTCAAGATAGTTTATTATGTGTAGAAAATTCACCTGATACTGGCAGGGTAGTTGTGCCAGGATATTGATTTGGGAAAAGATATGCTATGTTTACAGAATAAAGGATTACAATCTTTTCAAGCAGTGATTTGTGATATACCGAGGAAGGACCCAATTAATTAAGAAATGGGAGTTTAACCCCTTTCAACAGCTAAGCTGTGAACAAAACATCCATAGAGTTACTGAAGGTTTTTTGCCAATCCAAGAAAGCTCAATGAGCCCTGCATGCACATCAAACTGTGAGATATCAGGACATGGTGCCCACTGCCTTTTTTTGGCGGTTACAGATCTGTATGCAAAAGTATACAATTCTCTAGAGACAAAATGTAAACATTATTAGCCTCCCAAGGCAGCCAGTTTTACTATATCAATTCACTGGTCGTTGATGATGGGCATGGCTTCTCCTACCTATTATAATCTGGCAGCAATATTTATTTCCCAACCTTAGAACAGTCCTGCAAAAAAGTCTATTTTATTTTCTTTTGCTAGTGAAGTTTAGGATTTGTAGCGCCTATTCCACCAGAGAAAATAGGGGGCTTTTTGCTAAGCAAACCATCAGGGCTATCATATTAACAATGTTAAGCTCAGCGAAAGGTGACACCCTCTAGCTGTGGTTAAATGAGCATGCTGTCCACCAGCAGCTACATGTGCACATGAAATGAAATGGATGACATGATTAGGACAGGTCTTGTGGAACCTCAAGTGTAGAGCTCAGGAACAGGCTCTAGATTTGGGCCTGAAAAGGGAATGGAATTATTCCACACAGTTCGTAGTCTCTCCAGAGGATGTTAATCCAGACCCAAATGTCAAAAGTAGGCAAGAGATCTAGGAAGACAAGCACAGCTACTCCACTTATATCATTGAAGCTTGGTAGATTATTTTCGGGTTTAGCTGAAAGCTGTCATCACTACCCTTAGCTAATAAGGTAAAAACCTAATATTAGTATTAGTAAGATATGTCAGTACAGTATTATTATTATTATTATTATTATTAAGAATGTTTTGAGACCAGTGACATCATTATGTCTGTGTAGCTAACCTAATATCTGAGCATTGTTCTCCACAGCTTGTTTATGTAAAATCATTATGTAAGATTGCCAAAGGAATGTGTGCCTTGTCAGTTAGTTTCAGGTTAGTATTACTACTACTGCTGTTACTACTGCTACTACTACTATTTCCTAGTAGAACTTTAGTAATAACTGTTTTTTGTATAATACTTCATACCACGTCTGCCATTTCTAACTAATGTAAATAACGAGTTTTACTGTTATCTGGTTTTTAATACTCCATTCATTGGCCTCAGAGGGATTGAGACCTGAATATACCTTGCTGCAATTCCAACTTGTAACCTTGAAGTCGCTGCAGGAGGCCATAGCAAGCAATAACTTGCTGCACCATCTGGTTGGCTTCAGACTAGATGGGCCGATGGAGGACCAGACACCAGTAGAGAGCGAGAGGGCGTAAGAAGGTGATTAAGGGAGATAAAAGGCTCACAAACTGCATGGATGTGATGCACGAGTGGAATCCTGTGAGCTGCGCACATTTACTGTTTGTGTTCATGGAAATACTTCTTCATATGTTGTGTGCATTTATGAAGCTCCTAACCCTTATTGGACCAACCAAACTCTGGAAATCCTACTGAAAACCTATTATGATTGAGTCACCTTGTTTTGTTTATATTGCATGACCCAATCAACTTTATTTTAGAGATGCAAATGTTGTCTAACAATTTGTTTTAACTGTTATAATTCTGTATGTTCAAGTTTGTAACTGTTAACGTGATCCCCATCTACATCAGTGACAGCTTATGATCTTTGAAAGTATTGGGACATAGATGCCACTTTGAATTACACTGATCAGCTGAAGCAAGCCTGACTTTCTCTAGTCGAATTCTGGTGGGAATCAGGAATTCTTTCACCCCTGAAACATTAAAAAAAGGGAACAAGCATTAATTTTACCACACAATTTTCACGTTAACTGGCCAAAAAGCCATAAGGGTTGAAAGATCTCTAAAGAAATGTCCCAAAACTTTCATGGTGTGCCAAGCAAGCCTGACCCTTTTTAGGGTGCTTGAGTGATCACCTTTACTAAATAAACATTGGCAGAGTCGACAAATGTAGGCAGCCTACCAAACATCATTGCCAGGGTTCACATTATGGCTGTGGTGGAGCTCATGATACCCGAGATGTTTATAGTTTGCCAAAGAATTATTCCGAGGCTTCAATGATGACAAAGGTGTGCCCAGTCGAGCCAAAGATGTTACATTCTGGCAAAAACGTATATAATTGTGCCAGGGCCCACATTATGCATTGTTGAACGCCATTGTGACTGGTTTGCCTAAAGCAATTCAATAACCACCACCATGAGCCCCATCAAGCCCATTATTGGGCATGAATTGGCATCATTGTTCTAGAGGCAGGGCCACCGATTCTAGCATAAAGTTTTTGTGCATGTTTTAATGATTTATATCAATTTGTATTGTGTTTGATAGAAACACGATGCTGCTTAGTCGCAGCCATTTTGTAGGTCCACGTTATACTTCGGGCTGGAGCGTTGTGGTGAAGAGTGTTCTTGTTACAGAGAGGTGAAGGCTGCACTGCTAATGACCAGCTCTTCTAGCTCAGAGAGTTACTTCCTTCTTGACAGACTTAAGCTTTGCCTCTGTGGTTGCTCACCAGTAATGTTTTCTTCACTGTGGCTGCTGCGTATCACTCACAGGCACTGTATTGGTGAGGCACTATCTATCTCCTGTATTGGGCAGAAGGCGGTGTCTATGAAATATATTTAAAAAATGATTTGCAGCTGCACATGTTGTGAGAAACCCAGTACTGATATGTTCTGCTGGTACTCTTCGATAGTGAGCCCACAACAAACGCCTCATATTATCATAGTCGCCATGAAGTAAGCATATTACTGTTGCAAGAGCTACACTGGTAGTTAGGGCACCCTGAACCTTTTCTGTGACACCAGCATCAAATATGACCTATTGATTTCAGATCATCTACAAACTATCCACCCAGTAGATGACACTTTGCATCCCATCAATCAACCCTATACCAAGCAAGTCATACCATTCATTACTATCCATGGACCAAAACATGCTAACATGTCACACAGAGTATTGTTATGTAAGGGCTGTGAGAGAAACGTTGGAATAGTTGGGACAGCATCCGATACATTCAACGCCACTAGAAGACTAACTAAAGGTAGTCTGTGAACTACATAGATACCAGTAGCACATACAGTTGTACTGAAGTTCAATGTTTACAAGTTTTTATGTGCATTTTTATTTCTCTGCAGTGTGCTTGACCATAGCCTAAGGTTCGCTTGTTGGCAGTGAAAATACAGATATTCGTACAATGAAAGTGTATCTTTAATATTCACAGCAAGTTACAATTAGTGTTTATCTTACCATAGCTGACTTAGGTTTGGCGTGCAAAATAACTATTTTTTTATATAGTGCTTAGTAACTCTGTGATTCTGTTCCTACTCACAAGTGTGTGACTGTTTGAAAGGCACGGTATGTATTTTGTCTGATAGGTTGCCATGAGTTTTAAACAATAGTGGTAAAGCTAACTCTGCTGCCATTAGTCCATACTTATGCGGATTCTAACAGTCACAATAAAGTGATTGATTTTGATTGTTGTGTTTTCATTTCAGGATGAGTGTGCAAACCATTCGCAATGTCTTCAGTGTGGAAACTGGTTACCGGCTCTCCGACGACCAGATTGTTAACCATTTCCCAAACCACTATGAACTTACTAGAAAGGACTTGATGGTAAAGAACATCAAGCGATACCGGAAAGAACTTGAAAAAGAAGGAAGCCCATTAGCAGAAAAAGATGAAAATGGAAAATACCTTTACTTGGGTACATCTATTTTATTTACTTGATACCCTCTCCTTGTATTCATTCGTTATTAACATCGATATATTTGCAAAGTTCTTCTGTGTTTTATTTTTCCCAATTTCTACTTTTGTGGATTTCTTTTTAAACTACATGGTAATGAATGAGTTGTGAGGTAGTGTGATTAACAATATCTCAATTAGAAACACTATTAATACTAAAATAGCACCTGGCCTGCCTTTATTAATTTCTATGCTTAACCTAATAATATAATGCACTAACATCCCCTTTTTGGTTTTGCTGCATCGTTGGGTCAAATTCGTGCATCAATATTACAATAGCAAAAGGTGGGGCTAACCGTACGCTTTTCAGTCTGCATCAGCACTCGAGAGTGTTCCTGCCGCAGTGCACATCTGTGCGCACATGGAGTATTGATCCTCTTGAATGCAGATTTATGCTGCTTCCCCCACCCCCAAGCTTAAGCTGAATGTTATGCTTATTAAGATGATAGCAGCCAGAAGGGCATCCTAAAGCCTCCCCTCCCCCTTGATTACTTCAGTTAGGAGGAAATCGGGGCAAGGCAATAAACGTTTTTCCCTGCGCTCACCATCCTTGCTTCCTGGTCGGGCACTCTTTTGCAAACCAAGCATCTGGAGGCTTGTGATGAAGTGCCATGGTTAGGCACCAGAAGCAAGGAACCAGGCATCCGACCACATGCATGGCTGAAATGACAGTGGCTGTCTTGAGGGGTGCTGTCTGTAGTGGCTTATTTTCAGTTCTAAGCAAATTCATTGGGCTACCTTTGCTATAGTTGGGGTAGCCATCTTGCAGTATTCACGTTTAGCGAGTGAGTGGTGAGTGAGATTGCACGGCCACTTTCATCAGAGGTGGGTGACTATTTTGTAGGAGTAGGTAAACCTGGTTGAACAGCTATCAAGGTGGACTCCTTGAGGGCATCTTAAATTAGCTGCAAAAGGCGGTGTTGTCAAATGCAAAACACAGAAAACAGTAAAAAGAAGCAGAGTTGTCCTCTCCTGTGGCTGCCTGCAGTTTATTCTCCATTTGCTTCACTGCCAGCCACTCACAGATGTTCGCTTCTTGCAACTATTGGTTTCTGTGTTCTGGAGGTAAGGTGCTATGAAATCTCTGTACTAAAGCACACCCTTGTCAATTACATGATAAAGGACACAAAACATATGCTGCCTCATATACGAGGCATAGCCTCGCTGCAAGGAGACGTGAGAGATAAGTTATTATATAGTGTTGCCGGTATATCCCTACTGGCATGATAAATGACAAAAAAGATACCAGGGCATTGATTTGAAAAAAAAGTACTGAGTCCTCCTACATTTATACAGGGTGCATTAACATGCACTCGGTGATCCCTATTTGGTGCGGTCCCCAAAACGACAGTAGCCACACTCAGTGAAGTAGCATTCTTCATCATTGGACCCTTTCTCACTACTGTGGTTCCCAAAAAGTTAAACATGATTGGCTCTTCCTGCAATTTTGTAGAGGAGATTGAAATATTGTATGCCTCCCTAACAGTGATGCACTTCTGTGCTTCAGTACACAAATATACAAGTATACATAGGGACAACAGTCACACTTGTGACGTGTATAGGCTGTTGCAAAACATTGAATTACTATAAGAGCATAGAGAAAATATTCCTATATTTACTAAAGGGCTAGCCTCCTGCCTGCAGAATCGTGCCACTTCAGAACTAATGAGAATCATATTAATGAATATAATATTTCCTAACTATTGTAAAGGAACATTTCAATTCTATTAAGGACTCAGAGGAGAGGATTAGTCTTATCGCTTTCTTCACTTTTATTACAGCAGCCATTTATCTGTATCTCTAGCAAACCACATTTCCCATGAAATCCTGAGAACTGGCAAAAACAAACAATGGACTGTGAATTCCAGTCAGTCCACAACTGGTTAGACCTGAGGAAGCATCCCCTTCATAGACCTTCATTTCTGTCATTAGTGCCTCTTTCGTCATGTGAGTCACGCCATGGCCCCTTTCTCATGAATCATGTTTACCAGTCTCTGTTCTTGGAAGAAGAAATCGAATTACCAAGGAAATCCCTAGCGAAAGCTACACAAGGCAGAATATACCACATACATTTACCAAATCAGCATTAATTCACAACCATCATGCCAATAAAACACAACATAGCTACTTACTCCCTATGTGGAGGGTCTCCTGGATGAGCAATCCGCTGGTGGGATAATCCTCACCTCCGATTCCTTCATATAATTGAAACTTTCATTTTCAATAGCTAGGAAATCTTTCATTCTGTGTCAGGACTGGAGAAGAGGATTATACTATTTTGAAGCTTACTTACCATCAACAGCTCCATATCTAACACTGGCTTAAAATAAAACCTCTTAAAAGTAGAATCTCAGAACAAGTCAACCGTGTTCATCATATCTTCTAAGAGGGCACCTAAACTGAATGCCTTAGAGGACCTCGCACCTCAAGTGGAGTGTGCACCAAAGATATTTAGATTCACTCCAGCCTCCTGCATGACCCATCGCACCCAGCGGGCTATGGTGGAATAGGACACCGCCTAATGTGGCTTGTTGAGGGCTATTAACAGTTGGCACTCCTCCAAAGGCTGCCAAAATTTCCTCATAGGCCTTAACACATCGAACTACACACAACTTAGGAAAGTCTGGAAAAGCTGTGTATTCTATGACACTAGTAATGGTTTTCGAATGCTTACTGAGTGTAAAAGGAACCCGAGGGGAGAAGGTCCTTCCAGTAATATCCAAAGCCCGAACGTCTGAGAACCTTCTACGTGATACCATTCAGAGTAGCACCACTAGCTTCACGAAGAGTTCCTTCCTCAACAGGAATCTATTTGGTTGCCTTGACAAGAAAAGATTGAGCACATTAGTAACGTCCCAAAGAGCTGAGTATTTTGTCTCCAGGCTCAGTGATAATCTGATGCCTCATAATAGGCGACACATGAATGGATGTTGCCCCACAAGGTACCCTTCGAAGGGCACATGTCCCTCCAAGGTGGCTGAACAGAGGGAGTTGATTGAGCAGTACGCCATCCCCCTTAGGGCTTACCTATCTAGAAAATTCAGAGCCTGAACTAAGTCTGTGCCCACAGGATTGCAAGCCAGTCGCACACACCCTCTGGTCCAAGCTAACCAGTATCGCTTGATGGTGCTAGCTGACCAGGCCTTTGACAAGAGGTCCTCAGCCTGTGTTGAAAGTGCCGGGAGCGACCATCTACCTTTGTAATCCGCCATGCCATCAAGCGGAAGGAATCCTCGAGTACCATCTGGTGCAGAATCTGATCTGGATTGAGAAGGAGAGTTGGAAATAGGGGGAGATGGATTGGAAAATCCCAAGAAAGTTCCAGAAGAACCAGAAACCACACCTGAGATCTCCAAAGCGGGGTGACCTACACTATGTCGGCCTGCTGACATCTGATCTGAGCTGACACCTGTGTAATCATTGCGAACGGAGGAAATGCATACCCTGTCTTTTGTTCCCAATCCTGCAGGAATGCATCCTTGGCTGCCACCGGGGAATCCAGCCTCCAACTGAAGAACTTGGGAAGTTGGTGATCCAATCTGGAGGCAAAAAGGTCCATCGAAAATAGGCCACATTTGGTCTGCAGGCTGGCGTAGACTTCTGGATTGAGCTTCCAAAGGCTGGTGTCCCAGAAGTAATGGGATTGCCAATCCGCTACCCGGTTCTCCTGACCGGAAAGGTAGTCTGCCGTGACCGAGATCTGATGGGCTAGGCAGAATTGACCAAAATTGGTCTGAATGTCCGAAAGTATCTTGGATCGGGTGCCCCCTAGGTGATTTATATACCCAACAGCTGAAATGTTGTCCACCTTCAGTAGGATACATGACTGCATCTTGTCCTGGGTCCAGCAACAGACCGCAAAGGACCCGGCCAGAAGCTCTAAACAGTTGATGTGTAATCTCTGTTCTTGAGTAGAACACAACCCACCTGTGGAAAACGGTCCACACAAGCTCTTCTGCCTGACCTGCTGGTGTCAGACTCTATAATGAGGTCTGGGGCTGACCCAACAATCGCTCTTCCATTCCATGCTTCCATGTGGGAAAGCCACCAGCGGATCTTCTCCAGCTCATCCTCTGAAAGGGTGACCAGGTGGGAATAAGTGAGGCCTTTTCGCATGTGTACTGATTTTAACTGTTGAAGGGCCCGGTAGTGCAGGGTCCTGGAAATATGGGCTGGATAAATGACAATACCTTCTGAGACGGAAGAATCAGTTTAGCCTCCATAGAGCCTATGACCAACCCCAGAAAAAACACTTTTTGAGCAGGAATGAGACAAAGTTTATGACAAAGCCGAGGCTCTGGAGCAGATTGGTAGCTATTTGTAGCTGGACTGACAACTGCTGTGGATCCTGTGCCAGAAGGAGTATGTTGTCGAGATAAACAAGGAATCGGCTCCCCGGCACCTGTAAATGTTTCACCACTGGCTTGAGGACTTTTGTGGAGCACCTAGGGGAGCTGGAGAGTCCAAAGGGCAGGGTTGGAAACTGAAACTTCTGTTGCCGCCGAATAAACTAGAGGAACCTCATGTGGGGCAGAAAGATTGGTATGGCCAAATACGCATCTTTCAGGTCATGGCCGACCATCCAGCCTGCAAGTCGTAAAACATCGCAAAGGAGGTGGATCCCCTCTATTTTGAAGTGGCAGTACATCAGTCGCTTGTTGCACTCACTTAAGTTTATTTCCGGTCTGTGCCCCATCCATCTTGTATACAAGGAAAATATTGCTTATGAAGCCCTTTATAGCCCATTTTTCAAGCAGAGAGGTAACCTCTGCATCCACCAAATCTGCCTCTTGATGTGCGAACCAAAGTGATCTGGGGCTGCAACTTGTTGCAGGGACTCGTAGACTTCTGTCTGGAACCCTTGAACCATCTGCAGGACCATACATTGCTTGTGATTGTCATCCACACCTGGAAAAAGATTGTCAGCCGGCCCCCTACTTTCATGAGGGAAGAAGGGTGAACATTCATGGGAAGTGGAGGCAGCGTTGAAACCCTTATGCCCTCTTCCTGTGAAGCGCGAGTGGCTGGTTGTATAGAAGTTTCCAAAATTGGCTTGATCCTTGTATTGGCCGTGCCTGGATCCTTGCCCTGTAGGATACTGGGAGTAGGACTAACTGACTGACTGGCCGGCGAGCAGCCCTTGCCTTGGCCGGCCTCACAGAAAACCCAGGAGGGGAGAACCCTTTTTATAGAGGACTGGGCTTTGTCTAATGATGTGAAAGTATTAACAAATTTCCCGAGCTCCTTTATAAAGGGCACATCAAATAATACCCCTTGTGCCACTGCTGCCACTTCAGAGTCTGACAGGTATCCAAGTTTTGGGTCCACCTTTATGAGAAAGGTCTGTCTCCCCTCTGTGGATTAGAGTTGCCCAGGAAGGAAATTGTGTGCTGTGCCCACCCCAGTAGAACCTCACAGAAAATGAGGAATCCTGGAGCCTTCGCATCCTCTGCCATATCTAGTATCTTGGTTAATGGGCCAAGGGCATCCAGGGGTTTATCCAGGCACGCCTCCCAGGACCTATTGATGCCCTTTTTGGGGTCTTTAATTCATTTAGCTAAGAAGCTGGGATCCAGTTCAGGGGACAGGCCTATCTTCCCGTCTAACAATGGGCGAGGGCACTCTGCCTTGAGGCAAATTTGTGCGTCTTTCCCCAGTGGGGCTCTTATTCTGCCTGCCACATAATTCGCCACTTTCATTGAGGGACGTCACTCGGATGAACGGTGGTGGAGGAGTTCCTCCTGGTCAAGCATGTCTGATGTGTGGTCTGGGGCCAGTGGCAGGGGGAGTAGCAGAAGGACGCGATGGTTGAGAAGGGCCTGCATCATCATCCTTGCCCTGTGGGCATCATCATCTGGGGGAGGAGGGGTGATGCCAAGACTGTTGACCCTTTTGCCAGATCTATGGAGTCCCCAAGCGTACAAGAAGGTTGGGTTTGAGCCACAAATGCCTGTCTAAGACGCGCAAAGGCATCATGGTCAACCCCCTTCTCACGAGGGTGTTTAGCTAGGACTGGGTCAACATCTGTAGGTTGGGAGAGTGATTGGGGATCAGGGGCAGTGTGGCCCTGGAGTTCGGACATCTTTGCGCATACCAGCACAATTTGCTGCAATAAGCACTGCTCCAGAGGAGTCATGACCACCTCCACTATTGACGCATCCACCGTGTCATAGAATTCTCCATCCCAGTGGAGGGAAGCCAAGGGATCCTCTTCATATTGGACATCACTGTCCTCTTCCATGGCCCTTGGGTTGGGGAAGCAATCTCAAGGAAAAGCAGGTGGAGTGCCTAAGATTTGTTTGCCAGTTTGCAGTACCACTTCTAGGAAAGTGCGTGGAACAGGGATCAGCGCAGAGCGCTGCAGTTTTTGGTACTGGGGATCCAGAAAATCAATAATGGGCCAAGCCACCGTTTGGAAGGGGTCTCAGCCCCAGGAACACCACCCACAGGGTGTCCGATGTATCAAATTATGGGGTGAAAATATCCTCCTGGTAGCGTACCCCCACTGGGCTGGTGCTGCTACCAGCAGTAAAACACACCCTGTGGGCGTTAATGGGAAAAACACTCAATTCTGACCCTTAACCATGAAGGGCGTCACAAAATGCAGTTTTCTCAGGCCAATATACCTGTACAGACCCCTATAGAATGGATGTCTCTCTCCAGGGGCAGCAGAGGCTCAGGAAGGCAGCACACGATTCTGGCTACAGTTTGCTGACAGGAATACCAAAATTGTGCAAAGCCAGCCATAGAACAATGGCGCTACCACAGCGCCACCTAGTGGAGGGAGAATCCCTCTGCACTCTGCAGTCACCAGAATACAGTATATGGTCACGTAGAAGTGTAAAAGTGGACCCGCAACCCAATCTGAAAACACACAGTATAAAACACTGGGTTTTGTTACACAGAATTAGCAGGAAAAAATTATATTGCAACAAAGAAAGAGTCACCAAAGACAGAGATGAAGGACTATGAAGGAGATGCTGCCTCGAGATTGACCAGTTGTGGACTGATTGGACTGCATTGTCTGTTTTGACTAATTCCCAGTGTTTCATGGGAAAGGTGGTTTGTTGAAGATACAATTAAATGGCAGCTCTAATAAAAGTGAAGAAAGCGTTAAGCATAATCCTTGGCTTCAGTTCTGACAAAGAATTACAGTCTACATGCCAATACATTAGTGTGCAAATAGTTTCCTGGGCTATGTCTGGGCTAACCAAAATTATAAATGTTCAAGTCCGTCTTCAGATCACTGAGCCAATCTGCCCAGCTGCACAAAGCCATAGCAAGGTACCTTTTACCTGCAAGAAGCAGAGCTGAATTATATGCTGGCACTAGCCATTGAATAATCTAAATAGCCAATGCCATGAATGTTGCCAAATGTAGAGATCCCAAGAAAAAAACTGAATTGAGACTTTCTGTTGATATGCATCAGCCTTCTGAGGCATTTCAGGAATAAACTGAAGGGACTTTACCACTTGCATTTCCAAGGATTGCGTAAAAGTATTTATCAAGATTGGAACATAGCGAGTCAAATATGCAGAAAGAGTACTGTTTGCTATGATCTTTACATTATATGATGTTAAGAGTTCAAAAGAAAATAATATTTTAGTATTCTTAATAGATATGTAATCTATTAAGTTGATGCAGCTGTATCATTACAGAAAATTAATCAAGGTAGTGACAATAAAAAATATTGGAAATGCAAATAGTGATTCATTTGACTAGATACTTATTTGAACCCTTGTCAGTATAAAATTCCAAAAGCTGGTCTCATTTTTTCACAGACATGCCAATCATGCTTATTGTGTATCTAATCCAAATGTCCTTCAAAGTGATGCACGCAGGCAACAAACAGCCTTGTTAGCTAGCAATTGTACTATCCAAAATAACCCGGTCATGTACATCTCTGAATATTGACCTATGTAGTTTCATGACCATGAGTTGATTTTACAGATATGTTGTAAACCTGATGAACAAATTCATAGCACCATGGTTACCGTCCATGTGAGGTATGGTCTCGGGAGCCTATCAGAGTGTGAGGTCATGAGCTGCACACTGAAAAAGGTTATGATTGTGGTGCTCACCAAAAGGCAAGGATTTCAGTGCCCCTTCATATTACGTTCTTTATAGGAGTTACATTTTTTAAATAAAATAAAAACATCATGAATAAAGAACCATAACCTCTCTTTAAAAATGTTTTATTCAATATTTAGATATACAGACACATATACGTATACCTATTTTTGTGTGTATTCAATTGCTTTCAGACTTTGCTCTGTTAGTTATTATCCCATCTATCATTCTGCCATTTAAACAGTTCTATATGTACTAGTCACTTTTCACAAGGAAGAACGACTTACGTTTTTTAAAAGCAAAATAATTGTATGTAATCAAGCGGTAAAAATCATCTTTCTCTACACTGCTATCTAATAAGTCAACATTTTTTCCAGGTTGTGTTTTTTCATCAAAATACATTTAATGTTTATTCTTTTTATGTAGATTTTGTGCCAGTCACTTTTATGCTACCAGCTGACTACAACCTGTTTGTGGAGGAATTCAGAAAAAATCCATCTAGCACCTGGATCATGAAGCCTTGTGGAAAAGCTCAAGGCAAAGGAATTTTTCTCATAAATAAGCTCTCCCAAATTAAGAAGTGGTCCAGAGATAGCAAGACATCCTCGTAAGCAAACTTTTCCTTTACTGAAACAATGTTTTGACAACGTTACTTGGCGAACACCAACCAAACCATGTCAAAAAGTTTGTATTTTCAAGTTAGCACAAACCTGAAATGCATAAATCTGCAGTATTTTAACAGGTAAAGTAACATTTCTAATGCTATTTACCCTTTTGGGTAAAGTACATATTTGAATTTATGTTCTCTATTTGAAGGACTTATTTCCAACCAGAGTAAGTGCATGCATATACAGCAGTGGCGGCTCCTTCGTTTGGGTGGAGGAGTGTCCGCTTCCAGCAGCGGCAGCTACAAAACCTTTTAAAGAAAACCATGTTAAACCATGTTTATTATCGTTTTCTTTAGAAGGGGCGGGCCATGGGGGTGACGTGCACGGAGGGGGAGTGCACACACTCCCCCTTCACAGCGCATGTGTGTTTGGCCGGCCCGAGACGGCCGGCCAAACACACATGCTCTGTAGACTCTCTCCAGCCCAGCAGCACAGCACAGGCTCCCAGTCTGCCTGGGAGCGCCCTAGCTGGGCGCTCCCAGCCAATCCTCATGCTGCTCTGAGCAGTGTCAGGATTGGTGCAGGGCAGGCTGGGAGTCTGTGCTTGCAGAGGCAGAGGAGCGCCGAGGGACAGAGGAGCGTCTTGGGAGGCAAGTGTTTTTTTAATTTAAAAATCTTTTTTTTCAATTAAATTTAATGTTTATTCCCTCCCGCCTCCCCTCCCTCCCGCACTTTTCTCCCCTTCTGCGGCCTTCGAGCCGCTACTGATATACAGTATAAATTAATATTTTGGGTAAGACATTAGCCCGATGAAAGGAAGCACTGTTTATCCTTAGGACATTTTCTGGAACTGTTGCATTTTAAAACTGAAGGTTTTAACCCTTAGGAAGCAATGTCTTCTTTCAGTAGACCTAAAAACATGGTCGAGAATGATCATGGGAGTGTTGCTGTAGTGTAAGACATTTGATCAACATCAGAAAGTTGTAAAAAGTGAATAATAAATAAAGCATTGTTTTCTTCGTTTGGATTAGTCAGTGATATTTCTGAAGGATCGGAAAATGGAGTAAAATGTGAGGTAAGAAGTGAGCTAACAACACTCAGAGTCCGTTTATTATAAAACAAAATCTGCATTGTAGATTCACACCAACAATTGTATAGATGTTTATATGTGTGGGATTCATAAAATTCCAAAGTAGTGGTTTTGTAAATCTACATAAATTGAATATTTCCAGGTGTTCTCCTAATTTCCAAGTTCGTATACCTGCAAGTTGTCTCAAGGTGAATATACACAGGTATTGCATTTGGCAGGAATACCAACATTCCACATTTTGTGTCCCACCTGGGAATTTCCATCTTTAGAAATCCCTTTCCTTAAACCCCATGGGACTATGGGTGTATTTGTCGAACCTTCACACCTTAATTGTGTACTTACCGCCACCTGTGTTTTTAGAGAATTTTTCACTTCTCCAGCATTGGATCTTTCATAGATTCACATGCTTGAATCATCCCCGTCGTCGAGGTGGGAGCCTCACGGTAAACTTAAATATATAAAAAGCAGTAAGTCAGTAAAAATAAAACCAAGTAGGCCTCATAAGGTATTTTACAGTCTATCCACTTTGTTTTGTGAAAAGACCCAAACTTGAGTATCAACCAATCAGGATTCAGCCCCTCCCAAACACTCCCAACAGAGGCTGAATTCCCTCAGATTTTCTACCGCACGTCGTGTGAAGGGAGTCTCCCTGAGCTCTGCTCAGTTTTTTTCCTATTTTCTGACTGAAGATTGTTTTTTCTCTCAGGAAACTAGTTACAACTTTACTATGTCTGAAAAGGCAAAGAAGGGTCTGTTCAGAGACTGTGACAACTGTGGGAAGAAGAGACTACATATTGATGACCCCCACAAGAAGTGTATTTACTGCCTTCATCCAGACCATAAGGTGAGAGACTGCAAAATCTGTCGCACCTTTAGTCAAAAAACCCTCAAAGACCGAGAGGGTAGACTTCTCTTATGGCTGCAAAAACAGAAAGCCTTAGAGCATCCTTCATCAGACAGCGAAGAGTCACCACAAACTTCTCGCCCTCAGAAAAGAACAGGTGAGAGAGATAGAGGTGCGGATGAACCACCAAGAAAAATGCACAAAAAGACTAAACAAGTCTTAACTGAAGAGGCAGTTAAACATGGACCAAAAAAGGTTCATTCAGAACCTACTACGCCGTTACACCGGAAAAGCACCTCAAAGAAACCATCCCTGTCTCTGTCACCACAAAAAGAGTCAGAAAAACTCTTTTTGGTGAAAAAACAACCGTCGACGACCGCCCCGACAGTGTCGACGGTAACAGCGACCACGGTATCGTCGACGTTCACAACACCATCCTCACCGATGATTATGACGTCGTCGCCTTTGTCATCGACGACGATTATTACTGCAAAAATCTTCAAAAGAGCTTCGTCGGCAACCACATTGTCGACAGCGGAGGCCTCCTGGGTTCACAAATCATCCAGGGCACTCCCATCTACGCAAACTACGTCGGCGAAGCGACCGTCGTCGCTAAAATACCCGTCGACGAAGGGACCGTCGACTAAGGAAAATACGCAGTCATGGACGGAAGCGTCGACGAGAGACCCGTCGACGAGAGACCCGTCGACGACAGTACAGTTGACGACAGTACCGTCGACGAGGGAACCGTCGACGAGGGAACCGTCGACGATGGATCCGACGATCACCACAGCATTAACAGTTTACAAACCTTTGGACATTTCACCAGCTCATTCCTCATACCATCATGAGGAGTCCACCAGATTCTTACCCCTTTCCCTTATTAATATAGGGGACAAGCCATCTGACATTTTGCCGATGCATACATCACCAAGTAAGGTGCTGCCATACCCACCGCAACATCTTTTAGACGATGAGGATGATGACGTTCAAGGAATGTTTGGGGCAGCTAGTAGCCCGTCCCAACTAAATGTCAAATGTCAAGAGTTTGATGAAGAAGAGGATCAACATTACCAGCATAGTTATGCTTCAACATCTTATCCACAGGCAAACCAACCATCGCCTCTAGCTATGCCTAGCACATTAGTGACAGATTTACAACATATGTTGAAGGACTACTATAAAAGGTTCCCACCGTCAACTCAGTCCACGCCACCTAGACCTCAGAGTTACCAGCAAGCTCAAACTACTAATGTTTCCGAAACGCCACAGGCTAGTAGACCTGTAACTAGCCAAGCTCCGGAAGCTTACCTCTCGTCGGACGACGAAAGGGAAGAGGGCGAGCTAGCAGATTCAGCGGCTAGTGAATGGGACGACTATCTCGTTCCCACACCATCTCCACCTCCAGCAGCTCCAGTGGATTCTCCTCCAGAAGACATAGGAGGTTTCCATAATATCATAGAGAGAGCGGCGAAACGTTTTGGCCTGGAAATTGTTTCCCATGAAACTGAGTGTTTTTTGTATGACTTTAAAGAGCCATCAAAGAGATCTGTAAGAGCCATACCTATTGTGGATTTCTTATGGCAGGAGGGTTTGAAGGCAATGAAAAACCCGGCAACAGTGCCTTCACAAATGCCAAGGCTAGAGAAAAAATACAAGGCCCCAGATGATTCTCCGGCCTGTTTAGTCTCACAACCGAAACCTGACTCGGTTATATCACAGGCGGCTCAACGACGATCCAAAAACCCCTCTACACCTATTGCGTCTCCCCCAGACAAAGAGGGAAGGAGACTAGACAATATCGGTAAGAAATTCTCCTCGGTTGCTGCAGTAACGGTCAAGGCGGCAAATTCCCTCGCCATCCTGGGAAGGTACGATCGGCAGATGTGGGCAGACATGTCCGTTTTTGTAGATTCACTGCCAGAAGATCTCAAGGTGGAGGCTAAAAAGGTCTTGCAGGAGGGAGAAAGGGTTTCCGCAGAGATAATAGACAGTGCAATAGATATTTCCCTCACTGGCTTTCGACAATTAGCTGGAGCAGCAGTCCTGCGCAGACAAGGGTGGCTTAAAGCTACTTCATTCAGACCAGAAGTCCAGACTCGTGTTCTCGACATGCCCTTCGATGGAGAGAGTTTGTTTGGCAAACATGTCGATGATATGCTGCAGGCTATCAAGACGGATACCGATACGGCAAAATCCCTAGGTACCCTGCAATATAAAAAACTACCTTTTCGTGGAGCAAGGGGTAGAGGTAATTACTCCTTTCGAGGTGGATACCAACAATACAGGTCACAATATACATCTTCCTCCACAGGACCAGGACATCAGCACCATCAACAACAGCAGCATTATCGATTACCACCAGCCGCAGCTTACAAACATCCGGCTAGAGGAAGAGGAGCTGCCCGAGCAAGAGATACAGGCAGAAAGCAATGACCAGCGGATAATCTCAACACCTCCCCAATCAATATTGAAGGTCGGAGGTCGCATCAATTCTTATTTCCCCAAGTGGAAGGCTATAACATCGGACAGATGGGTACTAGATGTGGTGACCAGAGGTCATACTCTGGAATTTATCCAAACACCACCGAGTGTCCCTCCATCGGGTACACCGCCTCTGAGGTTGAGCCAACTTCTCAGGGAAGTAAGGATAATGCTAACAAAAGGAGCAATAGAACCAGTCCCTTTATCTCAAAGGAACAAGGGATTCTATTCCCGGTTTTTCCTTCTCAAGAAACCCTCAGGAGACTGGCGCCCCATCCTGGACTTGAGAGCACTAAACAAGTTTCTAAAGAAACAATCGTTCAGGATGGTAACGTTGCAGGATGTCCTGCGTCTCTTAAACACGGGCGATTGGATGGCATCCCTAGACCTCCAGGATGCTTATTTTCATATCCCCATATATCGCAACCATCGCAAATTTTTAAGGTTCAGGGTAGGAAGTATGCACCTCCAATTCCGGGTTCTACCATTCGGTCTCAAATCAGCCCCCAGAATCTTCACAAAAATGCTAGCTCCAGTAGCAGCACATCTTCGCCAGGCAGGTATCCAGGTCTTCCCTTACCTGGACGACTGGCTTATAAAGGCACCCTCAAAATTCCAAGTAACAAATCATATTTCCTATTGCCTTCATTTGTTACACAGCCTGGGGTTTGTAGTCAACTACCAGAAATCTCAGATATACCCCAAACAAGAATTGAGTTTCTTGGGAGCAATTTTGGACACAGTACGCAGCAAAGCGTACCCATCACACGAGAGGAAACAAAAGTTAACCTCGTTGGCAGACAACCTATCCAGAAAAAAGTTCGTTTCAGTCCGCATCTACAAATCATTGCTCGGAATGATATCATCGTGCATTCCGCTAGTCCCAGATTGCAGGCTCCATATGCGACCCCTGCAAGAGCAATTGGACATACAATGGACACAGGTCCTCGGCTCCTTCGAAGACAAGATTCGCATAACGCCTCTAATGAAGAACACTATGAGGTGGTGGGCGACTCCAACCAATTTCTCAAAAGGGCTGTCTTTTCTTCTTCAAACACCAAGTTACATAGTAACAACGGATGCCTCTCTCGAAGGATGGGGTGCACATTGCCAGGACCTGCAAATCAGCGGAATCTGGAATCAGCAAGAGAGCCAGCTCCATATCAATTATCTAGAACTCAAAGCAATACACTTAGCTCTAAAAGCTTTCTTGCCAAAGATACAATGTTCAAGCGTCTTAATCCGGACGGACAACATGACCAGCATGTTTTATCTAAACAAGCAAGGAGGCACAAGGTCCCTACAACTCTCGCAGCTAGCCCAACAAATTTGGACATGGGCCATCAAACACAATATTTCACTAAAAGCGGAGCATGTGCCAGGACAGATCAATGTTCTAGCAGACACCTTGAGCAGGACAGTAATTCCTTATCACGAGTGGGAGCTAGACCAGAAAACTCTCAATGGCCTGTTTCTATTATGGGGCAAACCAAACTTAGACCTATTTGCCACTCTCGAGAACAAGAAATGCCAGTTCTACGCAAGTTGGCTTCCCCAAAAAGATTCGTGGGGGAATGCGTTTTCGATGAGATGGTCAGGAGTTTATGCCTACGCTTTTCCTCCGATCCCGCTCATTCCGAGAGTCATCAGGAAAATGAAGACGGAGGGGTGTCGACTTCTACTCATAGCTCCCAGATGGCCCAGACAAATATGGTATACGGAGCTCCTCATGCTCTCCGAACGACCACATCTACCACTCAGACAGAGTCCGACTCTTTTAACGATGCACCAGGGACAAGTCACACACCCACATCCGTCGTCTCTTCATTTGTCGGCTTGGCTCCTGAACACAATGAATACTTAAATCTCTAAATCTCCCCAGAGTGTAGAGACATCTTAGCAAAAGCTAGAGCTGACACTACCAACAAAACCTATAGACTTAAATGGAAACGGTTTTGTGTTTGGTGTGCAGCGGAAAATATACATCCTTTATCTTCTACTCCGGAACAGATACTTCCATATCTCCTGCTCCTGGCAAAATCAGGACTTGCATATTCTTCCATACGGGTACATCTGGCAGCAATCTCCAGATACCGCAGATCACCAGATAGACTCTCTTTGTGTTCCACAAGAATTGTCAAACAATTTATGAAGGGCCTTTTTCGGGTCTTCCCGCCAATTAGGAAACCCCCGCCTCTATGGTCATTGAATGTTGTGTTGATGCAACTCATGAAAGCTCCTTTTGAGCCGATCCACAAAGCTGACCTAAAATTCCTCGCATGGAAAACAGCGTTACTGTTAGCTCTTACTTCGGCAAAAAGAGTCAGTGACATTCAGGCTTTCACCATCAAACAGCCGTTCCTCCAGTTTACAAACTCAGGTGTCATCCTGCGGACAAATCCTAAATTCATTCCGAAAGTTCCCTCAACATTTCATTTAAATGAACCAGTCATCTTAAAAACCTTTTTTCCAAATCCGCAAACAGTGGCGGAAAAAACATTACATTCTCTCGATATTAAAAGATGTTTAAAGTTTTATCTACAGAAAACTCAGGCCATCCGCCAGTCGGATCAATTATTTGTAGCATTCGGCGGAACAAAGAAGGGACACGCGGTGTCCAAACAGACTTTGGCAAGATGGATTGGCCTGGCGATTCAATTCTGCCATTCAAAAGCAGGAAAGCCGCTCCACACCAAGGTGAGAGCCCACTCTACAAGATCGGTAGCCACTTCAGCGGCACTCTTTGCAGGTGTACCACTACATAGCATCTGTAGAGCAGCAACATGGTCCAGCCAACACACATTTACAAGACATTACTGTCTAGAGGAGACAAACCAGGTCGATACAGCAGTGGGACAAGCAGTGCTGAGGCATCTATTTCGTTAAGGTGAGCCTCTTACACATCCCACCACCACACTCGAGGTATGGTCATTAATGGTTCATTTTCTTCTACTGTTTAACGTGTCGTATTCTCCATAATAATAGCATAAACTGTGTCAGGATTTCTTGCCACACACATTTTATTGCTTTTATATTCGTATGTTTGTGAATATAAATATAATTATATGTAAGTGCATATTTGAAACTGAACTAATGTGAATCACATCACGTATAGAATTACGATGGAATTACAGTCAATGTAATTCAGTAAGTAAGAAAACATTACTGCTCGTTACTCGGATTCAAGCATGTGAATCTATGAAAGATCCAATGCTGGAGAAGAAAATTAGTTACTTACCTGTAACTGCAGTTCTCCAGTATTGGTATCTTTCATAGATTCACATGCGACCCACCCTCCTCCCCTCAGAGGCTCCCCTATTATACAGATATTAAACTTCACACTCCTAATAGAAAATCTGAGGGAATTCAGCCTCTGTTGGGAGTGTTTGGGAGGGGCTGAATCCTGATTGGTTGATACTCAAGTTTGGGTCTTTTCACAAAACAAAGTGGATAGACTGTAAAATACCTTATGAGGCCTACTTGGGCCTACTGGTTTTATTTTTACTGACTTACTGCTTTTTATATATTTAAGTTTACCGTGAGGCTCCCACCTCGACGACGGGGATGATTCAAGCATGTGAATCTATGAAAGATACCAATACTGGAGAACTGCAGTTACAGGTAAGTAACTAATTTTCTTCTGCGTTTAGTGTGGGAAATACATAGGAGATGTTTGTATTTAACCACAGAGTTCAGACTTGGTACATGCTCCAAAAATTCCTAATGACCACACCGAGCAGCTTCTCTAGGTTTGTTCTCCACTTACCTAAAAATACAACTTCAGACAATATGGCCACTTGGTAGATTTTGTGCAGTTGGAATGCCATATGCACTAATATTCATTTGACTTAATTCAGTCAACCTAACTGCTCATTTCCATTTAACTTACCTGATCAAAATGTCTTTTGAAGTAGTCCCTCTGTCTCCACTGTCACTCTTTACACTGGTGGTAAGATCCTGTTTAGACCATGCCATGTCTGGATCACCACACAATACAATCACTATTACAAAAATTGTTTTGTTGGCTATACTTCACTTTTATTGACAGTATTCCTAATCAAAGCCTTCCAAAATAAATACTGACTGCCGTTTAGCACTCACAATAATTACTGAAGCATTACGGGCCAAATGTACTACCCAGAGTTTTGCGACTCATTTACGCGTCGCAAAACCATATGTACAACAGTGTACCTCACACTGTTTGCGATTCCCAATGGGGTCGCAAATGACCTACCTCATTAATATTCATGACTTAGGTCACAATTTGCAACCCCGGTGGGAATGGCTGCACTCACAGGGATGGTGGCCTGCTGGGGACAGCAGACCACCAGGTCTGTGACTGCTTTTAAATAAAGCAATTTCTTTTGTGAAATGCATCCCATTTTCCCTACAGGAAAATGGGATGCATTTCAAAAATAAAAATGAAAAGTTTTCTTTTAATTTTTTCAGAACAGGCAGTGGTCCATCGGACCACTGTCTGCTCCGAAAAAATACTTTTGCTGCCATTCACAAAGGGAAACCCTTCCCGTTTTGCAAATGAGTTGGCACCAATTTGAAATTGGTGCTAACTGTGACTGTTTTGTGACCGCATTCACGGTCACGAAACAATCATACATCGCACTGCCACTCGCAATTAGGAAAGGAACACCTATTCCTAATGGCAGCTCACAAACCCTATTTGTGATTCGGTAAAGAGATTACCCAATCGCAAAAATGGGTTTGTGCATTGCCAAATGCTTTTTTCTTGTCGCAAATGGCCCGATTCTGCGAATCAGGCTGTTTGCGACGAGGAAAAAGCTTTTTACATTTGGCCGTAGGTCTTTCAATTGATTTTTGCATGTCAGAAAAGTTCAAATAGGGGCTGTGTCTTGGTACTAATGCTCTGCGGTATAGTGTAGGAAGTTTGAATATGAATATTCTTTTTTGTGGTTTTAGACTAGGTTGGCTGAGAATTGTACTTGAAATGTAAGAAAGCATACTGTAAATGCACATTATGAGAAAATAAAACATTGTAAAGGAATTCCATCATGACGAATATAAAATGAAGATACATTGTCTTTATTAAAATCTTAGATCTCTTCTTCACTGAAGCTAAGAAATTCCCCATTAGATGGAGTCAAATTTTTTTCCAGGTTGTGCTTTTTCACGTTATGGTCAGGATAATATATATGTTAGGGTCCAGAGGTGAGATTAAGGTTATAACTTGGGTAATTTAGGGGTTGGTGTTCGTTAGGTAAGTGTTAGCGTTTGTGTCGATTGCCTATTTTTGCCCCTGTGGTGTTCATTATTATGGGATCATCCTTAGCGTCAATGTTTTTTAAAAGATTGTTATATGTCTGATATTATCAAAGACAGTTACACATGTGCAACGTTATTCTGTGTTTATATTTAGTTGCTTAATCATTAATCTAGTGTTATATAATCATACCATATTCTACCTGTTGTATTAAACGTGAATAACAAAGTAACTGGGTGGGGGCTAACTATGCCGTCCTATACGTATAAAGTTAAATCACAAATTGCCTGTAATGTGTCCTAGCACCATGGAGTTGCTCCAGTGGGTGAGGTCGAGTACATGTATTCAGTGAGTGTAGTCTACTGGGGAGACCATGAGTGATCAATTCTGAAAAATCAAGGTTTCTCATCTCGCTCCTGCCTCAAACCTCCATATGTTTTCTATGTGTTACCATCTTGACCTTGTGGTGCTAGAGTTGATCACTTTGTGAATCACAGTATATCTGCCTCCCACACCTTAGTGTTTTCTTGTGTGCCCTTTCCCTGCAGTTTTCCCAGAAGCAGTATTTCCATGTCAATCTCAGCCCAATTTATTGAAGTTCAGCCCTCTTCTCTGCTCTTGGACCCATAATGGATTCTATTTGGTAGCTATGCATCTTTTAGCTAATACCAGCTCTAAATCTAGAAATCTGTTACCCACCTTATCCTTATTCGGATGAGAAAATAACCCCAAGAGGCCACTCTTGTGGGCTCAGTAAGTCAGACCACCCTAATGCACATGTGAGATCACCATGTTACAATAATCTGTCACCGCAGGGCAGGAACATTTTAGATGATAAGGTCTTGCCTCCTGTACACCGTATCTAGTGCATTCAGCAAAATTGCTGGGTACATTTGTGCTAACCTTTTGGGGGTGAGGTATGCCCTGTACAGATATAGGCCCTCATTCTGACCTTGGCGGTCGGCGGAGAGGCGGCGGTCGGACCGCGAACAGACCAGCGGTCAAAAAAATGGCATTCTGACCGCGGCGGTCACCGCCGCGATCGACTGCCACTTCCCCACTCTGACCGCCACGGCGGTCATGACCGCCGGGCTGGAGTTTGCGCACTCCGGCCCGGCGGTCGTCCCAAGACCGCCAACGGTATCATGACCCTGCTTACCGCCGCGGTTTCTGGCGGTCGGGAACCGCCATGCGAACCATGGCGGTAGGCACTATCGGGGCCAGGGAATTCCTTCCCTGGCACTGATAGGGGTCTCCCCCACCCCCCACTACCCCCCACGAGTCCTCCCCCCACACCCTCCACCCCCCTGCCACCACCCAGAGGTGGTACGAACCCCCTCCCCACCCCCGACATGCACATACATTCACCCCGACATGCACACACCCCCTACACACACACACATACACAACGGGGACACATACCCGCACACATACATGCAGACATGCGCACCCGCCGAACTGCACACATTACCCATAGACACAGCAGCACCCCCCGCCCGCATACACGCACTCACACACCCCCTCTACACACTCACACGCACACCCCCATGCACGCACACATCACACAACACCCCCCCACCCCCTCCCCTAACGGACGATCAACTTACCTTGTGTGTTGGTCCTCCGGGAGGCGACGGGAGCCATGGGGAGGTGACCGCCAACAGAACACCGCCAACAGAAGACCACCACACAGATATGTGGGTCGTAATTCTGTGGGCGGTGTTCTGCTGGCGTGGCGGTGGAGGTTGACCAGTCTCCACTTTCCTGCCGACCGCCAGTGTGGCTGCTGGCGGTTTCCCGGCGGAACGCTCCTAGCGGTCGGAATACGCACAGCGGCATACCGCCGCGGTCGGCGGTCTTCACCGCGGCGGTAACTCAGCGGTCTTGCGAAAAGACCGCCAAGGTCAGAATGAGGGCCATAGTTCTGCAGCATAAATGTTAGCTTTATAGAAGATTAGGGTTGTTACTGCTGTGCTGTCACTTATTGCTGATCTGTAAGTTCTCGACCCAGGCTTGGGTCCAGGTATCTTTCTAAATGTCAAGTTTCCCACTCAAGTCCCTCTTTAGTAACTCTTACATTTGTGTAATTGCCTTCCTCCCATTACAAAGAGTCAGTATGGTATCTAGGGTGCGGGCCTTCTCAGGTTCTGTGAAAACTGTCAGTCCCCATTTAGTGTATAACACTCCTATGAAACTACCATATTTTAAGAATGGGTTTGTTGGTACATCTTGCATTTCCATCAAGTCTTGCAAAAGATTTTATTTTCTCATCATCATACGTGTCACTCATTGTGATTGTGTCATATCGCCCCCAGGTTGATTCACCGCTTACCGTATCCTAAATAGTGCTCTCATTGATATACTGAAATAGGAACATTCTCCAGTTTTGTGAGACAGCTATTACAAGTGTGAGAATTATGTCTCCTTGCATTTATTTTGGAAAAGCCAGATGGGAATTTAGCTCTCAATTCTTAATCTGTTTGTCATGCCCATTCTGTTTCTATTGGAGGTGGGTTAGATAGCCATTCAGCATTGAATCTGAGATGCCAGGTGATAGACCTCTTAGTTTGGGTAATTTAAAACAACATTTATGTCAGCGGTTTGAGCATTTGTAGCCATTCTATGCATGCCTTTATTCCATACTGATGTCAATAGGTAGGAGTGAGTCTAGCTTCTTAAAGTAATTCACTGGGATGTTATGCATCAAATTAGTAAAATAATAGAGAAATTACAGCAACATCACTATCTTAGAGAGAGCCTCCCTTACCATAGTGCTGATTAGTGATTTTGCCAAAAAATGTACATTACTTCACAGTGATTTAATCACTCTCCCCACATTAACCTCAGTATCCTTTCTGTCACGAAACCCCTGAATGCCCAGATATTTATATGAACCTGGCTCCCATCCAAACCATACACTGGTATGTGGCGTGATGTTTTAGTGCCTGCTTGTCTGATCTGGAATGTGTTTAAGCCCAATTAGCCTCAATCCTGTGCCTGAGACCTCATGGGGTGGGTCAGGGCGGCTTCTAAAGAAAAGAACACATCATCATTATGCAGCAATGTTATATGGTCCTTCCCAGCTATATTTATTCCCACTTGTTTACCCTTTCTGATTGAGGTCACGAAAAGAGCAGGTAAAGGGGTCACTAACATTAATTGAACCAGAATACTCTACACATACCCATGTGCAAGGATGAAGATAGAGAACACAATATCCGAGCCTATCAAGATCCAAAGATACACTAGACAGGGCTGCCCCTATTATCCCTGCTATTTGATCTAGTCATGGAACTCCTAACAATTTGATTCCATAGGTATGACAAGTTGAATGTATCAAAAGATTTCTCGAGGTCCATAGACAGACCATCCGCTTCTGATTCCCCCTCTAGCAGAGAGCCCAGAAGACCTAGCAGTTGCCTAATAGTGAGTGACCTGTTTCTGCCTGAGATAAAGCCACTTTGGTCCAAATGGACCAGACCAGTCCTTATTGACAACCTAAGCAAACTGAAGATTTGTTTATTGTTTGTTTTAGGATTATTATTTTGTATTGCTTGTTGTATTCTCTTATTATTATAGAATTCTTTATTTTCACATAGATCTAATGTAAAGTTTTAAAGATGCTGAGCCATAAACCATGTTGTTGGCTTGATACATTTTTACAACTTTAGCAAAACAAGCATTGGCAAACCCAGTAGGTCTTGCTTATGGAAGGGCTACTGGATTTGCAAATGTGTTTTAGCCATGGTGTACACCAGCTTGACTGCTGTTTAGCATAGCTAAAAGTTAGTTTCATAGAGTAGAGTTGAGTGGCGTAGAGTAGAGTAGAGGGTTGTGGAGTGGCATAGAGTGGAATAGAGTAGACGAGTATAGTGGAGTTGAATGGAGTGGTGTAGAGTGGCAAAAAGTGTTGTAGATGCTGTTGGCACTGGACGCTGAAAAGGCTTTGACCGGGTGGAAGGGTCCTTTTTGTTAGCGACCATGCGACAATCAAGCGTCAACGGGGTGACTTCCGATTGCTTCGACCTTTCCAGGGGAACAAGACAGGGTTGTTGCCTTTCCCCGTAGCTTTTTGCACTTGTTGTGGAACCTCTGGCAGCCCGGATACGGGGCAATCCGAAATTTCAAGGCATCCAATTTGGCCCTGACCAACATAAGATCTCACTGTTTGCCGACAACATTTTGCTTTTTTGTTACTCAACCACGTACGGCCCTTCTGACCCTCCAGGAGGAGATCGGCCTCTTCGAGCAGGTAGCAGGCTTCAAAGTGAATAGGGGGAAATCATATATCCTTGACTTAACAGTTCCTACCGCTGAGATGGGAGTGCTAGCTGCCACTGTTCCATTTGTATGGGCCAAGAAAGAAATTTTGTACCTGGGAGTCAGGCTCACCACCAGGGTTGCCGACCTGTTTAAGGCAAATTTTCCGCCCCTACTTAGGATGCTACGAGCGGACTTTAAGAGATGGTCGACGCTCTGGCATTCATGGTTAGGTCATATCAACACCATTAAGATGACGGTACTCCCACGGTTTTTATATCTGTTCCAAAGCCTGCCCATTGACATTCCTAAGGATTTTTACACAGAGCTTCGTAAGATGTTCACCCGGTTCATTTGTCAAGACATTAGAGCTCGGCTATCCAATAAATTGCTTATGTTCCCCAGAGACAAGGGTGGTTTGGCCCTCCCGGATCCTCTCATATATTACAGAGTGGCACAGCTCCGCGTTATCGCTGAGTGGTCACTCCGAGAATCCGACAAGTTGTGGCTACACATGGACAGGGCAGTGACGGGGCTGACACTATGGGATGTGCTGTGCAAACCCAAAGGAGACTGCCTGAAGAACGCTTATCTCAGCACCTCCACCGCTACCACCCTTAAGGTATGGGACACGGTGACAAGAGCCTACAGGCTCACAACCTTTCCCTAGCCCTATACCCCAATCCACTATAACATGGCCTTTCCCCTGGGAGCTACCCCAGGTCCTTTTGATAGGTGGAGGGAGGGAGGCTGCTTGACGATCGCTGATCTATTCCATGGGGAACGTACGTACATTCGAAAATTGCTGTAGAGACTTTCATCTACCCCTCTCTCAGCGCTTTCATTATAATCAACTACTCCACTGGGTTACTCAACCTCATATGCGGGCGGCGGCCACCAGGGATCTTCAGCAGGGAGGGGTAGCGCAGGGTAGTATTTCCTCACTATACAGGTTGCTGGCATCGGAGCAGCATGCTTATACCCCCTGGCATCTGTCTTTCTGGGAGCAGGTTCTGGAGTCCCAGGTCGAGGAGGGTCTCTGGCACCATCTGTTTCAGGACATAGACAAATATAACTGCTCCATGGGAGCTAGAAAAGCACATTATAAAATTCTCTACAATTGGTACCTCTACCCAGAGAAACTTAAAAAACTGTATCCCCAGGTGTCTGACAGGTGTTGGCGGGGATGTGGGATGTTGGGAGATTTTAGGCACATCTGGTGGGACTGTACCGTTATTCGCCCATACTGGAACAAAATCCTGTCACATTTAAAAGAGATTTTGGGTTACCCTGTCCCGTCCTCACCGGCACATATTTTACTGGGCTTGCGCGCTCCAGAACTGCAACACCAAACACAGGGCGATCGTTCTACTATGTGGTTGGCACTAGGTGCAGCAAAGACAGTATTAGCGTCATATTTGAAAAAATACAAAAACGCCCCCAATAGCAGTGTGGTATACTAGTCTGTGGCGCGGGCTCGCTATGGAGCGATTATCTGATAAATTCCAGGAGAAGCTTTGATTACATTTGGGACCCTCTGGTGAGGTTCCTTTCCAGGCGCATACCGGTCACAGCCTGTAGCCTGCGCCTTAGGGATCTGCACCTTTTCCACGTGTAAGCATCAGCCCACGGGGAGGGACATTGGGGAAGGATTGGTGTTGTGGTGACACAGGTGCGTGTGATTCCTTTGCTTTTCTGCTATATCCTCAGACTTTGTACAACGAGCTGTGGGAGACAGGACACATAGGGGGTCATTCTGACCCCGGCGGTCTAAGACCGCCGGGGCCAGGGTCGGCGGGAGCACCGCCGACAGGCCGGCGGTGCCCCGCAGGGCATTCTGACCGCGGCGGTTCGGCCGCGGTCAGAAGAGGCAAACCGGCGGTCTCCCGCCGGTTTACCGCTGCCCTTAGAATCCCCCATGGCGGCGGAGCGTGCTCCGCCGCCATGGGGGATTCTGACACCCCCTACCGCCATCCTGTTCCTGGCGGTTCGCCCGCCAGGAACAGGATGGCGGTAGGGGGTGCCGCGGGGCCCCTGGGGGCCCCTGCCGTGCCCATGCCAATAGCATGGGCACGGCAGGGGCCCCCGTAAGAGGGCCCCGCAAAGTATTTCAGTGTCTGCTAAGCAGACAGTGAAATACGCGACGGGTGCAACTGCACCCGTCGCACCCCTGCAACTACGCCGGCTCAGAAGGCATTTCCTCTGGGCCGGCGGGCGCTCTTTTGGAGAGCGCCCGCCGGCCCAGAGGAAATGTCTGAATGGCCGCCGCGGTCTTTTGACCGCAGTGCGGTCATTCAGCGGCGGTACCTTGGCGGACGGCCTCCGCCGTCCGCCAAGGTCAGAATGACCGCCATAGTTTGGTTGTTAGTATTGTTGTTTTTTCTTTTTCTCTTTTTCTGCACGTGTTACCACATATTTATGCACTTCTGCACCTATTCCTGGTGGGAATGTTTGAGTTCTATGCTAGATGTAGTTCTAAACACTGTTGAGGATTGATATGATTAGAATTGGGGCAAAGGGGGGGGGGCGACACGCCTGGTATATGGCTCAAGGCTATTACTGATTTGAGTTGCTTGTTATTAAACGATAAATGTCAATAAAACCAGTTTAACAAAAAAAAAGTGTTGTGGAGTGGAACAGTGTTTCGTAGAGTGCAGTTCCCATAGAGTGGAGTGTTGTAGTGTGTTATAGAGTGAAGTAAGACTGTGTGGAATGGCATAGAGCAGGGGTTCCCAACCTGCGGTCTAGTGACCCCCAGAAATCAGCAAAGCCTCCAGAGGGGAGCCTCGACTGCTTAGAATATTAAACACTATTAACAGGTTAATAAAGTGTATATAAATAAAGTGCCTAAATGTACAATTGAAATTTTTTAAATCTACTGTTAATGTCAAGGAATTTGAAATTGGAGGCTAAAAATTAAATTAGTATCCTCAGATTGATTTGTGGGAGCAGTGCAGGTGCATTAACATAATATAGGATGGAGGATGTGTGGCTTCAGTTAAATTTAGAAAAGCCCATTGTTTGCACTTCTGTGTGATATAAAAAGTATTTTAATAGGATGAAAACACATCAGAACACTTTACTTGGTGATGTGCAAAGAATAAATGTTTTCTGAAACCCGATTTTCACAGATCTAAGCTGCAACTTAGTGGGAAGGTTGTTGGACATTTCATGGAAATTTTCTCTCTGTAAATGACAGTAATATATTTATTAAAAAAGAATGTTTAAACATAAGCATAGAAACACTCCTGCCCTGGTAGCAATGCTATTAGTAAACTAAGGGGCAAGTAATGGATCATATGTCCCCTATATGAGGGCTAGATTATTTTTATGCGTGGAGCAAACGTTTAGTCCATTTTATCAAACAAAGTTTTTTTGTACAGCAGAAATGCTGAACCCACATATTTGAAGGTACACTCATGTGAGAATGAAGAAAAAGGCGACTCTGTAAAGGAAAATATTTTCCTAGGGTCACATAACTGGGACCCAGTTACGGGTCAAATACATAACGGTCATGGTTGAGTAGATTATTCAAGTTACTCGACCTGCAGGTCTTTAACATTTTTATGATTTTTCGAGGCGTGGTTAATTACTGACATCTGTGATCACTTCCAAAATATCCCATAATCTGAAAATCCTTGATTTGAGGTACCAGTTCTATTGATAGTATACTATAGTAAGTTAGGAAGCTTGCATTTGGTCACTTGTAAACCTCTCATTACTTATTAAAATGGCTACACGCTTTGAAGGGATATCCAGATGTATTTCTCTTTTGTTTGCTTTTTATGTTCTTTAGTATCTGAGTTGATATCTTCATATAAGCTTCTAAATTATTTCTAGATTTCTCTTTGTTCAGTGAAGATGGAAAGTTAGCTTCAAAATCACTTGTTAAAGGCTCCAGAATCATTACATATTTTAGTTTAACATCTTCTATAATTGTATTTTTTAAATATCAAGCATTCATCAAATTGTTTATCAGTTGGAATATAGATATTTATTACAGTCATGTTTTTTATCATCCCCTGTTCATATTTTCTTGTAGTCCGTCTAAAATCCTTACTATGAAAATGTTTTCCTCATCTTAGATTGGTATTCCCCCTAGGGTCATTAAAGATGGTATCCACATCATTAATTTTCCACAAGATCTGCCACTATTTATCCTTTTTGCCTATATGCTAATTTTTATCTGATTAATAAATACATATTTTGACATCACCCACATTTCTTGCAAAAAGACAATTTTTGCATTGTCCAATTCCAATAGTTCGTCCAATCCTTTTTTATTCCGATTTATACCAGCCACGTTTCTTGAGACTATCTTCCAAAGCCTACTTCTAGAACTTGTATGGTTTCTTAGGGGGTATTTTGGATTAATGGTTTCTGCAGTCCACTTCCAATCTAATAGTAATTTGGTTTTCCTATAGAATCACCCTATCTTCACCAGTCTTTGTGATTATTATATTTTGGTTTGGTATAAATCTTTCATCAACTTTTTTTGACCATGACTGTGTCAAACACTGTATATTGTTTATCCCAGGTACTTTTAATATTTTCCTGAATACGCCATACGTCAAAGCCTATCTTCCTAATATCATCAACATTGTTTAAATATGTTCTCTTTTGTTTTTATTTGTTGAAAAGGAGCACCACCATTTTCATCTTTGATTCCACAAATTTGTGTTATATCACTACATCTTGTGTTTTCTAAATTAAAAAACAAATCCAAAATTGTTATTAACCTTGAGCGATTTAAGCTGCCACTTTTATTGTCAGGGAAAATCTTTTCAAAGTCCAGATCTTTTATATCTTGAATAATTACTCTGCTTGTTAATACTAAGCTTTTGTTGGTACCCCTATTATTGACTACTGTAAGACTGATACTTTTTCTTTATTTTTTTCTTTAATGTTTCTGTTTTAATTTTCCTGAAATTCTACTGTTTGTTGTGATCACCATTTGTTTTCCCATGTGGGGTAGCAGCCTATAAACTTGTTCTTGGTTCTTCAAATTTATATTCCTCTCTATTAAGTTCTTGAGGAATATTTTTTGGGGAAAAAGTATTGGTCTGTTGATAAGATTTGTTTATCCAGTTTCCCTTCATCCTCCTCATCTTTTGGTAGTCTTCTGGGGATCTAATTAAGCAAAATCCTTTTTCAGTGATCTTCCTACTCCTTTTATGTCTTTATTTTTCAAACATCTGTTTTTTACCTTTTTTTATTTTTACACTGTATGATGCTTTTTCTTACTTTCTTCAAGTGTACCATTGATCTATCCATGTCATCTTTGATTCCTTCCTAGCTTGGAGGATTTCCTGGATGTTCTGCATCAACTGCCAAATGTCCACTGCCACCAAGATTAATATACCTGTTGATTTATTTATTTATTTGGCATACCAGTAGCCTCACCAAAAATACATATATGCTCAGTTTGAGCTTCTTTATTATCTCTATTGATATTATGCTTTTCCTTCTTAAGGTCTGTGGTATTGTAGTTAGGTGATCCAGTTTGTGATCAGAGTCATTGGCAAATTTCTCCAACAGTTTTAAAATGGACTCCGGAAAACGCTATAAAAACATTATTATCATTGAAGATCCTAAAATTGGATTACTTACTAATGTGTTTATTTCATATTTATTCTTATCTTTCTCCATTACTACTGTTGGTAGGAGTTGCGTATGATCAAGACTACTATTATCAGTATGAGAAAGAAGGGAGCATCCGATATAGTGTAGTCCGTATAGTTAATGGTTATCAATTGGGCTGCTACACTTTTCTGATTTCAATACATCATAATTCTGAAATTGTTCCAATTCGTCTGTCAACAACGAATCTAAAGGCATGCAGCCATAAGTTCCTTGATTATTCGTCTATTCGGCTTCAAGAATCGGTTTATCACTAATTCAATTCTAATCGTTTACATCGACCATGACAATTATGTTTTTTCCACTTTACTTTTTAGTGGTGATTTCCTTGCCTGTCTAACCTTTACATCCGTTACCACCACTTCTTGGGCCATTTCTTCCCTTCCCCACTTGGCATTGTTCAACCACATCTGTGTGACCCTTTGTACCCCGAGCCAATTCATGCTCCCCTCCAGAACAATACATAGGGCCTGATTCCGACCCCGGCGGTCAAGGACCGCCGGGGCCGGGGTCGGCGGGAGCACCGCCAACAGGCTGGCGGTGCTCCACAGGGTATTCTGACCGCGGCGGTTCAGCCGCGGCCAGAAAGGGAAAACCGGCGGTCTCCCGCCGGTTTTCCGCTGCCCTGTAGAATCCTCCATGGAGGCGCAGCTTGCTGCGCTGCCATGGGGATTCTGACCCCCATACCGCCATCCTGTTCCTGGCGGCTTCGGCCGCCAGGAACAGGATGGCGGTATGGGGTGTCGTGGGGCCCCTGCAGTGCCCATGCCAATGGCATGGGCACTGCAGGGGCCCCCGTAAGAGGGCCCAACCCTGAATTTCAGTGTCTGCTTAGCAGACACGGAAATTTGTGACGGGTGCTACTGCACCCGTCGCACATTCTCCACTCCGCCGGCTCCATTCGGAGCCGGCATCCTCATGGAGGGGTGTTTCCCACTGGGCTGGCGGGCGGCCTGTTGGCGGTCGCCCGCCAGCCCAGTGGGAAACCCAGAATACCTGCGGCGGTCTTTTGACCGCGCAGCGGTATTCTGGCGGTTCCCTCCAGGCGGGCGGCTCCCGCCGCCCGCCGGGGTCAGAATGACCCCCATAATCTATTAAAAGGCTTCCATTCGCCTTCATTCAAGAATGTATGCTTTGACATCCAGAATGCCACACTGTACATGTGCTCCTTTCTGCACCAGTTGCGTTTCCAAACTATCTGTAGGGCATGTGAGTTAAAAAAAAAATTATTGTCAGATCTCCCAAGAACTCACTAGGTCATATGATTAGCTGCCATCTTGGCTGGAGTGAGTATAAATGCCACAGCCCAGCCATGAGGCCAATGCTTGCTTCTTTCTTCGATGAGAAGAGGACCTGTTCATCGTGCTGCTGCCTGGAAAAGAGAACAAACAAAGCAAAAATTAATGCAGACATTGATTGATCCCGAACACCACTGCTTCTGACAATAAACGAGTACAAAGTAGGTTAGAATACTAATCTTCCTCTGTTTTGTTTTAACAAGAAGCTCTGACACCAGAGACAATCCCAGACTACAGAAGATGCTGCGGAAGCTGCATTAGCTCTCCATCAACTGCCCAGACTAATACCTGGTCTGAATGAGGTGTGAGATTCCTTCTCAGGAGCTACACAACAGGTTGACTTGAATTGACTTGAACGGGCAGAGATGACTCCTCTGAGCTCAGCAGAATTTGCATGGTGGGGCTGTGGGTATCCTTTTAACATTACAATGTCACATTCTGCCTGACAGGCACATGTAATTCTTTGGCACACTTGAAACTGAGCAAACAAGATGCCAGGACAATCCTTGTGTATCCCCTGTCTGGGTGCTGTAGTACCCTGCTTTTTACCTATCATTTTATTGTCTCCTAGTTTGTTGTAATTACAGGCCAGCCTCAAACTGAACTTTAGTGTTAGGGCTGTTACTGGAGATTATACTAGTGCACTCCCCTTGACATCCACAACCCTCAAATCCTACGTTTCCTATGGCTGAAGACTTTTGCAATCTTGAAAATGCCCTGGTGCATCACATTTTGGGCCTGTTTGCAGGGAGGCAAACAGGAACTACTGAAAAAGTGTGTCAGGTTACTCCAGGTAGCTTTTACCCCATTAGTCAGGGAGTGCCCAGAAATTATCCCCTTTCACTAGCTAGTGCTGGGCATAATACCTTCTGGACCTACAGAAAGACAACAGAGGACTGGACTTGTTATCTGTGATGTGTGAAGAGTTTTAAAAGACTGGGCCTGCTCCCCCTTATACTTTTGACACGAAAGTGGAATTCATGGCTCAGCTGGCTGACCTGTATGGCTACAGGGACACAAAAGGCTGCAAGAGGCTTTTTTCCTGCAATTCCCAGCTGACCATTGGCAACTATAAATTTTCCTGGACTTTACTGGTGGCCTCTGCCCGACACCCTGAGAGTCTCTTTGGCTCCCACTCCCTCCTGAGATTCTAGGGAGCTTAGAAGTGTACTGCTGTGATTAAATGGGTACCAGGAAAAGGTTTGGACACTTTTGAAAATGTTTGCTTCAGAATCAAGGGGACCTACTGCAAGAAATACATGACCAGCAGTTTCACGGCATTGGATTGAATATCAGATATGTCCCCCTCAAAGGGTCCAGCATCTCTTACAACATGGCCAGTCTGCTTCTATTTTGGAACATATAAAGTTTTTCAAGCAAAACCTCCAAAGTCTTAGCAGAATCAACCTACAGCAGGTAACCTATTGTCAGTTAGTCTGTGGCTACAATTTCAGATTTATCCCGGGGGAAAAAAAATCTTTTTTGGGTTAGTTCTTCAAAACTTTTTTACTCCCAGACTTTCACCGGGACCAATCCATTTGGTGTATCTGAGGTTGGCCGCAATCAAGCCTGGTCAAATTGCTCCTACCTCCCAGTCTACCTCTTCCAGAGGCCATCATTGGGGCTGTGTGCTGTGTGGCACTATTGTCACTTAAACATTCATATTTCCAGTTCCCCTATTAGATTTTTGCTGTAATGGTCTTATTTTATTCATAAATTGTTGCTCTTTATTTTACATTTTTATTGCATTTTGTTTGGCTTTCTCTACAATGCATGCACTGCTTACTTGCTTCACACATTGCCTTTAATTTAAGCATGACTGCTTTGTGTCACGTTTTGAGGCCTGAGCACAGGATTGTTTTATTTAATTTGGGTGACATCTACTAGATGGCAGCCTTATCCTTTCAGAAATAAATTTGTGCACCTGAAATAATAATACACTTTCCTACAATACAGATTAGTGTTGGTTTATTTATTTGCGTCTACTCGCTGACTCCAGAGGATATACCCACTCTCTGGGGACCAGCATGTGGGTCTTTTTTAAACAGACGATGTTGGTGATGTGATGCAAAACCCTTTACCTACCCTATTTCCAGTTGGTGTTACTTGCCAGCAGGTTGTGTTTAAGGATGTAAGTGCCCAGATCCTCGTGGGAGGATGCTGTCTGCAGTGGAAGAGTCATATCTTCTGGCATAGTCCCTGTTAGTTATTACTATGTACAGGAAAGGTAAACAGACCAGTGGTCCACTAATCAACCAAAATGGAGATGTTGGAGAGGACTGGACGCTACTGCTGATGATTGTCCATTGTAATGTTCTTCAGTAGCAGTAGTAACTGCTCATGGTCTCACTCTCCTCCCTTCTCTCTTCGGTCTCCAGAGATCTGAGAGAGGTGTAAATTACCATGGGCGGTGCTCTGCCTCTGCAAGCCTCTGCCAACATGACTCTGCGAGGCTGTCAGCGCACTACCGGCTCTTCTCCTTTAGGGAGCAGAGAGCACATCTTTGAGCAGCGAGTTACAGGGAAGGTCCAGAGGGTAGTATGGGAGTGTGGCAGAAGGATAGGTAAGTAGTAATAATGGGTGAGAGGAGAGCAGTTCTCATGTGGTATGGGTGGGTGGCAGGACACCACGTAATTTAAAATATTGTGGCTAGGAAGAGGATGACAAAGCTGTGTTTTTGCATGCAGGTTGCAAAACACCAGGTAATTTAAAATACTTGGACAGGGGTAGGAAGGGCAGTGCTAAGGAGGTGGGTTTTGGTAGCAGGACAAAGGTCATTTTAAACTTTCTAGCAGAAGATGTGATGATAATGCCGGGAGTGCTATTTTTTTATGTTTCAAACAGCATCAGGTGAGTGGTCTTAGACCATGTTGTGCATAACTCATCTACCCCTACGCTACTGATCTAAGCGCATAAACAAGGGTTGGAAGGGCCATACATAGGTGGATAGGTGGATAACTGAATAGCATGCATGTCTTTAACCTCGGGGTTCTGACTAACGTTATAGACAGCTTGAGTTTTGCCGTTAGCCACCTATAACTCTGTATGTTTATGCATGTCTTCCATCCGAAGCCTCTGTTGTTTACACCATATTCTGAATCTGGTAATTCAGTGCTATGATGTAGCAATACTTAACAAAACTGTTTTAACAGCCTTCCATGCCAGGCTAGTAGGGCTCTCTGTGAGCCTGTCAGCCCAATGCTGGTAGTCTGCTTTAACTGAAAGCAAAAAGTACAGCTGCAGGAGGGGGGAAGGAAAGCAGGTGAGGGAATTGTATAGAGATGACAGGTAAGGTATTTATTACACATTTGAGTCAAGGAGGAGAGGCTGTGTAATGTATGATCCCCCATTATTTATATGGCCCTATGCAGCAGTTGAAAGCAGGGGAAGATGATTTTGGGTGTCATGAATAAATTAAAATTGAACATTCATTAGGAGTGATGACATTTATGGCAGTAATGTTTACTTTTGCATTGCTAGTGTTTGTTGCATGAAAGCAGGAATATGTCCACATGTTACCACACATTCTGGACTACAGCTGTTTTTAAGTGATATCTTAAGCTGCTTATCGTATGTTTATACAACAAAATATTTATTTTCATGCTACACATTCCCTATTCAACATGTCAGCAACTAATATGATCTCTTATGCAAGAGCAACAAACTTGGCTGTAAGCTTTTTTAAAGAAGTATATCTATGTATTAAAAGGAATAAAATGCCCACTGATGTCTATTAAAAGATTATTGCAAGGAACCTGAAAGCTCCTTGCTCCTATTTCCCCTTTGCTCCTCTCTATAGACGTGAAACTCCTTGGTTACTTTTATCATAGAGTAGATGGTACTTTCTCCCATATATAAAACATTGAAGTCTACAATATCTATACAAAATCATTCCTCACATTTTCCTATCGCAGTCTGGTTTTATCACAAGTTACATATAGTAAGAAAACAACAAAGTCATTTTACTGTAATAAGTCATTACAGTTGAATTGTAACATCAGTGTCCGCTGTCAGAGCCAGCACTCTCAGTTAACTGTAGGGACCCTGAGCAGAATGCTTGATTCCTAACTTACTATCCTAAATCAATCTTTTGCTGCTTATGGTAAATGTTTGTTCAAGGACTGAATTTAAATACGCTATTTATTTATCTGCATGTTACCAACATGTTGCAAAGGATAAACGTATTTGTGATTCTGGCTTACATGTAACTGCTTAGTTGTGTTAATTTCCAAGAAATTACAATCTGCACATTTTTATACATTATCTGCCATTTTTAGGTCCTGCCTAAGACAGCGCATGCGCTATTTCTTTTGAGACCTTTTGACACTGTATCCCACTCTATTCTGTTAGAGCACCTGGCAAGGAGTGGTATATGCTGTCCTGCCTTACATTGCCTTAAGTCTTTTCTATCTGACCATCACCAATCCCTTTACCTTCCACCTTCCACGTCTTATACCAAGTATCTCAGACATGGTGTCCTGCAATGATCAGCCCTAAGTCCTTCTCTAGTCAATGTTTACATGACCTCTCTTGCGAGCACTATTTAACCATTTGGTTTAAAGGTGGTGACCTATGCTAATCACTCCCAGCAATCTCCTTTAATGAGGCAAACTGTGAGCTGAATGGATGAAAAGAAGTTGCCTAAAACTTAAATTCAGATAAAACCAAAATACTTCTCTTCAGGTGTTCACCTTCTTAGTGGGCTAGTGCTTAGTGGCTCGCTGAGTTCGGGTCTGCTCCCACTCCAATAGATGAGGCGAGAAATATTGGTGTTAAATTTGATATGGATCTTTCTTTTCTCCCTTAAGTGAGGGCAGTTACAAGATCAGGTTTCACTCTCTTAAAAATCTTTTAAAAGATCCTCAGCATAATTCCAAGCTGTATCACAAAAATTGTTATACACTCTCTGATCACTTCTTGCCTGAATTATGCAAATATTTGAGATCTGGGCCTTATTGATTACTTACTGTGTTGCCTTCAAATGCTGTAGAATGCAGCCACAAGGCATACACTCAGGCTTCCGAGACATGAGTCTATCTCACCACATTTGAGGAATCTCCATTGACTCTTTGCTAACTTTTAGGGCACATCAAAACAGAGGCCCTATCTCTTTGAGAGATAGCGTTCATGCATATTATCTCTCTAAATCCTTGAGGCTTCTAATCAACTATTATTGCAAGTTCCCACACAGCATGATGTACATCTAGGTGGATGTTCCTTTTTCTTTCTGGCCTCTTAGCTGTGAAATACCTTTCAGTATGATATCTGTGCCTCCTCTAATGAACAGACTTTCAAAAAGCATCTAAAACTTTCTCAGTATTCAGCATCCTTGAATAACACCTTGTAGCTAATTTGACCAAGACATCTTTTTGGCAGCTTCTGGCAATATAAATGACTAATTCATTAATACATTCAGTCATTCATTTTTACCTTTCAGGAGACTTTGAGTTTGCCAAATGCTTATCATTGGTTGGTTTCATTATCACGTTTATTTGCTTGCTTCTTATTTGTCTTCTTCCGTAGGCTTCCTTCCTCTGCCTGTGTTTGTCCATCCCTTGGAGCGTGGATGTATTTCTGTGTTCTTCCACTGCTCTTTATTTCAGGTGCTACTTTTTCATTTTTGTTTAAGAAGTGTGTGTGTTTCAGCTGTGCTTCTTGTGTACTTAATTTTTATCTGTCTCCATTATGTACTTCTGTCCTCTCTGTGTTCCTCTCCAGTCCCTAATCTCTTCTCTGTGTGCTTGCCCCCAACCACCCTGTGTTGCCTGACTGCTTGCCTTAAGTGCCACCCATCCACCCTTTGTTGTCCGTCTGCTTGCCACTAGTCCCTCCTTCCCAACCTTCATTATTCCTTTGCTTGCTCCCAGCCTCTCCTGCCCACTCTCTGTTGGAAGTCTGCTTGTGTCCGCCCTTCCAATCCGCTCTCTATTTTCTGTGTGCTTGCCCTCAGCCCCTCCTGACCGCTCTCCATCATCCTTGTGCCTGCCCCATCCCTTCATGACCACCCTCTGTTGTCCCTCTGCTTGCCCCAGCCCATCTCACCCACTCCAACCCACTCCCAGTTATCTGTGTGCTTCCCCCTTCCCTTCCACCTGCCTTATCCCCCCACCAGCATCCTTCCCGCTGACCCTTCCTCTGTCTATGTTGCCTCTAGAGCAGACAGCTAACAAAAAAAGCTCTGACATGGCTAGTGCTAATATGCTTTTATTTAATTTTTTAAAATCATTAACACTAGTCGGTTCATGGCGCTTTCTCTATTACTTTTAGCCATTCTACATAGGAACCACGCAGCTGTACAGCATGCCTACAAAACATTGCCAAATCAATAGCTCTCAGCTTTGCCAATGCTTGTTTTGTTAGAAGGAACAAGAGAACAAAGGGTTAATGGGTGATTAGAGGGAGGGTAGGAATGTAAACATGTTTAATAAGGTATACAATGCCTGTATCATCTTGTAATATGTTTGCAGTATGTTAATGGCAAACCCACAACACTGGTATACTCCATTAATCTCTTTGTGGGAGACGGCGACACTCCATAGAGTTATCTGATACCAGGGGACCAAAGGTGGCGAGAAGCAGGATTGGCACAGATGGGGGACCTCTATGTAGATCAGGGGCCACCAGCCTTTTCTGTAGTAAGTGCTACTTCTGATCAGTGAAAATCATAGTGAGCTACTGAAGGCTTAACAACTTGCATATTGTTACCAGACGGTCAGCTTCATTGACTTTAAGCCTAATGTCCATAGAGACAGATACTGTGGTTTGCACAAAATACTTTGACTAGGGGCACTATGACAGGGCTGCCATGTGTGTCAGTGAGAGTGTTGTCTTTTGGGAATGTATGAACATGTGTGCATATGAATGGGATATATGTGTATGGGTAAGTGAGAGCCTGTGTTGTATGTACCTGTGGCACAGGACATACCGTTCACCTTATGTGGCACGGTTATCTTTGTGACACAAACGTACAGCCATGTTTTTTTAAATGGGAGAAATTTTAAATGCAGAAAAATATTCTGCAAAAATTTTGAAAATAGGGAACATTTTTCTGCACTTTAAGTTTTTTCCATTTGAAAAAGATGCTGTATTTTTCAGTTATACGTATGGCACAGTGTCTATTGGTCTCTGGGAGCTAGAGGCCTGCTGTTTGTAAATGTGACACTTTGAAATGTCAGAAAATTACAATCAAGAGTTAAGTTAATCATTAAGGTAGCTTTTCATTTGAATTTTCTCCCATTTAACACCATTCACAAACAAAATGTTGTCCTCACCCTCAAATATTGAGTTGGAAATTAGGAGTTAAATATCCCAGTGCTTCAGTTTTCACCTCTGTGTCCCAGCTGCAGCCTGAGTCATAAATCAGACTGAGCACTGCTCATTATCAGGCCTGCTATCTGCAACCTGATGATAGTAATGAAAAATAAACACAGCCTTCCCTTACATTTAAAAGTAAAGTGTGACCCTGTGCTCATTTAAAAATGAACTCAGGGCTACAAGCTATTCTACTGGTGTCTGGGAGCTACTGGTAGCTCACGATCGACTGGTTGGAGACACCTGATGTAGATGGTCTGATTCTCTCTTTTCAAGATCTTAGAGACTCCTATGATATCCCCGTAGATGACTTTTTGACATATCATGCTGTATACAGGGCAGTAGCATCACACTGGGGACATGGTCTGGCAGAACCTTCCACAGTCCCTTCACTCCACACAGTCCTCACACATGGAAATGCATGCATGCATGCTTATCGCAGCCCTCTGCACTGCTTTTTTATCTTACAACTGTCAGATGGATATTGGGCAGCCCGAGCGTTGGTCTCGTGATCTACACATGCCATTCTCAAATAATTAATGGGAGCAGTCCCTGAACCGGGTCCAATATGTATTGCGCAACCAACGTCTTTTCTTCACAAAATTTAGTTATGTGCCCTGATGAATTGCACACATGTTTCCGACTGCCTCCCCGACCTGTCTGAAATGCAGAACTGTGGATGTGTTTTTTTTTCATATGGTGTGGGAATGGCCGGTCCTGCCGCGCTCTTAGACAGACATAATAGCAGTGACCTTCACAATGGTTGTCACAGTGCTCCCGCTTACACTGGCGTCCTGCTTATTGGAATTACACACAAGAGCTAAAGGGGACAAATATCTACATAGATTTGTTGATTTGGCGTTTGTACTGTTTGAATGTTTAATTGCCATGTCCTGCAAATCACTGGCCTCCCCAAGAAGCTGTGCTGGCTCCGTATACTGTTCAAATGGGCACATGGAGAGGCAGATGCCCTAGCGGAAGCCTGCAGACAGGAAAGCAAAGGGACAGGAGCTATAATTTTGAACTTACATGTCCAGAATTTGGACCCGAGGGCCAGTCTCTGCCCTCTGTAAGGACCTTCCCTGCAATCTCTTCATCAGTTGTGGATACAGATTGACTTTTGAGGCTATGCAATGATGACACCTTGTTTATTTCACAGAGTGCCTTGTGGGTGAGTACAATGTGTTGACATATTTTTGTGGCTTCTCGGTAACAACAACACCCATAGCATACAGGCTTCCTTATTCATTGTGTATCCATGGCTCGTTTTGGATCTGTGTTTTTCTTTTTTTTTTGTTTCTCTTTGGTATGCTTATTTCATTTCCATAATTAAAATATAAAAATAAAACTTGCAATATGGTTGTAACAGGGAGTGTTGAGTACATTAGCCAACTTAAAATGTGCTGGTTGTTTAAAACATTTATGGTGCTTAAATGTGTTGCTCATAGATTTTGATTACTTTCAATGTGCAGATTATATTTTAGGAAATGTCGATTCAAATGTTGACGTAAATGACATTGCAAGGGCAGTAACTTTTAAAATTTTGTATTTCTTCATTCTAGATTTGTTTCTCAATCATCCAAAGAAGCATATGTGATCTCTCTTTATATAGATAATCCATTGCTGATTGGTGGGAAGAAATTTGACCTGCGCTTGTATGTGCTTGTCTCTACCTATCGTCCACTCAGATGTTACATGTAAGACCATTTTCAGTAACCTTCTGCATCCTTTTGAATTAATTCCCTTAAATACAGTCTTGTGTCTTGTTGATTGACTTTCTTCTTGTATAACATATATACTGCCAAGTATAATAAAAATGAACACCAGGGTTTGAGGTTACTCCAGTCACTGGAAAAAAAACACAGCTTCACAAATGAGCCTAATTTTAAATATGCTATTTTCTCTTCCGACTGTGCAGATTTCCTCTTTTTCAGATTAGTGTTTTAGTGGTAAGTCATGTGTTTTTGTGAATGATTATATGTTGCAGTATTGCAACATTGATCTGTTTAGTTTTATTTAGAACTATTTAGACTATTTAATGTTTATATAGAGAATGCTTCCATGGGAGGTGTCAGAAAATAATCTCAGTTCTGGAAGTTATCAGATGTTAGCAAACGTTCTCAAATTAAATGAAAATATATTTTTCTGATGGATACATCTACCTGCAGGTTCCTTACCTTATCCGGACTTCAAACTATCTGTACTGCCCTGGAAGCATAAGACTGGATGGTGTCTGTTCATCTGCAAGACACATATTTTCACATACTGATTCTGTGGTCGCACTTGAAGTACCTTTGTTTGATGGTAGGACCTGATCATTACCAGTGTACGTACCTTCCCTTCGGATTGACTTCTGCTCCAAGAGTCTCCAATAGTCTTCACACAGGTGATGGCAGTGGTGGCCGCACAGCTCAGACGTTCAGAAATCTCATGTTTCCCTATATGGGTGACTGGCTCTCAAGGCCAAATCTCCAGAGATGGTGTTGCAGCACCTGCTGTCAACCGTGTGATTGCTGTACCTTGGCTTTACAATCACCAGGTCTAAGTCTCACCTGGATCTTTCTCAGTGCATCCTGTTTATAGAGCCAATACTGAACACAGTCCTTCTTTGGGCCTTTTCTCCTTCTCAGCCTTCTTAGATGGGAAGCGAAATCCAGGCCATGATTTTTGATGTTTCAGAGTGGAGCATCAAAATCAATATGTTCTGCAACCTTCTTGCATCTTCATTGTTGCGTTCACATGCTGGCATATGAGTGCTATCCTGTGGTGCCTCTACAAGCAGTGTTTCCTATATAGTGGAGATCTCAGGGGACACTGCTGCAGATTTGACATGCAGGAGTTTGAAGTAGATCCTAGTTCAAGGGATGTCATTTCATCCTCTACCATCAGTGACTCTTACACTCTGGTATGGGATGCACATTTGGAAGAACTGGAGATCAGAGGCATTTGGTTTTCAGAGGAGCAGGTGTCACACATCATTCTGCTTGAGCTGAGAGCAATTTGGCTGGTGATCAAGGTCTTCCTGCCATTCTTCGTGGCCAGTCTTGATGGTCAACCTGACTACAGTGTGATATGTCAAAAAGCAAGGAGGAGTGGGTTTGCAGCGCCTCTGTCAAGAAGCAAAACAGCTCTGGTCCAGGGTGCAGAAACGCCAGATCTGTTTGGTTGCCAGCCATCTGGCTGGTTCTCTGAATGTCAGAGCTGACAGATTGATCCTGCGTCATCTTGTCAAACACTGTGGGAGACTTCACCAAAGGTGCTCCAGAACATCTTCATGCTTGGGGCACACCTCAGGTGGACCTATTTGTCACTTGCGGCATCAACCATTACCCTCAGTTCTGTGCCCTCTATCAGTTGCAGGGAGCTTTGAGGGGATATGTTTCGGTTTTACTGAACCTTTATCCCATACCCATAATTTCTCCAAAGCTAAGAGAGATTTGGCAGGGTTGATCCTGAGTAATTTTTATAGGCCTAGACTGGCCGAGAAGGGTGTGGTATGCAGACCTGTGCACCTCTCCCTGTGCCCCCTACTCCGTCTCCCTCCTCTCTCAATTGGGGACTGGTGCTGCACCCCAAGCTCAAGAGCCTCAATCGGTTATAAAGCGCAACTACTCACCCGTGAGGGTCTCAAGGTGCTTTGAGGTTCTTTCGGAAGATGGCGAGTGATGGGCTTTGTCTGACGTGCGTGGATAGGTTGTTCCAACTCTTGGCTGCGAGGTAGGTGAAAGATCTTCCTCCGGCAGTGGCTTTCCAGATGCGTGGAATGGTGGCTAGTGCCTGCTGGGCAGATCGGAGGGGTCTGGTGGGGTTATGGAAAGAGATGCAATGATTCAGGTAGGCCGGTCCGATGTTGTGAAGGGCCTTGTAGGTTTGGGTGAGTAGTCTGAAGTTAATTCACTTCTCCCCGGGAGCCAATGGAGGAGTCTCAGGTGTTGGGAGATGTGTTCCTGGCGGGGGAGGTTCAGGATGAGTCTGGCGGCGGCATTTTGGGTGAGTTGTAGTTTACTTATGTTCTCTGCCGTGGTGCCGGCGTAGAGTGCGTTGCCGTTGTCGAGCCTGCTTGTGACTAGGGCGTGGGTGACTATCTTGCAGCAGTCGTCCGGGATCCATTTGAAGATTTTGCAGAGTTGGTGGAGAGTGTGCCAGCAGGAAGAGATGACTGCATTTACCTGTCGGGTCATTGTTAGGGAGGAGTCGAGGATGATTCCCAGGTTATGTGCGTGGTCATTCGGAGTAGGTGGGACGCTAAGCAATGTGGGCCACCAGGAGTCCTCACAGTCTGACGTGGAGTTTCTGAAGATGATGATCTTGGTCTTGTCTGAGATGAGCTTGAGGCAGTCCTTCCTCATCCAGGCGGCAATGGCTTTCATTCCAGTGCGAAAGTTTCTCTTGGCTTTGTCCGGGTCTTCAATGAGGGATATGATGAGTTGTGTGTCATTGGCATATGACACAATGTTCATTCCGTGGCCTCTGACGATGGCTGCAAGCGGGGCCATGTAGTTGTTGAAGAGCGGTGGGCTTAGGGAGGATCCATGAGGGACTCCGCAGCTGACTTCTGTTGGTTTGAATATGTAGGGTGGGAGCCTGACTCTCTGTATTCTTCCAGTGAGGAAGGAGTGAATCCATTGCAAGGCCTTTCTGTGGATTCCTACGTGGTGGAGTCTGGTGCATAAGATGCTGTGGGCGACCGTATCGAAAGCTGCTGAGAGGTCAAAGAGTATGAGTGCTGCGGTGTGGCCTCAGTCAAGGGGTCTGCAGATGTCATCGGTGGCTGCATGAAGAGCTGTCTCTGTGCTGTGGTTGCTGCAGAAGCCAGACTGGGAGGTATCCAGAGAGTTGTTGTCTTTAATGAATTGTCACAGCTGTGAGTTTATGGCTTTTCCCAGACTTTGGCTGGGTAGGGTAGTAGCGAGATGGGATTGAAATTCTTTAGCTCTAATGGGTCGGCTGTTGGTCTCTTCAGGAGAGGGTGGACTTCGGGGTGTTTTCAATCATCGAGGAAGGTGGCTGTTTTGATAGAGCAGATCAGTGTCTTGTGGAGTTCGGGGGTGATGGATGCACTGGCTGTTTTGTAGATGTGGTGAGGACAGGGGTCTGTGGGAGCTCCATAGTGAATGCTGTTCATGTTGATTTCAGTCTCTTCTGTGGAGAGAGTGGACCAGCTGTGGACAGTTTGAGTGGGCTCTGGGGGGCTGGGTCGGTCGTAGGTTCTGATGCTGGGCGAGTTCTGTGGGAGAAAGCTGTCAAAGATTTCCTTACCTTTACGCTGGAGATTGAACGGGAACACCAGAGTGTCTTTTGCATGCTTCCTAAAAAGATTGTATGTAATTTTATATGCCCTACATATATTCCCTCAAAACAGTATACTCTAGGAGATTGAGTAGGTTTACCAAATGGTGCTTGGTAGCCTCTCTCAAGGCCCTAATTGGACATCTTGCACTTCACCCTGTTGTTGATTCAGGAAGGCTGTGCAGTGCATATGCAGTATGTTTCCCTGTTCCCCATTGAAAATGCTTTAATGCGCCCTTTATCTGGTCTTTACGTGTTTTCATGTGTTTTTCCTTTTATCTTTTAAAATCTTTCTGATTGCCACTATGTCAGCTTGACGTGACAGTCGGTTACAAGCACTGAGCATTAAGCCTCCCTTTACATTCTTCTTTCCTGTGAAGATGATTCTCCACATCCCACTGAGGAAGAGTAATAGGTCCACAAGCTGGACCCTAAGAGGGCAACCAGTGTTTATATTGACCGTACCAAGGAATTTCAGATTGGAGGTTAAGTTTTCATCAACTACACCGGCAAGATGAAGGGCAGAGCCGTCCAGAAGAGGACTTTTTTAGGTGTATCATCTTGGACATCAAGGTTTGTTACGTTTCGGCACACAGTAAACCTCCAAGAGGGAATCAGGGCTAAATCTTCTAATTCAGCTTTGGCATGTGAAGATCCTAGGGCAGAGATCTGCAGAGTGGTGACTTGGCTTTTTTCCAAACCTTAACAAAACAGTACTGTGTAGATTCAGAGGTGCGGAGGGAAGAACACTTCATGCATTCAGTCCTCTATGAGTTTTTGATTTAATCAGTCCTTCAAGTCCCACCACCCTGTTTGCCTCAAAGGCATGGAGAAAATGCATGCGAAACTGATGTCAGGGTGCCAGTGGGGGCACTTCTTGGCACCAGTGACATGGTGCCATGTTGTTTCTGGTGCGGAAATGAAGCAGCCCATCACTGGTGTGAAGAGCTATTGAAGAATTTACAGGTCCCCTCTGATGCCTGAGAAGGTGAGGAATCTGCAGGGGGCTAATGTATCCATCAGAAAGATCATTACCACAGCTAAATAACTTTTTGTTTAAGCACACTCCTTCCCACAGTGGAAACCCAAGCACGAGTGACTGCATCACACCTTTGCCATTAGTGAGGAATTTAGGTATGCTGTTTAACTTCACCAATGCCATTATCCTCTAAGCTAGCTCTATCCTTTTAGCTTGTTCTTGAATGTCCTACCTTTGCCTTTTTTATTATCCATATATATTTATATGGTATTTCTATAGCACAATCCTAGACAAAAGTATATAGAGTGCTGTACAGGGTCAAAGACAGAAATGAAGCCAGCGAGTGGTAGGAGAGGTACCTAGTTTTGGGCGGTTAATGCCTTTTGATGTAGTGGTCTTTAAAGAGGCAATTCTTCAACTCTTTCCTAAACTGGTGCAGCGTTTGTGCTGCCCTCATAGATACTGGGGTTTTGTTCCAGAAGGCTGCGGCAGGTCTTGTCTGTGTAGAGTATGCAGGAGAGGTACGAGGCCGGCAGTTGTGCAGTGGAGGGGTGGTCCAGGACTAAGAACTGCAAGAGGAGGATAGCCCATTTTAGAGGGGGGGAGGTGTAGGCCGCTTGCACAAGTTAGGAACTTCTTGATAATGGAGAGCGTCTTCAGCCGTCCCCCATTTTTGCACTGCCCAGTGCCTGGCAGTTACAGGTGGAGGAGCACCATTGAAGGATGAGCATGCTTGTAGGTGGTAGGAGCGCTAGAGATGCAAAGCGGGCACATACCTTATGTCACACACGGCGTTTGAAAATGCCTAAGTAGCGTGCCTCCCAGGTATGATTATCCTGCAATTCTGTAACCTCTCATAGGGTGCTGTGTACAGATTGCCAATAATCTTGAAGTGGGGGTCAGGAGCATAACATGTTGGTAAGATCTGCATCTGGGGCCTGGCAACGCAGGCAGACAACCCATGTATGAGGGACTGTCTCCTGACATCAATTAGTAACAGTCAATTGTTTTGGTAAGTGGAAAAACATAATGGTATTAATAAATAGTAAATTCCAATGCAATCATTTGTCGATGACTAGGTCCAGTTTCTTAACACAATTTCACATGGAATACCAGGAATGGCACTTAAGTTTTTTAGTCAGATCTTCTGGGAGGAACAATACCTGCTAAGTAAATTTTACGTCTTCCCACTGCTACTAGTACAAATCCTGTCTTTTTCTGTATGAGAACTCCCCCACTTCCCTCCCGGATTATATTTGAACAGCTATTTTAGAATATTATTTGAAGTAGTTGTGTCAGTAACTTTGAAAGCTATTATATTTTAGTATCACAACCTGAAGTGTTTGAATTATATGAAATATAAAGCACTGTTAATAATTAGTCAAACTATAATTAAACAAGTCAAAACAAAAGTAAAGAGTAGAAAAAAAAACAAAAAAAACAAACACTGTGATAGGAATAGGATTTTAATACCCTGGAAAGCCACTTTAAGCCTTTTCTCTTAATAGCGAATGAGGAGACTGCAGGCATTGCTAAATATTACCTGTTCATACAGGAAAGGTGTAACATATACGGTTACAGTGGTATGGTATGGTACATGGGTAAGCAACCAGTTGGTTTAGAACTTTATCATGTATATTATTTGAACTCTGCACAATAATAATTTACCACTGCTGTCAGCTTGATGCTTGGGAGTTTTGCCCTATAGAAATAAACTTGAAGGAAGGAAACTTACTGTAGTTTGTGGTGAATCTTTCAAGAGCAGGTTCACACTGGTGACAAGTTTAAAAAGTTTTGGAGAACTTAAGTTTCCTCATTGAGTTGAACTGATTTAGTCTGTAGCACGCTGTTTGTGACAACATCCAACAATTTGGGGTTTATTGCTTTTAGCATCATTTCTCCTCTTCAACATAGTAATGCTTCTTAATTGTCTTAACCAAAAAAAACAAGGAAACTGTTGGCCGTGCAGTTAACGCTTTGTCTGGAGTATGTTTTTGCCGTGACTCTTATACAGAAGGCACTGTGTTTAAAGTGTTACTCTTCCCGCTTACGGCATTTGTGAGGAAAATCTCTAGTGTTTGGATACTCATCACCTTTTTACCTTTAAATGCGAGGGTGCCTGGATGTGTGGTGAATCTGGCCAGTGAACACCAACAGCTTTGCAAAGTACCCCGCATTAGGGGTTAGAGTAACGCATTTTGGTGTGATGTCTGCATAACTGCACTAAAATGCATTAGTCACACATTATAGCACTGCCCTGACACTACAGCACGGAGCGCAAACCTGACTGAGGAACTGCATTAGCAGCGACCACACTGCTGGCAGTATTCACTCTGTCTGTGTTGACTGAGACTAAGTCTGCAGATACACGCTGGGCTCTCCATTTATTCACAGTCCATTCGATGGACAGTATAACTTTCTTACTAAAAATATTGGCTTAGCCGTGGCCCGGGGCTGTATTCAGTCAAGCTGAGACTCAGCTCGGCTGCCTCCGGTAGCATGTGGCCTGTTTCAGCAGCACGTCACTGCAATAAACAAACACAACAACCTATCTGGAGTAGGATGATCACATGAAAAGGGGGGGGCTACACCTTGCCTGTTGATATTTTTCGGCAACTAACGCCATCCCACTGTGAGTGATCAAGTAAAGAAAGTTGTGATGGGCCAGCCTCCTTTACCCTTAACACTGAGCCGACATGTGACAGCTTTGATTTTCCTTGCTGCACCCTCAATAATGGTTCCTTTGGTCCATGCTTACCTACCTCCTTACAGAGAGCAGAACTGCTACTGAGGGGTCACGCCTCTTCAGGTTCCTGAATCATGTAAAAGCAGGCATGCTGCCTCCCATGTGAATGAACAGCTTCAGGTCACAAGTGAGTGAGGATAATTAGACAAAAAGTGGCACAGGTATCAAAATATAAATCTCAATGAAAGTAGTTTAATTGCATTCTATTTTTGAGTTGCATGTTTGGCCCAGAGAAATGCCTAATGTTGGAGCCTAACTTTGATCCTCCCATCATCATAAAGAAGGTAATGACAGTGTACAAGCAATTGAGAGTTAGCTTTCAGGTCACAAGTTTAAACAAGTGATTTGTGAAGAATTTCACACATTATTCAAAAACGGACATGGATGTTTGAAGGGTTATGTCCATAGGATACGATTAGTGAGGAGAGAAAACATAACTGTAGCAGGGTGTAGCGATTCCCCATAACAGTGCAACAAGAAGTGCAAACTGAGTTTAAAAGGTTGAAAAAAGAAGGGGTCATTGAGGAAGTGGAGGAACAGAATGGTTGCCTCTTGTGGTGGAAGCCAGAAAGGCCAACAGAGACTGTAGATTATGTGTTGATTTAAGAGAAATTAATAAAAACTTGATTGTAGACAGATATTCCATTCCCATCATTGTAGTTATGTTTTCCTTGTTGACTGGAGCTAGAGTGTTTTCTACATGTAGATCTCACCTCATCGTATCATCAAATCAAACTTGATGACCAGTCCAAGGACTTGACAGCGTTCCTCACTCCATATGGAATGTTCGGTATGTCAAAATGCTGTTTGGTTTTATATCGACAGCCTCAGTCTTTCAGAGGGCCATGGAAGGTATGTTGAAGGACAAAGATGGGGTCAAAGTATATCAAGACAGTGGGGGTTATTCCAACTTTGGAGGAAGTGGTAATCCGTCCCAAAAGTGACGGTAAAGTGACGTATATACCACCAGCCGTATTACAAGTCCATTATATCCTATGGAACTCATAATACGGCTGGTGGTAAATCCGTCACATTTGGGACGGATTACCACCTCCTCCAAAGTTGGAATAACCCCCAGAGTGCTGATTTCTGGTGGTGATGTTATTGAACATGATAGGAGTTTAAGAGAAGTACTTAAGAAGCTTGGTAATGTTAATTTGACAAGAACAGGGAAGAAATACAAATTCAGGAAGACCTTGAATGAATATATTTACAGCAGGCATTAGACTAAAAGGTAATTTGGTAAACACAGTTCAAAGGTTGCCTTCTCCTACAAACATAGAAAAATGGTTGCATTTCCTAGGAATGGTTGATGTGGTATGGTCCTCTTTTTTGTATCTGCCTTCTTTGTGTATAGTTGGTGTGCTCTTACTGCAGTCATTACACAGTGATCTAATCCACAATGATATGTTCAAATTGAACTGTTATGTACTGAACCGGGGGAAATGGTGAAGGCAGTTAGAGAGAGAACTGGAGGAAGTGCTGTGTGACCGGAGTACCTCTTTGTAGAATAAACCTGATTTACTTATTGGATTGTTGTCTTCCAACTCATCATTTGCTACAGTAACATTGATGTCAAAGCTTTTTTAGTTAGTTTGTGCATGGATTTACAGGAAGGAGTAAGAGAATGAGGACTCTGTTGAAGAAAGGCGAAGAAAGGCATAGAATTTATTTGGAATGAAGGATGTCAAAAGAAATTAAACAAGGTCAAGGGGAAACTTGCTAGTGCACAAAGGATATCAAGGTATGTTGAATTCCAGATAGAGACTGTGAATATCTTGCTGGTTGCCTAACATAGATCTTGATTCAGAGAGAATGATACTGTGCATTTAGCGAGAAGCCATTAAAATCTCGTTTCCAGCCTATAGTTATCAGGAAGTTGCTCAGGTGTCCATGGAAAGAGGTTGCATTGGATATTTTAGGTCCTGTACAAAGTGGAGGAGGAGTGTTGTTGGTGTTAGTACTAATGGCCAGGACTGTTAATCAAAAGAAGAATTGAGACAAAACATAGGGGGTCATTCCGTCCAGGCCAATTGTCAGAAAAGGGAAACCGGCGGTTTCCCGCCGGTTTTCCCCTGGCCTGAGGAATCCTCCATTCCAACCCCCTGACCCCCATAGTGTGGAATTCTTAAAGAATCTCATTGCAAAAGAGGGCACACCGGTTTGCCAGTTAACAGAAAATGGTGTACAAGTAGTGTCTTGAAGCTTTCCTAAGAAGACATGGCCTCTCACATAATCCAGAAGCCCATTGAATGATAAAACACTTTAACAGAGTATTGAAAGAAGCAAACCAATAGCAAAGAGCAGTGGTATTGAGTGGAAGAATTAAGGGAAGAGTTGGAAGTATATCAACTCACTCCGCAGTCCACCACATAGAAGACACATTTTTAGCTGTTCAAAGGATGGAAGCCCAATACTCAAGTTCCGCCTTCCTGACTGAGTGAGAAAGGGTTGAGTCTGGATTAAGAGCAGGTGGGGTGCAGGAAAAAATAATTGATAAAAGTGAAAGACAGAAATTATTTGATGTGAAAGGTCAGGGTTCGAAGTTGATGAAACCCATCAAAATAAATCAGTTGATTAATAATTCTGTCAAAATTGAGGACTCAATTATTTGAAATCTAAACAAATAGGTAGGGTTTAAATGTGATTGTAGTAGAAAGTGCAAGTAACAAGGAAAGGGGCATTTATGAATGTGAACAAGGTATTAAAAGTGGAGATAAGATACAGGCAAGGAGAAGCAACATGAATTTGAGAGTTCCTAAATATGTGGATAACTGAGCAAGTCAATTGTATGGAGTATGGCGATTACACGCCATTGCTAAATGTTAATGGTTAATAAAAAAATGGTCTCCTGAATGAAACCTAATGATTTTTTGTATCATAATGTTATAATTTAGAATTTTATGAAGTTTGGTGTATTTGATATAGATGTAATTTGTTATATGATATTTAACTAATGGTTTGTGTGCTGATTTGTACTTGTAGTGTGCACAACAAGCTAAATCACCCCAAGTTTTGGTAAGCCGCCTCTATCTGTATTATTTAGTGGTTTAATTTTATGTTTTCAAGGTACAAACTAGGGTTTTGCCGCTTTTGCACAGTGAAATACACACCAAGCACAAGTGAGCTGGATAACATGTTTGTGCACCTGACTAATGTAGCTATTCAGAAGCATGGGGTAAGTACTGATGTGTCTTGGGTCTTAGGTAATTGCTTTTTTTCAATTCATATGACAAAGTTGTACTACTTTCCATCCACTGGATAATAGTTAAAATATTGAAGCACAGTCCTTCTGCACCCCTGCTTGTAATCAGTAGTCTTGGAGTGGGCAAAACCTAATGCTGCTCTGGTACAGAATATACTGTTGTTCCACAGAGCAGCATTATTGTTCAGTTTAGCCCACACTGACCCTGCTATGCTCAGTGTTCCTTCAACACATATCTAGTCACCTTATTGCAGGCCAGCAGGGACAACACACAGCTAATTGCCAACTAAAGTGTAGTTGTGAGACAAAAATTATTTTCTCCCAGTAACCATCTTGACAGGTCACTAGCAGACAACAGCAGCTGCCCAGATCTCCACACCTCACAAGTAATATTAGGCACACTGTGCTCTAGCAAGTTTATTTGGCACAGACCCCTACTGATCTGCCAAAGCAGCAGCAGGCGAGTGCTGCTTTGAGCACAGGAGGCATGATAGCTTCTTTCTGCTGAATGCAACATCATTGGTGTAATAGTAGGCTGTGAACTTTCATTTCTAATTCAAATGTAGGTGGCTCTTGTATATTTTAGGTCTTTCTTTGCTTCAAATGCATGTATAAAAGGCTTGCATGTACGAATGAAATAGGTTCCAATCACAGTGTGCATCTAAGAATTTCTTCACTAATTGCAACTGCACTGAAATAAAACTAATCTTTAAAAGATGAGTGCCATTCTAGAAAAATGTTTGCTCTACTTCTGCCCCCGCTCACTCAATGCATGTCCTTGTCTTTATCATACAGTAAAGGACATCTTAACCATTCAGTAAATTGTGCATATATGTCCTTTCTTTAAGCTGGCCCATTAGTTTAATGTATTTTATGTCACACAGGATGATTACAATCACATCCATGGAGGAAAATGGACAGTGAGTAATTTACGCCTATATCTGGAGAGCACATGTGGCAAGGAGGTCACTAACAAACTATTTGATGATATTCATTGGATAGTCGTGCAGTCACTGAAGGCTGTAGCGGTGAGTTTTAATAGTAAAAATAGATAACTACCAAATTAAAATGCTTGCATCATTTCAAGTTCTAATAAAGGAATGTTTGCATAGTGAAACCCCTTATTTCTTTGTGTTTTTATTAATGTTTGTCCATATTTGTAGGGTTTAGAGAACTTCAAATGTGCAGCAGTACTGTTACATGCCTTTTTATGATGTCTCTGAGTGAAAATCCCTGAGGAACCAGTACTCCCCGACATTGAGAAAATAGAAACCATGTCACTCTGGTAGAGATATATAGTTGCCTGTCCTTTCTTTTCCTCAGAAAACCTAGATGTAGATCTGTACAAGGAATTCTTCAGTCTCCAAGCCTGATTGTTTGCCCTGGTGTCGGACATTTTCAAGTTGTTTTCTTCAAAGAAGTCTTTAGAGCCACAAGATATAGAAACTTCTTCCTTGGCTGACAATGCACACGGGCACCAACTCCATATTAGATTGTAGTTTTTTTCCACCATCGAATTTAGACATGCATGGCCAATGCTCAGATTTTAACGTGTTCTTCACACTTTTGTTCAGGCTTACCCTGTCAATTTTGGAAATATCCTTTGCTACCTTTCCTTCGGAACGACATCGATCAGACACTGATCTGCCATAGACTGCTGGGGCCTTTTGCAACTCCTCCTCGATGAGTTTCTCGTGGAGAATGTACACATGATGATGAAAAGATGCCCATTTCCAACCTGTCCTGAATGTCATGCAAAATTATCATGGGCCAGTCACCACCTGGTGTGTAACCTTTGCCTGACCCTGACCATGATGACACTGCATGCGAGGCCTGCCCAATCTTGCATTCAATGAAAACCCTTCAATATCGACGGGATTGATGGTGGGACACCATAAAATGCAGTTATAGGCTTCCAACGATGCCCCAACATTTTCAGGTAACATCCTTCCCCCGACATCAAAGAAAGTGAGGAGACCCGTCATTCAGACATTCCACCCCACGGGCCACCCATAACCCCAGAGTCTAACTTTTGCTCCAGCTGAAGACTCAGAGCCTAAAGATCATTCGGCCTCTAATGACTCCACGCCCTCCAGACCTCAAAACAAGACTTTGGCTCAGAGTGTATAACAGAAGCAGAAACGCACACTATGCCTTCTTAGAGGCCTGTAGCCAAGGCAGAGCACCTCCCCCACGGGGTCGGGTGTGGAGTCCCTTATCTAAGACTCTGACTTTTGTTGCCCCACCGCCCGGTGGCACTGGTCAGCACCATCTGAAATCCTCAGAGCCTGTACCACCTCCATCATTAGGCACCAACTCTTCTTGACCATTGAGCCCGAAGATAATTCACATGCCTCAAGTTCATTTGAGGCTCGAAACAATCAATCAATCAGTGTATTTGTAGAGCGCGCGACTCACCCGTGAGGGTTTCAAGGCGCCTTGAAGGGGGGGAGCTGCTACTGCTCGAACAGCCAGGTCTTGAGGATTCTCCTGAAGGTCAGTAGGTCCTTGGTCTGCCATAGGTAGATGGGGAGGATGTTCCAGGTCTTGGCCGCGGGGTAGGAGAAGGATCTGCCTCCGGATGTTGTCCCGTGGATGCGTGGGACGGTGGCAAGTGCGAGTTCGGTGGAGCCGAGCTGTTGGTTCGGGGTATAGAAGGTGAGACGATCGTTGAGGTATGCTGGTCCGGCATTGTGGAGTGCTTTGTGGGTTAGGAGTTTGAATGTGATCCTTTTGTTGACGGGAAGCCAGTGTAGGTTTCTCAGGTGGGCTGTGATGTGGCTGTGGCAGGGGATGTTGAGGATGAGGCGTGCGGAGGCGTTCTGTATCCATTGCAGGCTTTTCTGGAGAGCTGCCGTGGTTCCTGCGTAGAGAGCATTGCCGTAGTCTAGTCTGCTGCTGAAGAGGGCCTGGGTAACCGTCCTTCTGGTTTCGGTAGGGATCCACCTGTAGATTTTGCAGAGCATGCGAAGGGTGTGAAGCAGAAGGACGAGACGGCGTTGACTTGTTGGGTCATGGAGGGCAATGAGTCAAGGATGAAACCCAGGTTGCGGGCGTGGTTGGTTGGCGTTGGTGCGGCCCCCAGTGAGGGCGGCCACCAGGAGGCGTCCCAAGTGGAGGGGTGGGGCTGAGGATGAGGACCTCTGTCTTATCTGAGTTAAGTTTTAGTCGACTGTTCTTCATCCAGTTGGCGATGGCCTCATTCCCTTGTGGAAGTTGGTATTGGCTGTGGCGGGGTCCTTGGTGAGGGAGAGGATCAGTTGGGTGTCGTCGGCGTAAGAGATGATGTTGAGGTTGTGAGATCGGGTGATTTTGGCGAGCGGTGCCAAGTAGACTTTAAATAGTGTTGGGCTGAGGGAGGAGCCCTGTGGTACGCCGCAGATGGTCTTGGTGGCTTCAGGTAGGAATGGTGGGAGGCGGACTCTCTTTGTTCTGTCGGTGAGGAAGGAGGTGATCCAGTCTAGGGCCTTGTCGCGGATCACTGCGTCGTGGAGGCGTGTGCGCAGGGTATGGTGGCAGACGGTTTCAAAGGCGGCCGAGAGGTCCAGGAGGATGAGGGCTGCTGTTTCGTCCAGGAGGGTCCGGATGTCGTCGGTTGCTGCAATGAGGGCAGTCTCGGTGCTGTGATTGCTGTGAAAGCCGGATTGAGACGGATCCAGAGTGTTGTTTTCCTCCAGGTGGTGGGACAGTTGCCTGTTGACGATCTTCTCGAGTACCTTTGCCGGGAATGGAAGCAGGAAGATGGGCCGGTAGTTTTTGAGGTTCTTGGGGGTCCACCTGGGGTTTCTTGTGTAAGACGTTGATCTCGGCATGCTTCCAGCTTTCTGGGAAGATGGCTGTCTCGCAACAGACACTAGCCTCAGCCTCAAAGCCACCATTAGTGCTGAAAGTGGCATCAGTGCCCAATACAAAGTCGAATCCAAAGACCCCCTTGGTGCCAAAGCCATCTGCATCGAATGCACCATCAGATGCAAAAGACCCCATTTGTACCCAAACTATCAGCGCTGACAATGCTTTCCAAAGATGATTTGTAGCAGCCGATCCTTGAACGGCTTAAGGAGGTGTTCAATGTGAGACAAAAATGTCTCTTTATCCGTTCCCATACCAGCAAGATCTCTACAAGATTAACTCCCAAGTCTACAAAGACTACCTCAGAAAAGGAAGCTGACCATTGAGGAGGAACTTGCTTTGGTGCCGCCCTGTTGCCCACGTGCAAGAAGCGCATGGATACAAACACTGGCCCTATCCCATGTGTCCTCCTACTCCTCCTCCCGTCCCACTGCCACCTAACACTTAACAACCTCCATCAGAGGGTTCCCCCTCACTCTTCATATGGTCGGGGCTACCTGCTTCACCCTGTATGACACACCATTCATTCCGGTGTCCACTGATGTCATGTGAGACAATGTCGATGGCCCAACGGATCCCGACCTGGATCATTATCCAGTTAAGCTCCAGGTGACACAAACATATCACAGGGCAATTCAGACGCCTGCTGCTTTCCACAAAATGGAAATGCATGTTCTCCAAGATGATTTCCTTGTGAAGACATTGTCTGAATCGGAGAGAACAGACCAATTCCTATTTTTGCTCAAAGGAATGCTAAAGTTTACTGTAGGCACTACTGGTGGAAATAAAAGATTAGCCCTCCCCCAGTGGCCCAGCTTACGTCAGGGGTCAGGTTACTCCAAATTCTTTAGTAGTCCAGACTGGGCATAGACATAGCAATTCTCGGGACATGGGTGATGTTGCCCTGCCAGGTAAGGAGAGCAAAAAACTTGACACCACAGGGGAGAGGCTAGCAGTAGGAGCCACCACCTACTGGAGAATTACAAACTGAGTTAGCCTGCTTTCCAAGTATTAAAGGGCACAGTGGGATGAAATGCAGGAGCTAATCAAACACCTGCACGAAGAGTTCAAACGGAGGGGAGAAGTTAGTGGCAGAATGCAAAAAACATTTCCACTCTCTGGTGTGGTCTAGACACTACATACATGGCTGCTCGGGCGTCAACACCAGTATCCTGATCAGGCACCCGGTATGGCTCTGCATTTCAGGATTTAAACGCAAGGTCCAGCAGCTTCTGCTTAACCTACCCTTTGATCATGAACATCTGTTCGGTTTGCAGGTTGACCAGATGATATAGAAAATAAAGAAGGCTACTAACCCCGCCAAAGCCATGGGTCCCCTCCAGACCTCAACCCCTTTCATAGAACCCAGTTCAAGGCTGGTTCAAAAACTCCCTAACCTGAGCCTACCTCCGCCTATCAGGGGCAGCTGCAACAAACCTATCACCAGTACACATCATGAGGCTAGGCAATAATAACACGGGCCGAGGCAAAGAGGATTATGGCAAGGGAGCATCCATCTCCTTTGACTCCCTCCCCCTGCCGTCTGACTACACACACAACCCCTATAGGAGGAAGACGATAGGATTTCCTTCCACTCTGACAGGAATTCAGATCTGACAAGTGGGTCTTAACAGTATTTCACCACGGCTGCTGTCTCGAACTTCTCACACCCTCCTAGTATCCCACCCCACAATCACTGCCTCAGCAGAGAACAATTCAGCCTCCTGGTGGAAGATGAATGTTCCTTCAAAAAGAGGCCATAAAACTAGTGCCTGCTCAGCACCGGGCAAAGGTTTTTTCTCTCTTGACTTCCTTATGCTCAAGAAGGACTGCTTCCTCAGCCTTATCCTAGAATTTAGGTCACTCAGTTGTTGCATCCTCTCCATACTCTTGCACATGGTAATGTTACAGGATGTCATCTCTCCGCTGCAACAAGGTGACTACATGACTATGTTAGACCTCAAGGATGCCTTCCCCAAGGGTCTAAACCAAATGCCTGGCAGTGGTCATCACCTACTTACGGAGGGGAGGCATCCACGTCTTCCCCTACCTAGATGATTGGCTGATCAAGAGTGCCAGCAAACACCAGTACCTAGTGTACACCCAGACTACCATATCTCTCCTCCACAGGCTCGGGGTCACCATCAATGCTCCCAGTGCCACCCTCCCACCCTTTCTGATACAACCTTTCCTTCGGGAAAGGATCTAAGAATCTAGTCTTCATATCCCTCACCTGGGCTAGACAGCCCTGACACACAGCACTCTTCGAAATGTCAACTAGTCTCCACAAGAAGCTCCCCAATAGGTTGAATCTTCTCACCAGGAACTAATGTCAGATCAGACATCCAGAATGCAAGCAACTCAATCTAACAATTTGGCACCTGAGGACCTATAGTGCAGTTACTTATGTTTCCCACCGGAATGCATTGATATCTTACGGACAAACACAGGTGCATGTTATGTGGCAAAATAGAAGAGACTTATCCACTACTGCATTCCCAAACACCTGAACCCCGTTAAATCTGCAGTTCAGGATATCATCTGCTACCTACTCCATCTGCAAAAGTCAGGCCCAGCCTGCAATTCCATACAGCTTGGCCTGGCAATCATAACAGCTTACATGCAAAACAGAACATTCCTTCCTTTTTGGCATATCAGTGGTTAAAGCCTTCAAAAGTGCAATTCACACCTGGGTTCCCTCAGCTCGGTGTGGAATCTCAATTAAATCCTCACCAGATTCTTGGGGCTTCCTTTGGAGCCCTTACACTCTTGCCCTTTCCAGTACCTCCCCTGAAAAGTGGCCTTCCTTGCCTTCCGTGTTGCATTAGTGAACTGCAAGGCTTTGCACTACAGTAACCTTTCTTTTAGGTTCAAAAGGGCAGGTTAGTACTCAGAACTTACCCTATGTTCCTTCCTGAGCCCTTTTCCACCTTAACCAAACAATAGCTCTCTCAGTCTTCTTTCCCCAACCACACTCGATAGCTGAGAGCTCTCAACTCTTCAGTTGTTAAAAATGCTTTCATATATTACATCGACAGCCTTTCCACAAAGCAGACCACCTGTTTGTAGCCTGTATAAAAACCCAGAAGGGTCAGTCTGTAGCCAAGGCAGGTATTGAGATACTAGTAAGGTGCATTCATACTTGCTATGGCAAGACTCAAGGAGCCTTCCCTATTACAATCGGGGCACACTCTATATAGAAAAAGGCTGCAACTGTATTCTTCCTAGGAAACATGCCACTGGTTGATGTCTGTAAAGCAGTCACTTGGTCAACCCCACACATATTCAGTTAACACTATTGTGTAGATATCATAGCCAGACAACAGACTATGATTGGCCAGATGGTCTTAAGGACCTTATTTCAGAAATCTGCATTATCCACATGCTAGCTACCACTTGTAGGGGAATAGTGCTTTACAGTTTACGCAGAGCAAGTGTATCTACATCAACACATGCTACGAAAGCAAAATGTTACTTACCCAGTAAGCATCTGGTCACAGCGTGTAGTGCTGTACATTCAGAAGCTCCCACCCTCCTCCCCCAAAGCATGTGGTTGTGATCACAGAACTCTTCTTTTTCTTAATTAAGCCCCTTTTGCAATGCACATGTGCACTATACTCTGTCCACTATCCAGTCCATTACTCCCTCCCACTGTATGAAAAACAATCTGACATGGAATCGGTACCAGTGTGCATTCCCAGCCATAGGGGGGGAGTCAATCTGTACCTCGTAACTTGAAAGACTTTGAACAAAAGTAACTTGGAAATGTCTGAGCCCAACACTAGATGGTAGGAGTATGCATAGCACGTGAATCTACAGCACTATGTGCTATGAACAGATGCATACCAGGTAAGTGACATTTTCTTTCCATTAGTACCACACTGCATCTTTGCACACAGCCATCCATGCAGCCCCTGATCACTAGCTCATCCTCAGATGCCTGTCCATGAGTAATTTCATTTATTCAAATGCTGTCTCCTCAGTTGGCTAACAGTTATGGTTTGCTTACCACATTTACTACCATCATAAAATCTAACATTGTGAAGGAGGTCTTTAAGGAGCCAATAGCTTATCTGAACTTAGACCACTGAAGGCCCCCCCACTTCTACTCCATCCACTGAACTTGACAGGTCACCTCTTTCATATCCACAGCCTAGCTCGTTGGGGATCTAATTTTGGCTCTCCTTCGTTAGTTGTGATACAGAGATAAATGTGGAATTGGGGGAGAAAATGGATAATTGTTTCTTAATGCTCAATTTCATCTAGATCCTCATGGATACATTCTGGTAAATATAAGTCTTAAGTGAGTTGACCCTCTCCCTTAAAAATAACTACTGTCTGGTTAAAATACTTTCTTCCAGCACAGACAAGAATTTTTCTTTACCCTTGCAACAAGATGATTTGAATGAGGCACCTCAAAATTGTCTGGACCTTAACTATTCTTTTGTCTCTATGGAGGTAGATAATACATTTAGGGTTTTCCTCTTTTTATGTGTGTGTGTTTACACATGTGTAGTCTCCTGGTCTAAGGCAGTCTTGTCATGTTTTATGTTCTATTAGTATAGGTAAGAGTTGTTCCTTTTTTCTCAGAAGAGCACATATATGATTACTGAAAACATTCACCAGAATACTTTGCTTCAACTAGAGACAGCAAATGGTAGTCCTCCAAAGCTATAGTTTACTAATCTGTACCAAGGTGATATAGTGTCATCAGTCCTCATTGCAGCTGCAGTTCTCAGCTAGTGCAGCAGAGGTTTCACATGCATACTTACTTTTGCTCAAGAGCACTTTTACTTTTTAGGTGTCAGTACACATGTGCGCTTGACTGCTCTTGCACTAGATGCATATTAATAGCCTCCACCACTGGACCTTCCCGCTGCAGCTGGAAAAACATTCCAGAAAACCAGCCCAAGCACACCAGCAGCCGATCAGAAGCCATGAAGAACTTTAACAGCTCAATCACTGCATGTGCTAACACCCTGCCATCCTGTCCCCCTCAAATGCAGCACAATGCCAAGAGCCTTACAACAAGCCACCCTGTACACAGAGGAACTCAGGTTGCTGAAGCACCACTGCAAGCTATTGGAGCGCAAGTGGAGGACACAGACACCTACAGATCTGCCTGGAGATGCGATCGCCGACAGATCAGGTACATCAAGCGCACAGTACTGGCAAACCAAATTTATGCTGGTATCAACAGTAGAAGGAAATATTTGCCTTCATCAAAGACTTCACCCAGCCTGCTAATGCTTCCTGCAACATCACACTCTCACAAGACCACTACAACAATCTCTTGGCATTCTTCAGCGACAAGATCGCCCCCATATGCTGAACTGTGACCCCCAACCGGACCCAGTCTCCCTTACAGCTCGATTTACCACCACACCCGAAGATCAGACCCGGACCTTGTGGTCTGCCATTTCTACAAAGGAAACTGCCACCACCATGAAGACCATCCACTCTGGAGCTCTGTTGGATCTCTGACCCCACCACACCTTCACCAAGGGCCTCCTACCCATCAGTGAATTGCTAACACCCGTCCTCAATGACTCCAAAAAACGCTCTGCGGACCCAGCCATTCTCAACAACTACAGACCAATGTCCCTATTACCATACCTAGCCAAGGTCCTAGAGAAGATCATCCACAGATGTCTCGCTGACCATCTCAACAAATGCCAGCCCACCACACAATCCAGCTTAAGGCCCACCCATAGTATAGAAAAAGTGCTCCTCTCCGCCTCAGATGACATCCATATAATCCAGGATAGAGGAGACACTGCAGCCCTCATCTTCCTGGACATATCTATACCATTGGATACATTCTTGCACTCCCATCCTCATCAGCCAACTCCACAAGATCGGCATCCATGGGACCACTTTCCATTGGATTTACACCTTTTTGACAGGCAGAGCACAAGCCGTCAGCCTAGCACCTCACTGTTCAAAAAGCCTAGAAATTCATCTGTGGAGTACCCAAAGGCTCAACAGGCCCCAACCTCTTAAACTTATATGACCCCTCTGAGCAATGTCATTCACACACACATCAACATTCTGACCTATGCCGACGATATGCAACTCATACTATCTCTCTCAGACAAGACCCCCCGCACAATTAACAAGTTCACCACCTACATGACGGAAGTTGCCATTTGGATAAACGCCAACTGTCTTGAACTCAACACAGACAAGACATAAGAAGAAATCTGCAACAGGAACACCTCTCCATTGGAACTCATGGCCACCTGACTTTGGAACCACACCCATCCCCAGCACTCACACCAGGAACCTCTGGATCATCATGGACAACAAACTGGACATGACTGCACAAGTCAACGCCGTCACAGCATCCTGCTTCCACACTTGAAGATGCTGAAAAAGATCTTCAGTTGGCTTACTAGTCGCACACGAAAAATTCACACACACCATTGCCTTCAGTAAGCTAGACTATGGAAACAGTCTGTACGCTGGTATTCCCAAGAAACTCACCATAAACCATCCTTAACTCAACAGCCAGACTCATCCTCAACCTCCCACACAGTGCACTCAACACATGCCACTTAATGGGGCTCTGAATACATGATAGTGCTCAGTTCAGACTTTTCACTTACACATTCAGGATACTATATAACATAGCCCTGCCTTCCTGAACAGCTGCAACTCCTTCCAGCAACCACACAGACACCTCTGCTTTGCAGGGCAACTACTTGCACATGTCCCAACCATACACAGAACTGAGTCTGGTCCTTCTCATACATGGCACCTAAATGGCCTCCCACTACACATAAAAGCCTCCGCCTCTCTTCATCAGGCTAAAGACCTCCCTAGGCTTGGGTAGACAAACACACCATCCCATCCCCAGGATAAACCCTCTAGCCCCCCCCCCCCACCCCCCAAAGGATAGTAGCACAGGGCTTACTCTGTCATTGGGTAAGGCCTTGGCCTGGTTTATTTGCCTCCAATGAGAATACTGAGTGTCACAGAATTTGCATACTGCACTTTCTGCAAGAGAAGCACATTCTGGCTGAAATAGACAAAGGAACTCATGTATACCTTCCTGCAACTATGTCTGCTGCCCTCAGTCCTAAAGAAGATCAAGAGCAACTTGTACCCAAGACATCCTTTTTATCCTAGACTGGGCCAGGAAAGTGTGGTACCCAGAACTCCTGAGCAGGAACATCTGTCCTCTGATCATGCCACCACTTTGGGAGGATGTTCTGGCAAGGTCCTTTATCATATAATAGCAACGTACACCTTCATGAATAGAGATTGAGCAGCAGCAATTTAGTAAAGAAAGGAAATGTTGTGAAAAAGAGAACCCTGTCATGGTGGCTAGTCCTCAACCAAGGCCAAGGCATTATGACTGCATTGATATCTGCCAGGCTACAGCATGGACGTCAATAAATACACCCATGAAACACTATTATCTTGACAGACGGTCTGTCAAGGACACTTCACCTGCTCAGTCCTACAGGGGTTTTTGGTATGAGTCCACGCCACCAACCCTCCACCTTTGGGAAGTACTGCTCTGGTATGTGTTCTAAAGATGAAGAATTTGCAGTTAGAAGTAGCCGTGAGAAGAACAAGTTACCTACTCTGTCTAATCACAAATTACTCACAACTCTCCTACCTTCCTGTTCTGTATAGTGGCCTCAATTTAACATCTTGAAAAGGGCAATATCAGCACCCTGTCACCAGCCTTTGTTTTATGCTCCATGTTTGAGGGTATGGAAAACAAAACACAAGTCATCAGTGTACAAGGGGTGCTTAAATACAGCTACCCTCTATCAGTGCGGAGCAGCCATGATGCCACCTGTTGGTGCATTGGAGTGCTGCTGAAATATTAGTTGAATTCAGTTTGGCACATTGGGGGTTATTCTAAAGGAGGAATTTGCAGTTGGATGAGAGTATCCACCAAAAAGAGCGTTACCTAAGTCATGTTTTCTGGGCATGGTAGAGGAAGCCAAGGCAACTGGACACCTTATTGCCCCTTACATTTTGTACATTTTGTCAGGTTGAGTGTAACACCTTCTATCATTCTTGAAACACAACTTTTGCATAATCCACTGAACAATGCAGATCACTCTTGATTAAGGTGGGCTTCCAGTTAGGGGACCTGTCACCTTTGGAGTCTGGCCCAGTTGGGGAAGTCTCTTTGGCACCCATTCTTGAAGGAGTTTGGAATGTCTGCAGCTACCTTTACCTACTTTGATGAGGCCTGTGCCTCCATGAAGAAGGTTTTTAACCCCAACATTTTGACGAGGACTGGTTGAGGTAGGGGCCACCCTCCTGACTAATGAAGTCTACCAAAACAGACATGACAACAGGAAAGGAAACTGGCAGGATACATAACAAACTGGTGACTTCTTCCTATTTAGAACACCAGGCCAGGGTCTTAAGTGTTTGGGAGGTTTCAGAGATGCCTCAAATGCTCTAGGAGATTTCTGGGATACAGAATGTCCATTGTTTGTGAAAACTGGGAGGGAAATTAGCTTATTTTTTCAGGGGCTAGGAGTGCATTACTGGGACCCCTTTGATACTCCAGACCATGGTAGGATTTTACATAGAGTTGTACAAGTCGCCAAAGCATAAGAGGTGATTTCCTCCCTTGCATTTCTCTGAGAAACAAGAATGTCTCATGGATAGTGAGATCGTGAACATGGAAAGGAAAGGTGTGATTGTGTGAACAGTGCTACACCTCGGTGGATTCTTGAGCAATAGCTTCCTGGTAAAGTAGATGGACAAAGGCCACAGGTAGGTGTTCACAACAGTTTAGTGAATGGTCTCTCTGACATTTAAAAATAGAGTACACCTGACTTCCTAAGGACCATGCAGCCCCTCCTATTGGGAACTGGATGATCCATTTTGATCTGAAGGACACATAAATGCACTGCAGATTCCTTATGTTTCCTTAGAGGGGTCAAGTCTACAGACTGCAGCACTGCATTGCTACCTCTCTTCAGCACCGTGATGCTTTACATGGTTTTGAAGCCAGTAGTGAAATTTCTTAGGTTCAGGTCGGGACGATGCTTAAACAGAGATTTGATGGTGGCTGAACAAAAGATGGCTGGAATGGGAAGGCGATTTTCCGTGCCACCAAGGTTCTGGTGATTGAGTCTGATGCTTATTGTTCGTGCTGGGGAGCACAATGTGAAGAATTGTTCACTGGAGGAAGGTGTTCTGAAGATGAATTGAAACTTCACATCAGCTACCAAAAATTGCCATTGGGCTCTTTTGTGGTTAAGTGCCTGTACAAGGACAGGGTGTTGTAAGCATTCCCCTTAAGATGGACAATACCACATGATTGTTTACATCAACCATCTGAGAGGTACATGGTCGAAGATGCGGGCAGAATTGGCCATTGAGTTTGGGCACCTCTACTTAGGTAAGCACATCTCAGTAATAGCAGAATACGTACCAGGTTGCCAAAATTTGTTAGCTGACTGACTTTTTAGACACCTTCAGGATTTCAGTATGTTGAGGTAAGACCCGAAAGTGGTTCAAACTCTGATGAACAGATGGGGCCTGTTCAAGAATTTGTTTGCATCTTGACTGACCCACAAGCTTCCACATTATTGTCGCTTATTTACTTCTCTGGGAGCATAGACAGTGGATGCCTTCCAACAAGACTGGTCAAAGGGAATGAACTATGCTTTTTCCTCCATGTGCTCTGATTGCCAGGTTGGTGGTTTAGGTGTCTGTAGGCAATCAGCCTATGTACTGTTGGTTGTGAGTGAGGTGACCAAAACTATGGTTTCCAAGTTTACTGAAACTTTCTTTGAATTTTCCATTCCTTCTTCCACATTATCAAATGATCCCAATTGACATTCTGGGTCACCCATGCCAGCTAGTTCTGAATGGCTTGTGCATCTCATGGCCTGGAGGCTTAAAAGGAAAACGGAATGGTCCTAGGCTTTTCAAGACTGGCTGCTTTATTTATTGAGCGAACATCGTCCTATGGTAAAATCAAAAGTTACCAGCCGACTTGACATCAGTGCTCACACTGGAGTTTAGCATGGGATTTGGATCCTCTAGGGGCACACTTCCATATCCATACTTCTTATCAGAGTTAACATAGGGTGGGTTTTCCTTTAGAGCAGTTACCAAATTCAGACTGGAGATTTTTGCAGGACACTTAATGGTTATCGATGTGCCAGTGTATGAGTACCCAGTGACATCCAAATTGGTATGGATTATTAGATAGTGCATTCCACCAGAGCCCAAGTATCAAAAGCTATGTGATTTTAACTCAATAGTGGATGTTTTTCTTTCATAGCCAGCTAACATGTACCTTTACTTAACCGCTTCGCTGCCAGGCCTTTTCCTTTCCTGTGCCGAGCCTTTTTTTGGCTATTTGGGGCAGTTCACACTTAGGCTCTCATAACTTTTTGTCCACATAAGCTATCAACTCCAAATTTGCGTCCTTTTTTCCCAACACCCTAGGGATTCTAGAGGTACCCAGAGTTTGTGGGTTCCCCTGGAGGAGACCAAGAAATTAGCCAAAATACAGCGTATATTTGGTTTCTTATAAAAAAAGAGAAAAAAGGGCTGCAGAAGAAGGCGTGTGATTTTCTTTTTCCCTGAAAATTGCATCAACAAGGGTTTGCGGTGCTAAAATCACCATCTTCCCAGCTTTCAGGAACAGGCAGACTTGAATCAGAAAACCAAATTTTTTAACACAATTTTGGCATTTTACAGGGACATACCCCATTTTTTCTGCTTTTAGCCTCCTTCAAGTTAGTGACAGTAATGGGTGTGAAACCAATGCTGGATCCCGGACAGCTAAACATTTCGGAAAAATAGACAATATTCTGAATTCAGCAACGGGTCATTTGTGTAGATCCTACAAGGTTTTCCTACAGCAAATAACACCTGAAATAAAAAAAATATTGAAATTGAGATAAAATAACCAGCCATTTTTCTCCACGTTTACTCTGTAACTTGTTACTGCGATGTCAGATTTTTTAAAGCAATATACCATTACGTCTCCTGGACTCTTCTGGTTGCGGGGCTATATAGGGCTTGTAGGTTCATCAAGAACCCTACGTACCCAGAGCCAAAAAAGGAGCTGCACCTTGCAATGGGTTTTCATTCTATACCGGGCATACATCAATTCATTTGGTAAAATATAAAGAGTGAAAAATAGGTATCAAGAAAACCTTTGTAGTTCCAAAATGGGCACAAGATAAGGTGTTGAGAAGCAGTGGTTATTTGCACTTCTCTGCATTCCGGGGTGCGCATACTAGCATGTGAATTACAGGGCATTTCTCAAATAGTCGTCTTTTTTACACACTGTCTCACATTTGGAAGGAAAAAATGTAGAGAAAGACAAGGGTTAATAACACTTGTTCTGCTATTCTGTGTTCCCTCGAGTCTCCCGATAAAAGTTACACCTCCCTTGCGTGGTTAGGCCTAATGCCTGCGACAGGAAACGCAACATGGACATATCACATTTTTACATTGAAAACTGACGTGTTTTTTGGAAAGTGCCTATCTGTGGATTTTGATCTCTAGCTCAGCCGGCAACTAGGAAAACCTACCAAACCTGTGCATTTTTGAAAACTAGACACCTAGGGGAATCCCGGATGGGGTGACGTGTGGCTCTCACCAGGTTCTGTTACCCAGAATCCTTTGCAAACCTCACAATTTGACCAAAAAAAGACTTTTTCCTCACATTTCGGAGACAGAAAGTTCTGTCATATTATTGGAATTAAATGTCCAACCTATTATTACCCATAAGGGATCAGCCATGTCCGTCCCGGTCGGGCAAAGAAAGAGACCGGGACGGACATGGCTGATCCCTTATGTTATGGAAAGACAATAAATTTAAAGACCATGCAAATATAAGCCCTGAAGAAGTCCTTTTGTGTAGGACGAAACGCGGTGGCTGATTGCTCGTTTGTTTAAGAAAAAGCAATAATAAAAAATGAAGATTTTTAAAAGACAACGTTGTGTTACTGGACTTTACTGACTTTGCGCAGTGGTGCACTATCCATATCTTTTTGCATGTAATCCTTTCAGGATTGCCCCTGTGGTGGCAGGTGCTGTGATTTGTGCACAGGTATAGCCATAGATATTGGGCGACAATATAATTCACAGAGTTTTAATATTTATGGTAGTCCAAGACAGGTGCATTTGTAAGGTTTAACCCGCCACCAATTCAGTAGCAGTTTACGATTGAGAACAGATGACTGATCCTGTGAGTTCATCTTGAAGAGATTTTATTTTAATATAGTTATCGGAGGGTCATTCTTTGTGGTGAACAAGGTTTCAACATGCCTAATCCCCACCTTTTGTCCTAGCATAGAATATAACATTTCCTACTTAACATGACAAAAAGGTTCAGTTATAGTAAAGGCACAGAGCAAGGATCAATCCATCCTTCAAGACTTATTTCAGTGCCTGCTCTGCCTAGCGATGGTTAATTCTGTATATGCTTGTAATACATTTTAAAGATTTACGGTTGAGAAAAACTATGGGGTCCTCTCATTGATGACTTGAATACAAAGTTTGATTGCATCATGGCACTAGTATTACATTGCTGTGTAATGTAGTTATTCCTGATTTTGGATAGAATTTATGTTGGGTATCATGCAGGTTCAGATATCAAGCAGGAGCAATGATGAAGCTGGGGGTTCAGTTGGTGGCTAACTTCACTTAGGAAAGAGGAAGGGCTGCTGCTTATGGAGAACCAAGGGATTGGCCCTTCTGAGTGGATTTCGCTGGTTTGTTTTCCACAGCTAGGAATTGTAGTACTGTGTGTGGTTATTAAAATATGTTTTGAAGGATGCAGTGTCAAAAAAAAAAAAAAGGAAGATCCTCACCTCTTTGTGCTTAATAGAATTAGAAATGTAGATTAGGTAGAACATTTCTGTTTTCATTCTGTTAACTTTCCTTGCACATTGAAGAGGGGGTAGGGCAAAAATTATGAGAGTCCCCAAACTTTGCATTTCCTATTCCAATTCCCAGAGGAATGTTTAATCTTTCACAATTGCAGCTCCAAAATACTGCACCTTCTTACAGCAAAACTGTCATAAACATGTTTATGCCTCAGGGAAATATTTGTTTACTGAGGTGTGTATCTTTTCAGTAGTTTTTGAGAGTTAAAAAAAAAATGATCTTACATGCTAGTGCACTAACTGGTTTACCATCCAGAATTTTTATCTGAATTCTGCATGTGTGTACCCAAGCCATTCTTATCATCTGAGACCTGAAAGCACTTTCCTGACCATCACAGTGTTAGCCAGTTTGTATCTTGTGTAGAAATGTTTAGTGAGATAATGGAGAAGTAGGTTGGGCATACTCCATCAACGGGAAGACTATGGAATGTCCATGGGGTTGGAAAATGCTTTTTTCTTCTCATTACAAATAGGTACATTTGGCCATTGATATACAAAATCAACTTTAGGTTTGTCTATCAATAGGCAAATGTTTTCCTTCTCTACCAAGCATATGGTGTGATGGCATTAGCTTCTCTCTCCTCTATACCTTTGAGCATGACCCTTACCCTACTTTGCTCAAACAAAGCAGGCCTTGTCCAAGGACCAGTTGGGATCCTATCACCAGCCAACACTTTCACCTAACTATAACTTCACCTTAACATTTGTTTTTTCAGTTAATTTCTGAAGCTTTTTTTTATTGCAAAGTGAGATATTATTATCATACCTAACTATAACATTACTCTAACCATTGTTTATTTTTAGTTAATTTCTAGTTTTTTTAAATTTATTTTTAGCATAAAGTAATATTGTATTACGGTACGTAACTATGCCAACCCCCAGCTGGGCACTGCTCCCACCCTCGACACGCACAGACTTTGGCCATGTGCTGCGTGGGGTTGGCTGCAGGGTCTGGCCTGCAGCCACGTCCTGCAACCAACCTCCCGCCGGTCTTCGGTCATGTGCAGCATGGGTTTTCCGTAGGATCTGGCCCATGACCCCCCTGCCCATAATCAGCCAACTCACCACAGACAAACACGCTCCCCCACACCACTCCCCTTTTAAATGTTTCTCCAATTCCTGCAGGTTTCTCGCTGGAGCCAGTGAGGCTGTGGTGCTCCTGTGGGACTCTTTTTTTTTAGTTTTTGTTTTTTAACATATTTAACCCTAGGGAGTCATGGTACCCCTTCCCTGCCACCTTATACCTCAAGGTCCCTGTTTCCTGATTTGGCAGGCACAACATTTCTCCTCATGTTGTGGCCAGACAGTCAGATTGTGAACTCCTGCAGAACTCGCAGGAGCAAGACAGACAATGGGAAAAGAGGTCCTCTCAACCAGTCAGATTGCTCTATTATTTTAAGTTGTGTTGAGTCCCGTGAACCCAAACTGTCCAGATATGCATACATTTTGAACCTTAATTTCTCCAATTCTACTGAACAGGTTTAGACCAAAACCCAAAAAGCAAGCTTTCAGGGTAATGATCTAGCTTTCCACCAAACATGGTTTTAATTCTGTTCAGCCATTTGGGCTATAGTGCTGTTCGAAAATCCCTATGGAAATTGCATGGAGAAATTGTGTTTTGGGACAGTCCTTTATTTTCCTCATCACCCTCTTGACAGCTCACCCTGAAACTTTAAAGAAAGGAGCTGAGGTGGATGAACGTTTGTTTGGAAAAGTTTTGTGAAAATTCATCACACGACCCCAGAGTTAGCAAACCAAAAACCCTTCTTCCCATTGTAAGTAAGTGCTAACTAAAACTATACAAAAAATATATTTATATTCATACATTCATACTGATAAAAACAGAGTTAAAACATAACAATTAAATCCATTGAAAAAATAAAGACATTACATTGGATGTTGGAATCTTTTCTGCCATCGTCTATAACAGATCAACGGATCGTAAATCCATGCACTCAGATTTGCTTGTTGTTGCAGTACTAATTTCTGGTGCAGACAACATTACCAAACACAGTGCACTGAGCACCACATGAAAAACAAGCATTTGCGATGCAATAGGTCCCGCATTTGCGTGAGTTAGAGCTATTGGAGTTGTAAATTCATAACTGGACTTTTCTTGCCGCATAAATTGGTAAACTCTGCCTCATAATTTTGTCTTTTTCTGCCACATAATTCCAGTGGCCCTGCTTACAACTAAATCACTTCCATTTACCTTCTTCCTCTATCTGCAGCCAAAAATGAAAATGTTGCCATTTAGCATCCTAAATTTAAACCTGTCATGCTAATTCCAATAGAATACCCCTTTCACCAGCCCACCATTAGAGTTGCTGGCTGGCTAACACAATTCCCCAAAAAAAGACACAAGACAGCCATGGAGGAGTAACAAGAGAAATAAGCTAGAAGGGTCACCCAAACATATCAAGAGCATAGTGTTATAAGTATGTTAAGCCTGCCTGAATCATGGTCATAATTGCAATACGGAGAGATTAATAAAGCATATACAGTTATGTAAACCCAATAAAAACCTTTTTCAGAAATAAATGTTTGGGATTAGACTGTAAAGCTCAGAAATCCCTCTAGAGGAGGCCACAATGAAAATAGCATTTGTAAGAAACTTGGTCATGTAACCATATAGTTAGCCCGTAGAGGGCATAACCACATGAAAAGAAAATGTCTGAAAGTAATACACTGTAACCATATAATTAGCCCCTAGAGGACATAGGGGGTTATTACAACTTTGGAGGAGGTGTTAATCCGTCCCAAAAGTGACGGTATATACCACCAGCCGTATTACGAGTCCATTATATCCTATGGAACTCGTAATACGGCTGGTGGTATATCCGTCACATTTGGGTTGGATTAACACCTCCTCCAAAGTTGTAATAACCCCCATAGTGCCTTACACATTTTCTGAGTTACTAGGCCTACTTCAATGATGTTACAAACAAGGCCTGGCTGTAAAACAAAAGTTCTAGCCATGAGAGAGCTTAAAAAGACACTGACTGGTGGGAGGGGTTATTATTTTGGGGTTCCCACTAACCTAGCGTGGGGACCCAGAGATGATGTAGACAGAAAGAGCAGTTTGTTGAGAGCGTTTTGGTGGTGGTCCCGTTGTCCTAGGACCACCACAGGCTGAGTTACGACCAAAAATCTTTTCTAAAAGTAATGATCTGCAAAGCATTATGGGGCGACTTTCCAGAGTGCAGTGAATATTGTAGTATCAGTTCTCTTGCTGTGTCGGGAGAGGATTTTTATGTTTTTTTACGTAAAGCATTTATCAATTACAATGTTTTTGTGAAAGCTATGAAGCATGAAGGGGAGTGCCAGAAGAAATGACTCTGATTAGGTAACTGTGTGAACAATGTGACCAGCGCTTCAATCCCGCCGATGGAGTTCGCACTGTTCTGCGCTTTGAGCGCCATGGCCGCCATGGAGCACGAAGGGGAGAGACAAAAGAAAAAAATAGTTTTCCCACGCTGAAGTGTATCGGCAATCATGCAATAATCCATGTACCGGGGTCAGTCTGCAAGGCGGTAACAAAACCGCCCCTAGGCGGGACAAATGTAAAATATGTACCCAGAACATCAAGGTATTTTTGAAAGACAGGCCCGCAAACGAGTGAAAGTGATGGGCGTTGGTAAAAGCCCACAGAATACTTACAACAGGTCGAAAGCATTTGCGCCCTCGATCTAAAAAGGGAAAGGGTGAGTATTTCAGCCTCGTGCAAGCTTATTAAGCCCTGTTTGTACCCATTTGCCAGCACCCATTGTGCTCTTGCCCAGTTTTTTAAAGACTTTTTTGCTACTTTGGCAAAGATCTGCTTGATGTTTAGTGAGAATGATAAAAGCTGTCTGTGCATCAAAGTAAAATTAACCGCAATGGACATGCTACGTTTTTCTCCTAATGGAAGGTGTTGGTTAATAATTATGCATTCACCACTAATGGACATATACTCTGTGCGCTCCCACATGCTCATTTTGTCTGCACTGTTCTCATCTAACAGAGTTGTTTTGCTTTTGTTTCAGCCGGTGATGAATAATGACAAACACTGCTTTGAATGTTATGGATACGATATTATCATTGATGATAAGCTTAAACCATGGCTCATTGAGGTACGTGTACTTAAAGGGAACAACTTGAATCCTTTGGCTATATATGGGCACCTCAGGTTCTGGTTTGAGTTATAGTGCTGTACTGCAGTTTTGCATGTAAAGTGGGTGATTCAAAAATGCAGTTTTATTTAATTAATTCTAGTGGGTTATGTCCAAATGAAAGAAGGTCATTGACAGTTTAGGCTTAGATGAAATCTTGATTATGCCAGGGGAATTTCACTAATTTCTGATTTCTGCATTACACAAAATGATCGAAATTTCAAAAAATTACACAATTTTTTATCTCTCCAAGAGACATTTGGCTCTCAAACTATTATCACAGGAGGTCTTTTTATTTGAAGCGCAAGTGTGAGAAAAACCATGCAAGATACCCACACATCTCACTTCATTCTATAAATGCCATTTTGCAAAATGTTTATGAAGTTTCCCAAATGTTTATGAAGTTTCCCAAATTCCCTGAGATTCATCATAGGTGGTGGCTTTTAAGGAGTTCGTCATGAAGGTGAATAATTGTCTGGTCAGAGGTTGGAAAGAGTTTCAGAACGGCATAGGCCTGAATTTGATGTGCTAGGTGCATGGTGAAATGTAATGGGTTATTGCTGTGCTTGACATCTTGAAGAGAGCTGTCTTTACTAGTTGACCTTTGACTCATCAGTAGATGGTATTCTGAATTAGCATAGGTGAGTTTCATTTTTGGGTTATGCATGCTTCTGTGACTGCAGTGGGGTGTTCACCTTTGAGCCAGTAGATGCATTTTTGTTGGTGTTAAGATGTGAGTACCATGATGCAAATGGTTGGGGTTTCATATATTTTGTTGCTCCAACGCCAAAGATCTGTCTCGTCCTGGTGGCATGTGTTGAAACAGTAGCATAGTTTCTCGTTGTCTACTATCAGAGTTTGTGCCGATCAGTCTTTATTGGAGCATTCTAATAGGTACATTTCGGAACTAATTTCACCAATTTGTAAAGTGCATATTTTCTGGATCCACATGCTCTGCAGTAGTTAGGTCTGAAATGGTCTCTTGTAGTCCTCTTGTTTTTTCTTGGGCAGTGTCAACTATTTGGTTTTGAAGAAATACATCAGATGCGTGTCCTGGAAGCCCCTCTGCATGGTTGCCATGTCTTTTAACCCATGAGTTTTTTTCTGCATGTGCAAGCCCTTCAACACCAGCGGTGATCCCTGTGCCAAAAAGCAGAAGTCTGCTGTCAGAGTAGAGGCCTAATAAGAAAGACATGGGGAGGCCAAAGGAATCACTAGGCACAGGGATATCCAAAGATTGCACAATGGTAGTGAAAGAGACCACTGGGTGTAAAAGTACTAAATGGAGACCTCCTCCTGAATATGCAGCACATATTTGTTGCCCTGACAAAGAGAAGCTCAGGGTGGTCTGAAATAGCCCCTTCTAGTCAAAGAAAGGGGTGAACCTAAGCCAATAGTGCCACTGCAGCTATTGCTAAAGTTACAATCTAAGAAAGAAAACACAGTTAGTCAACCCCTGATTAGATCACAGTTGTTAAAGTGTATTTGCAAATATCAAAAGATTAAGGAGTATTACCTCAAATAATTTAGCAGTGGTTCGTTTTAAAACTATAGCAGGCGAAGAACTAACCAGGTACTGTTTGCTTCCAAGGAGATGAAGAGCCTAGTGGAAAACTTTGTACCATCTTTGACAACTAACAGAATCTGTGAAGGAATTGAGGGTAATTGGGAGGTGATGGGAAAACCAGGAGAGATTAGTTCCCTTCCGATAACCTCTTTTCTATGTGAACATGGGGGGTTAAAACATAATCAAATTACCCTTTTCCAGGTGCCTGGTTGTAGGTCAGAGAACAGTGGCTGGTAGGAGCTAGTGGGAACAGGATGGGTCCCAAGAAAAAATAGTTACTATCGCGTTCCAAAATGCTAGCGACCCAAAAGTGAGAAATTGAAAGTTATTACACCCATTAGATTACATTGATTTTAGGAGTTGTGATGGTTATGTGCAGCAGGGATATTTTCCCAAAGGAGTGGATTGTCAGTCCTTTGAATATGTGCAGGTTTGCTGTTTTCTAGACAGGAATGGGGAGGGGCGGAGGATATTGATTGGTAGGAGACAGGGCATCCATGGTCGTATCATGTCTTGATATCGAACATACATGGGTTCAAATCATTTTTGGAAGCGGAAAATTATCCGGAGGCCTTGGCCAATTACCCGAAAACTTTTTGTCTCTCTCTGGTACTAGGAATGATTTATCCAGGTTCAGGTAAAACCCTACTCCATAAAGTGTCTCCGTGACTGTATTTCTGTTCACTCCTTGAACTGTTTCGCCTTTTCTAGCCAGTTATCCGGATAAGGGTAAACATGGATCACCTCTCCTTTCAACTGTTCCACAACTACCACCAGGCACTTTGTGAAAACCAGTGTGTTGATTTCTTACCTAAGGTAGTGTACCTTGTCCATGATGTATCTCAGGATTTTTGGTTATCCCTAGCCATTCTACCACACAACAAGCACATGGGGAAAACGCACATTGCCATACATCCAAAACACAACATACACACACACTTTTGACATCACACCCACATATGTTACAACCATGACAGCCAACACATTTACACCCTCATCTACACAAACAGTCTCACACAAAAGCTTTACTATACACATCACAGCAGTGACCACAACCGCACTGCAACACTGACCTGAATGCTGCACACAGGAACACAACACACAACCAAACATACACAACAAACACAAGACCCACATGCAAGTGGCACATATACAGACACAAACACATCACCCGCTCTAGCTCCCTCTACCTCAACCAGACAATACACTCACACCCCTCCTATGTCAAAGCTGTAAGGTGGCATATATGTGCCCAATAGATGCCGATTCATAAGGAGGACACCCCTGGACTATAAGCAGGATACAAGTGAAGTGCATGGGGCAGTTGTACATCCACACTTTTTATACTGTCACATATTAGTCACATTGACAGGAAAACAACACATGAGAGTAGTAATACATGTCTGAAGACCTGAGTCCAACCTTCACACACTTTGTCCCACATTGTACACAATACAAGCACAAGTTATTGTGTTATTGGAGTGGAATTGCTGTTCCAGTAATATAATGTACTGACTGCAGTACAAGTTTTTGTGTCATTGGAGTGGAATTGCTGTTCCAGTAATATAATGTACTGACTTGCATTTATAACTGCAAGCACCACATTACACCTACAAGTCCTATTGCAAAGTGCACATATGGACACAGTTAACAATTCTGATGTTCAGTGTATTTTGGTGCAAGCATTCATGTGTTAATGAACACTTACACCAAAATAAGATTTGTGTAATTCAACAGATTTTTAATGCAGGTGTATCTCCAATGATGTATTTCAGACATATACATGTCACAAGGTTAGGTTTTAGGAAAATACTATACTGTGACATGTATATTACTGCACTGGCTCCAAGGTAATGTTAAGTGCTAAGACGACATCCACTGGTAATATGTAATGCTTACTTCCGAGTTCAGCAAAGGTCGTGTTTTCCTGTGGTCCAGTGGTAGCAGCGACGGCAGGTCTTGTCCAGTCAGAAACAGAAGTGGAAATGGGAAAAGGTAGGTTTCTACCTTCTTTCCCTTCCAATCCGCCAACTCCGGTATGGATGCAACACTACCACAGCTGGCTTGGCGGGAAGGCTCATCGTCATTGGCTTGGTGGGAACAGTGGCTGGAGTCCTGCAGCCAGCCACTGTTTTCAGTGGCGCCATTGACACGGCTGTTGATTCCTAGTGTAGTTGGCGGGACTCGGCGGTCTTTCGCCAATGGTCCCGCCATCATCTAAATCGGGTGGGCAGACCACCAAGGCGGCCGACAGGTTTTCCGATGGAAAACCGATGGCGAGACCGTTACCGCCGAGATTTAAATCAGGCCCTTAGCTCCTAAAGCATGGAACGACCTGCCATTACACATTAGAGCCTCCTCACTTCTTGAATTCTGCACACAGCCCTGGCTTTTCAGTAGTCCAATTAGGCCATAGGTTTGGCTAGATTCACACCTGCTATGTGGCCGCGTTACCATCTGGTATGATATTGTGTTCTACAAATCAGCATAACATGACAGTCTTTTAATGATCCTCCTAATCGTGTTGTTCCAACCCTTAATCTCTGCTCTCCTGCATATACTGCACACTACTGAATACTCCTACTACTACACTCCTATGGTGTTGCACTGCAGCACTGCTATCGACATGAGCCTGTGTTAATGATCATTGAGTTTGATGTCTTTCAAAACAAAGCAAAATCATCTTATCTCGAAAACCGAGGGCTCTTTGTAAATTGTTACATGAATTTCTGATTAAAGTGGGAGATGATGCTAGGATAGGTGTCTTAGCTGGTGAAATGCTGAAATGTTTCTCTTAAAAACAAAATCCAAACCTACCCATGCACAACTTCAGTGAACCTAATAAGACATTTTTCGTAATTGACAGTAATAAGGTTAGCAGTTTCAATAGAGCCAAATTTCTGCTCTAATAATTTACATTGCAGCTTTTAATGCTTGGGAGTGCAGTGGAAGTGTCTAAATGCAACTGAGGTACAGCTGAGTTCTCTTTTTTTTCACACATTTTCATTTTTTCTGGTATCCCAAAAGATAGTTCAAGCTGAGCGCGAGATAGCGAGCCGTTTGTTTTGTTGGTATGTCAATTATAGCCTTAGAAACTGTAAAATGAAAAGCAGCGTCAAAAACTGTGTTTTTTTATTTCAGGTTAATGCCTCTCCATCTCTTACGTCTAGCACAGCCAATGATCGCATACTGAAGTATAACCTTATCAATGATACACTTAATATTGCAGTACCTAATGGGGAAATTCATGACTGCAAATGGAATAAATCACCACCCAAAGAAGCTCTCGGAAATTATGAAATTTTGTAAGTTCTGCACACACATTTTTGATTCTATTGAACCATCTCTGTATATCCTTCCTCAGGTATACCTGTTTACTGGTATTGCTCAGAAACGTAATCAGCCATTGCCTTTTGTCCAGGAGATTCAAAAAGACGTTTCTTTAGCCACACTGTTCCATAAGTGTATTTAATTTACCAAGTGATGAAGTGGCAGCAAGGAATCAAAAGAACGCTTGCAATGTAAACCACTTGTGACAAAGGGTACTTCACTTCAGATATGTTTTGCTTGTGCCTATCAAACCTAATGTGATTTGTGAATGTGTGGGGCACTAATTTGAAACCTAAAATGATGAACAAGGGGAAACAGCATCAATTTCATTCCACGATTTCCGCAGTATCTTTTTACATGCAGTCCTCCCAAAGGGTTCCATGTGAATACCACAAAACACACTTTACATCTATGTGTACATGTATATGTGGAATTGCCCAATATTAGGTAAATCCCAGGGAACAACTTGTACACATTCGACACAGAACACACACCTGCATGCACGCACGCACAAACATTCACACACCCCCACACACACACACACAACACCCCCACCCCTCTCCCCTGTCGGAGCACCCACTTATCTGTGTGCAGAGGATCCTCCGGTAGGAGACTGGACGGGGCACTGCTGCCAGCAGCAGCGTCCGCCAGCAGAACACCTCCAGGCCGTATTATTGGTCATAATACGGCTGCCGGCGGTCTACTGGTGTGGCGCTGCTGCTGGCAGCAGCCCCACCTTACCGCCATCTGCCGGCATGGCCACAGCTGGATTTCCGCCATCCTTCTGGCGGAAATCCGGCTGTGGCCATAAGACGGCAGATGGCTGGTAGCTGCGGCGACGGTCTTTTGGCGACCATAGCCACGGCGTTAGGCTGGTTTTTACAGCCAATGTTAATGAGGGCCTAAATGTCTCTAAAAGGACGCAGAGCATACTCTGTCCTTGGTGTTTAATTATAAACACAAATAACAAGACTCAGAACAGCGACTACTGGAAAACAAGATGACTATGGTGGTTTTTAAAAAAACATCTTCAGGCAAATGTTGGTAAGAATGTTGGTAAATATCATCAAGGTTATAAAGAAAACGCCCTCAGTAAAAGATGATTCCAAAATTATGTCTCGCTACCAGTAATGGATTGGAACCTCTCACCACAGCGGGGAGAAAAAGAAAAAAGGGTATTAAAAGAAGGCTAACCGTGAGCAGTATGCATACAGTGTTTGTCGGCAAACTGCAAAAATCTCCTGTATAAGACAGGATTTTCATTATCTTCTAAAAAGAACAGCAATGGGTTTATCGATTAAGAACTTTTGACAGGGGCCTGAATGGCAATATCCTCAGGGTATCATTCAGCCAATAGGACTCTGCAGAAACTTAATCTTCATTTTATTGCTGATTGTTTAGGTCATCACTAAACTCATTGATCCTAGCCTTTAAGCTGTAGATGCATTTGAGAGAGCGCAATCTTGTTTAGAGATCATTGTCTTTCTCATATAAAATTCCTTTTGAGTCCTGTCCTACACGTTAGATCCTTGACTTCTGGTTCTAAGTTCTTCATATGACATTTAAAAACTAGAGATCAGAGTGCCGATAAACACCCTATGCCTACTGCTCACGGGAAGTCCCCTCTTTTTCCTTCAGCTAATACATGGGTACTCACAAACTTTTTCTCGGGGGCCAAAATTGCAGTATGGTTTGCGGCCGAGGGCCGCACTGAAGTGACAGCGGGGGGCGGGGCTTAGAGGGGGCGGGGCTTAGAGGGGGAACAACCACCCCACCCCCTTTTTCAAAACAATGCCCCTACCCCAGTAACACACACAGCGCGCACACATACAGCGCCATCTGCTCTCACCCCTACCCCAGTAACACACACAGCGCGCACACATACAGCGCCATCTGCTCTCACCCCTACCCCAGTAACACACACAGCGCGCACACACACAGCGCCATCTGCTCTCACCCCTACCCCAGTAACACACACAGCGCCATCTGCTCTCACCCCTACCCCAGTAACACACACTGCGCCATCTGCACACAGCGCCATCTGCTCCCACCCCTACCCCAGTAACACACACAGCGCCATCTGCTCTCACCCTGTAGTGCTTTCCTCTTATTTAGTTTCTAAGCACTAACATAACACAACAGAAATGCACTTCTGAGGTCAAAGAAGACTTTTATTGTTATTTTATTCTTCCCCAACCACAATGTTTATGAATGAATGACGAATTAGTAGCTTTCAAGTCCGCGTTAATCAAACAAAATATATCAGTTTGCAATATACACAGCAGGTTATATTTATAAGATATTGAATGCAAAGCAAAACAAATACTTCACCGTGTAGGAACTATTTACAGCTACATCTTTCTAAGGTCTGCAAGCTGAGACCCCTGTCAGCCGCGAGAAAGAGTGTCATCTACCCACACGGGATGCTGGCAACTGGCGCCAAGCTCCAGCACGAGGTCCGGCAGATTCGAATCTGACTCTCTGCAGCCTGTTACATTCGTTACAAAGGTGTGCCCCCTCCTCTCAGACCTGGGAAACTGAGCAAGCCCTTTGGAGACTGGCCAGGTCTCCAAGACTACTCCTGTTCCCAAGCTCAAGGGAAGAGAAACGACGCCCATGTACTCTCTCTTATCAGGTCTAGTCTACTGTGAGAGCAAAACATCTTGGTTCTCTGGTGCAAAAACACAGCTTGGAAAAATACAGAACTCCACGTTAAAGGCAATGGGCAGCTAACCTAAATATCAAATGCAATGTCATGTTAAAGGCAATAGGCAGCTAACCTAAATATCAAATGCAATGTCTAGTGTCATGTCAAAGCCAATAGGCATCTAAGCTGAATACAAAATGCAATATATAATATCATGTCAAAGTCAATAGGCAGCGGAGCGGAATGTAATATATGATATCATGTCAAAGCCAATAGGCAGCTGAGCTGAATATAAAATGCAATGTATAATATCATGTCAAAGCCCATAGGCAGCTGAGCTGAATACAAAATGCAATGTATAATATCATGTCAAAGCCAATAGGCAGCGGAGCTGAATATCATGTCAAAGCCAATAGGCAGTTAAGCTGAATACAAAGTGTAATATATGATATCATGTCAAAGCCAATAGGCAGCGGAGCTGAATACAAAATGTAATATATGATATCATGTCAAAGCCAATAGGCAGAATATCTAATAGCATGTCAAAGTCAATAGGCAGCTAAATTGAATACATCATGTCAAAGTCAATAGGCATGCAATGTCAAAGCCAATAGGCGGCTAGACTGGATACAGCATATCAAAGCCAATAGGCAGAATACAGAATGTAATGACTAATGCAATGTCAAAGCCCATAGGCGGCTCAACTGAATACAGAAAGTAATGGCTAATGCCATGTCAAAGCCAATAGGCGGCTAAACTGAACATTGAGCAACTAATATGCGCAGTGGTGAAACACAAAGTCATTGGTCAAAACAAAACTCCATCAAATAGCAGGACATTCCGCCCTTTGACCAATGAATTTTTGTTTCACATATCTCATATTTCAAACAAACAAAAAAAAAACATTATCAGCAAATCAAATTTCAATGATCAAAGCAATCCCTGTAAAGCAATAGAAGTGAATTAACACATTGATCTCATAACCTTTCACATCAGATACATCTACATAGAAAAGACTGGGCAATGTTTTTTTTTTTTTTTTTTCTGAATGAGTCTCTAATTCAACAGTGTTAGCAATTTGATGTGGCATGAGTTCTGCTCATGTAAAGGTGCACGGTCCACCTGAAAGGTTTTCTGGAAGGTAAGCAAAAGTCAGAGTTCCATACGAGAGGGGAAAAAAAAAAAAAAACACAGCAAACAAGTTGAACTTGAACTGAAGGCGCAGTTTGCGCAAAATGGATCCATGGTGCTGGCACTTTACTCAGCCAGGTTCAGGTTGGGGATTCGGTCCCTTCCCCGACCCCACACGCACACACCGGAAGGGGGACCACACAGCGCACTCAGGGACAGTGGCGAAACGTGGTAGGATCTGCAAAAGAAACAAGTATGACTTTTCTTGCAAATAACATTTTTCATTTAAACTGCACCCTTCCTCTTTCTTTCCCTGTTTTATAATCAGCAGGACGTTTTTGAGGCCCTTTGTTATATTTTCTGCAGGTTCTGGAGGATCACTTGGGGCTTCAGCCCACACATCAGCACTGAGGTTTTTATCTGCTGCGCCACAGCTTCCCTTTTCTTGCACTGTCAGAAGGGCTGGGGCAGACTCATTCTTTACCAAACCTCCATTCACTGCACTTTTGTCAATTTGGGCCATTCTGTCTCCAATTTGTATGAATGAATCAGATTCTTTTCTAGGTATCAGCATAATTTCGATTTTTCCTTGGTAATTTGCAGCAATCACTCTCCCTAAAACCTGATCAATTTGCCATTTCTGTTCTGGTAACTTTCCTCTCCCCAACTGCTCTGTGACTGCTTGCATGACAGATTGCTTTTGTGCGTGCTGCACAGTTTTTATCAAATCTAGGGGAATGTGCATCTCTCTCATCTCTGCCCACCTGTAAGTGGCCTTTTCACATTTCTGGGGCACCCACATAGCCATCCCCACTAAGGCAGAATTCTGGGTGAACACTTCTCTCTCTGCATTTTTCTCATTAACATCTGCAAGGTAATTGAACCAGTTAGGTACAAGCCATGTGGCTAAAACATTATCAAAGAACCAAAAATCAGCGTAAAAATGACACATCTCACGTAGCTCTTGCTTTAAAATCTGACACACATTATACAACTCTGTTCCTTCTACTGTGCCAGAAAGCAACATTTCAGTCAATGAATCATCAGTAAAACAAACATGCTTTTTATCTTCAGTAGACACGAATTCAAATGGTGCACACAATTTCATTGGTAATTCTTTTATCTGTGGTACTCTAGCCCTGTCTTGCAAGTACCAGATCCATTGTATGATTCTAGCTAGGGGCACTATTTTCTTTCCTTGTTCTTGATTTAAATATACATAAGTATTTCCTTCTTGCACTGCGCAGAAACCTAAAATCTGCATTATTTCATTTGCCAAATCACAAGCGCGCAGCTGCATATTATTTTTCACAGTGACCATATACAACAGTGTTAGGATTTCTCTCAAATGAGGGCTATTCTTTTTCCAAAAATCAAACAAGCTAATGAAACTCTGGGTGTCTTGCTCTAAAATCTTTCGTTTTACTTGTGCATTTTGCAACGGTAACTTGTAAATCACATTCTCGTCCGTGTTATCAGTTAAGGAATGCATTTTGGCTGCCAAAAACCCTGGCTCACACGGAAACTCAGTGCAGCTCGGAGCTGTCTTAACCCCCTCATTACTGGAATGGGACAAGAAAGATTCTTCATTTTTATAACTTTCAGCATTATTTTGAATTATCGTATCCTGGCTAATTTGCTCACGTAAATTCCTATTTTCATGTTCCAACTTCCTACATTTCTCCTGCATTTCTCTGTAAGCAGATAAAGGTATCCAGACCTTTCTGTCATCATTACTTCCAAAACACACTTTTTCTACATATATACAACGGGAATTATTTCTCAAAACCTTATCAGGCCTTTTAGCTACACATGCATTTTCTTCTGTAATTCCCCAAACAGAAAACAATTCACAGTTTTTCTTAGCACCATCAGGCAGTTCATCAACACATGTATTCTCAGACATGGTCTGCCGTGCTACTGTGATTCCCCAAACAGAAAACAATTTCTGTAATTCTCCAAACAACAAAAAACAATTACACTTTTAAAGTGTGCACTTAGAAATCTACTAACTCGTCAAACCCCTTTTAATCACCTCTTAATGACCGACCCCACGACTCCAGGTACCAATTGTAGTGCTTTCCTCTTATTTAGTTTCTAAGCACTAACATAACACAACAGAAATGCACTTCTGAGGTCAAAGAAGACTTTTATTGTTATTTTATTCTTCCCCAACCACAATGTTTATGAATGAATGACGAATTAGTAGCTTTCAAGTCCGCGTTAATCAAACAAAATATATCAGTTTGCAATATACACAGCAGGTTATATTTATAAGATATTGAATGCAAAGCAAAACAAATACTTCACCGTGTAGGAACTATTTACAGCTACATCTTTCTAAGGTCTGCAAGCTGAGACCCCTGTCAGCCGCGAGAAAGAGTGTCATCTACCCACACGGGATGCTGGCAACTGGCGCCAAGCTCCAGCACGAGGTCCGGCAGATTCGAATCTGACTCTCTGCAGCCTGTTACATTCGTTACAAAGGTGTGCCCCCTCCTCTCAGACCTGGGAAACTGAGCAAGCCCTTTGGAGACTGGCCAGGTCTCCAAGACTACTCCTGTTCCCAAGCTCAAGGGAAGAGAAACGACGCCCATGTACTCTCTCTTATCAGGTCTAGTCTACTGTGAGAGCAAAACATCTTGGTTCTCTGGTGCAAAAACACAGCTTGGAAAAATACAGAACTCCACGTTAAAGGCAATGGGCAGCTAACCTAAATATCAAATGCAATGTCATGTTAAAGGCAATAGGCAGCTAACCTAAATATCAAATGCAATGTCTAGTGTCATGTCAAAGCCAATAGGCATCTAAGCTGAATACAAAATGCAATATATAATATCATGTCAAAGTCAATAGGCAGCGGAGCGGAATGTAATATATGATATCATGTCAAAGCCAATAGGCAGCTGAGCTGAATATAAAATGCAATGTATAATATCATGTCAAAGCCCATAGGCAGCTGAGCTGAATACAAAATGCAATGTATAATATCATGTCAAAGCCAATAGGCAGCGGAGCTGAATATCATGTCAAAGCCAATAGGCAGTTAAGCTGAATACAAAGTGTAATATATGATATCATGTCAAAGCCAATAGGCAGCGGAGCTGAATACAAAATGTAATATATGATATCATGTCAAAGCCAATAGGCAGAATATCTAATAGCATGTCAAAGTCAATAGGCAGCTAAATTGAATACATCATGTCAAAGTCAATAGGCATGCAATGTCAAAGCCAATAGGCGGCTAGACTGGATACAGCATATCAAAGCCAATAGGCAGAATACAGAATGTAATGACTAATGCAATGTCAAAGCCCATAGGCGGCTCAACTGAATACAGAAAGTAATGGCTAATGCCATGTCAAAGCCAATAGGCGGCTAAACTGAACATTGAGCAACTAATATGCGCAGTGGTGAAACACAAAGTCATTGGTCAAAACAAAACTCCATCAAATAGCAGGACACACCCCTACCCCAGTAACACACACTGCGCCATCTGCACACAGCGCCATCTGCTCCCACCCCTACCCCAGTAACACACACAGCGCCATCTGCTCTCACCCCTACCCCAGTAACACACACTGCGCCATCTGCACACAGCGCCATCTGCTCCCACCCCTACCCCAGTAACACACACAGTGCCATCTCCACACAGCGCCATCTGCTCTCACCCCTACCCCAGTAACACACACTGCGCCATCTGCACACAGCGCCATCTGCTCCCACCCCTACCCCAGTAACACACACAGCACCATCTGCACACAGCGCCATCTGCTCTCACCCCTACCCCAGTAACACACACAGCGCCATCTGCACACAGCGCCATCTGCTCTCACCCCTACCCCAGTAACACACACTGCGCCATCTGCTCTCACCCCACCCCAGTAACACACACACACAGCGCACACACACAGCGCCATCTGCTCTCACCCCTACCCCAGTAACACACACAGCGCGCACACACACAGCGCCATCTGCTCTCACCCCTACCCCAGTAACACACACAGCGCGCACACATACAGCGCCATCTGCTCTCACCCCTACCCCGGTAACAAACACAGCGCGCGCACACACAGCGCCATCTGCTCTCACCCCTACCCCAGTAACACACACACACAGCGCAATCTGCTCTCACGCCTACCCCAGTAACACACACTACATTAAAAACAAATAAATAAAGAGCCTTACCTGACTCAAAGCACTGTAAAGATGCCACAAATGTGGAACAGCAGGCAGGCGGGCAGCAGACGTGGAGCCGGTGACAGGAAGCAGACGACCAAAGCCCCATAAAAGTTAGCTGCAAGCGCTGACTTTTATGGGGCTTTGGCTTCCAGGATCGTCAGAGCAACGCCATAAACAATGGCCGCCGTATGTAAACATAGAGGAGGGCCGCGGGAGCATGCTCCCGCGGCCCTCTTCTATGTTTACATACTGCTGCCATTATGATGTGGCGTTTGGTGTGCGTCTCGCGGGCCGCCAAGCTAGGTCCGTGAGGCCACTGGCGGCCCGCGGGCCGTACTTTGAGTACCGTTGAGCTAATAGGACACTGTAGAAATTCATCTCAATTTCATTGTTTATCATTTACGTCGTCACTAAACATGTTGCTCATAGACCTAACTTTTTATTTTTTCTAAAAATAAATGTCCTCCTTTACATCGCAAATGCATTCTAGAGAGCAAAATCGTGTTTGGATATCATTATTTTCTTGATGTGAAATCCGCTTTTTGAGTTCTGTCCTATGCAGGAGATTCTTGACTTTTGTTTTAACTTGGTCGTATGACATAAAAAAATGAGAGATCAGTGTTCCGACAAACACCCCATGCATTCTGCTCACAGGGAGCCTTCCTTTTTCCCCTTTTATCCTTTTTCTCTCCGCTCTGGTGAGAGGTTCCAATCTATTACTGATAGCGAGACATTATTTTGGAAACACGTTTTACTGAGGGCTTTTTGTTTACAACTTAGGTAATATTTAACAATTTTTGCCTAAAGATGCTTTTTTTAAAAACACCATAGTTATCCATTTTCCACTAGTTGCTGTTTTGAATGAGTTATATGTGTTTGTAATTAAACACCAAGATGGAGGATGCTCAATGTCCTTTTAGAGACTCGATGTCCTTTTAGAGACATTTAGGCCCTCATCTGCCGCCCGCCAATGTCTTTCCTCCATCAGGCCGGCCCTATTATGATTTCCCTGCTGGGCTGGCGGAAACAATGTTTCCGCCCGCCTGCCCAGCAGGGAACAGTGCCTAAACATTGCAGCCAGCTCCTAATGGAGCAGGCTGCAATTTGACGGTGCAGTAGCACCCGTCGCGCATTCCACTGCCCGAAATTCATGCAGTGGAACGCGCGATGGGGCTGTGCATGGGGGCCCCTGCACTGCCCATGCCAAGTGTATGGGTAGTGCAGGGGCTCCCAGACACCCCTGAGTCCCCCATTCCGCCAGCCTTTCCATGGCAGTGTTTACCGCCATGGACAGGCTGGTCCATAGGGACTTATAATCCCCAGGGCAGCGCTGCTTGCATCGCTTCTCTGGCGGATTACAACCTCCAGAGCTGGCAGGCTGGCGGCAGCCAGGCGGTGTCGGCGGTTGGACTGTGGCGGCTCAGCCACAGTCCTAATGTTACGATCGGACCGCCACTTTGGCGGCAGTCCGACCGCAACTGTGATGACCCCCTTAGTCCTTTTACATTTTCTCATTTGGGATATACCCAACGTTCATGCTGTTGTTGAGAATCACCTGAACTAAATAACCACCAGTCACGGCTAGACGTCCACATAAAAACTCTGCCAATATCGTCACAGGTAAAATGCTATAAATTGTGGTGGTTGGCACACCTTTTTGCAAGTAAGTGAGAAACTGGTTAAGTTTCCTCTTTCTGGTGAACCTCTGTCTGGGACCTGAACATTTTCTTGTTTGCCTGACCTAATACTTTTACACTTTTGTACAGATGTTTTTTTTCCTGGGGGATGACACTCATTCTCCCACTAAACTACTGGCACACACCTCTTTTTATTCTATATTTTAATTCACATGCAGTTTTAGAAAATCGCTTTGTTGCAATGCTGTAGATCAGTGGTTCCCAACCTGTGATCCAGGGATTAGGCATTCCATGTACACATAGATGTAAGATGCATTGTATTATTTACATGGAACCCTTTCGGAGGACTGCATGTAAAGAGATACTGCAGAAATCTTGGAATGAAATTGATGCTGTTCCCATTGTTTTTTGTTTATCATTTTAGGTTTCAAATTAGTGCCTCCAGTGTTGTCGCACCTTAAGAGTTCACACAGCTGTGACTGTGTGAGTGGCTATATGCATCTTGATTATTTGAGAATCACAGGTAATCTACCTTTATTAAGTCCTGACGAAAGCTGGGACCCATGGTACCTATATAAGGCTGAAACACGTTGACCAAATCAGTAGATGTGTATGATATATTACTTGTCCTCACAACATCAATTGATTTAGATTTTGGCGGTCACACTGCCAAGCGACGTCGGCCGCTGACCCAAAAAGACCATCAAGTCGACGGTGTTCTGCCTGCCATAATTAAATGTTACAGCTCTGCAAGCGGAGGACCCAATGGACTTTGTACAATGGCAGGGGCTTTGGAATAGAGGTAAGTGACACACACACACTGTACCTTAGCCATAAGTGTCAACCTGCACAACGCAGTACACAACACATACATCCCCGTATCTATTGCCGTTCCGCACATGTACATGCCGCAAACAAACATTGATGGACATCAATGACACAACATATATGCACCATTGACACTGCACCCACACATGACACAACCACAGTGACCAACACAACTACACCCTCATCTACATAAACCCACACTCAAGCAGAACTACCCATATCAGGACAACAACACTCACCTGAAAGTGTCACATGGAATCACAACATACACCACACCGCCGATCCCCCATGCAAGTGGCACACATACAGACACAACCACAGCACCCACTCCAGCTCCCACCCCTTCACGCACCCCATCGCATACACTTATACACATACTGACTCACACAACTCGCAGCGCAACATGACAGGTGTAGGTCCTCTGGCTCTGTGTACACATGGACATAGTTGACAGGTGTGAATGTACTGTCATTGTCGTGGCAGCAGTCATTTGCCAATGAATACTGGCACCATAGATTAGTGACAGTGGTGTATGTGGGTGATATCCAGTGTGTCCTCATCCATATCTGACCCACTTGTGTCCCCCACATATGCTTGTCACATTAACTTAAAAAAATTACTATGACATGTGTATGTCTGCAGTGATCCCGACCTCCTGTGCAATGCCCACCCAACGTACCCTGGCAATGTGACCTCCCTACCCAGGAGTACGGCTGTGGGGTGGGGGGTCGTGTTTTCTCCATGGGTCGTTGGCAGCAGTGATGGCAGGTGTTGTCCAGTTAAAGACGGGGGTGAAATGGGAAAAAAGGTGAGTTCTCACCCCCCCCTCAGACATGGAGGTCAGACCGCCCCTCTTTCTTCGCAGCAAGCAACATCCAAATCTGCTCGGCGAGAAGGGTGTCTGGGTTCCCGCTGGCATCCCCTTTTCCCTCTCCCACCATTGACGTGGGCGTTTTTTCTTGGCGGAGGCAGCAGTTTGAATGCAGGCTTTTGTCTTTGGGACCGCCAGCATCTAAATTCAGCAGGCTGACTGTCATGGCGGCGACAGGGTTTCCAGTCGAAATGTCGGCGGCAGGACCTTTACCGCCAACATCTAAATCAGGCCCTTTGTTATTAATCTTATCCCTATCCTTTGTATGGGCATTAATAAATGTTTTGTAGGATTGGAGGTAATTTTAATTCACTTTTCACTACTGTCCTCACTGAGACAACCACCCTCCGGGTAGGAGGAGATGTATATTTGGAGAACGGGACACTCACATAAATAAGGACCCTGTGATGATACTATCCATGACATCAACCCACGGTGGTAACACACACCGTTGAGGGTTGAATTTGTGGTTGATGGTCCTTTGAAGAAAAGTTTTAAGAGCCCTTAATATGTAAACATTAGGGTTCACTTTTTTGATTTTTGACATTTTGCATTCCATTTGACCCACTTTCCCAAGAACACATTAAAGGTGTAGCATAATCGATTAGCTGCTTAACGAATCCACTCCTTTCATGGGCCTTGGCATTTAAATGTTGGGTGGAGGAGGTGTTATTTGAAGAAACAGTTCTTGGATATCTTTCTATATGTCACTCTTTAAACATCTCAAGGCAGCCTGTGTAATGTGTACACGGAGGACCCTTTTACAAGGAGTCTGTAGATGGCTAGAACAGTTAAGTTGGTGCACACAGCCCTTCCTCCCCGCCTTATCTGCCTCACCACCTCACACTCCTGCTCTGCCTGACATTTATGTCTCTCCTCTGCCTCTTTTCACCACCACCTCTCCTAAATCTTCTTGTCTCCTTTGGCCTTGTGCTTCTTCTTGCCTTTTTTGCCTCTTTTTCACCATCTCTTTTGCATCTCCTTGCCAGTTTTTTCTTCTCTTTTGCATCATTCAGGCTCTTTTGCACTACCTCTTACGCTCATTGCAGCCTCTCTTTCACCATCTCTTTTGCTGCTTTTTCGCATTCTCTTCTCGTTCCTGCCCCTCTCTGCCCCATCATTCACCCCCTGAATCGCCTCCTCTCTTAATGACTTCCTTAATGGCAGCTGCAGCTCAGACGTGCAGTGGGCGTGCTGAAGGCATGATAGAAATAAGCCCGCCTGTGCCCAGCGGTATGACCCTTGGCCCTTCACTCACCCACCGCAGCTCTAGAATTTACTCTGCCACAGATCTCCACATCCTAAATACAGGACAATCCTTCCAACACTCAACTCAAGCTTCCCCCACCAGCACTGGAGGTGCATTTTCCTGTGCCGTATACCCCTTCTCCTGCCCATCTCTTAGCCTGCGTCCCCAAACCTCCTCCTTCTCCTCAACCCATGCACACAACCATGCCTCTCATGAAACCTCCTCACACAACACACGCCGCACCCTGACTTGCATCTTCCTTATCACTCTCTCTTGTCAGACATGCCATCAAAGATTTGAACTTCCTTCACAACCTTATCCCGGACCTGCTCTTCCTGCCCGATAACTGTCTCACTCTGACTTTGGCCCCTGACGTCACACTGGCCATCCCACACCTTTAAGATGACAAGGCAAGACATAACCTGCAAACTTAGATGAGGACAAGCTATCATTTATAAAGACATTTTCCACTGCTCAATCTCTTCCTAAACATCGGTCGCCTGAAAAAAACTAGCCTTTATGCTCCCCATCTCTACCTATACCACCCTGGGAGGGCCTCTCTGCTGACACCCCCGGACCAAGTTCCAACTTTGGAAACATCATGACGGACTTCATCACCCCACTGATGCTCAATTCCACCTCCGTCATCCTCCTCAGTGATGTCAGTTTCCATCTGGAAGACCACAATGACCTGAAAACCAACACCTGCCTGTAATACCCTGAACACGGCCGGACTCATCCAGAGGGTGAAGTATCCCACCCACACTGCCAGATATCTCCTCGACCCTGTTTTTACCAACTTCTGCAAAATTACAGTGCACAAGCCCACACTGTTGCCTGGAACAACAGCTCCCTTATCCGCTTCAACCTGCTCCTGCCCTACCTACGCAGAACTGCACCCTCCAAAGCCAGCTGACACAACTGAAACAGAATCCACAAGAATCTAGGTCACAGAGCTCCAAACACCCTTCCTGCTACCCCAATTTGACCTCTCCCGATTCATCACCAAATTAAAGATTAGATCACCTCCTGCACAGAATAAATGGCTTCACTCAAGACCATCACCACCCTAGGGCCAGACCTCAAGCTAGCTGGTACACAGAAGAAGTACTTCTATGGAAACACCATTGCAAGCAACTAGAACACCAGTGAAGAAACACCCATAGCTAAAATGACAGAAGCACCTTCAGAGCAGCCCTCAGGTTCTACCATGACCACGTTAGCAGCGTTGACCAAACCAAGTGAGAAAAACCTCCAGTGATGCCAAAGACATTTTTGTCATAGTGAAGGACTTAACTTACCCCACCTCCAGCTCCACAAAGGTCACCCCATCGCAGGATCTCTGCTCCTAGTTCTCCCACTACTTTAGCAACAAAATCAGTACCATATACAACAACTTTGTTCTTCTACTGGACCTATCTACCCTTGCCACGCACCATCCTGACAAGACTAACACCTTGGCAACCACAATGAACTTCTGGCCCACTATCTCCTTAAAACCGCCACCACTATGCACCACATCTATTTGGTAATACCATTGTCCCCATGCCCACACTTCATCTTCACCAAAGGACTCAACCCCATTTGCGCTACACTCATCTCGATACTCAACAACTCCTTCACCGTGGCCACCTTCCTGTACACTTGGAAAACACCACCAAACTACCTATTCTGAAGAAACTCTCAGCAGACCCGAAGACTCTAGTGAACAGACTGATCTCCTTGTTTCCCTATAAAGCTGAAGTTTTCGAAAAACTCGTCAACAAACCACTGGCCAATTGCTTCAGTGACAACCACTTTCAACCCGTATTCAGGCACAATTACAGCACAGAGACCACCCTCATCGCCGCCAACAATGACATCTGCCTGATAATGGACAGAGGAGACACAGCGGTACTCATGCTGCTCAATCTTTTGGCCGCGTTCAACTCTGTGCATAAACACACAAATGGACATGTAGCCAAGAAAAGATGCTGGATGCCCTAGCAAACCACTGCAGTCCTACAAGATGTTGTTAGAATGCTAAAGGCCTCCGGTCCAATTCAGAAACAAGCAGGCTCTTAACCCATAGCTTTTAATAGTCACAGGGAATTACTTTCCTTTTGTCAGCTAGCATTTCATAATTACTCCTGAGTATTTGAGACTGGAACATGCAGAGCCGCTAGAGGTTCTTGGGTACTGACGGCTGGGATTTGCAGTCCATTCAATATCTTGTATTTTGGAGGTGCCGGACTTCATCCTTGATTGCTGGATATAGATTGATGTTTTATACAAATTTTGTGTTTCATATTTCCCACTTTTATTTTATTTTAGTTTAGTTATTTTCTAGTACTAGCACCTGCAGGGCAGCCTGCGGGCGCTAGAGGACGGCTAGGTCCCTGTTCACTATTTTACTTGCCCGCCTTGTTTTGCCTGCTACTTTGGCATAGTGCCTTATATTTTGGACTTCAACCCCAAATGCAAGCCTGTCTGCCACTTCTGCCAGAGACCTTGATTATTTCTCGAAGCATCCAGCTAAACATCTCATGTACTCTGCACAAGACCTGTGGCCACTCGGTCTTACTGGTAAGAACTGTACCTTCAGGTTTCTTTGCTTAATGTCCACGTAAATAAACCTCCCTTAATTCATCTGTTACAAAACTTAAATATTTGCCATTCGATTCTTCATCCCGTATCCCTGCTTCCCGCTCCTAACTTATGTGCTTCTCTGTACATGTCAGATCTCTACCTAAAGATCATCTTTACATCTGGGATCTCTTACAAACGCCTAATCCAGATTCTCTGTTTCTCTCTGAGAAGTGGCTTCAACTCACTATCAATCATAATATCAGACTGGCCATAACCAAGCCCCCAGTTTCTCTATGATCATACTTGACCCCCCCACAAAACCTGGTGGGGGAGGTTGGGGGTTAGCAGTGATCAGTTGCTGTAGCTTCTAGTGCAGTATTATCATTTCACCTTCTCTAGATGATGATGACTGTGATTTTTATATTACAAACCACATCCTTGCTTACTTTGACCAGTGCTTTAATTTACAAACTGCTCTGCATTAAGTCTAGTTTATGTGCCTCTTTTGCAGACCTTACAGCACTCTATACAGTAAATGCTTCTGATTTTATCCTCTTGGTAACCTTAACCACCACCTTAATGAGGCACGCTTTCTTCGTGTGTCTGCTCTTATTCAAGATTTAGCCTGAATGAGTGATTCTTTCCGTACACTTTTCAGGTCACCTATTTGTCACAGTTTTCAACAGTATTGCTTATCTTGGGCGGATCACTATGCACTACTTTTCAGGATACCGCATAACAGTTCCCAGCTGTTGTCTTCTGTCCACCCCCAAAATGTTGCATGAGCGGTCCAAATTAACACAGAAGACATTTAGGCCTGCTGTAGCCACCTTTCCTCCAGACATCATGGAAAAGGTGCTACTGCTGCATCCAATTATAACTGGTTTAAATCCATCATTAATTCTATCACTGCTGCAAAAACGTTTATAAGCCACCACAAGTTACCCTCAGCACCGTGGTTTGCTTATGAGCAAAATCCAATTGCCAAGAATTGAAACGGAAGTCCTATCTATAATTCAACAGGAAAGCTCGATATAAATCCGCCCTCGCAGAGTATCAGAAGCAGGTATGGCATGCCTGCCATGTCAATCTGTGTATTCCCACGTAAACCTGTCAGCAAGTAATTCGTCCAGACATTTGTTTATCGTTACGTTTCTCCCATTCTACAGCTTGTGCCCAATCTACACTCGACATTAAAGCCTTTTGGGACCATTTAGCTTCATTCTTTGGATGTAAAATAAATACAATTGACAGTAACTTTGAACCCCAATCTTAGATTACCATTCTCAATTTTTGGGACCAATACTTTCATTACAGAACTCACTCTTCATTTATATTTACTAAATGTGACAGCCACTACTGCTGAAGCCAAAACTATCTTTATCCCCATGGAATCCATGTCCACCAAAACTTCTGGACTAGGTAGTTTCCGTACTTGCCCATTTCCACTGCATTATGTAATGTTTCCATCAAAACCGCAACAGTCCCAGATAGTTGGAAACATGCATGTTGTTCCCTTATTTAACAAACCCTCAGCAGAACCCTTAAACTCTGCTAATTATCACCAAATCTCCTTCCTCACATTGTCGGCCAAAGTCCTGCCAAAAAAATCCTTAACAGACAACTTGCAGTGAATACCTTATTTGTATACTAGTTGTTATTTTATATCCAGAACTATAAGTAGCCTGTTGTGAAATACACTTATATGCTAATGGAAAATGCTCATCGCCAAAGGCTATACTGGATTCTACTACATTGTATTGCTCATACCGTAATGAAAGTGTATTATTTTGTCTATAAAAATGCAATAAAAACTGTTTTAAAAACACAGCTAACTTGCAGAAAAGCTTGAATCCAATGCTCTTGATTTTTCACAGTTCGGGTTCTATACAAACCACAGTATGGAAACCACTGTTGTCGCTGCCTCAGGCAACCTTGAACACTGGAGTGCTTCAGTGATCCTCTCAAAGTCCTACATTATTTACTATTTACATGATTCCCTTAGTTTATTTAGGTAACCCATTCACGTTCAATGTCCTCATTTACTCTGATGACACACAAATTGTCGTTTCCACTTACAAAATTGCTTGACCACAAAATTTTCAAAAAAGACTGCCTATGTGCAGCCTCCAGGTGGATGCTTTCCAGCTATTTGACGCTTAACTCTGATAAAATGGATTCGATCATCTTTGGACGAATACCTCTTGGCCCTCATACTTTTGCCCCCTTCATGCCCCTGTCACATCAATTAAGACTCTTGGGGTTGTGTTAGACAGAGCTCTTTCAATGACTTTGCAGGTGAGATAAATTGCTGCTCCCTTCTTCCAAACACTAAAAACACTCAAATCGTTTTTTAAAGTTGTCAAATCTAAGCTGTACTATGACAGTTCTATGTGTAATGGCATCCCTTATAAAGAGTTTGCTCAACTCCAAAGAAACAGAATCTTTCAGACATGCCCGCAAGTCCTCTTTGGTCTGCTCTGGCCCCCTGTCCGTAAAAGAGGCATTTTTTAAAACTCTTTGCCTTGTGCATAGATCCCTTTATGGGAATGGTTCTAAACATTTTTCTGACAAAGATCATGGTGTGAAGATCGGGTTTTCTCTTTTCTTACTCCAAATAAATAAATGAGTTGCCTCTGGTTCTCCTTAAGGAACCCAATGTTTTGCAATTTAAAAAGAAGCTAAAGATGTGGAAATTTACTCTATGCCTTTTTTTGCCTCTGAGCACTGTAGTCTTAGCACAAGGATGCCTTTCCCGGAGCAACAGAGTGCTTTATAAGTTCCTGTAACATAACATAGCATATCATAACATAATATAATTAATCACATTATTTATAAAAATAGGCTGCTCTGCAATTCATATTGTTTTGTGTCAGTTGACTGTTGGCCTCTACATGTGGAATATAAATTGATTCTATTACTGAAGAGAAACCACCCCCAGACCAGTTGCCAGTCTTTCCTTAGTACCATGTTGTCATGTAACCACCAATTTACTGGGATCCTTTTTGGAGAAAAGAAAAACTCACAGGTATCTCTCATTGTTAGACCTGACAGCCTTAGAGTGGTCTTCCCCCAAACATTTTGCCTGCCTTGCCTCTCTTTTGCTCATCTGTTTTGTAGGCCTTAGGACTCTAGGCACTTTACCATTACTAACCAGTTCTAAAGTGCATGTGCTCACTCCCCTAAAATATGTCAACGTGTGTATCCACGATTGGCATATTTAATTTACTTATAAGTCCCTACTAAAGTGCAAATTGTCTATAAATTAAATGCTACTAGTGTGCCTGCAGCATTGATTGGGCAACCTACCTAAGTAGCCCTTTAAACATATCTCAGGCCTGCCACTGTGGAGCCTGTATGAGCAGTTTCACTCCCCTCTTATTATACACAAGACACCCCTAAGGTAGGCCCATAGGGCAGGGTGCGGTGTAAGTAAAAGGCAGGACATATACTTTTTAGTTTTACATGACCTGGTAGTAAAAAAACTCCCAAATGTGTTTTTCGCTACAGTGAGGCCTACCCCTCTCATAAGATAACATTGAGGATTCCTTAATAAATTTGTTAAGTGTAATTCCTGATTGAGAAGGAGTAGCACAGTTGTGTTTGGTACCTATAGGCTTTCAATGATAAATCCTCTTTAATTATAAAGTTGGGTTTATGATTGTGACACATAGTAATTTCCAATGCTTTTATTGTAAGCATATAACTTCAAAGTACATCAACATCCACCATAGGTAGCCAGTACATTTCCTAGTCCTCTTCCACCTTCGCTCTCCTCCAACCGTCCTCCCTGGAATCCCCCACATCTCCAAGTTCCACCTATTACCTCACCATTTCTAGAATCTCATCAATACACAGTTCATTACAGTACATGAAACCATAACACATCTCCCCCCTTACAATCCATTAAAATATAATAGAAACATTATAGAGAAAATAACTATAATACAACATATATACATTCCTTCTTGGGGAAGGAAAAACACATTGAATAAAGCACATTCTCAGGACATACATCATTTAGGACATACATCATTTAGGCAGAATGCAACTTCTTACTGTTTCACAAAATCTGAGAGATGCTTGGGATAAACTCTGTTCCTCATACTCCGTCTCATCTCTTCCCTCACACCTGGATTGGTTTTCACACGCACATCTGGATTGGAAAGTGAGTCCTTCAATTCCCTTCCATTAGGACACTTGGCAAGACGAGACATATTCCAAACTTCTCCATTCTCAAGCACCACCACATTTCTTTTTACTTCCACAATTTTCTTAGGTCCCGAAAATTTAGAACCACCTTTATGACACCAAACAGGCTTTTTAATAAACACCAAATCTCCTTTAGACCAATCACTTCGTTTTACACTCATCTTTGCATCAAATCTTTTCTTGTACTTATTTTGGTTCTCAACTATTCTGGCCCTAATAGATTTAAAATTAGGTACATCCCCTAAACTCTGGGATCCAGAATGCAACCATGAAGGATTCAATTTGGAACCTGCCAATCTCCCCTTCAAAATGCGAAAAGGAGACATTCCCGTAATGACATTAGGTGCATTCCTATGAGCCCATAACTTTTCTCTCAAAACACCCTTCAAAGGCAATCTGTGCTCAAGTGCCACTTGAGCACTCGCTCTCACCAACTGATTCATCTTCTCCACCAATCCATTGGCTTGAGGAGCATATAATGCCGTGCGATGATGAGAAATAGCTAAATCCTTAAGAAAATTTCTCATTTCAAAAGAAGTAAATTGCACCCCATTATCAGTAACAGCAATTTTAGGAATACCCTCACACGCAAACACATCAGTCAAAAATTCAATCACATTTTTCGTAGTGATAGAACTTACACAACTAGCAGTAACCCACTTAGAGGTGTAATCAACAAGAACAATTACAAATCTCTCACTTGACGGTAACAACTCAAAAGGTCCAACTAAGTCTAAACCTAATTTGACCCATGGCTCATCCGGAACAGGTAGAGGAGACAAAGGAGCAGTTCGTACTACTTTAGATTTATCATTACTAGCACATTGCACACAATCCCTAATGACTGCTTCAACTTGCTTGTCCAAACCCGGCCACCAATAGCGTTCTCTAAGACTGGCTTTGGTAAGATTTTTACCCAAGTGTCCATCATGGGCCAAATTAATTAATTTTCCATACAACCCAATAGGGGGAACTAATCTACAACCCCTGTACAAATTCCCCTCTATGATGCTAAGTTCATCCTTTACACCCCAGAACGCTCTAACATCTGCCAAGCATTCATTCAAACACGGCCACCCTTGTACAACATAGTTCATCACCGTTCCACGAACAACATCCTTACTACATTCTTCACTCCACTCCTCCACATCAAGAGCAGTCTCCTTAATCCATGATATCGGAGAAGGCTCATCAATACCACAATCCATCACCGACATTCTGGAAAGAAAATCTGCAGGAATATTTTTTTTTCCAGGATAATATTCCAGTGTAAAATTGAAATCCAGTAAACCTTCAACCCAACGCCTAATCCTGGGTGTGGTGTTCTCATTATTCCTGCATGCAAACAATTGTACTAAAGGTCTATGGTCACTTCTGAGAGTAAATGGTAAACCCCATAGATAAAACTTGAAATGGTTTATAGCCCAGGTGCATGCCAGTGCCTCACGCTCTATCACAGAATAGCGTTCTTCTGCTCCCTTAAGGGAACGTGAGGCAAAAGCAACCACTCTCTCTTCGCCATCAACCAATTGAGAGAGTACAGCACCCAGACCCTTTAGGATGGCATCAGTGGATAAGATGGTTTTGCGCTTAACATCAAAATGACCTAAAGTTGGCATTTTGCCAATATCTTCCTTTACTGCTTTAAACGCTTCATCACATTCTGGGGACCATTGAAACTGTACCCCTTTCTTTAAAATGAATCTCAAAGGTTGAACAACGCAAGCAAAGTTCTCAACAAACTTCGAGTAGTATTCAGCAAGGCCAAGAAACGACCTAACTTGATCTTTACTAGTAGGTGTTGGTGCAGACAAAATTGATCTTGCTAATTCTAATTTAGGCTTGATGCCATCTCCAGATATAGTGTGACCAAGGAATGAAACTGTATTAACTCTAAACAAACATTTCTCTCTCTTTAAAGTCAAACCTTTACTTTTTAGTCTATTAAGCACAGCTCTTAGAATAACATCATGCTTGACTGTATCTTCTCCATAAACTAATACATCGTCTTGAAAGAACAAAATCGAATCAAGACCTTTGAGTACCTCCTTCATCACTCTCTGAAAACAAGCAGCAGCTGAGGCCAGCCCAAAAGGCATCCTCAGAAATCTGACCGCCCCCAAAGGAGTAACGAAAGAGGTAAGATGTCTTGACTCCTCATGAAGCATGATTTGGTGATATGCTGCTGACAAATCCATGACACTGAACACTTTGGCACCAATCAGCATAGTCAAAGTTTCACCAATATTTGGTAATGGTTGACGGTCCACCCATAAAGACTGATTAAGACCTCTAAGGTCAACACATAATCTTATTTATTTTCCATCACCTTTAGGGACCAAAACTATGGGGGCCAACCATTCAGAAGCCTCAATTTCTTCTATGACTTCTAAATCCAATAATCTATTAAGTTCTTCTTGTAAAGGTTGCAACATCAAATGAGGAACTTTCCTTACTTTGTAAACAATAGGTTTAGCACTCGATTTCAAAATGATTTTATGTTTAAAATTCTTTAGTAAACCTAATTTGTCACAAAATACTTCAGGAAATTCAGTCGCAAACTCCTCAACATCACTCATACTGGCAACAGAAAGGACCTGGTCAGGAGCATTCGGGTTCAAGATTATTCCCAAATCTCTTTGATGACGCCACCCCAAAAGATTATTACCACGCTTAGCTACATAAACCTTTCCTAGGGACTCACGCCCTTTAAACTTAATTGACATTAAAGAGTAACCAAATAAATCAATTTTCTGTCCACCATACCCAACAGGAGAAATATCAGGTGGAATGAGCTTGATATCATCATCTCCGAAAATTCTTGCCCAATTCTTGTCACCTATCAATGTAAAAGGGGATCCAGAATCAGCCAGTACTGTACCAGTTCTCTCCCCAATGACAACATCACATTTAGGCATAACCAGTTTATCATCAGTATTGTCCTTAGATTGTAACTCCCCAGTGTCTGTGTTATTAATGCACAAAACGATTTTCTGACCATCAACTGTCTCAGCAACCATATTTAACTTAGGACTTCTGCAAACCTTCGCTAAGTGTCCCCTCTTTCCACATCTCCTGCAATTAACATTCCTTGCAAAGCATTTGGGATTGTTTGCTAGATGACCAAAATTCCCACATTTAAAACATCTGAACTTTGAATCTTTTTGTACATCATTACTGACTTTCATTTTTTCCGCAATTTTATGTACTAACTCATTCTCACAAATACTATCTGAAGTTGAAACCGTAGCTGACATAGCTAATTGTCCAGAGTCTATATGAGTGCCAGTGGTGGGACCCACATCCTTTATCTCTTTAACCCAAAGAATGGCATGCTCAATACTTTCAGCAATTATAATTGCTTCATTCAACGAAGGGTTCTTAGCCAACAATTTTTCTTGAACTCTGGGATTGTTTGTGCAACAAACCAATTGATCACGTATTAAAGATTCAGTTAAATTTGCGAAGTCACATGTCTAGGCTAGTGTTTTAAGTGACGCAATATAATTTCCAACTCTCTCATCTTTCGCTTGTGACCTCATAAAAAATTTGTGTCTTTCCATAACAACATTGATACGACCATTAAAATGCTTCTTAAGCATCATGAGAGACATTTCATAAACATCCCTTGGTTCACCTTCTCCAGCTCCAATGTTTATGAAATCAAGACTATCATAGATATTGCGTCCCTCAATCCCCAGATTGTGTAGTAGAATTCCTTGTTTCCTTGCTGGTGAGAATTTTTCTCCACCAATACCAATCAAGTAAGAGTCAAATAAGTTTATCCATTTCTTCCATGGTAGAATAGGTTTGCCGCGTTCTGACAGAAATTGAGGTGGTTGGGGCATGCTGAGAGGAGAATGATGCGACATAGTGTGTGTTGATAAGAAGATAAACAAATATGTAGTGAGTAAATAGTAGTTCCAAAATCGTAGGTACAATTACTTGTCTGAATTCTACAGTTCAAATTAGGTCAGCACTCTAGTTGTTAGTTCCTGATAATCTTGTTTGAGTTCCACGTACAGATAGGTCAGCACTCTAGTTGTTCTCTTCCTCCGTTTTTTTTTTTTTTAACTTCCCGGAAATAATATCTGGATAAGCAGTGCTGAATGTTTGTTCACCAGTAAAGACCGAGGTAAAATATTCCTTAATTATATAAACAATACCTGTAGGAAGGTCAATGTATGTTATTCGAAAGTAGTAGTTCACGTGCATACAAATCCAAGCGCGTTGAAAACACGAGCGTTAGGCGCCTGTACAAAAACTATGTTAATCGAAAGTAGAAGTTCACGCGCACACAAAGCCAGGCGCGTTGTGGACACGAGCATCAGGCGCGTGTACCTAATGGTACAACTTACAGTTTCAAAGAAAACACTTCACTTATTATTAAAAACGTTACCTCAAATCCAAATAACAAGTTGATTTCTGGTTGTATTCAGAAAATGTTACCTCGAATCCAAATAACAAGTTGTTTGCCGGTTGTATTCAGACAAATGCGATGAAATACGTCCTCCAAAACGTCAGAACAACATTTTAGATTAGGAAGGCTTCAAAAATTCATACTTGCAAAATCAGAAATATGCGCTACATTTCTCCTTTGACACAGCGCCCAATACTCCAGCAAAACACAAATGTACACGACGCGTGGATCCTTGGAAAAGGTGGATGTTGCGATGGATAACTCGTCGCCAATGACACGTAGTCATTTCCAATGCTTTTATTGTAAGCATATAACTTCAAAGTACATCAACATCCACCATAGGTAGCCAGTACATTTCCTAGTCCTCTTCCACCTTCGCTCTCCTCCAACCGTCCTCCCTGGAATCCCCCACATCTCCAAGTTCCACCTATTACCTCACCATTTCTAGAATCTCATCAATACACAGTGCATTACAGTACATGAAACCATAACAGATTGCAACTTAAAAAATGCCACTTTTAGAAAGTTGACATTCCAGGGCTAAATAGGAGGGAGGGGCTGACACTTGCACTTGAATAGGGCTGTTCCTCTCCCCTGGCAAAGACCTGCATACCCCCTATGTCTGGAGCCAAGGCAGGCAAGAGAAGATCTGTGTGTACTTCAAAGCCCCTCTTGGAAGTCACCTTCCCTTCAAATGCACAACTGGGTATAAGAACTGTTCTTCTGACCCTACCAAATCAGTACACTTCTGAACCTGGGGATACTCTGCTAAGAAAGAGGACTGTTGTGCTGCTGAAGGGATTGACACTCTGCTGGGCTTTTCTGGACTCCTGCTTTGCTGTGCCGGCCCTGCTGCTTGCTGTCTCCTTGCCTGGGAGTGAGAAGGGCTGGACCCAAGTCTCACATCTCCAGAACCAAGTAACTCCAAGGGCTTGCTGTCCTGTCAAGGACACAAAATACTAGCTGATTAGATTATTGAAAAAAAAAAGAAAAAAAGAGGACACAAAATACTTCCAGCCATCCTGCTACAGTCTGTTGACTCTGCCAACTGTGAGTCCTGCCCTGCCAAGTAGTGCCAACCCAGTCCTGGACCAATGGCAGTGGGTTTTTCTGGCTGCTGCTGCAATGAACTGTGCATCAACCTGGTTGAGCCGATCAGAACCAACACATCGCGTTCATCGTTGATGCTTCAATACCGCATTGGCGCTGCAGCGAAGATCAAGGAAACTGCATCGCATAAATGACAGCATGCTACTGGTGTAAGAATTGGAGCTCCACGTTGCTGACTGTGCAACGCATCTGCCCCTCTGCGTGGCCCAGAATCAACGCATAGCATTCATACTTCAGATCGATGCTGACGCATCGATTCACAGCTTTTTTCAGCATGGAACAAGAACCGAAGCACTGACCTCTTTGAACCGATCAGAACTGACGCATCTAAAAGACAAAGGTACTCTTGCTAAGCAGGCCCTATGTAGGTCTTGTAGCCAGCCTGTGCTCCATCGTGGTCTGCCTGAACGTTTGACTTTGGCATGGTCTAGTGCGATCAGATAGCCTCGGTTGGCACTTTCTGCTTCTAAGCACTTCAGTTTCATTTATTGTTTAAAAATTCATATCTCAACTTCTACTGATTGGCTTTTTGTCATTTTGGTGTCATTTTTTGTTTTTGCTAAGCAAATTTGGTTTTGATAGAAGAAGAACAAATACGGTAAAATAACATAAACAGTAATAAAGCTCCTCATATTCAGTCCCAGTCTTTCCCCTTCCCCCCGCGCACCACCCATCATAAATTAAACAACATGACTTCACAAGTAAATCAACATTCAAGACAAACCATAGTACTCCCACCATTTACCCCAGATTTTGGAAACTTTAGCAGGACAACCCCCTGGCAATATAGACTGGTTCCTCTGTTTTGCACATCTGTCCATGCCAGCATGCCATTGCTCCAATTTCAGCCGAGAAGGATGTTTTCAAGATCGGGCTATGGTGGTCATTAAGATATTGGCGGTCAGCTGACTGCTACGCTAGCGATGGCGGTAGTACCATCGCCAGGCTGGTGGTAATGACCGCCAAATTTCAACCATTGCGGTGATTCCTCCCATAGACAGCCAATGTACCACCCCAGCCGCCAGTGCGGTACGATCACTGTCCACGGCGGTAGCCACCTACAGGCTGGCAGAAGACAAGGAGCCACTCACCATATTATGACCTCGCACACCGCCAGGAATTCCAGGGCGTTAGCAAAGCCACCAAAAGCCTGGCAGAAACACATCATATAAAAGGAGACACTTACCTCCAGGGACACAGAGGAGTCCGCGGCCGCCATGGAACCAGAACTGCAAGTTTTCCTGATGCTGTACCACGCGATGGCAGTCCAGGAGCACTAACGCCAACGAAGATGATGACGGTGAGTACAGCCATCTAGCACACAAGGGAGGGAGAGGAGTGTGACACACACACACAACACACATACCACAAACCCAGGACCATCTGCAGAGAAATCCCACACAAACATAATCCAGAATGTAAGAAAGCCAGGACAGATACCTTCAGTCAAACCACTGTAATACCTCAGGTATAGTGACCTCAAGATTGCAAATACAAATATTTACAGATAGGGCAATGGGCCAGTCCAAGTGCATCACAATGCCACAGGGCAACGTCCACGGCACAGCTTGACTCCTGACAGACCAGTTGCTCCACTGGGCAGGGGCATCATGTAGATGATTGGCATGCACCTCTGCATGGGGGGCCTTTTTTTTTGGTAGGGAGATCCTTGGGCTTGGATTTGAGAGGGGCGGGTCTTGACCCTTCCGTTTAGGGAGCGGAGGAGTGGGCTTGGGGCGGGGGGGCCGGAGTCCCACTCTTGTGCCCCTTAGTGGCAGTTGCAGTCTCGGGGAAGAAACAGGAGTCAAACGGGAGGTGGAGGTACTGGGCTGAGGGGGTGGGACCTTTCTTTTATTGGCAGGATGGGGGGACAAGGGAAGAGGTCAAGGTGGGAAAGGAAAAGCTTCTTAGGACCAGTGGGGTGGGTTGTGGGAGGAGGTATGGGAGTGGAGGTAGAGGGAGTGATTGTTGGAGGAGGAGGTGTGCTGGGCTTGGGTGCAGGTGCTTGGACAGTGTTCGTGTGTGAGGTGCATGGGGTCTGAGTGGGATCATTTGTGTGTCTTTGGAGGGGGGCAGAAAGAGTGGGGGAGGTGAAACAGGACGTGTGGATGGATGTTGTGGTGGTGGTGTCTTCAAGTGAGGTGGATGTGCTGCATTTGGTGGTGATGGTGGTGGTGGTGACTGCACATGTGGTGTGTGGGGTGCATGTCTGCAGGTCTGCTGTTGTGACTGTGGGCAAGACTGTACAGGTGGCAGGATCTGGGACTGTTGATGCAGCGCATGCAGGTTTGAGTGCTGATGTGACTGTGAGGGAGGAGGAGGAGGGGGAGACAGAGGAGGCAGTGGCTGATGTTGGGTGTGCATCTGTGTGTTGGTTGTGTGTGTGCTTGTGGACTGAAGTGTGGAGCCTTTGTTTCTCTGTGGGAGTCATGTCTGTTGCCTTGGGTGCATGCTTGTCAGAATGTATGAGTGGGATGGGTTGGGGGAGAGACAGGGACTGGGAAGAGGCAGTTGGAGGGGGGACGGAAGTAATGGGGACACTGGCTGCTGTCAGAGAGGAGGCCAGAGCCTGAAACGATCTATGTAGTGCTGCCAAGCCACTGTCAATGCCTCTAGGAAGGCATTGCTTTGCTGCATCTGGGATGCCAGCCCAGGATGGCATTCAGATGGATCTCAGGAGGTCAATAGCCTCCTCCCTGAGGGCAGCAGGGCTGACCGGGGCAGGGCCTTAGGTGCCTGGGGCGAAGGAAATGTCGAACCTCCTGGGTGAACGGGCACAGGCAACATGATTGGGTGGTTACTGGGAGGGCGGTGCTGGTATAGGGGTGGCGGAAGGTGAAGTAGCTGGGGTGGTCCCATAGGGGTCCGCAACCACCAGGGAACTTCCATCGGAGGAGGAATCAGTCTGTAGTCGTTGCTCCAGTCTTCCCCGTGGTGCTCCCCTCGATCTCCAACCCACTGGTCCCCTCGGCGTTGGTGGACTCTGCCTCCTGGATCCCGTGGGCTGCAGCTCCCTCACTTGCTGGTGCCCCTGCTCCTTCACCAGATGATGCTAATACACACATGGAGAGGATGACAAAAGGAGGGGGGGGGGAAGAAAGGGAGCGCAGGGTCAGTCACAGCAACAACAGCACAGATGGCATACACATCACAGTCACTCCCTGGGACAAAGACTGGGCAGTATGGACCACAGTGACAAACCATTGCCTAGGCACTACAGCAGGTAGGAACCCAAACACTACCATCTGCACACCTGCTGGGAACAACTAAGCCCTGTCAACCATGGCAAGATAGCTACCTAGCAATACCAAGAATGCATACCATCCTATATAGCTAAGCAGGACGACGCAGGAATGTCTACACCGGCATATTGGGGCATCCACTGACTAGAAGCCTGCACCCAAACCCCATGGCAGGCAAGAAATGATGAATGCCACACACACTGTACTCATTCCCTTGTGGCTGCTGTGTTGCCCTCAAGTGCCCATTCAACTCAGGATTGGCCATCGCCAGTATGTGGGCCATTAGGGGGTGGTCAGGCTCCGACGGGCACCCCACCCTCATTGGGAGGCCTTCCCCAGCTGGGCCTCTGCGGTCTTCCTGGCCCAGCATCTCAGGTCCTCCCCCAGTTTCCTGCAGTGGGTGCTCCACTGGCTATGGACCCCCAGGATCCGCACGTTCTTGGCGATGGCACACCACAAACCCTTCTTCTGATGGGCGCAGACAGACGGACACCATGAACCATACAATCCAGTCTGTGACACAAATGGCCTAGATACTGCATTTGCCCCTCATGAAGCACACACATGATCTGTACCTCTGCATTCACATTGCCTGCAGCCACACACCCCCAATTGACACACTGCTACCACACCCATACATCTCAATGCAGCCATGTCACATGGAACATACCTATGTTGTTCTCACCTGTTGGTCTGGAGGCCCATTCAACTGCCCATACAGGGGTGGGACCCCATGCATGAGCTTCTCCAACTCCTCCACCGTGAAGGCTGGGGCCCTCTCCCCTGTAGCACGAGCCATGGTAGGTTCCAGACACCGGTCACAGCAGCACACGCAGTGGCGATGTCATCCAGTGGATAGTCAGGAATCAAGTGAAGTGGTAGAATGAAAATGGTGGTCACATCCACGGCAGTAAACACTGTCACCGCTTGCGTTGATCATCAATCAATCAATCAATCAATCATAGTATTTATAAAGCGCGCTATGTACCCGTCAGGGTTTCGAGGCGCTGGAGGGGGGGGGGGAGGGAGGGGGGGGGGGGAGGGGGGGGGGGGGGGGGAGAGGAGCGCTGCTGGTTTATCGGTCGAAGAGCCAGGTCTTGAGGAGCCTTCTGAATGCGAGGAGGTCCTGGGTCTGGCGAAGGGATGTGGGGAGAGAGTTCCAGGTCTTGGCGGCGAGGAAGGAGAAGGATCTGCCGCCGGATGTCTTGCGCTGGATTCGGGGTACGATGGCGAGGGCGAGGTTGGCGGATCGGAGTTGACGTGTTGGGGTGTAGAAGTGAAGTCTGGTGTTGAGGTAGGAGGGTCCGGTGTTGTGAAGTGCCTTGTGAGCGTGGGTCAGGAGTTTGAAGGTGATCCTCTTGTCTACCTGGAGCCAGTGGAGTTCCTTTAGGTGAGGGGAGATGTGACTTCGGCGGGGTATGTTGAGGATCAGTCGGGCGGAGGCATTTTGGATACGTTGGAGGCGTTTGATGTCTTTGGTTGGGATGCCTGTGTAGAGTGCGTTGCCGTAGTCAAGTCTGCTGCTGACGAGGGCCTGGGTCACCGTCTTTCTGGTTTCTGTTGGAATCCTGTAATCCTGTAATCAGTGGTTCCTGTACACCATAGAGCCCCATGTTAGCCAATGAGGAATTGCACAGCGGTGCAGACCGCCATCCGCCATGACACCTAATGCCGACGGAGTGAGGTAACTTCCACCTGTCACTGTATACAGGACAGGCGGTTGCCATTTCCTACTGCTAGTACTCATGTTTGGAACCTTTGCGTCATTGGTGTCGACTGTACACACCTAGACAATTCTAGTGTCCAAAATACATACATGCACTGTGTACTCTGATGTTGTGTGTCCATGCGTCCTCTTGTCACAACCATTTTACTTTTGGCCCACTTAGGTACCAACAACTTCGGAGGAATGGGAGGAAGAGGCAAGCACCCGTGTACAGACCCCTTGTGGACTTGGCTACACTGGAGGACCGCCACATCATACTCACCCATTATCTGGACAGGGCCACAATCACAGAGCTGTGTGCACAATTGGAGCCTGGTCTGATACCCACAATCTCTAGCACCACAGCAATTCCCCCTCTTGTGCAGGTACTGTCAGTGCAACAGGTTCATTCCAGGTGACTATGGGCTTGACTGCAGGAATATCACAGCCAATGTTCTTGATTGTGCTTGGAAGAGTTTTGGCTTCCTTGCTCAAACACATGTGCAGCTACATCGCATTCCCCCAGGTTGATGATTTGCCAACTGTGAAGACTGGATTCTACGCAATGGGATGCATACCACATGTGATCAGGGCCATTGACGGGACCCATCTTGCTTTAGTCCCTCCCAGGACAAATAAACAGGTGTACATTTGTTGGATGGATTCACACATTACAGGACATTTGCACAGGATCATACAGTTTAATGCAGTTTCAATACATTGCACATTTTTAATGAAGAAGCACCAGTACTTCAATTGTGTTCAAGGGTGTTTATTGAGGTAACAATAATGAAGGGATAGTGCAATAGAGTGGGGTGACGGTTGAGGAAAAGTTCAGAGTAGTGGCCCAGTCTGTCTGTGGCACAGGTCTAGTGTCCATGGAGCTATAGGTAGAGGAGCAATGGCAGTCCAAAGTGAACAAGGTGACTCAGTGGAACACAAGGTGGACATTCTGGAGGGCTCATTTCCTGGTGATGGTCTTGATCTTGGCAACAGTCTCTGGTGTCTGTCTGGGTCGCAGGGAATGTTTGCGGGGTGGTTCCCCTTCTGCAGGGGGAGGGGTGCTGATGGCCTGCGGGTCCTGTGGGTCCTCCTGTCCACTAGCTGCAGCAGATGTTGATGGCTGTGGAGTTGACTGGCTAGTGGAAGTTGGCCTCTGGTGTGCTCTGTTCTCCCGCATGGTGTTGGCCATGTAACCCAGCACCCCTACAATGGAGGCCATGTTGGCATTTATGTCCTGCAACTGCTGCATGACCTCCTGGTGGTGTACCGCCTGCAGCCGCTGGTTCTCCTGCATGATGGTGATCACCTGGCCCATCCTGTCCTGGGATTATTGGTATGCCCCTAGGACATTGGTAAGTGCCTCCTGGGCAGTACTCCCCCTGGCGTACAGCTGTCCTCTGACTGTCCCTGGCCCCCTGTGCCTGTGTCCCCTGAACAGTGTGCCTGCTCCCACTGACACCAGGACCTTCATCGTCTTGCTGGTGTGGTGTCGACCTGGGTCCCAGTACAGGTGGGCACGCTACTGATTGACGTGTCCTGGGGACAGAGGTTTGGGGGCATTGGCTGGCTGCTCTGTTGTTGGAGTCTGAGGGGTTGACCCTGTGGTGGACTGGCTCTGGGATGTGGTAGCCGGCTGACCAGTGGTCCCAGATGGGCCAGGGAGTTCATCCAGATCAAGACCTCCAGAGTTGCTGTCATCACTGAGGGCATCTTCTGGTGGGGGACTCGGTTGCTGTGGCACCTCGTCGCCGCTGACATTGGCTGGGGCACCTGTGGGGATGAAAGTGATGTGTTAAGGTCGTTTTCTGTGACATATTCCGCATTTCCAGCTTTCCTAGTGATATTGGTGTTGTCCTTTCACCTTTGGTGGTGTGTGGTGATGTATTGTGGGATTGGTAGTTCCCCTTGCTGTCCATGCAGAGCTGGGAGGGATGTGCTTGCAGTGGGTGTGGCATGCAGGGGTAAACATTTAGGTATGGTAATTGGGGTGGTGCACCTTGTGGGATGGAGTAGGGTGAAGGAAGTCGGGTGTGAATTGGCATGCAGGAATAGGGTGGTGGTTGGTTGTTAGTGTTGACTCACCAGTGCCCAGTCCTCCGGCTACTCCAGTGAGTCCCTCAGGATGCTGTATTGCCAAGACTTGCTCCTCCCATACTGTCAGCTGTGGGGGAGGCGGTGGGGGTCCACCGCCAGTCCTCCCGATGGCGAGCTGGTGCCTTGCAGCAATGGTACGCACCTTCCCCCAGAGGTCGTTCCACCTCTTCCGAATGTCATCCCTTGTGCGTGGATCTTGTCCCACGGCGATCACCTTCTCCACGATCCTCCGCCATAGCTCCATCTTCCTGGCAAAGGAAATCTGCTATACCTGTGCTCCAAACAGCTGTGGTTCTACCCTGAATATTTCCTCCACCGTGACCCTCAACTCCTCATCAGTGAAATGGGGGTGCCTTTGTGGGGGACATGGGTGTTGTGTGGTGTGTGTTGTGCAGAGGGTGTTGAGTGATGGGG